>NC_138783.1:86185232-86808703 GCF_965178545.1 Coloeus monedula | reverse complement strand
CCTCTGTTCCTGGTTCTTTCTATTTACTCTTATAAAAAGTCTTCATGAAAGGTATTTCCAGCAGAATACATAAATTTGTTAAAACCTACTGTTTTGTTGGTATTTTGAGGGACAGTACACTTAGGAGAATGTAATAGACCCACCTTTTACAGTAAACACTATAGGGTAGTTGACAATGCAGTGCAGAAATAACATGCATGCAGAAGTTCTTGTGAATAATTTATATTTCCCATCTAACTTATCTTTTCTCAAGGAATTAAAATTCAGTGCTGAATTAGCTTCATGTTGTTGCAATGGGTCGGAGAGTTGTGATCATTGCTCCTCCCCAAAATGTTTCATTCTGTTGTCTCTTATTCTGTATAACTAGCAATAAGGTGCAATATTCTAATTTTCTTCTATGCAATCTGAGTCTTATTGTCTTGAAAATGTTTCCTTTTTAGTACATGGCTCAAAAAAAACCTACACACCTACACCTAATCAGGTTAGGTTTGCAAATCTGAGAACAAATGGATTTAATCCAGCTGGAACTGAGTGAGCATATAGTGTGTATTTCAAGTGCTATACTGGAACCTGTGAGTAATTTCTTTATATAAAGATGAGCACACACTAAAAAATTCTCTTTTTTTTTTTCCTTATCCATCAGCAATAATCCATCCTTGGTCTGGTTCTTATTTTTATTCCAATTAATCTCTTTAATTTCACAAATAATGGACTTGCTACTTAGGCCTACCCTCAGTTCACTCTGTCTCCTGCCTCCAGTTCTTGGAAGTTATGCCTTGAAGCACCATACATCTTTTCACATCCATTGTGTCCTCATCTGGTATTTTGCCCATTGCACAAATTTCTCTTGAGATGCTGAGCTTGGATACTAGCTTGGAGCTAGTACAAGTGCTTTGGTGATATTTTGGATTGCATGGCATGGAAGATGACAGTGGAACTCAGGATTTACAAATCAGCCAGCTCTAAAGTAATGAGAGAGGAAGATTTATTCTATTTCAGAGACTCACAGGTATTACAAAGCTCCAGTCCGCTCTCACTGAAGCCAACAGGAGCCTTTCCTTTGATTTTAATAGGAGCTGCATCAGTAGAGAGAGTGAAAGGAGAGATGTAATTTCTCAAAGTAATAGCCTTCTATCCCTTGCAAGGATAAACTATTCAGCTTTCCATCTCTCAGTGCTCTCTTGTAGGTCTCAGCATTTTTGCTAGCTTGAATAGCATCTGTTTCTATTAAGTGTTGTATACAATGTAGGGCCATTTGATTATTCACATTGGTATCAATAATATAATTACTCTTTTGAAAATATAACCAACCTGCACAGAACTGAGGCTGGTACCAGACAGGCATAGCAATATCAAAAAAATTATTGAATTAAGCAATCATTTATGTAGGGACAATCTGGAGACAAAATACATTAGAGTTGTAGCTTTAAGCTAATAAAAGGACATTTCCCAAATCCTTATTCCTATAATCGACTTTAAAATATTTAATCTAATCTTAGAATTAATTTTACCCTGCTAAAGTAAAGCTAAAAAAAATAAATCATCTTCATACTGATTTATTTAAACTAAAAATGTAATTCAACCTAGTTTAGAGTCATGTTTCCACTACAGCTATGCAATAGATTTAAGCAAACTCATCAATAAAAGGAGTCAAATGATATCTTCTTTAAAACCTAAATAAGTGCTGCAATATTTAGGAACCAGGAGAGAGCCGAATAGAAAGTGTCAGAGGACAAATTTCCATGGCTCTTTCACTGGAAAAAAACTGTTTTGCTGAAAACCAGCAAGAAAAATAGACTAATATATCTTGCAAACAAATTGCTTTTTTTTTTACTAGTTTCATTATTATTTCTCTTAATATGTCACCTGAAGATAAGTGACACATTATAGAAAAGAAATGAGGTAGTTTATTCTTGTAGGTTCTGAGTCTTCCCTTTAATTTATTGTTGCTGTTTAGGAATTGTATTCTCCAATTTAGTGTTTGCACTGAAACTACTCCAAACCACGCGCCGTATGCTTACTCCCCCATCTCCCTTTCCCTTCCCTTGCAGGTGGCTGGAGAGGAAAATTTGAGGTACAAAAGGTAAACGTCACAGGTTGAGATTAGAACAGCTTACTGGAATGAGCAATGAGGTAAGAAAACAAACAGTACTTAGCAGCAATATTAATAACAAAGGTGTACAAGAGAGGCAAATAATCCCTATACAAGTGCTCACCACTATTCCACGAAGAGCCCAACAATATAAAACTGTCACCACATTGTCCCAACCCAAAAGGGATCCCTTCTCCCATCCCCAGGAAATGACATGAGGTGGTATAGAATAACCTCCAGGTCCTGGCCATGCCTCCTCCTGGCTACTTAACCCTGTCCTGGTTGGAACAGGACACCTGTTAATTCACAGGTTGTTTACCCTACAGCCATCTATGACTTTAAAAACAACTAAATAATTTGTTTCAACCATCTCAGCCACTTATTGATAAACAGATATTGGCCTGGATCGGTTTTAAACATGTGAGAAAATGTCCAGAAAATACTGAAAGCCACAATGCTTGTGAACACAATTAGCAAAGACAGCAGGCCACCAGAGCTCTCTTACTAAGGTGGTGTTTTAATATGAGGGTAATGATGGTGCAATTATTTTCTGAAATAACTGATGGTTAATGTAGAGAAGCTTTTAAAAAAGAATGTACAAAAGGTAAGCAAAGAGATATCAGCAACAGTTTATGTAAATTCATAATCTTTAAAGCAAATGAGGCAAATATTTAAATCAGCGCCCACTCAGAAGTCCATAATCACCTCAGCAAAAGATAATAAGTAAATGACCTTTTCTGTTTAAGTGAGTTGTGTGTATTGATATTGTTTCACATAACACATGTGCCATGATTCAGTGTCCATCCATTCAGTAAGTACAGGACATGTACAGGACATTCACATATTCAGAGGGCAGCAAACAATGACATAGTTCCTCAGGAGTCTCAGTTCAGTAAACTGTTTAAAGAATAGGTTAACTGTCAGGATGCAAACAAACTGCCTTCAGATTTACAGTCACACATGCAAATGAAGGAATTTGCATCTGAAATAATGTAAATTATTTGTTTTGCCACTGAAAATTTGAGAGACTATATAAAGACACATAATAAAAGAGAAGGGGATCCCAGTACTCTTATGCCATGATTTCATTGGCCACATCAGAGTAGTATTTTTTACTTTAAGGTCTGGCCAATTAATAATGCTAATATGGCATACTCTAGGGCTGTTTCTATGTAAGTCCTCCCAACCATCTGAACTCCAGGCAATAAAACATTAAAGTAACACAGGCTTTTCAACCTACCAGATGGGTATGTTTATATACACAGAGGCAGTACAAGCTCCACATATTAATTTTACCTCATCAAAGCCCTATTTTTAAGAGCTGAGGGACTTCATAAGTGTGAAGTCCTTGGCAGAGTTAGGATGATTTTATCTGAGAACAAGAGTATATTGACAAAAGGGGATTATTCAAGAGTTCTGTGTATCTTCAAGGATTTAGCCCCATGCCCACTGCCAAAATCAGATGTATTGATTATATATTTTTTTCGTTTTCTCCAGATAATTGCATCAACCCAAACATATTAGCATTTAGATAAGAGTTGTTCACATAGACCCAAATATAAAAGACAAGATTATTGGATGAAGAAGAAAATAAGATATACCTGTGGTAATTAGAGAATCATACATATCTTCAGTTTATTTTTTGCAGAAAGAGAATGTGAACTTCAGGCTAAAAATGAAAGAAATCTTCAAGTTCACTGAGTTCATCTGTCCAAAGAAAGTCAAAAGGTGCATTTTCTATAAGAGGAAAAAGTAGAAAAGGTAGATATCTAAGTAGTGTAGTGTATGTTAAAGGCTTTCAGCTGGTTGTTTATTTCCTCAATTACTTAGAGCAATAATTGGCATATAAAAATATATATATAATTAAATCAGAACCATCCATCATTGCATCACTTTTTGTAAGTTAAATAAATCATTCAAAGTTCATGGCTTATTTCATATTACCTCGACACAGTCCTAGCATGTACTTACATTTCTCTCAGATCCTAACACATTGATCCACACTAAATACAACTAGTTTCTGTTTCCACTTTCCAGTTTCATCTCATCTGTTTAGAAAAACTTGTTGAGGTTTCATCTTTATATCATGCACTTGCCAGGATGAGTCTTACATTTATAGCCTGGAGAAATATTGTTCCTACCTTATCCTGTCATTTCACTGTAATAAAATCCTTAAACACATGCATACCTTTCCTGTAATTCAGATAGTCTGTGTCAAGGCTAAGCTCTTTTAAGATTTTTCTTCATTTTTGGTTTAGCTTTATGGCTGAATTAAAGACCAAAATAAATACTGGTTTCCACTCAAGAATGGGTAATTGCAAAGGTTTTATATTTTCCATGTATTTCCATTTTATCTCTAGTGAATACCCGTAAGTCTTAAAACACTGGCATCATTTAAATTCAGGTGTCTCATTTCAAGGCTCTCTGTAAACCTGCAGTAACAACCTGCCCACGGCCAGTTATTTACTGATCTGAGCATAAGCAACAGCATAAAAGGCAGGCAGACTCAGAGTCAACCATAACAATGCGTCTCAAAAAACCTCTAGGCTGTCCAAGTCTTGTAGGACTGGCCTGTTTCAGGCAAATTTGATTGTCCAAGCCAATTTGTCCATATCAATCCAGCCATGGCATCAAAAAGACATGCATATACAGCATAAACCTGGCTGCTCCCATGGCTGAAATCATTTTGCCCACACCAACATAGCTTTGGAGCAAGCCATTGCAAATATGAATTTTGTGTCACTCAGAAGCACAAAGAAGAGGCAAATAGTCTCCTTCACTTGGTGTTCTTTTATGCCTACCTAATTCAAGATACCCTGTGCGTCAGACCTGCTGAATTCAGTGTGACTAAGGACACTCTCATTGATGAAGACCCTGAATAGTCAGGATTAGCTGTTCACTCCCTCTAGGGCAGAGAGGCCCTGCAGAGGGACCTCAACAAATCAGAGAGATGGACAATCACCAACCATATGAAATTCAACAGGGAAAGTGCAGGATTCTGCACATGGGATGGAGAGCAGCGCTGTGGAAAGGGACCTGGGGGTCCTGGTCGATGGCGAGTTGAACATGAATCAGCAGTGCCCTGGCAGCCAGGAGGCCAGCCATGTCCTGGGGTGCACCAGGCACAGCATCACCAGCCGGGCAAGGGAGGGGATTGTTCCGCTCTGCTCTGCACTGGGGCGGCCTCACCTTGAATATTGTGTGCAGCTTTGGGTGCCACAATTTAAAAAAGACATTAAGCTATTAGAGAGGTTTCAAAGGAGGGACACAGCGATGGTGAAGGGCCTTGAGGGGAAGCTGTGTGAGGAGCATATGAGGTCACTTAGTCTGTTGAGCCTGGAGAAGAGGAGACTGAGGGGAGACCTCATTGTGATCTCCTGAGGCAAAGTGGAGAGACAGGTACCAGTGTCTTCACTCTTGCGACCAGTGACGGGGCCCAAGGAAACAACACGAAGCTGAATCAGGGGAAGTTTAGATTAAAGAATATTAGGTAAAATTTTTCATCCAGAGGGTGGTTGGGCGCTGGAACAAGCTCCCCCAGGGAGGTAGTCATGGCACCAAGCTTAACAGAATTCAAGAAGTGTTTGGACAATGCTCTCAGGCACATGGTGTGACACTTGAGTTGTCCTGTGCATGATCCTGATGGATCCCTTCAGCATATTTCAGGTTCGATGATTCAATGGTATTTATGTGTACGATTTGAAGTCTGAAAAGCATATAATGAACAAGTCCTGGAAAAACCACACAGGAGTAAAATGGTGAACAAATGATATAGCAAAGCATATATTGATTCTATGATGAGAAAATAGACCTGAAGTCTTATTTTAGCCTTTCTTCCATGGGAAAACAAAATAAAGTATATCTAGTCTCCACCTGAGCTCCTATTTTGATAACTGCAGGAATGTCAGCATCAAAGAACATCCAAAGTTTAAAAGTTGTCCAAATCACACACAGACAGCTACACATCAGAATCTTGTGAGCCACACATGTTTATAAAATCAGGATAAAAACTGAAATGTCAATTACAGAAGAGTGATACATTAAATTATATAAACTAAGCAGAATTTCTGCTTTGAGCAACACAAAAATATCCCATTTCAGTGCTATTCCAGCTCTGAGTGAAGTAAGGTGCAACATTCTCAGTATTTCAAATTCGTTTTATAATTTGAAAAAAAATCGGAAAAGCAGAATGTGTGTCTGAAGTTACTGAAATCAGGTTTTTTGTGGTGACTTAGCTGTTTCTCCTCCACTTAAATATATTAATTCTGGTGTACTTACATTATTAGGGCATTATAATCAGTTGACGTTAATGTGCTTCTGACATCAAAGCAATACAGACAAGTGCTATCAAATTTTCGTCATGAAACCCTGAAGACATTTCTCAGATGTGTATGAAAGGGTTAAAGGAAAAACTCTATTCTCAGACTGGTTTTCTTTCTGTTCTCCTATTTGTCCACAAAGATAGCTTTAATTAGTACTTGCCTGGAAACAGTTTTCGTATGTATTAAGTGTAATCAGTATGAAGAAAAGCTGATGAATAGTTATAAAAATAGCATCCAAACATCAAAGTCGCTTTCATAAGAAAAAATATTATTATATGAGATCGTACAGAAGTGTTGCCATGTCACAATGAACTCTATCTGCATGTCACATTAACACAGCAATGGGAGCAGTGGTTAATTCATATTCACAGAATCACAGAATCTCAGAACTGTTAGGGTTGGAAGGGACATCTGAAGAGTCCAACCCCTCTGCCAAGGTAGGGTCATCTAAAGCAGGTTACACAGACACTTTTTCAAGATGCACACAGGACAATCAGAGCTAAGCCTTATGTCTCAGATTAAATTTCTCTTCATTTAAAATTTGTATTTCAATTATATTCATCCCACTTTCACGAGACAATTTAAAAAAAAAAAATGAAAAGAACAAATAGTTACATTTGCTCAATGCTTTAACTACATTGCCAGATTTCCAATCTTATAATTTTTGTAAGAGTGGACATTGTTTTAACGTCCTGCTCCTATCACTAAGTGATCAAATGAGAATCTACAACTTTTTAATTGGCATGTTTCTTGCCTTTGGCTAGGAACATATTTGAATACATGAAGCTGTATTCTGAGCTCATAACATACTGAATATAAATAGTCACAAAAACAGTATTTGAATTATTAGTTCTTTCTTTGGGAGATGCGAAGAGGAAGTTGCAGGAAAATGAAATGGGACTTGGAAGATCAAGATACCATTGAATTATATCCTATCTTTTTTCTGCACAATGGGAATTCAGTACCAACTTAGGTGGCTGTGAAGATGAAATGAAGAAAGGCGCTTATAAAGAGCTGTAAAACAATAATTTTAGGTTTCTTACTAGAATTCTGGCACTGATGACTGGAAGAGTAATACATAAGTCCTGTTAGGTAGAGACATCTGCTTATTTCCTCAGAAGACCTGGGGTCGTTAATGGCTCAAATTGTGCCTTGAGAAGATGGGAGGGGACCAAAATGAGCTACCTCTACCTACTTGTACTAGTTTGAAAACAAACCAGTGGGAGGCACCAAGTCAGGATAACAATTTAATGGGGAAATTTAAAAAAAGAAAAAAAATAAGAAACTAAAAGAAAACACTGCTTCAAACTGACAGAGTCAAGATACAACCTGAGTCCTTGTTAGGTAGGGTGGTGGTAGCAGTCTGGTAGAATGGTGGCTGCAGTCCTCTGAAGCAGTGGTCCTATAGTAAAGGGGTCTGCTCTTCCTCAGAAGGTCCAGTGGTGGCTATGTAGCTCCTGTCCTCTGGAAATCCAGTGGGAAGGGGTGTCTCTGGTGTTCAGAGTCCCAGATTATATCCACGATGGGATGCTTGGTTCCTCCCTCTGTGTGGAGCATCTCACAATGGGATAATGAGTCATGAGGCCAGGTGTTGATTGGGCTCATTAACAGATGATAGTCCAGAGGGAGTTATCTCTGAGTCATGCGGCAGGACAATGATGGGCCATTAACAGAGAGATAGTCTGGGGGAAGGAGGCAAGGAAACACTGCCCCACCTGATTTCAACAGCTCATGAGGATGGTGATAGAATACACTGCAACCCAGGACACTACCTACTGCTTTTCACAAAGAAAAGCCTTTCAGGGAGATGGAGGGAGAACTGGAACTGGTTTCTAGTCTGACAGCTATACTTCTGCATTAATGCAGTTTTGTGTTTGAGCTAGCAGCCACAGAGAGGGCATATCATTAATTCTTTATTCAGGTCCAAAGTTAAATGGTGCATTTATATCCACAAGATGCTAAAACCAAGCTGGGAGGTAAGATCTGATTCTGTGTACATCCAGCTTGGGCTCTTGTGCACCATACTCCCCAGTGGTCACAGGAGTGCCTGTGTTACCCAACAGCTGCAAACTCTAAAGGTTCTTGGTTTTTAAGCCCCAAACAGTTACTCTTTTAAGTCACGATTCTGCTTTTTCTTGCCACCCTCAGGAGTTTTCTGGATGCAAAAGGTAATGTTTTTGGGAGGATACTAGGGACACACTCAGGTTTCGCTCCCTCCTTGATTTGCGGGGGGATGTCCTCTGCAGAGTTTTTCCCCTTCTTTTAAGTAAAAAAGCAGTTGAACATAACTTTGCAGGCAAATTGTTCAATCTCGACTCTGTAAGATGCAGCTCTTCATACAAAAAAACCATTCAAATTGTATGCAATTTAATTACCCAGGCTTTTCAACTCTTGAGCAGAATCATTACATTCATTCTGGAGGCAAAATAAAGCTGTTTGCTTTTCTAAAGAGAAATGCTGCAAAATTCTACAAAACATACATGTGAATTAGTCTGCTTAGTCTTTATCTGTTCCAGACAGTTCTGCTCTCCATGAACTGATGGATTTTTCTAATATGGAGAACTTACAGAGTTCTGTGTTCCTGCTTTGTCTTTTCATCAATGAATATCACAAGGGAATCCCAAAGTTTAGAACATGATGGAAACAGGTCACCCCACTTAAGAGACAGAATGGAAAGCAACTGTGTAACCAAATAACAAAAACTAAAACAAACAAACAAAACTTGTATCATCTAACTCGGATGATAAATAAAAGCCAAAAGAGCTTTTAGGGAGGCAGTTTGTAGATCACAGTCAGGAGTCTAAAATACAGATTTTGCATTGTCTCCCTGAATTTACTATTTGGACTCAGTATACTCACAGCAGGCTCCTGTAAAAGATTATTATTTCCCAAAATTTGGTTTGCACCACAGAAGTGGTGTGCCAGACTTTTTCAAAGACAGAATGTTTGACATAATTAGCATGATATAATAATTATTTTAATTTTTTAAACAAGTGCAGTGTCTGCATTTACCTACAGCCATTTTAGTAAAATTTATCCTGATTCCTATCAACACATATACACATCCTGAAAACGCATTTTTCTAGATGGGGGGCAAAATGCACAACAGGTTTTTTTGTCTGTAAAGCCAATGACGTCAATAGCATTGGACTTGCTTGTTCTAAGATCCAGTCCCACCTGGGAAGTTGAATGGTATGATGAAATTTTGTGCAGTTAACAGGCTATGATTAACAAAAGAGCAAAAGCAAGGTCTGTGTCTTCCTCTTGCTCCTTTGTTCTTCATTATGCAATGGATATATTCTCAAAAAGAGTGTTAGGTTGAACAGAAACACAGCTGTCAACAGGGAAATATGCAAAAAGAACATGAGTAGGCCTTCTAAAAGAGGCACTCAGTTGTTAGGACATAACCATCACTATCTCCAGTCCTCTTTTTAAATCTCCCTGTTTTGTTTTTCAGACATAAGAGGGTGAGTCTGCTGGGAATGCAAAAATTACAAGTTATATTACAAGTTATATCCCATCCTCCCAGCCAATGTCCTCTGCTGCTGTCCTGGGTCACATAATCTCTTTGCTTCATTTCTCTCTGCGTGAATTATAATAATAATAGTTAATTTTTGTGCTTTTAAAGGATGCCAGAGACTTCATTAGAATAATATTTCTGCAGCAGCATGAAGGGAATAGTATCTGAGATAATCCTTTCTTTTATTGGAACCTTTTTTTAAGCATCATTTCCCTAAATTTTCTTTCTTTTCAGTGTTAGTTCTTATGATTTCTGTTCCTCCCTTGTGCCAAGTGACAAGTTCCTTCATGTTCCTTCACGTTCCTTCACATTTCCGCTCTGTTTCATTCATGTTTATTTTTCTACCAACTGGCAGACATTCCTGAATGTTTAACTGCAAAAGCTAAGTTACCTCTCGTATTTCTCTTCCAGCATTGCCAGCAACACTGTAGTATACCCATCAGAAGGAAGCCATGGAAATTCCTTTTCCTTCAGCATTTCAACACTTCCTCCTTCTCTCTAGGCATTCAATGGCAACTGTCCTGTAAAAGGTCTTTGATTTGAAATATTTTCTATTTAAAATATTATGACATGGTGCTTATTCTGATGAGCAGCGTTGGCATTTCAGTCTGTAGTGTTTTACTGTAGGAAGTTAGAATCACCTTTGCAGTCCAAGGAATGGAATTAATGTAAACAGGGAGGCTAAGTCTCATTCTCAGAGCCTGAAGAAGTGGCTGTGCTGCTTATGCCTACACCTGAGCAGCCTAGGCCGGAGAAGTGAAATCTTGCTCTGGTGCGTCAGAGAGATATGAGAAAAAATAAAGAAAAAATAGGCTTTTTTTCTTTTGCATTTTTTTAAAATGAAAATAAACAACAACAACAAAAAAATAACTGCCAAAAAGATCCCAGTATTGAAAATTAAGATTCATGAAAGCCAAGTGAAATAACCTACAGTGCTTGGAAGAAGTAATTGGAGAAGAAAGATGAACTCTGTAAGATTTACCTAGAGTAATTTTGGTGGAAAAGGAAACTGTCTAGCTAGGTAAGCTAGGAGGAGTATAGTATATCTGCTGTTCATCAGGTTATACCTGTTCATTGGCTGTAACTGGTAAAGAGCAGCTACTTTTCATTCTTCTAATGTTAAGACAAGCCAATGACAATACCCAGGATATCCAAAGATGTTTATTAAACTGGGATTTGCAAATGCCATACAATTTATTATCTCTACTGGGCACCCAAGTGTTTCATTAAAGTCATGAAGACAAGATAGGACAATGAGCAAAAAGAGGAACATTTAAATAAAATATAAGGGAGCTTTCTGGCCCCAGGATGTTTCTAAACAAGATGCATTGGTATTAATTAAGACTCAGGGTTCTGGCCCAACTCAAAGAACATGGTGCATTTTATAAATCAAACTGAGAACGTATTTCAAATAAATTGTAAGAGAATCAATCACATTCATTGGTCTTATTTTCAGAGCACAAAAAAAAAAGTCAAGAGATTTTTCTGTTGCTAGTGGATGGAGGTTTTACTAATTTTACTATGTACTGTATTAGCTGCGTTGTAATGGTGTTTCTTAACTTTTATTACATTAACACTCCTTTCCTGCTATTGTTCCCTTTTAGGACCCTGCTCCCAACTGGGCTGTATCTGTAATTTTCCTCTCACTAGCTAGATGGGAAACAAAATGCAATAAGGGTCTCCAGCTTGTAATCAGAGAAGGTCATGGAAGTCCCCTCTATACTTTAACAGTTTCTGACAGGGTAGAAATGTTCTGCTTAGCTTCACAAATGAAAAGGGGTTAACCTCAGATTACTTTCTATATGGCTCTGCAGAAAACAGAGCCATACAGAAAAAATTGCTGAGGAAGACCATCTCAGTTATGGCTGTGTTTTTTGTAAGAAAAAATGAGGGTGGTCCATAACCGGAACACAATCCTCAGGGAAGTGGTCACAGCGCCAGAGGTCAAAGAGTGTCTGGATGATGCTTTTACTAGCATGGTGTGCTGGTTTACTTTTAGGCAGCCCTGCAAGGAGTGGAGAGTTGTATTTGATGGTTCTTTCTTGTCCTTTCCATCTTTAGATATTCTGATTATATGACATTCAGGCAATACAATCCCTTCACACTCAGAAATCCTGCCATCTACTGCATAAAAATACACTGCTTCACACTTATTCTCACCTCATGCCTCACTAATGATGCTCGCTTAAACATCACCACAGAAACAAACTTTAGAGGAATGAGATCAGGAATAATTTTCACCTTTACCCACAGTGCAAGCAACACAGTGGCTCAGAGCATGGCATAATGTCAGTAGAAGAAATGTCATTCTATCTTAGACTATTAAGCTTTATTAGCTCACTGTTTTAGCTTTATTAGCTCACTGTTATTAACCTCTCCAGTGCATAATTGGCTCAACAGTAACATTTATATAGCCATGAAAACCATAGGTGATTCTTACATTATCACCTCTTCAGCCATCTTTATTCCTCTTTATCAAAATGAATAGATCTAGAGCTGCATTTGAAAACATCCTGTGCAAGCTCTATGTTTTGCATTTTAAAAAAACTTTCACGTGAAAGTACACCTAGGTTTGAACAAGCTGTAGGTATTGGTGTTGTAAATATACACTTCGTATGTTTATTTTCCTTAAGCAGTGTTTCCTCAGAAAACAGAATGCACATGTAACCTTACTTTCTAGTGACATCCTTGCTTTACAGTTAAGATGAAACTGAATGGGAAACTCCAGCCACCTTAATTTTGCCTTGATTTAGACAATTACAATGCATTTACATTTGAGCTATGCAGAACAGACATTTATATGCAGATCTTATATTTTTATGTCTCCAAAGGCCTGTTTCCCTCTACAGAGTATAAAAGAAGTATGAGGTGGGCAGCCTAGATATAGACACCTAGGATGAAATTCAGTTACCTAAAATAAGGTGCCTATTACCATTTCAAATCTACCAAATTATCTCACCTTGTTTCGAGACCTGTTCTTCTGTAGGTCCTGCATTATACCTAACTGAAGAAATTAGCAGTAATTTCAGATAAACTGGATGTCTGACATGGTCACAGAAAGCTCTGTCTGGAAACTGAAACCTGCTTCTACGCTTGAAACCTCTGAAACATGATGAGACGAATCCAACCATTTGCTTTACAATTGCACTGGTCGGACCCTTATGGAATGGGTACAAGGGTGTATGTGGAGCAAAGCACTGGATGCCATGGAGACCTCTGCCTGAACAAAGACGTCCAGCATCACTTCAGAGGTCATGCAGAGTCCAAGATGCACAGGTGAGGCTTGTGGAAATGGCAGGGCTGTGGGTGTAGGGCTGTATCCTGGTATGTAGCAGCCAGATGGATACCTCCAAAGAGCTGAAACAGAAGTAGCTGCCTATTCTTAGACAAGTGAATTATCACGTGTGGGGAGCATTAGGGCGAAGTTTCAGACAGTATCAGGTATCCTGACATAGACATCAGCCTGTATGCTATACATCTAAGTTCTCATTATCATCACTGGTGATCTATATCTTCATGTAGTTGCCTATAACAAGGCCACAGTAAAGACAGAGAAGCCTAAAGATGTCTGTTCAGGTGATAAAACATTGCCATCTGCACCAGCCTTTGAGGATGAGATGCATATGTCACTACAGTAGATCAGAGATTGTACTGTCTCCGTCCTAGGATCTATGTCACATACAGACAACTATTGTTCCTGAAATTCAGTGTCTCAATCCACAGCTGAAATGGGGGGTTAAAAAAAAACCCCTGCTTTTGGGGGGTTTCTGGGGTCTCTTTTGGGGGGTTTCTGGGGTCTCTTTATATTTTTTTGCCTCTAGAAATGCATAAGAGATCAACTTGCTACATCTAAATATTAATGTCAGTTCTTCCAAATCTCCCAAATTCCTTGTGGAAACCTGTGTTCCTCTCAAGCCAAGAAAATGTCTCTCTGCAAGTTCTAGTGGAGTATGTCATCCCTTATCCAGGGACTTCATTAGTTGATTTTTTCTGGTATCTGTGGAGGAGCCAATTCTCTGGACTGCAGCTGGTGTCTTATGATGATGATGAGGAGTGATCTGCTGTTCTTGTCTTTGCTTTGTTAGTGCCTTGTTATCAGCACTGTAAATCCCTTTCCAGCATGAGATAACATGATAGGTAACTGTGCTAACACAGAAAAATTTGGTGACTACAAAAAATAACCCTAAAAGCAACCCCCAAAAACCCCCAAAAACGTATTTTGTACTTTGAAACACCAGTGTGCTCCATCTGATATACACACCTGCTCACACATTACAGTCATGGCCACTATAAATGAATCTTTGTGCTGCAGAACAGGAATGCTCATGTGTTACTCAATTACACAGAGAATATGTAACCATATAAAGTTCCAGCTCCTTTTTTCACTTGAAGTCCTTATGAAGGCCCTCCCTTTCAACCCTATTGCTCTTCAAAATGAAAGAGAAATAATTTTAATTTTAAGAATGCAAGGAAGTGTTGCCTGGCAACGCTATGGATAATAGCTGGTCCATGTCTGGCCTGTAGCATGCCTCTTCAGAAACACTTCATATAGAGATATCCCTTTATTAACAAGGATGGTTATTGAGATTTTTTCCCCCCAGCCACTTTAATGTGTAAGTCTTCTTTCAAAACAACATAATTAGAATCTTTTGGCTTTATTTTAGGAAGAAAAGTGTTCATTTTCGCATAGAACTGATAAGGGGGAAATTTGGTAGGAACATACCCATGCACAGTTATTAGCACAACTATCACAGCAACTATCACATTCCTCAGTTGGGAACATTTACACCATTATGTGCTTTTGACTTCTAAAACTGGTATGTATTTTTTCATGCATTTCCAGTAATTACTAATGCTATAGTTTCTGTACAAAGCAGGGGACCCACCATGTCTTTTGTCTCTATTGATAACAGGGCCATTCTTCCATTCTTCGACAATTTATCAAAAAAAAAGGTGGTGATCTATGCAAAAAAAATATGTCAGCACATTTATTTCAGTTGTTAATGAAAGTCCAATTGTTATTGAAGTGTGTATGTGAATTCCAGAAAAGAATTTTGTGGGATCATTTTTTAAATTAACCTTGCCAAATTGCTCAAGCTGAAAAAGATCATAGAGAGTAGCTTGTCTACAGCTCTAGAGAAAAGCTTTCGAGAAAAACTTTCAAGGAAAGTGATAAAACACAAAGATGCTTTCTTCCGTCAATACGAAAGACATTTTAGATTTAAACTCAGGGAAGGTGCATTCTCAGAGAGCAGATATTCACTCTTTCTAATGTGGCATGTGCACATATGCTAAGAAGCAGGTCTGGGAACTTGAGCATCCCATTATTAACATAGAAGTAGTTTAAACTAAGCAAGCAGGTCAGCAGACACTACAGGAAATACCTTCAGATGGAGATATTGGTATGTCTGAAAACTATTATCACTAAACTCTCAAAGAGTATCAATCTAAACCACTGGATTCAAGAAGTGGTTACTTTGCAGGCCCAGTCCTTAACTCGTGAAGTATCTTCTCAGTGTTAGCCTGATAAAAGTTTTCCTTACTGAGTCTCTCCCTAGACCACTGAGACGCCCTCAGCAAGTCCTGTCTGAGCAAGGAAGTTACCAGAGCAGAGCACTTAGCCAAGGGTTGCAGATATATTACCATAGGGTTTACAGTCTGAAACATCTTTCTGCTTTTTTAGTATAATCTTGCTTATTCTATATTTCAGTTAATAATTTCTGCTACAGGATCAAGGCTAAATTTCCATTCTTTTTGAAGAAGCCATATTTGGCCTAGAAAAGCTTTGCAATGCACACATTATTCTCACCAAAGTTTCTCAATTCACAGACACAAAAAGGAAAAATACACTCCTAGTGCAAAGTTCTACGTGCATATTGATTCACCATTCAAAAGGAGTTATTGTTTCTGGACCACAGCATTTTTCGAAAGTCCATTATGGAATACTTTTTGCTGAATGTATTTACACTATGCATTCTCCAGCTTACAAACTGCACACAGCTGGAAACTGTGGACTTTGAATAAATTAGAATATAATTCTGAAGTCAAGGGTAGATTTGCACCAGTGCCTACTGAAACATCCTTAATGAGTCTGCAGGGCACAATAAACTGCAGTTATTCTGCACAATTTTGAATGAAAAGCCACAACGATCAAGGCAAAATAGTCTTATTGAAAGACTGATATAATTTTTTTATTGTCCATCTATTTCACTCAGAACCTCAGATAATCTCCACATGGAACATAATGTTACTTATAAGTGTAAGTCATAACATAACTATTTAAGGTGGCATTATTTTCCTTGCGCTACACACAACTAACAAGGCAAGAAAAAAATATATGTAAAACTCCTCAGACAGCAAGGTTTTTACTGGTTTCCAAAGAATTCAGACATTACCCGGTAAAGCCTACTAAAACAGTAACATAAGAAAATTCTGGTCTTTTTGGCTATTATGATATACAATGCATGGTGATTAACACAGAGGAATATGCACAGGGTCAACGAGCCAATGGGATAAGTAACCAAAATTAGCAAGTGATCATTATACCATTTTTACTGCATCCTCTTTTCCCCATTTTCCCCTGCAATTATTATTCAAGTTTCTTTCAAGCATCTGTGAGATTATTGGAAGATATTAGGATGCATTTTTCTGAACAGATTTTTTTATTACGTTTGTGACCACAACTTTATGTTTTCCAGGAGAACTATATGCTGCCACTCTCCTTAATCTTTCATTCCTTACTAGTTTGTGGACAACAAGCTGTCCATGAGCCAGCAGTGTGTCCTTGGGGCCAAGAAGGCCAATGGTATCATGGGGACCATCAGGAAGAGCAGCAGCACGTCAAGAGAGGTGATGCTACCCCTTTACTCAGCCCTGGTGAGGTCATATCTGAGTGCTGTGTCCAGTTCTGGGCTTCCCAGCACAAGAGATACATGGAGCTCCTGGAGATATTTAAGAACTGTTTGGATGCAATCCTGTGCCATGTTCTCTAGGCTGACCCTGCTTGAGCAGGAAGGTTGGACCAGAGAGCCTCTTGTGGTCCCTTCCAACCTTACTTGCTCTGTGACTGTGATTCTGTGACTGATATTGCAAGATACAGGAGAGTTGCACACCACCTCCCCTCCATCTCTCGCAGAAAGATGGACTGTAGTAGGAAGAGAGCCAGAGACAGAGTTGTGGAATGTCCAGTCTCTGGCACCATTATTATGTGCAATCAATGCAAAATAATAAAGAGAAATGTCTTAAGATGTTTGAGGAGTAAGGGAAAAATAAGTGCTTTTGCAGTGCTGGTTAGACAATTCATGAAATACATATATTTCTTGTCAATTATGATTAGAAAATATGAACTCAATTTGGAAAAAGTACAGAAGGAGATGCTAAGATAGTAGGAAAATGAAGATTCTGTTATCCAAGAGAAGATTAGAATTATTCACCAGATTTGGTGAAGTCTAGGCCAGAAGGAAGAATGGTGAAAGATTATCAGAGAGGCAGAAGGACATGTAAGGAAGACAGTAAGACACCACTGGCACAAGAAACAGATGGGTTTCAAATGACCATGAGCAGGTTGAGACCATCTCATGGTGCTCCTCTCAACTCAGCACCAGGGCCTCTAGCTAGCTCCTCAGAGGGAGCACAGTGCAGGCTGGCACTTCCAAGGTTTACAGGAATTATATAAATTCAAGTTTTTCCGTAAATAATAAAGGTAAGCCAGTAATATATTTTCATTGGAACCACTGGGATGGGTGAAGTGAGTTTATGCATACCAACAAGTATATTATTGTCAACTTAGAAAGGAAAAAGACTCTTCCTCTTGAGGGGACATCACTGGCAAGTGGTGAGTTCAGCCATCCAAAGTCTAAACAGTTATTTAAACACAGAAAAGCTTTTAAAGTTGTAAATGTGAAACTAATAGAGGTATACCTAAAATGAACCAGAGATTATGTTGTGCACTGCCACCAACAGAGACTGTTTCAAGTGTCTCCATTACATTCAAACCTGCTCAAAGTGCCAATGTCATTACAAAAAAATGCCTGTGTAAGTGAAAAACTCATTTGCCCTAAAAGTCACGAATACAGGTGAGCACTCCACTCTAAACTGTACATTATATGTTTAATCTAAATCCACTCTGGAGTACAGTGTTGATCCAGATGCAGTGCTTGGATAATAATTGGCCTAAGCTACTTGCACAGTCAAAACAAAATTGAGCTGCTAATTCTTAATTCACAACATTGATATGCTATGATATGATATGATATGATATGAATGGGTTTTGTCTGTCTCTCCTTGATCTCTATTTGGTCAAAAGTCATGCTGAACATCTATGAGTATGGAGGGTTGTTTTTAATGAGAGGGTGCTAGGAGGGAGTAAGAGTCCACTGCAAAACACCCACAAGAATGAAGATTAAAACCTTATATAAGGTATCATAAATTTTTTACAGGATGCCTAAATTAAAATATGCATTTATCTTTGTCTACTAATATTATTATTTCCCTATGAACACAATTATCTATTTAATTTTATAATCAAAAATCCTATTTAGTTGAAATAAAGTTTCTAAAATCAACTGCTTAAAATTTATTTTTTGGATGTTTTAACAAAACTATAGTTGTCCTTAAAGAAAATCCTCACTTTTGGAGTTCAAAGGCCAGAGCAAGGCCTGCACACCAGTCCACACCTTCAAAGAAGGTATGCATTTCAGACCAAATGTCATGCACCAGTTAGGGGAGCTTTGGCACAGAAATAGAGCATGCTATCTCCTCGAGAAGTTAAAATACATAATGTAGTTATTTCTATAATTGTAATTCATTCATGACAGGCTCGTATCGTTATTAACCTCCACACAAGACTGTCTAAGAGCATTTAAGTGCTTCTCATTGAAGTTGTCTGAAGTATGTGACCATTCTTCTGCATGACTCCTCCTCACATGCCTTGTAGGTGCACTGTGTGATCTGCCAAAATCCATCAGTCTTACTATAAGGAAAAACTCACCCAGATTAAATCAGTTTGCCATCCCTATCAGGGTTTAGAGAGGCATAGATTTTGCCCCTTTTGCCTAAGCACCCATCTATTATCAAAATCAAGGAGTTGAGCTCTTTTTGTTTGTCATTCAGCTGTTCTTTAACCATGGTGTCCTATTGTTGCCACTTCACAAGTTACCAATGAACAGTCAGTGGAGGCTTCTCAAATATTTAACCTCCCACTGAAGGCTTTTTCTCAAACACCTGATATATGATTTTAGTAAATCCTGTCTTCCTACTGTAGCTCTTGACAAATCTGTGTTAGAACAAACTTTTAGTTACCATCCATTATTAATACCACCCCCTGTTACAAATCAGCCACAACAAGGTTCCCTGAGCACAGAGCAGGATGAACAGATATGGCAAAATTCATCTTCAGAAGCTTATACAAGCATGTCCAGGTTAAAATTAAGGCAAATGCTCCTTCCTTAATCACATCTATCAATAGTTTCTGTAACAGGTTTTGCTCCAGGTATGCCAAGAGAACATGCTTTTTATATTCTTTAATGAATCAGTTTCTAAAATATGAATCCATAAGCAACATCTCCACAGATTCCTTTGAAAATAGTGATATATCAGAAAAATTGTCAATGCAATAATAATCAAAGAGAAGGTGTCAGTATGACTCAAAGTAGCTTCCAGAAGCACATGAAAAAATTGATCATCAATCCAGTGACAACACTTCTGTCCTTGATGTAACTGTCCATAACAACTTAAGAGTAAAGAAAGAAAGAAAGAATTTCGTTATTGGTACAGCACCATTTTGTTTGCTGAAATTTATTATTGCTTCAGTGAGTTCTTCAGAGATTTATCTCTTTCCACCTTCTTTGAACAAGATGGGATGATTTGTTCATCTCTAACAGAAAAAATATTAGGAGTCAGATTCTCCACTGCCTAGTACCGTCCATTGCAAAATAAATACAAACAACCTCATGTTCATTAAATAGCATTTTTTTCTTTTTTAAAGAGCAAGAGTAAACATCTAGGGAATCTAGAGATATGTATTATTTACATACAGAGAGTATTCTGTTCTCTGAGACTTTATGTCACAAGCCAGAAATCAAGAGGCAAAGGTGTTAATTACACTCCTATTTCAAATCTCTCCAAAGTGGAGTCCGAATTCATTTAGCAGCCCAAAGGAACACCTGACCTAGAAATGTCATTGTGTCACTGCCCATGCTATAGGTCTTCCTTGTCAGAGATGAGCTATAAAGCTCAAATTATTGCTTGTTTTCCAGATTTCCACCAAGCACGTCTGCCAGAAACAGCTTTCCGTAGTTACTCCTAATTTCAAATATTTGTAAGGTCATCATCATTACAGTGAGAGAAAAAAATATCCATGAAAGTTGTTATACGCTATTCTATAAAGTTAAAATATACAGGGACATTTAATTAGCTTGTTATTTACTGGTACTTCACATGCAATTGTTTCACACATTTCCTTTGTACAGCTATGACCTGTTTTCCCTCTTTTTCTTTTTTTTTTTCTCCTGGCCGTCCACCAAAATACAGCACAAACAATGACAACAGACAGAAGGAACAAGCACAGCTCATCCAAGCATGTTGAGGAAGGATTAGAAGAACAAGCAGTGAGTACTGGCAACATTTTTCTGAGTTGTTGCCCTAATTTCAGTATTTTAATGAAGCAAAGCAAGTAAATCATAGCTATTAAAAAATTATGGAAATATCTGAAGCAAGCATAATGGATACAAGGACATGCCTTTGACAATCTGTGGACAGCCTTGCACTATACCTTTGAAAAAATCTAAAGTGTCCCTTTCCTGCGAGATGCCAAATCTGCTGTCCTTAAGTGGATAGTACTCTGTCAGTCTCATAAAAAGGTAAATTAGTCTTGCAAGATGGAAGGAGGCATAAAACTCTGTCTTGTATATTGTGATTTGTATCTCCTCTTAATGTCAGAATTCCACTATTCGAAGGAAAAGAAGTAGGCACTTTTCTCTGTAGGAAGATAACAAACTTCAAGAAGTCTGACATGGTCCCCGAACATCTTAAAGCCACTGCAAACAGAGCCTCTAGGAAGGAAGTAACCAGCTCTACAGTATCATAATTTTTAATAATTATGCAGTACTCCAAGGGTAGTATTTGATTCTGATAAATTGCTCACATATTATTTTGTCCAAAAAAAAAGTTGTAGAATAACTAGAGCCCTCTTTCAGGTTTGTACTCTACAGACTTTTAGACCAAAGAGGAATAAACTGGGTTTAGTCCTGTATCTTCCTTATGGATTTGAGGGGTTGTTTTTTTTACTTTAACTCATAAAAAAAATAAGACTGACTTAAAAAGGCACCCCAAGAAATCACTCAGCTTCTCCCCACAGCTGGACTTGCTGAACTTAGGACATTCATAGCAGATATTCCTAAAGATCTTCAGTAAAGAAGATTTAGTTATGACCCTAAGAAATCTCTTCCAGTGATTACCTGCAAAAAGTGCTCAACAGTGAGTTTAGTCCTTTCGAAAGGATACCTTATAAGTGGTAGACTAACATCAGGAAAAAAATGAACTTACTGTTTTTACCACAAGAAAATTTTAAAAATCCAAGTAGTAAAGAAAGTATTAACACAACATAAGTAAGCTGGGTTACAAAGGTTTCCTAACCTGCCTATTATCCTGTACCTATGCTCCCATTTTCTTTACTTCAACAGGGCGCAAGAAATTTTGGAAATACATGTCCAAAGGACAACCTTTGTAAGGATAAAACACAAACACAGAAAATACAGGGGGCAAAGGACCTTGTTACATACATAAAATCTCACAGCCTGGATGAAACTCTTAGGTTTCCTTATTGACACTAGACCTAGCCAAGGTTCATCAACCCAATTTACCTTCAATCACAATCCAGTTCACCTGAACACAACAGCAGGTGTCCTCTTCAGCACCACAGCAGGCACCTAAACACAGACATATGCTACAGTTACCCATGAGTTAAAACATTGCTTGCAATAGATTGACAAATGTAATTTATTGGAGGGCAATGAGTAGGCCCCAAACGAATACAGTCTGAATGAAAAATGAGAAGGCAGTGAAGTTCAGTCAGCTGGACCCTGGTTGTGCAGGTAATTAAAAGAAACACCCAGCATTCCCTGAGGATGCATCTCTATGGCCATTAGCAGGATATGGCTGTCATAAAGATGTTCCCCTTAGTGTTTTTTAAAAACTTGGGATCAAATCCTTTGAAAAGTGTGCAGAAAAAGAAACCTAAAAAATTTTGCTCTGAAGTGCTGGAAGACAATAATAAACGAACCATATAACTGCACAATTACCAGTGCCTTTAAATAGCCAGCAGGGACATACTCAATGAATCTCAGAAATGTGATTCTTGACACAGAGCATGGACTTGTAAAAAAAAAGGAAAGGTCTGTGTGAGTTGGTTTGGGGGAATTCAGTACTTCAGTCTTTCCCACCATCCAATGAATTTGGCTCCAAGCTCACTAAAGTAAATATGGCAGTCAATAAAACACATATGATAATTGCTACCACATGTTTTAGCTTTCAAATTGGGAATTAAACATTGCCTATATGTGATCTCCCCTCTTCAAAGTGCAAGTCTTTATCTGGAAAGGAGAAAGAGTCTTTGGCTGATCTTCAAGTAAAGACACACGTAAATAATTTTCATGCAAAAATATAACAAAACTTCCTATTGTTAAATAATTTTGTCCACTTAAAAATGTATGCTTGCTGAAGAACAGGCTACATCAGTCCTTAGTTAAAAATGTAGAACTGCCAGTAGCCAGGATAATTATATTTAGTATTAATGTGAAGATTAATTTGAGTCACTCAGCTGACAGGACTCCCTTCTGATTCAAGCTCTAACACATCTCATTGTGCAGTGAACTAAAAGTGGTTTGGTGTGGAGGTTTTCCTATAAAGAACCACAGTCCTGAGCCGCTTACAGACATTTCTGGTAGTGTTCATAAGTCACCGGTGAGTGAGCGACCTTTCAGTATGCCTGTGAAGTGTTTTCTGAAAGCACTACTCTTCATCCTCTGCCCTGAGCAGCAAATGAGGGAAATACTGGCTACAGCTGACATTGACATCATGCCTGAGACACCTGGGACCTTCCATGGGCCCTGAAGGTGGAAACTGTGCTTGGTAGGAGGACTGGGCCAGGAAAGGACAAGCCTCTTCTCTGACCTACAGATACAAACCAGTGTATTAGAGGAGCGATGAACTGTGCTTCTGTAAGTGTCCAAACATGCACAGGCAGCAGTTTGCAGGCTTGTTTGTCCTCTTGATGTGTGGCTCTGCAGAGAAGCATGCTGTGCCTGTGGAGTAATGTAAGCAGATCCCAATTACCCTTAAATTAGCTAGTCTGCACACCAAATCAAAAACACTGAGATTAACACAGGCTGCAAACTTCACCTAAGAAGCTCTTTACAGCCCCAAGAACCACATGTGAGAGGCAGGTAAGCTGAAGCTGCTCCAAGTACAACTGGGCTATGATTTAAACCAAAGTGAGCAAGGGCAGGCTGACAACAGGCACGTGAGTTCCTAACTCATATACAGAGATCTGCTAATCACACCATGGAATCCTGTGGCTGCCTTGGGTATCAACATAACAAGAGTCTGCCCTGAAGCAGTATGGGTCCAGGCATAGTCCTCCAGGGCCAGCTGCAAGCTGCAGCACTGCTCCCCTGGCTGCCAGCCTGTGACAGGCACTGAGCAGCGTTTGCACAAGTTTGCCAAGTGTTTTGTGACCTTAACTGTGCTGACTTTCAAGAAGTTTAAGGCAACTAAACACCCAAATGATTTTTAAAATGGAAATTAAATTCCAAGGAACATATGGCCTGTCCACACCACAAAACAAATGTGGCAGATTTAATCTAGATAGCAGGGGCAGCAACAGCAACAAGGATGGGATAGTTTCAATGTCAGCACGTGCTGCTAGAAGGTCACATACAGAATCAGGTCCTGGAGTCAAAAGTTTGCACCTTGACACCCACCTCAGATAAAGCCTGAGTTGATGCATCTTCACCACTTTTCTTAATTCAGTAATTTAAACTAGCAAACATATATGTGCAAACAGTATGGATGTGTTTACACTAGTGGATTAAGCAGCACAGCCCTTTTTATGGTTAAATAGGTGAACTCTGGGCTTGTTCTGGTCCAAACCAGTCAGTGTGACACAAATAATTCCCAGGATGGTTCAGGAGTCAGCACATGGGAGGGACCATTCCCCACACACATTCAGTTTGCAGGCAGGCAAAACTGCTTGGGGAGATGTCATGGTTTAACCCCAGCTAGCACCAGGCAAAAAGGGTAAACCTCATGGGCTGAGATGAGAACAGTTTAATAATTGAAAAAATACAATAATTATATACTACTACTACTACTACTAATAATAATAATAATAATAATAATTAGTTGCACTGAAAAGGAGAGAAAGAGAGGAATAAAGCCCAAGAAAGGCAAGTGATGCACAATGCAGTTGCTCAACACCTATTGACAGATACCCAGTGTCCCCCAGCAGCAATAGCCTCCTTCCACGCATTTATATACTGAGCATGATGTTCTAGCATATGGAAGAGTCCCTTGGCCAATTTGGGTCAGCTGTCCTGGTCATGAAACTCCCCCCCCCCGCGCCCCACCAGCTTCTTGTGCACCTACTTGCCTGCAGGGGATGGGAAACTGGCAAGTCCTTGACTTGGAGGAAGCACTACTTAGAAATAGTTAAAACATTGATGTGTTATCAACATTTTTCTCATACTAAATCCAAAACACAACGTTATACAAGAAGAAAATTAACTATCCCAACTGAAACCCAGGCAGCAGAGTAATACAGTTTCTTTGCAGAGATGGACACCACTCGGGAGCAATCAATGCCCACGATTGTTCCTATGCATATTTTGGTTATCGCTATAAAAGTAGTCTTTGAATAAAGTGTTTTCACTTTGCTGTGTGGTCATGCTAGACATTTCAGGCATCTTTTAAAGTATTTACTCCTTAATGTTTTCACAGCTTTCCCACTTCAACTCTTACTGCAACTCTGTTCCACCCTGAAGAGACAGCTGTGACCAGCTTTGTCCAAATAACTCTCTGTTTACTATTACAAACCCACAGCTGCAAAGACAATTCAGTAACTCACCTCATATACACACATAGTGCTTTCACAGAATGACTACTTATACACTATTATATTTGTGAATGCTTTCTAGGGGTTAAAATTCCTCAACATCCCCAGCAGTACATTAAAGCAAGATCTATGCACATGGCCCACGCAAGACAGAGTACACTTGCAACATGCCAGTTCAGACCAGCTGCAGAGTGGGATCTCAGGTCTTGAAGCAACTCGCAATAAAACTAAAGAAGAGATCTAAGAGGATGTATGCTATTCTTCTTTTTTTTGTTGTTATTTGGAGGCCAGAAGAACTGTTTCCTGGTGTGACCAGCGACAGAGAAAAATTAGGACTGCAACATATTAATCATCTTTAAGCTCCTAGAGACTCATGAAAAGCAAATCACACTGCCTGAAAATGTTAAAATCATCTCCTTCTATTTTATGTGAGAACATGGGCATAAAAATGGAAATAATCCCCTCAGGATGCAATCCAGGGAGAAACAACATGACCCTGAGTTATAAACAGGAAGAGATTTTCAGTGTATTGCAGGGGATTTAGTGAAGGGATCCCCATTAATTTTAATAGGAGGCAGAAGGATGAATCTCATGCACTGAAGTGGAAATTTAGACCTCCATGTCAAATGTTCTGACAACCAAGCAGCTTGCTCCTGCCTATGCATCCAGCCAGAAGCAGGGATGAAAACAATTAATTGCTTTCTAATTCGGAGTTGAACTGAGGATACAGTATAAGCATAAGGCATCTGGAAATAATGCTCCTTTTAAGAAATCTAGGAGGTAAGTGCTTGCTTTGCTGCACAGGCATGGGATCCCTCACTCTGCAGCTCTCTGGCAAAGTCTAACATGAGCGTCATTTAGATTAGATGAGATTAACCTTAAACATCATTGTCCATGCAAACAGGACAATCTAATGCACTGACATATTTGCTAACCATTTTTATTAAAACATAAATGCTTCTCTCTGCAAAGCTTTTAAGCAAATTATGAGCCAAAATGAACATTAAGGCAAAATGAACTATTCTGTTGTAAGGATCTTGTGTTTTTTATACAATTTCTGAAGTTTTTTATGTTCCATAATATTTAACAATGTAAACTATGAAACATGCTGATGTAGTCTTCATTCAATGCCTTTTCTCAGCTGAAATTTGTCTTTTTATAACAGAAGAGCTGAAATATTGACAGGAATCTACTGGGCTAAATTACAGATTGCTCTCAATTTTCAAAGAAGTTCAGATTTCATTTGTATCCCTCTTGTGCATCTAAAAGTGAGGGGAGAAAAGCAATGGAAAACAGAAATTAAAGCCAGTGAAGGAAATAAGGGCAGTGCATAACAGCTGGAGATTTATACCTAGTAGTCTATCTAAGTTGTGTGGAGCCAAGAAGAATGTAAGGAGATTTTCCCTGAAGCAGAAGGAAGACACAAAGTGCAATGAACTGACCACAACTCTCACTCCCCGTCCCCCATGCCACCAAGAGAGGAGGAGGTAGAGAAATTGTGAGTAAAGTTGAGCCAGAGAAGAAGGAAGGGTGGGAGAAAGGTGTTCTAAAATTTGGTTTTATTCCTCATCATCCTACTCTGACTTGATTAGTAAGAAATTAAATTAATTTCCCCAAGTCGAGTCTGTGTTGCCCATGGTTATAACTGGTGTGTATTCTCGCCTTGGGAGGACAGGCTCTTCTCTGCTACACTACAGATAACAAAAGACAACAGGCACAAGTTGCCACAAAAACTCTGACTGAAAACAAAGAAACTAGTGTTCATGGCGAGGATTGTTAAATACTGGAATATCTTGCCAGGAGTTTTTGTGTGATCACCATCCTTGCAGATTTTCATTACTGGGTCAGAGCAATTTGATCTAGCTTTGAAGCTAGTACTCTTTTGAGCAGAGTGTGGACTAGAGATCTCCACGGTTCTCTTCTAACCTAAATTAGATTAACCTGATCTTATGTGAGGTTGAAAATATTGCTCAGTTCCAGAAACAATTCTGCAAAAGAAGAGACATTACTATAATCTTTCTGGAAAGATGGCTGGAGGTAAAATTGGAGGAAACTGAGGAGTTATATTCACATCCTAACAGAAGTAAAGGAATTATAGGGTGAAATGGAGCTGCTACTCCCTAGATGGAATGTGGTTGGCATGCTGGAAACCTATTAAACAATGATTCCCCACACCCACAATCTGCAACTGTAAGCACCTGCTAAGGGAGATGGAATGCAGAGGGCGGAGCAGAGCAGAGACAGCAGCCTCTGTTGAAACTCTTGCAGGTGAGGGGAACTCGATGGTAACTTATGGCACGTTGAAAAATCACAAAGCACCAAGGGAGATAGGAGAAGATGTCCTGCTGCTGAGCCAACAATGCCCTCCTCAGATGAGCTTGGTTTATAACTATGCAATTATAATCTCATAGTAAACCCAAAGTTTCCTGCCTCCAAGGTACAACCACCCCTCACTGTGCATGTGCTTATATTTTTTGACTGTATCTTTCAGCGTGAAGTGAGAGAATTTTACACCAATCAGTAACAGAGGTATGTTTGACTAAAGTCACTCAAGCACTAAACATAAAGAAACAGTATAAAAGTAAGTAGAGAATGGGGAGAAGTCAGGGAAAACTCCATGATAAATTCTGGGATCAGTTGATGGACTGAACCTGTCTACCACCCCACAGGGATGCCTGGTGAGTAAGACCCATACTCTATTCACACTGAATTGGGGATTAGAGCTTGTCTGTGTATTGCTTTGAATACATTTTTGGAGTCAGATACTATCACTGGCAATCCTTGAACCTTAACCTGTCACAATTTTCTATCCAAATTAAATTTAAAATGTTTAAAATTAAGAGAGTTATCCCATAAACTGCTAGTGTGAGTCCTTCACAGGCACTACGTCACCTGTCACAGGTAGAATATTCGAATCATGTAGGAGACCCACTGAGGGCTGCTCCTTATGCTGCTGATGTGTGTTCCTGCACAAGTGAGTTGAACCACCCTCTGACCCAGCAGGACTGCTCAGTGAAGGGTGATCCTAATGGGACACTGACAGACTGGCTGAGCATAAGGGTCTTGGCTTTCCTGGGGCACTGACAGACAAATCCAACACTAAGGGTCAAATAAATATCCCCTTTTCATATGCTAATCTTTATACAGATCTAGCCTGAGCCAGGAGGGCACGAGAGGCCTGTGGGGCTCAAACTTACATGTGGGGATCATTCCTTATTTTCTTAATCACTCTGTACCTCTACTTCAGGATCATATTTCTAGTGCAAAGTAATATATGTAACATCATTCAATTTTGAAAGTGGCCAGGATATACCTCAGAAGCTCTTTCAAATATCATTAGAAGCTGTGTTACAGTGAAATTTTACCATAGAGGAAAATCTCTGCTGTAGTTTCCATTCCTTGCTTCACTGCCCTTCTCCTGGTGGAGAATATGAAAGGCAAGGTGGTGTAGTTCTCCCTCTCTACACTCCCCTCTGTAACTTGTCCCAGGCATGCCAGTATGTGAAGGCCCATAATGATGTGGCTGAGTTGCACAACCTTGGCTCAGACTTTTAATTACTTGGTTTGAGAAAGAGCTGTGAAAAAGTCTGTAGAACAAAGATAAGGAAGATAAAGTTGCTGATAGGTAAGAGTGCTGAAACAGGATCGTTAGTAGCTCTAGGGTTCAAGAAGCACTGTCATGGAAGGTTATAAAACCAAAAAAAAAAAAAAAGAAGACAAACAAAAAAGCAAAACCAAGAAAACAAAACCAGAAACAAAATCAAAAACAAACAAACAAAAAAAATCACCAAAACCCAAATGCGATGCTGAAGGGTAGCAGCTGAGGCATGCAGCAAAGCAGTTCAACCCTCTTCCTGACTAATGCCTACCTGGCCTGCAAACACTTTCATTGTCTTATTGATTGGGGGGGAGATGAAACATAATAAACCACGTGGCTTCATAAACACAGCTAACTTTTGTGTGCGTTGGCTAAGACATAATTGTTTTGTCCCTTAAAAGTGTGTAAACCTGGACTGAAGGGTCTCATTAAAGGGCTAAACATGCAAGAGGAACAAGTGTCCCAAAGAGACACTGTCACAGGAGGGCAATGCTGAGCTGTGCAGCAATGTTTGGATTGCATTTTGGGGCAGAAGATGGAATTTGTTAATCTGTCATTTCATTAATCAACTTGATTAGATGTAAAAACATGCAGGTGTGTGACAAAGCCCTTAGGAACAGTCATGCCATTGCAGTGACAGCTTTCTGTGTGGTTTCTCTGCCTGGCTATTTTGTAATTAATGTCATTCCCAAGCAGGCAATTCAAGACCAGCATTTCTCAAGGGTTTTCAATGCATTGTCACTCTTCTTTTTACAAACTTTGAGCAATGAGCCATGAAACCAAGAGTATCAGCATGGGTTTAGGCAATTTATACATAGTTGATTGCAGTTTTAAAATTATTACTCTTAAGTAAAACTGCCTGCCTTCAGTTCATAGTAGGGGAACTCCTAGAATTCTAAAGGAGAAAGAAGTAGCAGCAATGTTGTTTCAATTATCAGATACTGAAAAACCCACCAGTATCTACTGCACACTACCAGGGACCACTACAGCCTGTGCCAAGGGCATAACACCATCCTCCAGAGAAACCACTCTCTCTATCTTCTACCAAATTCCTCAGATAGAAATCTTTGCCAGGTGCTTGTTCTTTGTCAAGAAACAGCATTACAAACAGTCCTGGCTGTTAGCTCTTTATCTTATTTAACTTTCCAGATTTTTGGCTTCCATACCCATTAGACCTGTTGATGTTAAGCAACTAGACATGGATTTTTCTTCAGAAATATTTTTTGCAAAACTTGAACAGGTTAAGCAAGGATGCTCTGACTTCAGAAATACTCCAGTAGTCTCCTTCTTTGGTGTGTCCTCAGAGGTCAAGAGGATGGAGGCTTTGCAAGAGCTGGCCTGAGGTTATTTACAGGTAAAGCATTGGCTGACCAAACAGCTGGGACCCTCAGTAGAAGGAGAAAACTTTGCATGTCAGCAGATGATAGACATGAAAGCATCACCAGGTCAGCAAGCCCTAAAAAGCACAGAATTATTCTGGTGCCAAATCTCCTCAAAGAGGCTCCATTTCCATATCCATCAACCATAGCTGTTGGCATATTTGCCATACACCTAACAATTCCCACCTTTTCTGCAGCAGTATCTTGTCCATGGAGGGGCTCTAAGCTGAAATCTAAACTCCTCAGTTGAAGCTGTCAAGCTGGCTTCTTAGCAGTGACTTACAGAGCCAGGTGTCATTATTTCTCTGAAAGATACAAAGGGAGGAAACTAAGCAATTAGAGGGTCTTGTAGAATCCTGTCAAGCTGCAGAGTGGTCTATTTATTTTCCTATTGATCTTGTCTTTCTTTCTTGGAGGAATAATGACTGTCTCATCAAATGCCTCAAGTTCCTCTGTGTCGCACTGTGCCTTAACCTTTGTAATGCTAAAAATCTCAGATTTGCAATTCTGTAGCCTTTCACTCTGCAATCGTTCCCCTAAACTGCTGTGGTGATATTTTTTCCTCGTCGTCCTCCTGCTGTTATTCTCAAGCCCTTGCACATCTAAACTCAGATATCAGATTTCTCAGAGGAGATGATTGCTCTGGCATGGCAATTGCTCTTTTTTCCTGTTTCTCCCTATATTGTGTTGTTTGAATTGTAGTTTAGCTATATATCAGATATGTATTATTCATTATTATACATGGACAATGAGTAGCCAATGACTTTCCCTTCTGTGAAGATGTCCCAGAAACGAGTCTGAAGCCAATGTTCACTTCGCAGGCTACTACATAAAAGCCTGCTTTAAATTTATTTGGCAGTTTTAATTTTCAAGGAAGCTACAGGGTATTGTAAAGCACTCAAGATAGGAATGGTGTTTTCCCATGAGCTAGTTGAACAGTAAATGTTATGGACACAGAATGTTACCATAATTTTCTAACTGCCACCACTCTATTTGTCTGTTCACCTTCAGTTAAAAGTATTATTTTTACTTTTATGTGCTTGGGTTTACAAGAGCTTAAAAAATTTGGAGCATTTTAAATCTGAAAACCTTTCTTGCAGACATCGTTTTCAGCATAAATAGCACCTTACTCTTGGCTGTAAGGACTCAGGCAGTTGAAATATTGAGCTGTCTGTGCTGTGGGAAAACATTGTGCAGGCAAACCCCAGCCCTCCCAGCACAGCCCTACTCAGTCAGTCACGTGGGGTGCTTACTCCTGCTATAAACTTTGTGAATCCTGCTGAGCACATTTTGTGACAGCAGATAAATCACAAGCAGGTTTAAATGAGACACCTAACCTGGTTACTTACAGTCCTTAAAAATGCTCCAGGCCAGGTATTGACATGAACAACGTCAGTGACTGGCACAGCCACACAGTGTAGAACACCCTGCCTCTGGGATACTGGGGCTTGAGCCAAAGGCATTTTCCGGAAGGCTGTGTCCTGCAGAACCTAAAGGTGCAGAGAACAGCGTGGCACAAATAGAAACGAGCCTCACTGGGAGTCAGTCACAGAAGGGAGATCAGGAAGCCTGTCTAAGCCTTTCTGTAGGTCAGATAAGCTGGGATAATGTCATTCTTGACAAATATGTGTCTAACATCATGCATCGAGCTTTGATACATTAGTACTTTTTAAATTTTTTTTCATCACTCAGAAAGGAATTGCTTTATTCAACCTCAGCAGATCCAACAGAACAATATAAAAAGGAAAATCTGAGTATCTGTAGATTATTTGGGTTTGCTTTTGAAAAATGAGATCTCATAGATGGGTTGAATATGTTTAGCTGGCAGCATTTTAGATGACCTCAAGCCATGGCCTGATGCCAGACAGGAGGAGGTATTAAAAAAAAAAAAATTAAATCTAAATATAAGGGCAGTAAATAATCTCTCCCTGCAATTAATAAAAAGTAACGAAAAATACCAAACCCATGACTTTGATTCACAATGAAGTAAAAGGTTCTGAATGGCTTGAAATAACTTACATAACTTGAGGGGAGGGGGGAAAGCATAATTTAAATGGAGGGGGGGAAAACTTGTCTAAGCATAATTAACAACACTAAATAAATAAATAAATAAATCTTTTTGGAGTCTTGGACATCTCTTAAATTTTTTCTCAGTCACCAGAATGAAAAGTCTATGACTTGTCCAGTTAAATTTCTGAGTGAAAGATTTATATTCTAGGAAAAGAAATCTAGCATAGAGTGGTCAAATCTTCCTCTAAAATTGTGTCTATGATGAACAGAGTTTTTACTTGGAATCTTGTTTGTTCACCCAAATTTTTTTCATGAATTGAAGCCTTATTTTTCTTACTGCCATCCCTGGATCAAGAGAGTACTGTGCCACCGCCAAGCTTTTTTTGCAATTCTACATAATGAGCAAGAATAAAACCAAAAAACCTTTTTTTTGTATGTATACATATATTAAATGACAGATGCCCTCTGGCAACATGCAGAATTGTCATGGACCACACAAAATGGGCCAGATTCCCCAATCTAGTATCATCACTTTGTATTGCATTGCATTGCAAACATAATCCAGACCTAAAGCCTTGTTCAAGATGACATGGTGAGGATTATCCCGTTGCTAAGACAATCCTTTTGAACAGAGACCAAATCTGTTCTCCTGGGACTTCTTCCTTTGCCATTAGGTATAGCAAGGCATAAGGTTCTTGCTTAATGACAAGAAAAATTAATTAGCCCCTTACCACGTCATACTGAATAAATCCTTATGATGATTTTTAGCCTCTGTGTGATAGGATTAACAGAAGGGCTTCCTCCAGATGTAGCCACATGTGTGCAAGGAGGTGGAGAGTACTGAACTAGGCAGTGTAATCCTAATTAGCTGCCTAATTAGTTTCATTGTCTGGAGCTTTCATGTTTAACTGATTCTTCATCTTGCCTCAATACCCAGCGCCAGTCTGCAAAGTAACAGCATGGCAAAGTTTACGCTATGCAGGAAGGAATTTAGATTCCAGATGCTCTGAATGTTTTTCAGTATTTGTAAACTATAAGCAGCATGTGTCATGGGATACTCAGAAATAAGTAGAGATCTATGTGTACTGAACAGACTCCAAAAGATTTTGGCAACACTTGCTCAGGACACTGCAAGAGAGATCAAGAAATCTCAGCCAAAAAATAATAGGTACAATATATTGAATTAAGGAGGAAAAGAAAGGGTAATAAGAAAATACCCCAAACCCAAGGCAGTGTTCTCATACCCAGTCAGGAGACAGCCAAGCTTGGAGAGAAAGAAGGGACAGTCCAGGCTGGTTTGGCACTGCCTCAGCCCCTGCTCCCTGTCAGCAGCGCTGGGCTGGGCTTACCACAGAAGCCCCTGGAAAACATCCTCCTCTCTTCTTGAAATGCACTAGTGGTGCTACCCCTGAGCTGCTAGAGGACTTTAATAGCAGGAGGACTAGAAGTCACTCCTATCTTTAGCTCTTTTACTATGCAAGATGATGCCGGGCACTTGGAGAGCAGAGGATCATTAGCAGAGAAATGACTGAGTCAGAGTTGAAAATTGGATTCCTGGGTTGCAAGTTCCTCTGAATTTTCTCTTTGGAAAGGGATGAACTTGTGGATAGGTGACCAGAATATTGTTGAAGAGTTCAGCTCTCCCTGCTGATCCTATGTGAGCTCCAGCAAGTCACCCAGTCTGCCTGGTTGCCAGTTCTTTTATCTGTGACACAGAAAGAATAATGCTTTGTTTACCACATCCTGAGATCATGTGTCCTTCCCTTTTCTGAAACAAAGAGCATCCCAACTGTGAGCTGCCTGAACACAAGGACATTTTGTTTTCATTTACTGACATTCGAATAACAGCAGTAACAACTGACCAGACACCCCGGACGACTTTAAAGCAGAGCCTTCAAAAAAAACCAAACCTGTAAACAACCTGCCTGTTGTACAGAAACAAGAATGCTCCCTATTGTAAGGGTAATTTTGTTTATTAACTGAATTTTTAAGCATTTAATCTACAGTCTGTCCCCCATTTTCTCATGGAAGTACAGTTCCAAGTAGTTAAAATAAAACATAGTTTCAACTAAAGCTGAGAGTATCTCAACCAATATTTTCAGGGAGGCTGTGGCAATATGTTTCAGCTTCTGTATGCATGACAGCAAAAGAGAGGGGAGTTCTTTTGTACAGTATGGCTGAACCAAAAAAAAAACCAGTGAGGAATTGTTATATGAAACCCATACTACACGATCTGTGCTGACAGGCAAAATCCGGCCACCTCCCCAGATACGGTTTCGCACTAATACTGAGCGCTTGTTTAGGAAAGCCCAGTGCAGCACACACTGCAAATCCTTTGCTGCTGCTGAATCACTTTGGTTGTCACAGACCTGGTTTTTTTCCATTTATATGAGAAACTCACTGCTCTATGCTACCACCTCATTTTCTTTAGACACAGAGCTTCATAAGGTCAGCATGAATGTGACATTTGAAGACTTTCTGCTCATCAGTTATTTCCTAAAGGTGTATCTGTGGGTGAAATAGTGGATGGAAATATGTCTTGCAGTGGTGTAGCACCGATCTTGGAAATTTTTTTGTGTTTTCACATGAGTAATTACCAGATGAAACCAGGAGATTAGAGGGGAATGTGTTTTGTTTGATAAATATTTGGCTTCAGCCAAACATCTGCATCCCATTCTTGGTGGTTTGCTTTCAAGGGCCAGGACTGTGATGCCATCCACAAAAATAAGGCAAATGAGGTGTAATTGCCTCTCTTCCCTTCCCAACAGCCCCCAAATCCAGCTCAGTGAGTCAAGGCACTGGTCAGACATGTGAGAGATCCAGATTCAAACCCCGATTCTGCCTGATTCTGAGCAGTGATTGAAACCCTCCCCAAAACTCTTAATCTATCAGGTAAGTGCAGAGTATATCTTGTTATACTTTATGTAAAATGAATATTCATACAAGCAGAGACTCAAACTGACATTTTGCAGCAAGGACCTTAATTAAATTACCTCAGAGATTTTCTTTCTCTTCTGAGACCAAAGAACATCTAGCAATGTGACCTGTAACAGCTACAAGTGAAGAGCCTTACTCTGAAAGAGTCTGTAAATGCTTGTAAATGTTTCATTTTAGTGACCAAATCAGAAATTCAAACACTAGTACAGCTCAGATGTTATTGTTCTCTCAGCTTCATTGTGGTCTGATAAGGAAAAGGCAGTAGCAATGGCTGATTCTGGAAAAGCTTGGCACATTTTATATGCAAAACATTCAGTGTGAAGCTCTTCTGTAAGGAAGTGCACTCAGTCCTTCATAAAATGATAAGGTGTGCATTAGGAAGGAAAACAGTTTTCTGTATCTAAATATTTATTTAGTTTTCAGCATTCTATTGCAAACGAGAATTCAGCAAACCCTTCTGGTTTTTTTTCTGTCCTTTCCTGATTGATTTCAATTCTTTTGGCACGCTTGGTCTTACTACCCACTGCCAATGGAAGATGTCACCCTGAGGAAATATCTTACTATATTCAATGGGTTTATCATAGTCTGCATTCATCTTTCAAAAAACTAAAGAGAGGGCCTGTGGTATCTAGAGACAGGATGTTTAAGGGCTTGTGGAAGACATATAACATGCAAATCACACATATCAACTTTCTAGTCTAAGGTCTTCCAGGTTTCTCTGAGTGACTCCATCTTGGTGTTTCACCAGAGGTACACTTTTGAAGCAGATTTCCCTGTTGTGCTTTGGTTCACACTGATGAAGTGTTACCAAAGTGCACGAGCTACATTACTCATGGATTGAAGTAAACTAGAAGAAGTTTTCCAGGAGCACCAGGAGCACTCATATAGCACTCCAACTCCTAAACAGCATGTAATCCACCAATAAAGCAAGAACTAGTCCAAAATAAACTCCCCTGAAAGACATTTCTCAGGTCTTCACAAACACCTGCTTTGATCTGCAGACATGCTGTGGTATTTAATTGGTTGTACAGAGCAAATGCAGCCTTTGCATCTTACCTGTGAAACAGCACACTCTCACTCTGGAGGGAGCAGACAGTATTGAGGACAGGGCATGCTTGGGTAAAGGACTCTTGGTGTTGAAGTGTAGGAAGAGGTGAAAACTCCTCAGTGCCCCTAGGAGGAACAGTGGAACCAACTGCACACAGGATGGGTTCCTCCTCACCTGCCAAAAGTCACAGTGCATTCAAGAGGCCTCCAGACACAGCTCAATCAGAAGTTCGTTGCTCCTCACAGGACACAAGAAAACCCAAGAGAGCAAGAAGGCACTGCCTGCCTCACTGGGAGGGACAGAGATGGTTTTGAGATCAGTAGGAAATGTTGCTACACATGGGGCCTGGGTCAGGGTGCAGACCCCTGGGACAGCTCTGCAAGAGAGTCCTTCAGCAGACATGTCCTGAGAGGTTGCATGGGTTGAGGGTGGATGGGATGAATGATTGCAGTGTTTGGTCAAAGGCTCTGCAAAGGTCCCTCAAAGCAGCAACATCCCTGAGGCTTCTGGAAAACAGACCAGGATGGCTTGCAAGAGCCCTCCTGATGTTCTGCCTGGATGGCATGTGTCTCCTTCACAGCTTTACCACTGGCTTCCACACTACTCATCCGAGCAGCTCTGTGGCAGTCCTGTGCCTGTCCTGAGACCTTGTCCAGCCCCTCACCACCATGCCAAACACAGCACAACTCAAAGTCTGCAGCTCAAGACTAAGGCGTAAGGTGCAGTTATCCTATTTTCAGGCAAGTTTCAAACACTTTTCTCTTACAAACCACATTTCTGCTTTGCAGATTGTCATTTTCTCTCTCGGTTTTCACCTTGGCCATCACCAACGGCAAGCCAAACACCTTCCTGCTCTTACAAACCCAGTCTATCATCTTCTGTGCTTCTACTTTCTAAATAACTGCAAATTCCTTAATTTGGACCTAGATTGAAAGATTGGGTTTGCTTTCTTTGTCATACAAAAGCATACAGTAGAGAGTATGGCTGGACTGCCAGCCACACCATCCAATAAGAGCCCCCTCCATTCATCCCGTTCCATCCGTTCCGTCACCACTGCCCATCATGGTGCTGTGACCTCTGCAGGGTGCAGCTCGGAGTGTACTCAGGTACAGTTGCATCCAGCTGACACTGAATTCAACTCTGCCTTTTGGAGACATAGATGTACATGCCAGTAAAACTAGTTTTCTAAAAGCAATCTGCTCTACATACAGTCTCTTACATGGGTTTCATGCTGAAGTAGGAGACAAACTCCCTTTGAAACACTTCCCCTATTTGTTGGCTTCTTTAGAGGGCAAAGGAATGAAGCAGGAGAGCACTAACTTGTGGCAAAATTGAATTACTTTTCTGGTTCTCCTCTTTGTTCATCCATGAGAGGGAGTGATGCCTGCAGCTTCTCAGATAAGGAAAATCATGTATTTAATTTATTGTATAGTACACATTTACTTTGAACAAACGCCCTCATCATCAGTGGTAATGGAGAATGTCAGATATCTTTATTGCATCTATTTAAAAAGGTTCTTTTTATCTGCAGAAAGAGACATACCCATCTACTATGCTTTTTTTTTACTCCTTAAGTTAGTTGTCTGCCAAATAGCAACTGATCATTGATGGGCAGATTTAGGTGTAGGAGAAATTTTTGCTTAGACATAGGAAGCCTCAAAGTAGGAGGACAGTAGATCACTTCCAAATGCTTTCGCTAAATAGAAGACTTCTGAAATAGCAAACATCCAATATTTTTAGCTGTCAAGGGGAATTCAGTAGGTTGAAAAATGTGTCCAGTAATAAATTTTATCTATAAACTGAAGAAGGATCTTGCAGGAAGCTATTGCAGAATAGAAATAAGTTATGTATAATCACATTTAGCTACTCGTCTGGGAAATTACAGCAGACACCTACACAAAAACCTGCAAAAAGTTATGAATCCCAATTAAAGTTTATTTCAATCCAAACCAGGAAATTTCAATGCTTTTTTTTTTTTTCAATTTAATGTATACATTAATTAATTATCAAATAAAAGGAAAAGACTAAGCAGCAAAATCACTTGGCTCTTTCTAATCAGTCTCTGGCTGCATGGTGCCAATTGCATGGTGTTAGCTGCAATCTGCCACTGACAGATGTACTCAGGTTTGGATGCTGTTACTTAACCTAGAGGCTGTGACAGTGTTTGGATAATTCTGATGTTATCCTGAGAGGATTAGGATTCAAAGACAAATTTAAACTCTCTTCTCCAATGCGTATTTGAAGGTGATGTACATTTGCAGGAGACCGGCTGTCACAAACCTAATTTGGCCTATGTTTTTATTTGAACATATGTGGTTTCTCAAAGAAAGTGAATTGTAGGCAGAGATGAAAGCCATTCAGTGCCTCTGATCTCTGCGATGCCACTTCCAAACGAGATCACTTTCTCTGTACATTTTCTTTTCCTGGCAACAATCTGGGGGAATTTACAGAATTACGAACACAGTCTTTTATTTTCAGAGTTTTAAGAAATTAGACTACATATTGATTCATTGCTTTTTCTTCAACATAATGTTATAGACAAAATTTAAGACTTTGTTGTTTTCAAGGTAATATAATTTCCTGAGAACTGAAGGAATATAGACACAATACCACCAAAAAGCTTGCTTTTTTCCTCTGATCTACAACACCAAAAAAATGCATCTAGAAGCCTTTTGAACTCCTCCTACTGTGCCTAAAGAAAAATGGCAATGCAAGAAAACCATACTCTAAGTAGTAAGAATATCACTACTTTTCAGAGGTCAAATGTAGAAGCTAGACTTGTAATTTTATACACAATACATAGGGAAATTCTTATACATTTGTATATCATTAGTGAATCTGACAGCAAGTTTTACCACATCAGAAAAGTCAAAAGACATACTGCTGCTCTTGCTAGATATGTGACAAAATTGTCAGTTTCTACTTCTTTTTGTTGGTACATTTTAATCAGAAACACCACAAAAAGAGCCACCTTTCAAATGACAAACTGAGATAGAAAATATGACCTCTGTTGCCACATTGGCATTTCAGTAGATATCCTAATTGTTAAATGCCTGATTTCTCACATCTAGCAAATGTATTTTGATAGCTTCATGCATATAATCTTCCTAGATCATTGAAGAAAGAGATAAAATACATGTCTAGAAAGAAAACAAGAAAAAAAGGTATGATGTTTCTTACCCCTTAATGTTTTGGCTTTTAAAATTTGTTCTCTATACCTATGGCTATCTATATATCTGGATCTATAAAATTTGCTATGTATATATCTATTACTTATAGACATATAGCACACTTGAAGTGTAAGACACCAACAAACACTTCCACATTTCCAGGTTGTGGACAAAAGTTTTAGTACACAGGGAGCTTACCAGATTGATAGATTTTCCTGGTGTGTTTCTTACAGACCCATATGGTTTTAAACTTTATTTTTAGTGTGTTATTCCTTTTCCAAATAAAACAAAGAGACAGCATTTGTCACAAGTATTTGCTGTGAAACACAGATTTACTAAAAAGAAAGATTAAAAAACAGCATCTACATTCTATGCCTTCAAGTCATCACAATTACGCATCATTTGCCACAAGAAAAAAATAAAAGTGTTCTTAAGTGTTTGTAGAAACACGAACAATAGCTTGAGTGTAAAGAGTTGTTTAGTATTTACTGAGCTTTGAAAATGCTCTGTTTTTACAACTCTGTGTTCTGCCTTGAAATGCTACTTCTGTATGTTAAGCATAAATACTGATTATATAGCTCCACTGAGGACCATAACTACAGAATACCAAAGTGGAAGGGTGAGAGAATTTGGGTTTAGGACTAGGTGTTCTATAATTTATGAAAACAGCTACATTTTTTGTTCCTCAGCACTCTTTATTTCCACCTGAAATAAACTGTTATTTTTTAGATTTCATTGTAAGGATGCTTTCATAGTTTTTGAATTGCTTGTCCTTGGAGTCTGCTGTAATTTCTAAATAATAATTTGCATTCAAAACTTGTTATATTATCTCTCTACAACACTCTTGCTGCTTTACCAAGGAAAAACTATCTATTCTCACGTGAGTGTTCTGTATGTCTGTCTGTGATTTGTGTGGCCAGCATGTATATCATGCATACCATGATGCATATATGTGCTGTGTGCTAATTGGGACTGCATCTTCAACTTCACTGCTGGTTGGACCTGGGGCATGAAGCTGCTGTAGCCTCACTCTCTCAGAAGGTCAGATCCAGTGCATTAAGTTTTTTTCCTGTTGCATTACTAGGTCCAGATGAAATGTTTAAGGCTCTTATGTGAAAATAAAATACGACACCATTAAAAGAAAATAAATTGTAACATTGCAGAAGGACAATCAGTCTTTATACAAAACATACACAGAACCTTAGAGGCACTTGCTAGGTCTGTCTGCAGACTTGGTGTCATTCTTGCTGCTCTAGTATTCACACCTTGAATCCTGTATACAGTTCTGGGCCACTCACTCCAGGAAGGACATCGAGCTGCTGGAGCAAGCCCAGAGAAGGACAACAGAGCTGGTAAAGAGTCTGGAGCACAAGTCCTGTGAGGAGTAGTTGTAGGAGCTGGGGTTGTTCAGCCAGGAGAAAAGGAAGCTTAGGGGTGACTTTATCCCCCTCTACAACTGTTGGAACCCTGGGTTTAGAAAATTTAGGTTTCTGGGATATATGTAACAATATGGAGGATTTGGGGTGCGGATTTGTTCTTCTTTTCTCCTCCTTCTTCTCAAATCTGGGTGTTCTGGTATTGGGTCAAAAAACCCTCAGTGTGGATCATGAATAGTTAGTTATTGGATTATAAGCAAAAACAAATTAGTTGGCATTCCATAATTGGGTTATTTGGACCTTAAAAGACCTTGGAAGTTAGAACTCAGGGCCATTTTTCCACCTTGTTAACTAAGATGCACACTCTGTGCAGCTGTATTATAGATAAGATATAATAAACATCTAAGTCCAAAGAGCAACCTAGCATCTTCTGCCTTTTAATCCAAACTCTGAGTAAAAGAACTTGCAAAACAAAAGTAAGGAAAAAAAGAAATGAAACAAGAAAATCAACATACAACCACCTGAAAGGAGGCTGTAGTGAGGGGCAGGAAGAGGCGGAAAAAACTATTGGTCTTTTCTCCCAAGTAACAAGTGACAGGACAAGAGGAAACAGCCTCAGATTGTATCAGGAGAGGTTTAGATTGGATATTCGGAAAAGTTTCTTCACTGCAAGGGTGGTCAGGCATTGGAACAAGCTCCCCAGGGAAGTGCTTGAGTCACCACCCCTGAAGATATTTAAAAGACATGTAGCTGTGGCACCTGGGGAGATGGTTTAGTAGTGGACTGGGCAGTGCTGGATTTATAATTGGACTCGATGATCTTAAAGGTCTTTTCCAACCTAAATGACTCTATGATTCCCTCCTCATGCATCTTGGCTGCTGGGTGACCAGATGGCATCGCAAGGGTCCCCTGCTCACCGACTGGGGCTCAGGAGTGCAAGATTCCCTGCATAGCCAGCAAAATTTCTTGTCTTCTTCAGCTCAAGCACTGCATGTCTGCTCTGCCTTTTTTTCCTCAGATCACTGAAGCAATGAAACAAAAAGAATGTTCCTCCCCCACTCGCACAGTGTCTGCCAACAAGTAGCCAAAAGAAACATCTTCCCAGGCTTGCCCCAGCAGCATCTGCTGTTTGTGTTCTAGGTGCCCAACAAGCCTATGTCTGCCAAAAAGGAAAGGGAATAGAAGAAAGACAGCAACTTGTTCCACCAGTGCTTAGGTGAGGGAGGCCTGTGTTACAGCAGAAGTTCCTCCCAGCACTAAACTTACTCTTGAAAAACTCAAGAGAAAAACCAGTATTCTCCATTCAAGAGCTAGAAAAAGGTAACTTGTACAGGACTCATCGTTCTGTATAAAAATGGATTAAGCGTGGTAATATACCCCCTATTTTACAGAAGCAGAAGTTGAGGCCATGATTAGGTAGCTCCCCTGCAACTGCAAATTACTGTGAGGCAGAAAAAACAAAGAGGAATAAAAGGAAAATCTATACATAGTATTAATCGCAGATAGTTGCCCAAAGGCCTAAGTATCATTATGATGCAAAATATTTCTTTATTATTATTTTGATTCAGGCCAAATGCAGACCTTACCTAACTACATTTATTGCTTCATTGTTTCATACTCTTAATCACTAGTTTTTTGTTGTTTTGAATAGAAATGAAGGCAATTATTAATAATGGGGTTTCAAAACGATCCTTTAAAAATATTTTAATTAACATGGAATAATTTTGTTATGAAATACCAAACTATATGATGTCATACAGTAGGTAACAGGCCAAGGAATGGAAAAGACTAGTAGGAAGAAAGAGTCCCAATATGTAGCTTCATAAATCTTCTTAATAAAGGCAAGGAAATGACATTTCTTACAGCTGAGAAAGACTACAAACGTCTGTGTGCGACTCAAAGAAGCTTGAATCAAAAGAGGCATGCAAAAGGTAAGTTCATCCATATTTCTTTGTGTTGTAAACATTCACTCCAAACTTTATATATATACACTTTATATATAAAGTGAAGTTGTGTGCTAGTTTCGGCTGGGGTAGAGTTAGTTTTCTTCGCAGGGACTAGATAGGGCTGTGCTTTGGATCTGTGTTGAACACAGGGTTGATAATGTAGAGACAATTTTGTTATTGCTAAGTGGGGCTTCCACAGAGCCAAGGCCTTTTCTGGTTTCTTGTACTGCCACACTGGTGAGGAAGCTGGGGGTGCCTTCGAGGTTGGGAGGAGACACAGCCAAGACAGCTGACCCCAGCTGACCAAAGGGATATTCCAGACCATATGACATCATGCTCAGTATACAGAGAGGGGTGGAGAAAGAGGAAGAGGGGGATGTTTGGAGTGGTGGTGTTTGTCTTCCCAAGTAACCCTTTTGTGTGATGGGGCCGTGCTATCCTGGAGATGGCTGAACACCTGCCTGCCTATGGGAAGCAGTGAATCAATTCCTTGTTTTGCATTGCTTAAATACGCAGATTTCCCTATTAAACTGTCTTCATCTAAACCCACGAGTTTTCTGTCTTTCACCCTTTCCATTCTTTCCCCCATCCCACTGATGGGGGAGAGAGTGAGTGGCTGAGTGGGGCTTGGTTGCCAGCTGGGGTTAAACCATGGCAAGTTCTCACTTAGATTCTGCCTGCTCTTCCTTTTCATTGAGTCACTGAGACAGTAAGCCAAAAAAACTCACTGCATTTGCAGAATGCCTATCCTTGAAATGTGTGATAAGAGAAGTCCTGTTGTCCTGTTTGTCCACGGAGCTGAACAACAGCTGGAAAAATACCAGATTTGGAATTCTAGCTTCACATAGATAACATGCTGGTGGCTTAGGGGAATTATAGCCCAACAGGGTATCAGAATATATATACTTCAAATCTTAATGTACACCTTATCATTGGAAAAATTCTTTGACTGATTGAGAGGTTTTATAACACTTTCAAATTTTTCACTGGGTTTGGCTTTTACCCACCTGCTAGGGTGAAATAATCTGTTGTTTTATCTGCAACTGTGCATGCCATCTCCTAGATATCTGAGAAATATCCCTTATTCATTTCCAGCACGAATGAATTTCCAGAGTTTGTCCCTACTTTTTTTTCAGCAACTTTGAAATATCAATATCATAATCTGCTCAGAAATAAAAGCAGCTGAATAAATTTGCAACTAACCTTTTGAATAATTTTGGGTTTATTTCTTGTAATTTTCTTGTGTTTAAACCCTGTTCAGCAAGATATCATCAGTTACTTAGCATTTACATCAGGATCAGGCTTCTTTCTTCAGGATGTTATAGGAAATTTAAGATGCTATTTGTATTCTTTGGATAAAGATCAGCCTCTTCAGACAGAGTTTTAGTTCCTGTCTCAAGCATTTTTCAGTTAGGGAAACCAGCCTGTATGAAAAGTTCCATACATCCCCAGTAAGATGCAATTTGTCCTAAATGCTCTCCAATACTAAAACCGCTGGTATCTGCTGATGTCACCACTACCAGAATGATGGAGACACTGAAATTGCTGAACCTGACTGAGCACATCCACCTTCCAAAGTGATTTACACAGAAAGATATGATGTGCTTGGGAAAACAGAAAAGTTAGCTTACTTGGTGAAAAACAAGTTTAAAAAAAAAAATCACTTCTTTTTCTTTGTCTTCAGTTAGGCAAGATTTAGACTATATTGCTTTACACCTTGAAATTCTTCATCTTCTTTGCAATCCACTAAATCACTACTCTGTCAGCAGAACTTGTGCAGGCTTGAAAGACAGAAACACAGCCAACACTCTCCGAAAAATGGAAATTTTTATGTGGCCTCTGAGTTCTGCAGCATTCTGTTTTTTCTTTTATTTGAAGAACATAAAATTAAGAATCGTCTAGATGCATTAGTGGAAGAAGATAGAGCTGAATAAAAATAATGCAGTGATAATTTGGATAACTGATTCTGCTAAGTAAAAATCCTCTGTCACAAGATGCTCTAACAAAGAAATTATTGAAGTCTGACTAACAGGAATGACAGTCAAGTCAGAGACATCCCAGGCTTTGGGTCTCACAGAGTGTCTGGCTTTTCTTTTCTAAGTGAAAGAACAGCCTGGAGTCAGACACGGATGGAAGGAAGAAAGAGGGGATAAAAGTCAGTGAAGAGACTTGGCAAGTCTCAGACAAATGGCAAGGCAGTCTAAGATGTTCTCTGATATGAAAACACTGCCACACAGAATGATGAAAATACATAGCAAAATTTACAAGTGAAGGAAAGAAAGTTTGCTGTGCTTCAGAGAGCTGGGGGATGAGGGCAGAGTGAGCAGAACTAGACGAAGAAAATCCAAAACAGCAACAAAAGGGCCTCCTGGAGAGCGTTTTTTCAGCCAGGGAGGGACTGGTTCCCCAGCGGACCAGTCTTCAGCCCTGTCAGCAGCAAGTGGATGGACATCCGTTCCTACAGATGCACCATAGGAGGTCATTCTCTCCTCCAGAGTCAGGAAGTTCAAAAAGTTTTTCCCTTTTCACATCTGTTTTCCTGTTTTCCTAAATTAGTAAAAAAAAGATAGGGAGGCTATGTTTCTCCTGCTACAGACACCTTCCTTTACAGCTGTTTCTCTTTGTAACAGAGATAATTGTACTATATTATCTACAAAACACTGCTTATGCCAATGCTAAAGGTAACTGTGATTGCTCACGTGACTTCTGGTTTTAACTGCCTTTTGTTTCTTGCTTTGCTAAATTGTTTCAGTTTCTTCTAAGCTTGTTGATAAGGCTTCTGAAAGGCCCAAATAATGATGACCCCCACATGAATAAGAGTTTTTGCTAGTAAATGTGGTAAGTGGAGTAAGGGGACCTGGTTGCTAACTATGTCTTTGGATAGCAGTATTGTTTCAGGCACCTGATCTAAATTGTGGAACATTAAAAGGAAAAGAAAAGAAGAGTGAAAAAAGGAAAAAGGAGAAATCCACTGGTCTTTGAAAGATCTTACACACCATGGAAAGGAAAATGTAAAAAAAGCCATTTTTCTGCTTTCCAGCCTACCTTTCAAGTATTTCAGCTACAGATTGTGCTTGATCTCCAGCTGCTCTCTTGACACAACATGGAAGAGTTATTTCTAATTCAACTGTCCTTAGAGGCAATAACGATTTTTTCCTGAAAATCTCATGTCTTTCTCTGCAGCATTCCCCACTGCATGACAGGTCCGCAATTATCATTCTTGAAAACTATTATTTAAAAAGTTCCAGTTTGCTCCTGAAGCTGTTAAAAGGTCTGAATTATAGGACCTGCAGCAAGAGAGCACCAGAGAACATTTCTGACAGTGTGCGGCCAATCGTGAATCGCATTTCAGCTTGATGGAAATGCTCATACATTGCACCCCATTCAAATGATGTGCTGGTCCCTTAATCTAAAATTTTCTTTTTTTTTTTTTTTTAGTTTCCCAATCGTTTTTTTTCTTTTAGAATTATGATCTGGCAGTACAAGAATTCAGGGTGACAGAATAGGAGGAAATACTTTCTTCTTCTCTTTTAAGGGATGCAGGAAAATTCTAAAAACTTTAGTTCAAAGAAGATGTTGCCAAAGAAGAGATTGTTCTTTGAGATGAAAAAATGATAGGCAATTTCAGATATGAAATAAATCTTTAATAGCCACTTTAGGACATAACTTTGCTGGTAACATAAAGAGTTCTCTCAGGATAACTTGCATTCTACAGAAAAGATAGACAAAGGATACAAAGGTTCAAGAGCAATTACTCAGCATGACGAAATATAGAAAACAATGCTGAAGAATGGTAATGTCAGCAATGGCTTGACACAATAAACAGTGAGAGTGAAATCTTGTAGATTTGAAGATGGATAGAAGTCATCAGGAAGTTAGCAGCACTTGAAGATATCATATAGATTCAAAAGTCTGGGTTTCCCATCACCTCTGTTCCTTTTGTTCCCTCTACTAAGCTTATGAACCACATAAGCTCTTTATGTTGACTCTGAAGGCTGAAGAATCTCCCCTTAGGAAATACACACGTTCCCTGTTGCCAACAAGTAGCTGCACCCATAAGAAGCTCAAGGACTTAGATGCTCAAAACCCTTGCTTGATCCTTTGGGACACATCTAGGATCACTTTAGAAATGCAGTGGGAAGCTTTATAAGTGGGTTTGCAGATGACCCCACAAACTTTCCTGCTCTTATCCCAAAAGAGTTCTCTAAAACTTAACTGAAGATAAGGTTGGAACAGGGTATTACTAAAACATGCAGAAGGAAAATGACTTTTCCTCATGTGATGCCCAGTTACCCAAAGCATATAAATAACTAAAGAGCACTCAGGCAGATACACGGCTGTAAAGTAGGAGCTGAAAAGATCTATTGACCCCATCTGACATGCTTTGCAAAGCACAGCTACAGCTGAGCCGAGTGGTGCCATTCAAAGGTGGCTGATAAGAGGTAGCACAGCAGTCCTGAGGGGAACACACTTTGTGAACACAGACAGTGATTATGCTGAAAAAATTAACACCTCTAATCAAGCAGAGGATGCAAGGTCCAAAACACTGATCTTGTTCTCTTTATTGAAGAGAAATAAGCTGTTCTTTTATCCTAAACACTGTATCAGCCTGATGTTCACAGTGCTACAAGTCACAAAGCTCTCATTTTTTCACAATCCACTCTGAACACACCAAACTGTGCACAGTATGAGCTGATAAAGCTTGACTTGAGCATTTTTTCTGAATGTAAATTGCCATAGGCTTTAAAGGATTCCAGATCTCCCTCGGGTAGATACAAACTATTTTTAAAACGGATTTGATAACACATCTGTTTTAAAAGTCAATTTGAAACAGAGTATGTCTGTGTGATAATGGCAGTAAATGGGATTGTGAAACATATGCTTCAGGCCTTTAAAAAAAAATGCAAGAATGTAAGGACACAAATAATAAAGTAATAGTAATTCTAATTCACTCCATATTCCAGTCATTGTCCATACACATCCAAGTGTATGGACATCACAACAGAGTCATACTTGGCAGCTGTCTGTAAGTCAGCTTTGATGAAAACTGCAACTGAATTCCATGCTAACAGCAGCCAGGGCATAACATGGGGGCAGGAAGGGCTTCCATCTGGAAAAGGTCATAAAAGCTATTTTGTATGTGGGTATAAACATAAATACATACATCTGTACATATTTTTTACATATTTACATATATGTAGGTATACATACACACTTTTTGGACAAGATGTCTGCAGAAGATTTTTTACTTACCAGCAGAGTGTCATAGTACCAGCTCAGCCACTTGTATATTCCCACCTTGGAATGTCTCTTCTCTGATCTGAGCTCTCAGAGGGCACAAAGCATCCTCTGGGGGACAGAGATGCCTCTAAGAATAAGGTAAGGCAGGGTATTAGGGAGCTTTCCCATCTCCAAGGCAGACAGCAACTATGTGAGGAAACCCACTACCTACAGAGGGCAGGAGTGCGAGCCCCCCAGACTGCCAGTCCTGTGAGATTAGAACTATCTAATTAAAAGAGAAGCCTTGGTGGGGGAGGAGGCAGGATGGTACCACCACAGAAATGAAGAGTAAACAGATCTGTGCACTTTAAAAAATGGTGGCAAAACTTCCATTATTTTTAATAGGGCCAAGGATTTACCAGCTTTATAAAACCAACATGTCTAAAGTATTTGTCCACAGGCTGTCTCAGCACTGGATGAAGGAGCAAGCAGCAGTCTCCCACAGGTATTACTTCTCTGCCCTTGAACAGCAACTGGGACATGTGGAAATGGCAATTTTTGTTGGTGATTGATTCTGGCTCCAGAACCATTCATGACTCCTTTCTCTGTCAGCATCTGCAATCACAGTTTGCCAAGAACAAGTCTCACACAAAAAAAAAAAAAAAAAAAAAAAAAAAAAAGGCACTTTGGAGTATCTTAGGGAATTAAATTGTCACATTTAGTCGGAATCATTTATCTCATCAAAAATATCTACCTCTACTCGTCACTTTGTTCTCATTTTATGCCATTTCTACAAAACTATGCTACAAATCAGTGGGCTTAAAATGACTGTTTCAGTCAATGTTATATGGAACTGTATGACGCAGTCAGAAAAAAAAGACTCTATACCATTTTGCCATTTTCTTGGAAAAGAAAGCAAAACAAAGCTGTGATTTTATTTTTTTTTCACATCAAATGCTGTGTTTGAGATAGGGGTAAAACTAACTTGTTGAAAATGTTATCTCTGCCCTCACATGCTGGATTCTTGCTAGGTCTGTAGGTCTGGCAACTCCTTAGGCACTTTCCAACTTGGCTAGAAAATTCCTAGAGAGATTATTTTGACTTGTTTAGAATTCCTTAGAACTGACCATTGTGCAGAGATGGACATCTATTCTCTAGTCTAAACGTTCCTTACATTGTAGACTAAGAACATTAGGAACGTGAGTGCTGTCTATGTTTGTCACTAAGGCATTAGAAGTGGTCAGAACTATAGCTCTTGCTATAGTTGCAATGGCAGCATTTAAGTGGTAATAGGAACATTTCCATAAAAAACCAAATCCTTCCTTTCTTTCCTGACACAGAATTTAAATAAAAACTGTGTTGCTAAAACTTCAGTGTTAAGGTGCCTAACAGAGTTTGTGCTCCATCACAGGGCGTCAGGGGCAGGAGAGCAAAAATGCCTCCACTTGCGAAGCGTGAGGGGCTCAAGACTGGCAGCACCCCAAAGCGTGGGCTGTGGAAGTGTGGTACCACAAGTTACCTCTTACTGTCAATACAGGAGAATTATTAAAAGAACCTGATCTCAACCAATCAGACGGGTGGTTATGAAACCATGTGGTAAAACAGGAAAATATCCCTGTAGGCAAAGCTGTCAAGGCTACAAATATCTAAAAGTAAAATTGGTATAAATAATTATCTGGAACCAATGAGGAAAGAAAGACAAATACTGTCAAGAGAGAATAACATACAAATTTAAAGCCCAGGCTGCAGGGAGATACATGAAAGCCAACCATTGTTATAAAGTACAAGATAAGAGGAACAATGCTGTGGTGATTCTTTTCAGTAGAAAAACAGTAGTCTTAAAAACAATTAATCAAGCCCAGAATATTCATACATTGTTAGTTAATCTAACTTTGCTTCTCAAGTGTTCTTGCTTTCCATTTTGAACACAACTGAAGAAGATGAATATGTAGATTAATCTCAACATGGAATTAATTTTCATCATAGCTGCTGAATATTTGTACACAAATACCATACTGCTGCAACACATCCTACACTATCAATTTGATACTGTGAATCCATGTGATACTGTTGATACTGTGAATGCCTCTTCGGAATGGATTAGTGAAAACTTTTAAAAGGTTTGTACTCTGATGTCAAATGATGCACACAAATATTTCCAAAGGGAATGCAAGAGACCACAAAAGTGGGGTTATCTGAGCTTCTCATTCTAATTTTTTCTGGCTTATAAAACCTTTGCCACTGCACACACCTTTGGGACTGTGGTTACCTAATGGGGCCAAACCTTTCCTACCTTCGTCTCTCCTGCCCTGACAAGCTGAAGAGACATCCTGTCCCTTCCTGACAGACACAGGAGTCACTCAGAACAAGATCCCACTCTTTTTTCTCCCCTCTCCTGCCTTTCTTTTCCTCCACCTGAGATGAAGCATTTTTGCCTAATTCTTAATCCTAGCACAGGTCCCAGTTTGTTATTTCTGATAAACTTCTTTGGCATTATGGGGCTTCTTCCCACCTCGCTTCCAGACTGCTTCTCCTGTGATCCTAACCACAGGCAGAGTGCAGTGACCATCACCTCCTCACAACCCCAGGGGCTATGTCTTCCTTGTGCCCTCCCAACATTTGCTGTTGCTGTGCTGAAATTATTATAATCCCTGCAATTACCTGGACATCAGACAGCAATAAACTCCTGGATTTATTGCTATAATCAAAATTGCTCCGACCAGTATATATTGAAAGAAGATATTCATGAGGTGGGGGCCAAGGCCTTTAGCACCCATTCACACGAAATTCAGGAGTTACAGCAAATGGAACAAGGGCAAAAAAATCTCTTCTTCCTTGCTGAGATTTCAAGAGTAGGGAAGGCAAATATTTTCTCTTCCCCATATCTCAGCAAAATGTTGCTGTAGGCATTTGGCTTCCAAGAATAACCAAACTTAGAAGACCAAGAAGATGATGGAGGTCAAAGGTTTTTCTCTGAGGAAAGCAACTCTGCCAAGGAAGAGTGAGTGTCAGACTTCTCAGCTGCCAGTGCCAGTGCCACTTTGACCCTGTACCAGGATTCTCCTTTTAGTCTCAGCTTCAGATCCACCCCACAATATGCAGCATTGCATTGCAACTAAATATGCATGTATACATAGTCCAGAGTTATACTTTAAAAAAAACCAAACAAGTTAATTCATTACCAACTCACTCCTGCTAATGCTGTTTTGGTTGAAATTTGGTTACATTAATTTCTTCTTACCTGCTCTCCCATGCCTTCCCTCTTACTGCATAAGCCTTTATTTTTCCCTTTAGTGCTCAACTTGTTTGCACACCGTTGTAAAATGCTTAAACATTGCGTCTTGCCATCACAGTCAAAATACACTTTCATGCTGCTGTGGACCACACTGATTTAGAGAACTTACGTATTAAACAACCCAGTATTAATTATATCTTAATTAGTGTGTTTATAATTAATAGGCATCCCAGACCGCTGCTAGGACTGGGGTTGTGTTGTTTGCCTGTCCTTAACATTGTTTTCTGATGAAACTTCTTTGATTTTGTGTTATGAGACATGAAGACTTTCTTAAGTACCATTGCATAATTTCTATCTTACAAGGTAGCACTGCTGCATTTATTGTTTAAACCTTATGTGTACTAACACAAATAGATTTTCTAATTTTTAAACCTGTCTTTGGAGAAAAGTAACAAGCATATGAAAATAACAGTGTGACAAATTTTTAGTGTAAAAGTGTACACTTCTATAGACAATGGCAGGAACGTGAATAATGGTGTCATACCTGCCGCCACTCAGTAGTCAAAGTGTGACACCCTGGTTTGTAAATTATAGCATCCTCATTTTTCTGTCTGGGATTTCTTGGACAGAAATATGTGCTATGTGGGTGCCATGGATTTTTTGCAAGGGTATGTAGTGACAGGACAAGGGCAAATGGCTTTAAACTGAAAGAGAGTAGGTTTAGTTTGGCTATTAGCAAAAAAAATCTTTGCTGGGAAGGTGGTGAGACAGTGGAACAAATTGCCCAGAGAAGTTCTGGATGCCCCATCCCTGGAAGTGTTCAAGGCCAGGTTGGATGGGGCTTTGAGTGGAAGGTGTCCCTGCCCATTGCAGGGAGGTTGGAACTAGATGGTCTTTAAGGTTCCTTTAAACCCAAACCATTCTGTGATTCTATGATATAATGAAGAGTTGAACAGACAATACCAGAAAACTGCCAAAAATTTTCTTTTTTCTCAAACTTAGGAGAGAAATAGAAAAAAAATGGCAGAGTTATAGATTACTAGTAAAAGCAGGATCATCTTTTCTCTTCCCTCCCCAAAAGGAAACTGGTATTAAATATACATGCTTTTTACACAATTTACCTTGAGTAGATACCTTAGACATAAAAAAAAAAAAAAAAATGACAAAGAATAAGCAAATAACAGAATGGTCCAATTTTCACCCTCAAGAAGTCTGTAAACATATGGGAGAAAAAGCAGAATAAATACCAGAAAAGATAATAAAAAGACAGATGGAAAAGAATAAGAAACTAGGTCAAGTTAAGCAAAAATAGAAGTCTAGGAGTTAAAATAAAAGGATAAAAACAGAAGGCAGAAATGGGAAACATACATAGAGAAAACAAAAAGAAAAATAATTAAAAAGTAGTAAAAGTAGGAGGATTCTAGTGAAACCAAATGATCATGGATCTGAGGCAAAAGAGACTCAGGGAAAGAATAACGACAGAAAGTCATATTGCTTTAATCATGCTATATGGTTGCACTAGCAAAACTTCCCAAGCATTGACTCAGCAGTGTAGATCTTAATGTGTTTGTATCAGTAGAGCATATTCATTAAAGAAATGGAAAATCTACAGGGCAGGAATACAGCTAATAGCCACAAAAGCAAAGCAACAGTCAGGTTGGAAAAGAAAGAGATAAGGAATTGCAACAGTAGACACAGAGCAGCTTTTAATGGAGCCTCAAGCTGTATTGCAGAAAGGTTTCAATTCTACAATCGAACAATAGATTCAGCTTTCAAACAAAAGTTTCCAGTCCCTGCATGGATCCTCTCATGCTGAGACACCTCAGATACAGACTTTGACTGCATACTTTCCGGTAAAAGGGTATCTTGTCCTTTGCAGAGAATATTATTGTCAGTTTACGCAATTTAATTTCCTCTTCACACACACAGTCACGGCTCTGAGAGAAGACTTAAAGCTTGGGGCTTCTAACTTCAGTCCTCTTCACTGTACGTAAGCTCAGGTCCAAGGCAGGTGGCAGAAATATCCACCTGCACACTGTGTAGGGGTCCGCCACAGTCAGTGCTGGACTCTGGGGACATAACCTGATATTTGCATATTTTGAACACCTTTCAAATGCAGTTATGAATCACATCAAAGAGAACAAGACTGCTGTACTGAGGGGGTTTGCACCCAGCATGCCAATATAAAAGAGCCCAGAGGTCTAGGCTGCAACCCCTCTGTAAGGTAGCACACACAAAAAGGAGGGGACGAGCTCTTCACCTGAGGGAGCAGTCTTCTCTGAGACAGGTGTAAGGACACGCAGGCGGAGAAGAAAAGAGGGGACTCTCCATATGGATTACATGCTGAGATTTACTCCGTGAAAAGGACCAGGATGAAGGCCCCAATTTCTGCCATCATTCAGGGATTTTATAGTGGGGACAGGGAAGGCGGAGAAAGGGATTACAGCCAATGAGATGAGGGCAAGTAGGCGGGGTTAGCAGTGAGGGAACGAGGGAACCAATGGGAATAACACATAGGAGGGACTTGGGGAAGGAACCAATGGGGTGTCAAGTACTACAGAACTTTCTAGAACTAATACATATTAACTAAGGGAAATTAATATACATAGATATACATAAAACTGGGAGGGGAAAACAATCATCAGGAAACATGTAAATCATAGAACTGCGGAACTGTGGGTTCTCATCCAAGTGAGCTGCTTTAGACCTCGGTGCCTGTAGCGGGTTCAGTTCATTTAGGAAGAGGAGTCTCTCTTGCTCATACTATGGAGATATTATCACAATGAGATAGCTGCCTGGGTTGGTTCTCTGCTCGCTTCAGTATCACAAGACAGCCGCCCAGGTTGGTTCTCTGCTTGCATCATGTGGGAGTCCTCACGACTTGCAGCTTTTCCCACAACTGCTTTCGAGGGTCCACTCTTGAGCCACTGGGGTACAATTTTAAGGTTGAGCCATTCAGAAACAAAAGTTCTCTTCACCCATCTCTGGGAGCATCTTCATCTCTGAGAACAGAGGCTCTCCTCCTTCCCTGGGAGGAAAAGGGTCCTCATCATCTTCACCTCTAGCACTATCTCTGGGAGCATCTCTAGGAACACAGGTCTTTCTCCTTCCAATTTGGAGCAAGAGCCCTCATCACTTCCATCCCTCCCTGTTCAAACTTCTCATCAAATCACAGCTGCTTCAGCATTTGCTTATTCCAGCACAGGGTGCTCTTGCTCACAAGTACAGTTTGAATGCTCCACCCACCCATGCTTTCATGAAATTACAACGGGTACTCTGATATATCATAGTCTATCACCACCATAGCTTTACAACAGATTTTCAGCTTCAAGTATCTCCTCTTTCTCCTCCCTCAGGTTTTCAGCTCTTCACAGCACTAAAAGGGTTAATCTCACCAGGGTCTTTCAGCTGGAATTTCACCTATCACTGTTGGGCAGCTTCAGCTGAATCTTCAATTTCAGCCACACTGGAGAGGGGAAGCGGCCCATCTGCACATAGCAGGGCTGGGAGGGGGCACAGGTGGAACAGGGCTGCATGGCTCCAGGATGGCTGTAGCCGGTCCAGCCCAAGCAGGGCCTGGCCCAGGGCTCTGCGGACCCCATACGGGCCCTGCAGCTAAATGTCGCCGCGTTGGAAATGAGAGAGAGCTCCCCCAGGCTTTGTCCATTCTTAAATGTGGACCACAGAGGTGGTCAAAATTTTAAGTGGCTTAAAAATTTGTCAATATTCAAACTGGCCAGCTGATAGGTTCTGTCAGGTCACAGAGGAAGCTGTAAGCACCTCTTTGCAGGAAAATCCGGAGCTATGCTTGCTAACTCATGACAGTGTCTGACTACGAAGCTTAGTGTTGGTGGGATCTTCAGTGGTCAGAGTGGCTGGAGCTACTTGCACCACCACACTGTACAAACTAACCCTCCTTTCTCTTGAGTTTCATAGCAATTACACTGCATTTGAGGCACCATGGATATCAGCTGACTGAACCAGTGCTTGCATGCCAAGGGCATCTCAGTAGATCTGATAAGCCCGATAATTCATGCACAGATGGACAGCAGTAACTGTTATGCTCATCCCTTCCTACTACTACTATTTTTGCAGCTGGTTTGCTTTCTTAGATAGAGGATAATAAAGATCCACATGATAGAGACTAGAGTCTCTATTATTAGTATGTAAAAGCAAACATTCATTAATGTTTACTGACAGCACAACTACTTAAGCGATTCAGTCTGGTGTCCTTTAGTCACAGACTCTTGAGGGCTGAAGCTTTCTACATAGCAGCAGGGACCACTTCCACAATAAACACTGATGCTCAGTTAATCCAAGTTCTAATTAATTGGTTTTCTTCTACTGTGTATTCACATTTAAAAGAGATTTTTATATCAGTTTATCACATTTAACAAACCAGCACAAAGCAGAGTTAGAACTGTTGTAATTATTGTATCCTTTTTCGTACCAAATGGATAGAGAGCATCAGTTTTATTTCTAGTGTGAGCAGGTGCATCATCACAGAAACCAGTCTTGAGCCAGGAATCTGGACCAAGATCCTTGGTAGGTCAGTCTTAAAGGTGACAGGGCTACACTTCACTATGTTACGTATTAATGAACCCAGGCCAGCAGAGCCAGAGAGGTCTCTATATTACAGAAATTTCCACGACAAAGCATAATCAGTGAAGTTAAGCTCATTAATAACAGAGCCAAGTGTATGTCAATGCAGTAGCAAGCAAACTTAATTATTAGAGAAGAGATACTTGATGGAGAGAGATTTTTGCCTCCATCTGCTTACTAAGCAGCTGCTTTCTCAGAGATGTGGATAGAAGGAGAGCTACATCTCCTTTGCTTTTTCTTGAAAATATTTGCTTTATAACACAGGCACAATAGATTTGCCAGCCAGGGTTTCTCTGGGCAGAAAATACAGGATGATCTTTCTGTGTTTTGGGTCACAGAAGTGTTACCATGAAGTGTGACAAAGGTAACCTCTAAGTAGACCTTTATGTGTCAGCTTTCTCTGACCCCTCTTGTGAGTTGTCTATAGATGTATATACCATCAGTCCCTTTATGTTACTATACTGGCTTGCATATTCCATCAAAAGAGCTTCTCAGTTTCTAGAAAAGGAACTAAATTTCAATTTCAGTTCACGTCTGAGGTCTCCAAGTATAGTGTAATTTAACATTAACACAAAGCTACAACATTTCCAAAGCTACTGACTTACAGGATCCTTTCTTTAGGAGACATTAAAGAGGCACCTGTTTATTCTGTATGCTGTATATGTGAGAAAGCTGCTGGAAGACTTGGAAGGGTTTCTCCTCCTCTGAAATAGACAAGAGGAATCAAAAAACCTTCCTACATGGGGAGAAAAAGAGCAGTTAGCAAAAATTTTCAACAGGACCACTTCAGGGTTTCATCTAAAAACACTGAACAACAAAATATTCTAGCTTGATCAGAAGAGTTAGAATTAGAATTAATAGGAACCATAATATCTCTTCAAAGGAGAATGTCACTGAGGTAGGGATTGCACTAAATTATGTGCAAGGAAAGTACTACCTGAAGACTCATAGTCATTTGTGCATATTACACTTGCTAGACTTATTTCCAGACCTGACATGGGCAGAGGCTATGGGCCATCCGTATACCACAGGATTCTCTCTTTCCTGCGCACCTCCTCGGTTTATCTGTCATTTACACTGCCCTGTTCCTAAATGCATGCACAGAAACAGAGACAACTATGCACAAAATTTAATGTGTGACAAGAAAATGCTTTGCACAACCACCTATGCTTGCACAAAAACATTATTAAAGCCCACCTAACAGTGTTTGCAATGACATAAACAACTGCAAGGTACCCTGCAGGCTTTTTGGTTGTGGCTCAGTTACTCTTTCCCTTCCATATCAGTTGCAGCAGGAGAGAAATTGCCTTACAAGACACTTGCTGGCAGTTGCTTACAGCCATGAAGCCCCATCCCACTCCCACTGGCCTCTATGACTACACCAACAACAGAGAGGAGGTCCTTCCAGCAGGCAAAATGATGTAAATAATTTCTTTCCAGGAAGCAGAGATAGTTGTGCAGCCAGGAGTTTGTTGGTGCTTCCCTTGCATCTGTCTTCTCCAGAGAGCTTTCTTCATGTTCATTGTTTTTTGCTTTTGGTCCTGTGATGGCCCCCTTGGCTGCCCTGAGCAAATGTTTTCAGTTGTCATCGAAGGCAATGACTAACTATAAAGTTCCCACAAAACAGAACAACTCACTGTGAAATGAAGCTGCTCTAGGAAGCCGCTGGGAACTGGGACCCACAGGATGGTTAAAGGGAGGTATTATTTTCATGCTACCAGTCAGAATTGTTTCTTGAACAGCCCACCAATAACAAAGTCCTACTTCTTGCTCCATTTCACCCCTGGAGAATTCATTGCACAGTCCTAAATCAAGTCTTCTGTGAGGAGAAGCCATTAAAATACAGGTGCAGACATGTCTCATGTCAGAATCAATGCCTCCATCCTCAGGGGTAAGTTTGGCTCATGAACAAGGCTGAAGAAATCCCCTCTCCTTTCATTTCCTTCCTTGAGCTTTGTCATCCTTCAGTTACCAAAGTAAGTATCACTGCTGTGCTGTTTGAAGCAGCTCTGAGTAATTCATCTCCCCAAGACATAATGATGATAACGCAACAGAAGTGAAAAGCTCACACCCAGGTGCCAGGCACCAAATAACCAGAAATGTAGAAAAGAGAGCAGGTCTGACTCTAACTGCCCTGTTTAATGGCATGGAGATTGCAAACTCTCATTTCTCATCTGCTGCATAAAACCTCTTGCCATCCCTTGCCTGTATCATCCTCTGAATTGTAATACAGGACACAGCATCTTCAGAGCTGCTTACCTCCTGCCATTATGAGACTTTTTTCTTTTAAGCATATTGAAGAGCTAAATATGATTTATGGTACACAAAATGCTTTGCTTAGCCTTATAGAGGTGAAAACTGTATGAATCTCTTTATGTTCTATCACTAAGATGTGTTTAGCATTCCACAATCAAATGTAATGCAAGTTGGCATCAGTTTTACTAAGAATAATAAGCCAAAACATAATGTGAATACATAAAAACTATTGTTGACAGCCTGTTTACAAAATCGAGGACTTTAATGCAGATTTTGTTCTAGCACAAAACCTATTAATTTATTAAGAATACCATCTTCATCAGACAGCCTGTTTTCCTCATTTGCACTTTTTTTGAGAAGTCTAACTTTCTCAGACACCCTGAAACTTGGCTCACTCACTGTCCTCACTGCCACTAATCCCATGGATTTCTGAAGATTTTATGAAAGCTTTTTTACAAATAAATATGGATGTTATTCCCAATTCTCAGTACAGATAGGTTTATATTATCAAATGCTTGCCCTTTGGGAACACATCATTTTATAAACCTCCAAGTTCGGATTTGCATATACAAACAGGGCAATTAGATAAACATTTCTGTAGTTCAGCACCTTTTCAGGGACAAACCCATTCCCTTTCTCCAAGTTATGAAGGTCAGAGTAATAGAACCAAGATAAATAAACTTAAATATTCAATCTAAGCCCCAGTTCAGGAAAGCAGTTAAGCAAGGGTTTCACCATACAAGAACACAGATGCCTTTTTAGAAACAAAATATCATTTAAATATTTATATATAAAAATGTTTTCCCGAATCAAGGACTTTCTCTGAAGAACATATGCTTAATACATCAGGTAGGGAGGAGATGTTTCACATGAACCTACCTGAGCTTTGTATGAGGTCCAGTTTTCTGTGATATCTTTATTAATCGTTATAACAGAAAAAAAAATAGACATTTGAAATCCAAGGAGGACTTATGCAGGGAACAGTGCACACAGAGAATAAAAGCAGCCATTTATCACAAAGGAACAAACCTAAGGTTGGTTGTGTAACTTTTATTTGGGTATTCTCCCTCTCCTGAGTGTAGGCCTTGCAAACTCTTTCAATATTAGTGTATGCAGTAAGTATAGACATTGTCTACATATATCTATCAATAGAAAAATTTGTTGATGGGCTAATTCTTAATTTTTTTCCTGTGCATAGATGCCAAGTTTGACAGATACTTTACAAGGGCAGCAAAATAGAAGACAAATCGTGCCTAATTTGGACCACAGAAAATTCATCCAAAATTTAATTATATTAGGGGAAATTTACTGTAAAGGTTTTAAAAACTCTTATAACAAATGCCAAATCTAAAATATAAATATTTACAAATTTAAATATTTAAAAATCTCCTGTCTGTTTGTATGCGTATATATAACAGATGTTCTCTGGATTTTGTTGCTATCTAAAGTTGTTTATAGCAATTAAAATGCAAAATATATTTCAATTTTCTGTAAATATAGAATATTTATATTAATTTGGAGTGCTTATCTAGAAACAAATTTCGAGTTCTAACCTGCTTTGGAGAAAACCTAACCACCTACTTATTTTTCCAGTCTGACAGTGGAAATAAGAACACTGGAAGTATTTTATTGCAAGAGAAAGGATTGTGTGATTATGTGTTTAATATTCATCTTCCCTTAATCTTGTTCTTGACAAACATCTTGAACTGTCAAGTGGCCTTATTTACTGACAACACTGAAAACTGTGCCTATAATGACAATATTTATTATCTGGAATATATCTTGACAAGATTTCTCTTGCAGTCACCATGTATGTTGTGCTTGTGCATATCTGATACCATATATAGCGGTTAACAGGTCTTTGAGCTCAAGCACGTTATATTTGGACTTTTCATTGACTTCAGCTGGTATGGTACAAAACCTCAGCATACATTATTCATATCTTTCTTCAGCCTGACATTAATATTTCTTCCCATTTTCACAAAGTCAAGACAGAAAAATTTCTTCACATAAATTTTTGCCAGTCAAGTCACACTGCTTGGGGCCAGAGCTGGTGGATCTACAAGCGAACATTTTGCTCAGAGGTCAGAGTATTTGCCCACATTAATCTCCCAAGTTGTTTTTCCAACCAGATCTTAAACAGTTGTGTGTTTCCTGAGATCATGGACTGATCTCTGCCTATGGAAATGCACATATCTTTAAGTCAGGGAATGTATGAATTAGATTTCATTACTCATAGCTTTAACCACCACTAAAAATCTGGATCAAAATTGAATAATTTATGTGCTATAATCAAACTAGCAGCACAAAGTTTGATATATTTCTATCTAGCTGGTAAGTTGATCCTTATTTATAAAACCTTAAAAAATATATATGTACTCCACAGGTTTCCTTTTCTTAGGCGCTCTGGTAGTTTAAGAAATGAATACACTGGCTCTAATTGCAGCCATTTGAGTTCAAAAGTGAATTCAGGAAAGACAAAGGGAAACAAAACATCCCAAACCATTAACACTTCTGAGTCAATTAGAGGAGAATCTTAAGTTTTCAATTTATGTTCATGAGCCCTAGCACTGTCAGACTTGGTGTGATTTTTTTACTTCAGTGTCTGTAATGGTCTTCATGACCAATGCTTGAAACACACACAAGAGGTTATAGGTGGAAAGTACAATAGGTGTATATATTAAATAGAAGAAGACTATGCACATCACTGACATCAGGAAATAACCCTTTTTCCTACTTTCCTTAACTTGGTTTGTAAGTAACAGGGGGTTTTTCTCCCTCATAAACTTTATTAAGGATAAGTAGACAGAGGCCATCTGGAGAAAAGTGGAGCAGGAAAAACAAGTAAGTTAAGGTTTTGTTTGACAAATAGAGTGTGAATGACGAACAAGGTTTAAAATAGCAGATATTTATGAAAGGAAAAAATCTGGTGAACAATAAATGCAAGAGGAAAGAAGTTGGCATGAAAGGAAGCAGGAAAAAAAGAAAAATCTGTAGCTCCCTGCTGGATTGTGCCTCCCGTTGTAGCACTCTGCAGCAACCTTTCTCCTATTATCTTGTACAGTTAAGCAGCTCAAACACCATGGACAAAGCAGTATGTGTTGATTTCTTAAGAATAGCAGCAAGTCTTTTACTCCAGCCAGGATAATAGTAATGATGGCCAAGACCACATCTTGAGAGGGCTTTTTTTCCATTACTGATTCATTAGGCAAAGCTCTAAAAAACCACTGCTAATAAATCACTGCTGCCTATCAAAGTTGCAACAGCAACCTGAAAAGACAAAATAACAGTATGTGGTCAAATTTAAACATAGTGAAAACCCCTTTTGCTTTTTATTATTTTGAGTAGCTCTAGGATATTCCTAATCTTATAATATTCTCCCTAATAAGAAATGTGTGAAGAAAGGTTTATTCTCTCATCCTCTCCCTTTAGAGCATCTATGGAGGAAGATTTTAATCCTCCTCTCAATATATCACCAACACTCGTTGATTTCCAGTTGTCCTTAATAAATCGCTCAGATCTTCACATGCTGACTTCATCTGAGCTGGTTAGCACTTATCTGAATTGCTATGATTTCCTGTCATAAATTCACTTCAGAAATACTAATTTAATGCTTCAGCTATTTCATTTTTTTTAATTTGGTTCCAAATCATTTTCCTAGCATCCCATTTCAACAAACACAGAGGCTTATGCTTAGCATATTTATTTTCTATTTCAGGTGCCACTGATTTTCTGCTGTTTGGAACCTATGAATTCTTTAATGGGAGTTAATGTAGGGAGTAACCATGTGATAGCTGTTACACTGATGTTTCCGTATTTTTATGAGTATCTAAAACAATAGATGTGTTTGCATATAACTGCATATTTTGCTATGCGTTCAGTGATATTTATTTATTTTGCAAAACCCAAGGCATCCATATAGAAAAAGGGTCTTTAGTAAGGACTTCAGAAAGTTGGATATATTCAGGAAACAAGTATGTGAACAAATCCTTTGACTATAAAAGGTTACACAGAATGCCAGCAACACAGAGGAAAGAGAAGTCTTTTATTCCTGGACCTGTTCCCATATAGTAAATCTAAAATCATGCTAAGTCACTGGAGGAAGTCTGCAGTGCCAGTTGTCTGAAGACAAGTTTTGCACATACTTTGTAAATAACTGACCTTCTGGATGAGATCTTTCTCTTTTTGGGTGCTCAAGCAATTTTCATTTCTAACCATATCTTTTAAATTTGATTTCTTAGAAATAATATACTTTATTTCAACTTCTATTAAGAAAAACAGAATTGCTTTCTAGGACTAGACTTAGTGTTAATGAAGACATGGTACCAGAAGCTTTAGCATGGCCTAAAATAAGTTGTTATGAGTAGCTATGAAACAATCCATTCAGTTTCCTTTTATAGCTGGGATCTGCACTTGGCTTATGCCTCAAAGAAGAAATCATAAGATCTTTTTCAAGACTGGCTGTTTCTGAATTCTACAGTTTAGTTCTATTATTCTAATAGAATTGAGAAACATTTTTTGACTCACACCTCAGTAACATTTTGCTAGCAAGGTGTTCACAAACTCCTTGTGCCATAGAGGAAAACATTTCCAGTTTTTAAACTCATTTTGATTTGACCTGTAGGTTACTATAGAGATTAAATATTCAGTAGCTCTTAAAAATATTAAACTACCACAGCATAAGGGGTGTGACCCTTCCATGAGGCTCTAGAGGAAATCAGGTTGGCCCTGCAATGGTCAATATATTTTTAAATGGTCTAGAGTTTGAAGTAAAAGGTTAAATGTGAAAGTCTAAGGGTTATTCAGAACAACACTAATAGTAAAGAATTACAAAAAACCCTTGCAAGAGCAAACAACTGGGAAAAATTGTTCTATGATATTCACTGTGGAGAGCTGTAAAGTGATGTAGATAGAGGAGCAAAACTGAGCTTAAATTTACATGCTAAACAAGGTGAACTAATAATTATCACTCAGGAAATGCTGCTTGTTACTGTAAGATGTTCTTCCATAAAAATGCCTAGGTTTATTTGTCAATAACAGTCCAAGAGGTGATCTCAACAATTATCAGGAATAAAATGGAAAATCAGAAGAAATAAGCAGTCTGCTGTGTAAGTCTATGGTGTCTTGGCTAGTGTTTATAGTTCTCACCTTTTCAACTCAAAAAGTTCATAGTGAAACATCAAAGGTGGAAAAAGGGATGAGCAAAGATATGAGAGCATTCCCTTATACCAAGGGAACAAATAGACTGTGATGTCCAGACTAAAAATAGATCTTTAGAATCATGATTTAGAAAAATGATGGCTATGCATTATCCCTTCCCAACCAAAAGATTTGGGAATGGTGTTGGGAGAGACGTGTCATAAAAATAAATTAGCAAAGGAGAGGTTCAAAGCAAACATCTGGAATAATTTTCCCACAGTGTATATCCGTGAAGCTTCTTGATACAAATGTTGAATTCACACAGGTTCAGCAAGGAGCTGGATAAGTTTGTGGAAGGACAATCCATCAGCTGCAGTGTATAAACAGCACAGAGCTGCTGTCTCTCATTCAGGAATCTCTGGGTCACAGAGAACTCAATTTTATGTTTGCTGCGCTGTTTGAAAGGGGCGGCTGCTACACCCCATTGCCAGGGACAGATGTTGGGCTGAGCAGACCCTTGGCCACTCTCAGTGCTATTCTTTGCTAGATAGTTCACTGTTTGGTGAATCTCTAGTATCTCCATGATTCTTTCCTTGCTTTCAGTGGTTACCTTGCTTATCTACTGGAAATGGTTTCTTTTACTGGGTATGGCTGACTGGTAGTTGCCTGGTAGTGCTATAATTCATATGTTGCTGTCTTACTGCACTTTACACAGCTCAGAAAGGGCAAACAGATCTCAGAAAATCATATATATATATTCACTATATGTCTTAAAACAAACATCACCAAATAGCCTAATGGGATGTCAATGACAATGAAAAAACTATCCTCTGAGATCAGCCAAAAGCATACTAAAGATAATACACTACTACGTGACTTATTACTTAACTAATATTTTATTTAGTCATTCAGAGAGATTTCACTGGAAAAATAAACTCTGCTCACTCTTCAGAGTCAATCCATTTTTATGCAATCCTGCATACTAGTTTTGTCAAGGATGTAGCCACTGTAATTGTGCCCTTTTGATGTGCAGATTACATTGATAACTATAATGGAAGGCAATGAAAAGTGTACTTCATTACCTTGAAATTCTCTGAAGCACCTAGGTAATTTTCATTACACTCACATAAAGCTCTGTGTAAACAAACAATTTTATTTTATTTTTATAATTTGCCTTTTCATTTAAGGTCTTAATGAGCTCTTGGCTGTGCAAAAAAAGAAAAAAGATTGTTGAAGGAAGGAAAGTCAGTTTATATGAGAAAATACTTAGCAAAACAATATGTCATTACAAAAAAATTCATTGTAGCAAAATAAACTCAAGTTTGGTTGCCTAAAAGTGTTACCAACATGATTTTGTACTCCTGTGCATTACTTGTCTTCTTTTGACAGGACAAGTAACGTAGCAGAAAGAAAATCCCATTTGAGTCCTGTTGATGTAGCACTTTTGAAGCCAGTGAGATCTCTCTTGCACCAAAGTGTTCAGAAGTATTTGGGGGCATGAATGAGTGGAGATCATTTGCTGCATTTCTGTTTTCCTTCTTCCTGCAAACTGTAAATGCAGACATGAATTTTTGTGCCAGCTAGTGTGATTGCATTATTAGCAAAAGTTTGCTCAGAATTTGCAGGAAGGTTTCAGGGGTTTGGTTTTGGTTAATTTTTTATTCCTTAAAAAGCACAATTAAAAATAATTAGCACATTGTTTCGTGCGATCATATTCTCATTTTTATACTCCTACATGCCAAGGGTGTTTTAGTGGAACAGAGAAGAAAAAAAAACTTTAAATGTTGTGTTTTAGCAGAAGCTGATTTTACATTTTCTAGGGCTTAATACAACAGTTCTTGTGCAATGACTGCACCAAGATTGCCCCACTGTGAGAAATGCTGAGAGCTTTAAAATACCATGTGACAATTTTTCACTAGAGATCAGTGTTAAGTTGATTAAAATAAATGTTCCTTTAATTGAAACAAAATTCCAGTTATTACATAGTAAACTGCTCTTGACATTGAGAGTGAGACAGGCCCAAATTCAATTTCAGAAAAATTGCCCGAAGGAGGTCTTTCAGGTCATCGTTTATTCTTTGTTTTATTTTGTTGTGTTTTGATCCAGACTTATTGCAGGGATTTGGTGGGGGTTTTGGGTTGGTTTTGGTTTTTTTATATAGATAAAAGGAAGTAGAAGTTATGCTAGTTCTGGGAGAAGATCTTCTGTTTTACAGATGGTCACTGTCAGCACAACCTCGAGGTTTCTCAACAGTGTTGTAAAACTCAGCCCCATCACAGGAGACTTCACTGATCCACGGGGCTGAGCGTGGGTGGGGATGGAAGTCTTGGTGGGAGGTCTTGGGCCAATGGAGACAGCACTTCCCCTCTGGCTCCACACACTTTCTCTGCTATCACTGAATCTACTTGGAGGGGTGGCAGCCACCCTTGCTTTAAGTGGTTGCTGTGCCTCATTTCCATTGGCCTCTTAACATCACTTTTCACACTTCAAACAAATCCTGGGACACAACCTCTATATGAGTAAAACGGTATGCGTGATTAATCTCACATCTCATCACTTTTGTGGGAAAGATACTGCTTCTTTTTCACTTACCTGGTTATCTCAAGGACCAAGCAGAAGGAAAAGCCACATTTGATCATCTCTACGGGCTTCCTTTAATTCAGTCTTGGGTTGCACTAACCAGGCTGCCAATTTTTCTGGCTCAAGATAAAACACACCCACCATTAATTCAGGCCAAACCCACCAAGGTTTTGGAAGATGGGCATTTAGCTCTTGAATACCTCACAGGACTTCATACTCATAATGAGAATTTTGACCTGTTGTGCAGCCAATTATAAGAACAATATATGTGGTTTAAAGCATTATTACCGGAGATAAGGAAATCAAAGCCAAAGTATGAGGTCATTCTTCCATATAGTGTATTAACCTATTAAAATATTTAGAGTACTCCTTCACAAAAGTGAATTAATATTAAATGGAAAATGTCTGATGCTTTATCACTATTTATATTCATCCTTTTGTAAGAAGAGTGGAATTAGTTTATTTTAAGAAAAAAAAATAGAGGTAGCCTACCACTGTTTAGGAGCTTTAAAATTAAAAACAAAGCCTCAGTGGAATGCAATCCTGCTTCCAAAATAATTTCTTCCACAGCACATTTTCAGGACATGTTTATTTTAAATGTAGATAATGATACATCCTTCATAGAGTACAGAATTTCTGCTTAACTGTCAATTATTACAACCTGAATATTAGTTACTTTCATACAAATAGCTAAATATATTGACAAAGAAAAACTAAGCCCTAGAAAGAAATTACTGAACATCTGCTATTGTGAATGAGTTTTTCATCTGTGACTATACTCAGATTGTGTCAATACAAACTTTCAGGCACAACATATTCCCTTGAGACAGTTCCTTTTTATCTGCACAATACCTGCATTCATAATGAAATATATGGATTATTTAAATTTCTATTGTCTCGTTCTGCATATTGTTCATAAAACAAAAGGTTAAGAATGACCATATCTGATGTTTATGCCAACAATCATTTTGATTGATACCATATGTTGGGGTTTTATACATCTTTTTCCTTTCATATATATTCTTAGCATTCTGATATAAGCTAAACAAAAGAGAAAACTTATCTGAGTCTTGAAAGTATAAATTACTATGAGTTCCAACCTACTACAACATGAGCAACAAGAAGATAGCACATTCCGATGGTGCAGGACACGATCATCATGGGGAAACCTAACCTGGAACAACAATAAAATAAAGATTAAAAAGGATACTATAGTTCGTTCTCCGACCAATTTACAAAAAGGAAATTTGAATTGTCCTACACATTCAGAGTGAAAAATATGTTTATAGCAATACCAAAAGCATAGATGTACTGAGCATGTAACAGTCTAATATTCAAGCTCACATTTTTACATCCAACCTTAGAGATACAAGGTCAAAATTTACATTGTTTCCTTGGTTTCGGGACATCTCTTGCAATTTACATTGTCTCAGAATCTTGCATGCCTTGTTGCTTTGGTGTTTTTCAGGTTTTTTTCTGCGCACACAACATGCAATTATACAGGTAAAATAACAATTCTTACAAATTATGGAGCATTAGAAATTATTTTCAATTGTGCATCCCTTCAGATTAGGTGTGTAATCCTGATATGGCACTTTGTAACACAATATATGGATCAAACTCATTACATTGTTTCCCTGTTGATCTGAGTCACATACAGGTAGCATTCCTCTTCCATACCTCTCACCAGGTCTAACAGACTTGAGTATGAACAGACTTGGAAATAAACCCCAGGCACTTGTAAAGTGCTAAAACTTTGCTGTTCTACCCAAACAGCTATTTCTTTTTCACAACAGAAGATTTTCAGGCAACACCCAGATTTAATAGCTTTCTTTAGACTGACAAACACAGAGAGCACAGACAGACAAGTGAAAAGGATGTTGTGGAGTTTGTCAAGTCCTGATGGCTAAAACTGTAGGTCTTTCAGATGTGTGAAAAGAAAGAAGTTTTCTGAAACTCAAAAGCATTATTGTATGATACCAGGGGTCTGTGAAAAACCACTGCTGTGATCACACTCATTTGTTTTATGTTACTAAAAGCACAAGGAGAACTGAGATGAGAAATGATCATGCCACAAATGATACCCTTATAGACTTTCTTTAGCCAAATTCAGACGAGTTTCCATAAAACCAAGAAAAGCATGGCAATGTTCTCTGAAGTTCAGCATTTCATTCATTCTTTTTCTGGAACTAAGACCAACTTATTACGTGTAGGTATATTAATTGTGCCTTTTTGCCTTACTTTGCCCCTAGGAAGTTACTCGAGCCTTTTCCCCTCTGCCATTACTGACAGAGAGTACTAAGAGATGACCATTTTGTAGGGGACAGGAGGACACTATTCTCTGAGCTTGGTTGAATGAATAGCTCCTTCCTTTAGGAAGCTACAGCTAGAAGAGATCTCTTGGGGCATTAAGTCTGGCCCCCACTCCCTCAGGCTATGAAACCACTTGCATAAAATGAAAACTAAACTTCTCAATTGCTCATTACCATCCGCTTTCTACCTGCAGCTGCGACATTACCCTAAACTCATGAGATCCTCATGAGATGTTTCTTCCTTTGCTGTTTTTCTGGAAAGCTGACTGGCAGAGGCATAGATGTGACCAGCAGATCAGAAGTGCTATCGCCTTTAACAGTCATTGGTTTGAATTACCAAGAAGAGAATTCTACCAGCAGTGAAGGTCACTGCAAACACAAAAACAATCAGCCCTTGCCTATAAAGTTTGCAGAATAACTAGGCAATTAATGAACACAAGCACTCTAAAAGATATGTTGGAATTATTTAGGAAAGAGCAAGTTTGTCCATAATGCCATCTTCATGGTCACTCTTGACCCAGTATCAAAGTGTGCTCATCTCACACACCTATAGAAATAGATGCAACCCAAGAGAAAAAAAAGGAAACCCCTGCAAGACAGGAAACGTACAAAGGAAAGACTGTCAGACTGACAGATGATTTCATTTCTGTGTCCTTGATATCCCTCTGAAGAAGCTGGCCTGTCTCCTTGTGTACAAGAAGTGTCCCTGTGTCAATCACCCAATATTGCCTGCAAGATCTGCCCCAGAAGGACAGTTCCCACCATACCTGGCTCCAGAGGCTTTCTCCTCCATCTCTCTGGGGTTTTGGACTTGCTGTGCTGGCCTTTTCGGCCATTTTAGCATCAGGCATCATTATTGCTGTTTTGACTCCAAAAGTATTAACGTTAAGCTGCCATTTGGACTTGGAAAAAAGAAAATGAGAGTAGAGAGAAGGGTGTCCAAGACGTGAATGGTGAAAGGTGTGAAAAATTGCTAGAAAGGGTTGGAGAATTGTCACAGATTTCAAATATTTCCTGAAAAGTCTGAAATGTATTTGGAGGACTTTTTTGGGAGGTGGGAGGAGGGGTTTGTTCTTATGAACACGCATAAATATACTGCAGAGAAATGTTACTTGTTTTCCAGTCCAACTGGTCAGACCCTTGCTTTTGAATGACTCATTTCTTCAAAGAGCTGAATCACTCTCAGTCAGTAAACTATGGTCAAGCTGATAATATTGAAAAACAGCAGAGCTAAAGCATCTCCTGGAGTTATTTTAGAAAAAAAAGAAGAAAATAATTAAATTAATTTCCTGGCTAGCCAACTGTTTTGCAGACACTTTCCAGCCTTCTGTCAGCCAAACTGATATGTGGGATTCCCTAATCTCACTTAGATAAAAGTGTCCTGATAGGGCAAAAAAAGAAAGCAAAACCAGGAATGGCTATAGGAATAAAATAGGGTGGCTAAAACCCCCTACCATATCCTTTATTGTATCTAATGAATGCTCCGTGCAGCTCTATCTACATGACAGGCTGGTGAGTTGGAGGTTGCTACAGTGTTCATAAGAACAGCGGCTGCTGTTTGACAGAAAACATAGATCTCTTGACCTCACAGTTGGCAAGCACTCAGCTGGCACTGGAAGGAGTGGGGACAAAGCAGATCTTAATCTGTATTAATGCAACCTAACAAACCTCCCTGGAGAACGCACAGCAGCTCAGCAATGAATGGCAATATGATGCCTTTGTGAAGACTGGCAAGGGGAAGAAAGGATCCAGAATGATTCAAGGGCTACTTGACCACTGAAAAGAGAAAAAAAAGGCTTGCTCAAACTTGGAGGAGTCACATGCAGGAAAATGGATAAATTATACAGGGCCACATTCAGGAACTGGGATCATACCACGACTATCTCCGTGCCAGTCAAATGTGCAGCTGGAGCCAGAAGCAGCCGGCCTGGGGAGGAACCTCATTGCACATAGTGTTGATGCTTGCAGAGGGCACAATTGCAAAGCTGTTACTCTCATTGCATGGGCAATTACCCCGTAACTTGAGGTCTGAATTTCAGGCTCGCTGGCCTGAGCACTAATGTAATTGGCTCAAATTCAATGTGGAATTTGTGTACCAGAGCAAGAAGAGATAAACACCATCAGTAATTGTTAGTTACTGCAGAGTTAATCGATTTCTTGAGTATCATGGGATCGTGCTATTTACACTACCCATTGCTCTTCCACAAGGAACATAAAGTTCCTGTCCCAGGCCACATATGAAACAATGTACAGCTACAAATATTGTCTTTAGTTAAGTCCAAGAATGCATATTAAACATTGTAAAAATTACTTCCAGAAACTCTTATTTCCAGCATACCCCTTGGAGTCAAAAAGGACCATGTCATTCAGTTTTTCCTGTCATGGGAAAAGGATCAGTAAGAGATTAGAAGTTATCAAAACCTTTCATGTTCTAAAACTTCAGATTCCTAAGAAACACTAATGACCATATTTGGCATAAAAATACATTTTTGCATCCTGCACTGCACTTTCCTTGTCTCTCCCTTTCTGCAGACAGGGATATACACAGAGCCTGCATGGTTCAAAAGTTGCACCTCAGCTCTCTACAGCCAGCTGAAGGAGGTTTTACTGCTGCAGAGAGGAAGCAAGGTCAGATACAAGGAAGGGAAGGATGACAGGATTTACCATTCACCCCATTTTTCCCCTCCTCTTTTTCATATTAGAAGCTTAAACATAAAACTGCTATCTAAATGAAATTGCCCAGCCTAAATATACACAAAAAGCAGATGTTAGCTCAGTGTGAGATAGTGAGAATATTTCAGGTGAGAGCCCCACCAGGGATTTGTCTTGGACAAAGTTTTACTTATTAATAACTTCAGCGATCCAGTAACGAAAAGCTTGCAAATTGTCCCAGCGTGGGACAGATGTCAGCCTCTGTGGAGAACAGAATTCAGCATGTTCTTAACAAATCAGAATGAGAACTTGAAATGAACAAAATGAAACTCTGTGAAGGTAAGTGTGAAATATGTATTAGAAGTCAACCATGGGCATAAAACCAGCAAGAGAAGTGAACCTTTACACTGGAAATGACCTAGATATTTCTAATTCTGTCTCACTGAAAGATTTCTGGCCCTGTATTTACTTGGAGAGAAGCAAACCGCTGTAGGACTATTCTGAGAATAAGTTCAATTTTTAATAAGTTTCTACAGAAGTGAATATTACAGTTTTCTTAGATTATAAGTTTACCCAATATTATTTGCTAAATAATAATAGTGAAGCCTTTGGGGTCAGAATTGAGTTTTCTTGAACAAACGATCTCCTACATTACCTTGCAGCTCTATTTAGTGATGCTTCAAGAGCCAGCAGGATCCAGTATGTATAAGACCCAGGTTCAGTGCCCTGATCTTCCTGATTTGGAACACAAAATACAAAATATTCTCATGCATGAAAACCTTGCCTACAGACACTACCTTCATTGACAGCTCATAATTTCACAGCCTGTGTATCCTTGGGGAAATCTCTGGAAGAAGCATGTCTCCAAAGAAATGGGAAACCTTCAGTGGATTCTCAGTTGAAAATCAACAGCAGCAATCTCCCAAGACCAAACCACTAGCAGTGAAAGAAGCCTGGTGGTAGACAGGGGTCAGAGTTAAAAAAGAAAAAGCTAACTTCTACTCCTACTTGTACTTGCAATTTAATGCACAATTTAAATTCAACTGGTGGACTTTCATCAGGCTTAAAATTTTGCTTTTTCTCAATTTGTATCAGCTTCATACTGCAAGTTCTATAGAAGGCATAACCTCAGCTTTTGCAGAAACAGACACGGGCTGGACAGATGGTGGACACTAACTGAACATGAACCAGTAACGCGCCTTTGCAACACGGAAAGTATCTTGGGATGCATTAGGAAAATATTGCCAGCAGGTCAAGAGAGGTGATCCTTTCCCTTTATTCAGCACTGCAGAGGCTATACCTGGAGTGCTGGATCCAGTTTTGGCCTTGCCAGTACAAGAGACATGGACATAATGGAGAAAGTCCAATGAAGGGCTACAAAGATGATTAAGGGACTGGAGCATCAATCATACAAGGAAAGGCATTAGGGGTGGAGCTGTGCAGCCTGGAGAAGAGAAGGCTCAGAGGAGAACTCATCAATTTGTAGAAGTTCTTGAAGGAATGGTGTAAAAAACACAGCACACGGCCTTTCTCAGTGATGCCCAGGGAAAGGACCAGAGACAGCACAAAATGAAACACAGGAGGTTCTGTCTGAACATCAGGAAACACTTTCTTGCTCTGCTGGAGACCAAGCACTGACACAGGTCGCCCGGGGGATTGTGGAGTCTCCATCCTTGCAGGTATTCAAAAGTTATCGGGATGTGGGCCAGGGATATAGGCTCTAGGTGGTCCTGCTTGAGAGAGACCACCAGAGGTCACTTCCAACCTCAACCAATCTGTGATTCTCACACTTTTATTTGTTCCTCTATTAGTCAACACAGGATTAAGTAGGCATCATCTGCTCGTCTGAAGATTGACATCTCATCAGAAAATATTTGTTGAAGAACAGGAAGATAATTCTTCTCAATCTTGGACAGTGTCTCACTGCATGCAGTGCTTTGCTCTGGAATTTTGATAAACATGAGCTCATTCTTAAAAGGACATCTAAAAGCTTCTGAAAGCAGCCTCAAAAATGAGACTCAGGTGTGGGCATGCTTAGGACATACATAAGGTTAGTTCTGAACAAAAGGAAAGTTACACATTCTAATGAAATATCATAATTCAATTTGCAAAGTAAGTAATTTTCTTTTCAACAGAAGGATATAACCACAATATTCATCCTATTTTTTCTTTCCCTTTCTTTCAATGTAGACTACCTTATGAATGTCCTATCATTTCAGTTGTATCAACCTTTCCATCATTCCTAGTCTTTGACATACTGATCCAGTTTATCTGAAAGGAAAGTATGGACTTTACCAACAGCTTAAAGGAAACATATTCAAAATGTTTATCACATGCCCATGACCCCTTTAAATCCAGACACCTGTCATAGCTCAGAGAACAGGTGGCTCACACTGCAAGTGATCATTAATTTAACATTAAATTACTGTGAATTTCATACAGTCTGGAATTACATAAAAATTACAGCGAGCTTACCTACTAGTTACCATACATAGGAGTTCATGTGAAATTTAAAACACAGAACAAAACCTGTAATTCTATTTTCATCTGCTTGCTAAAGTTATAATAATTTCTCATGATATTCTGGTCTGTCTGAGTCTATACCAAGATTTCCAAGAGAATTACTGCCAGGAGTAAACTTAAGATAGGGAAAATCAGATCCTGCGCAAGGAAATATAAAGGTGTTATGGTTTGCCTCCTACATTCTAGAATATTCTCCTAGAGGTTTTTGGCTGTAACCTCGACATAGTTACATGCAGAACAAGCAATCAGCCTTTCCTTGGCCTTCCAAAATTCTGATTATGTAAAGAAAAATTTCAGACTTTAATTCTGAGAGAATAGTTGGTCTGCCAGCTCCACCTGGCAGTTTCAAATGACTGTTAATTTGTTGCAGTCTTTGTCTCGGTCACTGCAGTGAAACTGAGATTAAATACAGGACTGTCAGAACAAGTGACTCTGATAATTATCCAAAATCTCTTCATATATGGTAAGTTAGTTACCAGTAAGAAAAACTATGAAAAAAAAATTGGAAAACACATCACTTCTAGTAAAAAAGATACTAGAATTGATCATTTAAAAATCAGCAAAACAATTGTTAGATGACAAGGGTATCTGACCTTTCTTTTAAAAATAAATATACAATTCCAATAGAAAAATGTGAAATCCTGCAGACAGCCAGGGAAGAACACAACCTCAAGTACAGAAACAAACCTGAACACACAGAACTACTGGCAATATTTTTCTGGGAAAGACCAACATAATACAGATAAATTTGTCTGTGTGGCTGGCTGGATCCACCCAGATGCACATCCTGCACTTCGGTCAAACAAAACCATTCAATGCTACAGGTTTGGGAAAGAGTGGCTGGAAATCTACCCCATGGAAAAGGACCTTGGGGCACTGGTCAACAGCCACTGAACCTGAGCCAAAGCATGCCCAGGTGACCAAGAAGGCCAATGGCACTTTGGCCTGTATCAGAAATAGTGCAGCTAGCAGGACCAGGACAGTGATTGTGCCCCTGTATTGATGAGGCCACACCTTGAATCCGAATCCTGTATTCAGTTCTGGGCCCCTTGCTACAAGACATTGGGGTGCTGGATTGTCTCCAGAGAAGGGCAACAGAGCTGGTGAAGGGACTGGCGCACAAGTCCTGTGAGGAGCAGCTGAGGAAACTGGGCTTGTCTAGCCTGGAGAAGAGGAGGCTCAGGGGTGACCTCATCACTCAACTACTACCTGGAAGGAGGTTGTAGCAAGGTGTCAAGCAAGGTCTCTTCTGGGCAACCAGTCATAGGGCAAGAGGAAGTGGCCTCAAGTTTTACCAGGGAAGGTTTAGGTTGGATGTTCAGAAAAATTGCTTCACTGAAAGGGTGGTTAGGCATTGGAACAGGCTGCTCAGGGAAGTGTGGAGTCACCATCCCTGGAGGCGGACTCTGCGGTGTTAGGGTAATGCTTGGACTTGATAATATTCAGGGTCTTTTACAACCTAAAGGATTCTAAGTTTCTACAACTATTAGGGGAACATCTCTATAGACAGGCTAGTTCACTTCATACCCTACTAAAGAAGTATGATATGCCATGATAAAATGTGGCATAAGGATTCAAGATGATCTGTTAGTGGTTTTTTTATTTCATCAGCACTTCATGTCACCTTGGATCTATCATCACATATTAGCAATATATTTGCCCTCCACATCTTTTAGGCAGATCCCAAAACAAATTTTATCCTCAATTTGTGATTTCTGGTTTTGTTATGAAACCTTCACACCATTCTAAAGTCTAGGAAATGCAAATATATGTAATTAGTTCAGCTTCTTGGGAAAGCCATACTTATTCCTCTTCCACACATCTGTGTAATGAGGTGTGGTTGTGAGTCTGAGCTTAAGAAGATTAAAATCATCATGGCCAACCAGAAGACGAAATCAATGAAGTATATCTTGTCTGACAGCATTTGTTCTCATGAATTGTTTGAATGGTTCTGATACAAATATTCTACTAATGAGATAGATTTATACAAAACTAGTGAGGTTTACTGTGCAAAAATTAATATGTTAGGACTGTTGAAATAGGTTTTGCAATATTTGTGATTACAGTTTCTGTATTTTATGAAACATTTAACATATTGTAAACTCACTTCTGACAATTATATGCTTTTTTGCCTTGCAAAAAGCAAATTCAAGGCTTAAGGACATTTTTGTTAAAATACCTTTTTATAGCTCAAATCTGCCTGCTATAGAAATGTTGCATAAAATAAAACACTTTATATGTTTTTGAAACAAACTGTATCTACCCATTTTTTAGACTACATTGCATTTGTATTTGGTCTAAACAAATCAAAGAAATTAACAGATATGACAGAAATTTACTGTGATTTATTTTAGCTCCAAAATGTTTCAAATTAAATAACCTTTACTGAGTCTTTATTCTCTTGGTTTTTCTTAGTGAGGATTCAGGAAAGGAAGTTGCTTGAATGTTATTTCCATTAATGTCCTTAATCCCAACCCTCACAAATGGTATCTTGGGGCACTTTTCTTAGGTTTTATTTTCTTCCAAATGTACTCTTTTATTTTGGTTAAAGCACAAGATAAAAGGAAATGACATTTTATGGTAGAGTCTAATCAGCCCATTCTTTAATAATTTCATCAGAGCACACTCAACTATTTTAAAAGCCCTCGACTTTGCTAAAAAGCCAGATGTTGCACAAAAAAAGAGTATGTTCCACCCTGTTCCCCTCTTTTTCTCTTCACTTTGAGATTCCAATTCTTGTGCCACACAATGTAATGATAGAGAACTCATGTGTAGAAGTTCACCAGGACAAAGGAGCAATGTAATTGCATTTTGAATGAAGAAGTAGAAGGATGTTTCTTGTGCACTAATGATTATTTTTCATTATGAACTCAGCAGATGCCTCCTGACAAAAGGCTGTTAATGACGTAAGGCCAGTAAACTTTCTACCACAAACCCTATGCTACAGGCTGTACAATCTAAGAGAACAGCAGAGTGGAGATTTTCATTCCAGCAGGGTGCACTTGGAAGTTTCCCTGCCACTATGAAATGTTAACCAAATGCAAATGAGGGGGAAGATGAAGCCTGACAAGCCCTCACTGCCATCATAGTGCACTACAGTGCACAGGCCTTTCTACCCCAAAGAAATCACACATCTGAGCTCTTACATGCTCATTACAAGGAAAACTTTTATAAACGGGTCTAGTTTTAAGTGCACTAGCAAACTAAGGTTAAATAAAATGCATCTTATTCTAAGTGCATCCATTCTACAGCATGTTAAAGCTCCCATATAAAAAGCATTAGAAAAATAAGTAATATATAAATATACCCCTCTGGATTGTCACAGATATATACCAACATTTGTAATGAAATGAAAGAAAATCATAGAAATCATAGAATGGCCTGGGTTGGAAGGCACCTTAAAAATCATCTAGTTCCAACCTCCCAGCAGTGGGCAGGGATAACCTCTCACTAGACCAGGTTCCTCAGAGCTCCATCCAGCCCAGCTGTAAAAACTTCCAGGGATGGGGCATCCACAACTTCTCTAGGCAATCTGTTGCAGTGTCTCACCATCTTCACAGTAAAGACTTTTCTAATCTCTTATCTAAGCCTACTCTCTGTTTGGAGCCATTATGGCCTTGTAAATGGTCTCTCTCCATCTTTTTTATAGGCTCCCTTCAGGTACTGGAAGGCCACAACAAGGCCACCCTGAGGAGACCTAACAGATGGAGAAGATGGAAGAAGTATAGTGTGGGGAGGCAGGTAAGTACCACTAGCAGGATGTTTAAACATGGGCTAAGCTACATGACCAGTTCACAGACGTTTTAAGTCAGTCAGAAGCATCACTGTCTAATTGTTACAGATGGCAGACAGCCTTAAGGAACTTCCAACTAAAAGGTCAGAGCTTGAGAAAGTCAAGTTCTCAATTACTAAAAATTAACTACATTTTCAGAAATTTCTTTGAGAAAGACACATTAGTCCAGGTGTTGTGATGTAACCCATACCATCATGAGTGTTACTGAGGCCTGTGTTGGGAATAGGAATTAGAGTGATTGAAATGAAGGAAAACCAGAAATAAATCACCGGAATTTTTTTTAATTATGAAGATAATTAACTATGTTGATATTTTAAACAAGTGGGCAAAAACTAAGATGGTTGCTACACTAATTTCTGTCTCTCTCCTCCCATCTCCAACTCTGCAGCAGAAGAGATGGATTGCTACTCCAGGAATGTAAGCATGCAAAGAGGTCCACACTTAGCTGGTAACAGAACACAGAAGGGTAATAGTCCTTTGAACAGCTTGGACAGTCAAACAGTTGGTTTAAGTGTCATCAAGTGATTGTGAACAATACCTAAGTCCCACCAGAGAAACACATTAGCTTTCAAAAATATCAGGATTATTTTTTCAGATATGTTTAAGACATTTTTCCATGTTAGCTTATTTCTCTGAATTTGGCCTTTCCAGCTAAGGTCAACAGAGTTTTGAATTTTCTGCCTCAGAAAGAGAATGCACTTTAATGCATTTCTACTGTAGCATTATGAAACAAAATCTGAAACAAAAGCTAGGTACTAATATCCTTAGAGTGCCAGAGATGGAATATGAGTATTTCTTGAGTGGAATAATTAGATGGGGTTTTTTCCCTTTGCCTTTAGCAAGTCTATTCTTTAGATAATTTCCATAGTACTAGAAAAACAATTCATCTATATGATGACATTTAGTTTTGAAACTCTAATACTTTTTTTCAGCCTTTATTATCAGCAAGCAGTAAAAAAAAAAAAAAAAACTGGCTTAATAACAAACACAGAAAAAGAAAAAATAAAACCACAAATACTTTTAAAATTGTTTAGTAATATTTAATAGTATATGTCAAACACAGAAATCCTCCAGCCCAACACTCTTTTACAGACTTTACTAGGACTAATCCTTTCCTTTTGCTTTACTAGACTTTTTAAAGGCATGTGGAATAAAACTGATACCTCACAACAAAAATAAACAAAAAACCAACCAAACAAAACCACAAACAAACAAAAGCCCCTAACAACCCAAACTAACACCCCCCCTAAAAAAGCTCCCCAACCCAACAAAACTTGATTTATTTTTCAGGAGCAAGTTTGGTACCTTCTCCCATAAAAGCAGTTCTTAGTCACTATCAATTTAAAACCACTCTCGTTACCTAACCATTATTGTTTTAGCCTATTGAGCTGCTGTTTTTCTGTTTTAAACTTTAGAATAGCCCTATTTAAGTTACCTTCATTGAAGCTGAAAAACTACAAGTAATGATTAGGAAGTTATAATTCAAGTGTTTTACTAGTGTTGTTTATATTAATGTGGTACCCCTGAATGTAAATATAATCACGAATATAATTTCTTTTTTTAAGTTATAAAAATTTACTGCTAAGTTCAAGCAGCAAAAAAGCAAGGAGAAACAGTAAATACTACCACATCTTTTGTGTGAAAAATATTGTCTAATTTACATAAGAAAATAAAACCCTATATCCTATTCCATAAAAAGCACTACTTCCTTCGAGCAGCTCTAAACTCAAATGCATTATAATGAAAATAACATAAACAGTAAAGACACCTTTCTTCTGATTGTACTGGGAGACACCAGGATAATCTGTTTGAAACATTATCTAGTTACAGGGAAAATCACTTTGCCAGTTCTATTAAAAATATCTAATTATTTCAGAAAATTAAATGCCCTGTAAAACCATATTCTGATGTGACTCCAAATGTCTGTATGATGCCTTGGCAGGCAAACATGGAGCATTGGATAAATCAAGCTCTAGCTGAGGAAAAATTAATATTTTCTCATAAGAAGGCTTGTTAATCAGGGCACATGTGGCAAATGTATGTAAGTTTCATACCAACAATGTTCTCTGAGTTTCCCAGATTTCATACCTCTTTCTACCATCTGAGTTACCTTTTTGTTTGGACCTCTTGCAAATTGTTTTGCAAAACATTGTTTGGAGATACAGAATTTCTCCAATCAAATACTCTCAATCCAGCACTGAATAATTCTGGTAATTGCAAAAATACCCTATTTAATTAGAAAATCACTTTCTAATTTCAACAGTATTTGAATAAGACTCTACTTCAGCAACTATAGTGACTATCTAATCAAATTGAGAATGTTGTAATTAACTAGAAACTTGGCATTTGATGAATCTGAATGAAGCCGAAAAAAGTAGTAATTTTTTGGAAAACAAAACCAATTTATATCAGCACATAAGACATTACACATGTGAAAATTCAGATATGTGTTGCTCAATACAAACAACTGTGTATGAAATTTGTATCATCTCCCAGGTGGAATAGAAACAGAAAATGAGTTAAGGCAGTTTGGCTCTTTTTCTCTTCAAGTCAAATTACAAAAAGCATGTAAATGAGCAAGCACTTCACTAATTCTTCTCTTCTTAGAATCACCTCTGCTTGCCTGGACTTGATCCCTTCTCAAGCTCTTTTTCCTCCCTGCTCCCACCAAATCATTTATCCACAACTTTGGACACACAGTTTGTCAGAACAGGACTATCTTCTCCCATTTCTTTACGAGCTCAAATGTTGTTCCTGGGCACACAACTTGTACTCTGAAATGAGTCACCTTCTGAGAGCTGTTTCTCTCCATTGACTACAATGAAAGCCAAGTATGGAAATAAAGATAACACTGTAGAACAGAAAAGTGAGGTGAGATTAATCTTGCCTTTACTGACAAGCAGCTCCATCAACACCAGAAAATAATGGAGCCTTATTTCCTACCTATTTGTGTCTCAAGTTTGATTGACTTTCTGTCTAGGTAGAAACCTTTCTTCTATAACTTATAATGATGCTCATCTACATGGATTTTTTTGGTGTGTAAAGAAGTGTGGCCTCAGACTGCTCTTTCCCTCAGTGAGAATACTAATAGGGTTTCTTTCCTCTTCCCAGACACCAACTTTGATGACATTTCAGGGATTGTGATTATACTTGAGACATCAAGCCCCCTTTCCCCACCATTCTCTCCCCTGCCAAAAGTGTTTGAAGTTGATAAGCACATTCAGAAGTTATTAGGTGGAAAACATGGTGACACATTCACAGCAATATGATCGTACAGAAAAGCAGATGAAAAGTTAGGCTTTGATGAAAAGAAAGGAACAAAAAGCTTTTCAAAGGCTTTTTTTTTTTTCAGAAACATACTTGTTACAAGGAGTAAACTATATGACTCAGGAAGGATTAGAGCAAGGGATCTAGCTTTGAATGTGCTTCCATTATGTAGTTCTAGTCTCCAATATTATCAGAGTGCTTATAGGCGTGGGAAGGTAACAGGGAAGAGAAAGAAATGTGAAGTTAAAATTTGGCATGAATTAGCATACATTTTGAAATTTTGTGTAATTCCTAAGGAATTGTTAAGTTATACAGAAAAACTAAAATTCCTTTATTAAAAAAAGAAAAAAATACTATCACAATTTAATTTTAAATTTCAACATGATTTAATTCGAGCACTGCTGTTGATACCTCCACAGTATATACTTCAGACTTCAACAGGCAGTAGAAAAGTGAAGTTCCATTTACTGAAATATTTTTAAAAGCTGTATGACTTAATGAATAATCTCTAAGAAAGTTCAAAGACTTCCAGATTTTAATCAGTTTACTACTCAGATGTATACCTATTGAACATGAAAACATTACTTGAGTAGGGAATAATGTATAATTATGGCTCAAAGTGATAATACTTCTGCATGCAGTTTCTATTCTGAACAGTTACATATTCTAAATACTGTTCAGAAGTCTCACAAAGCCAAAAATTAATATTCCATCAGTTTACCTCATACCTGAAAACTCCAATTATTCTGAAGATGAAGAATAATATCTGCCAAAATATGAAGAACAAGTGAACTGTTTTTATGTATCGGCTGAAATTATTGAGGATGGAAAATGTATTTGAAGACTTTTTCTAAAGGCAACTATATTATTAGTTTGCACCAAATGTACTGTGCTCTGGTAGTTACAATGGAAATAAACAACTTGCACGTGTGTCCCTGAAGTAATTTATTTAATGATAAGCTTCAGCACATATTTAGTGTTTCAAATTCTTCTATGCATTGACATACTAATTGCTAGCACTTCAGAATACACACTGACTAAATATACTTTGTGTCAGAAGAATGTACTCAGATTTGCGGTACAATATTGAAAACATGGTATAATCTTAGTAACCATTTAACTGAGGAGATATTTATTCTGCAGTCTGAATAGAGCACTAAGACAACACTGAAGGCCATGTAAACATGAGAAGTGATTGAAGATTTAACCAATGGCTTTTTGAATGTCAGTATACCAGATATAAAGCTTCTTCTCCTTGGAATGCATGTACATGCATTTGTGGCAGAGAAAGGAAATTAGTTCATGCTGTAAGTCAAAAAGCCCTACGGGGCCAATGAGAAAGTTATACATTACCTTCTGCCTATTTCTCCTTGAAAAGAGCATAAATCTTGTACAGTATTCACAGCATCTGGTGGGATCAGCTCTACAATCTAATGCAGGTCCTGTAGTTTTCCTCCATGTTAGTGTATAATAGCAAAAAATTAAATTTTCCTCAATAAGTTGTAATGTAAACTACTACAACCAAGAGGAGATTCCATTTAAAGCCTCAGTTGGCCCTCTTTTTTTTTTCCTTCTGCCAGCAAAAGACTTGATAACAATAGAACATTTCATTTTATTGCCAACAAAATCATTCTCACTGGAGTCCCCTGAACTGACCTCATAAGTGAAACTAGAAGCAATGTTCCTTTCTCTTCCTCCTGGCAAGTCACTGGTTTTGACATGTCTGCCTGTACTATTCTTGGCCTTGGAGGCCTCTTCATCTTCCAGCTCTCCAGTGATCTCTACTCACATGTGCGTCACTGTGTCCTCTTGCCAAAGAGATGCTGTTCTTGACCCTCTTCTCCCACTTCCCTTGCCTCTCACTCTGGATAATTTCACCACAGAATACATGGAATTCAGCAATGACTCCTGTGCTGACAATTCACTGATCCCGCTCCCTCCAATTAATCTAACCTCACTCTCTTCAAATCAAAGTTCAGTGCATTCCTCTGCCAGGTCTTTACTGATGTGTAGCTATCAGTTTACTCTACATGACAGCCAGCACCATTCTCTTTTTTTTTACCCCTGCAAATCTTTCCATTTATTTCCTTTTCTCATAGCACTATCACTCCTTATCCTCACGTATCATTTTAGTCAGTTTGGACTCACATTTCAAGTTACCTCCAAAGCTCTTACAGATTAGCTCTGCTTAAGTGTTCTTTCCTGACTATTCACATAACTAAAAGATTAATTTATGGCTCTCCCACCTCTGTCTCTCAATGTTTTCTTTGTCTTCAAGAAATACCAAGGATTATTCTCCAAATCCAAAAGTTTGATCATTGCACGATTCTCTTTGCATCCCTTCACTAGTTCTCTTCTTACAAAAGCACAAGTATTGTCAGCTTACATAGATTAGTAATGTAAATCCATCTATTCACACTGTTTATTCACAGTGCAATATTTCCAGCTGCATCCTGGTGTTAGCCCTCATCACCATTTGTTATATTTCAAGTTAGTAGCTTACTCCCAAAAAGCTTCCTAGCACTGGTAGGCATCCCCCAAACTGCCTGTAAAGTCACCTTTACAGTATTCTTCCACTTCGTTTTGCCCTGACACAACTGATAGTACCAGACATATTCTGGTATTACACTTCTCTTTGTGTCTCTCTCTCAGCTGGACTAACACCACCTAACTTGGGATGTTCAAAACTAAGGCACTCTGAGCTAGGCAGCAATCAACAGAGCTATCACAAAGAGATAAGCACATATATGCATAAATAAGCACTGAGGTCCCTATCTTTCTTCAGATCAACTCACACATTTTTCCCCCTACACTCAGTAAGTCATCTGATAAAACAGTTGACTTCTTTCTACAAACCTTGTGCTTGCTATGTCCCTAAAACATGCAGCAACATCTCTGCCCTAGAGAGAACAAGCACAGGATGACAATGGAGTTCTCACATGTGCAGACACAAATCACAAAAGGTCAGTTATTCCTGACTGAAGGGAAGCCACCTGCAGTGCTAGACAGAAGTGGTTTCAAAGCAAAATAAAGAGAGCAAAAAAGATTTGCAGATATCTGATGTATGTGAAACACTTTACATATGGTTAAAATGCAAAGGAGATAAGAAGAGCTACAGCTGGATATGAATGATTACAAATGAAAAACAGAAAGGAAACTGCTCCCCCATTTCTGATCAATGCCACTACTTATCTGTACCAGATTCCTCCTCACTTTTCTTAAAGAAAGAGATTTGTTTTTCTGTTTGCCATTCGCAGGTATTTCCTTGCACATCTCCATGATCATTTGTAGTGTATCATCTTTCACTACAAAACTGGCTGTTGAGCTTTAGGAATGGTACTCCCCAATTCAGTGCCCCCACCAAAACTTTCCACACCACAGGCCACTCATCTTTTCCCCACCACAGGAAGTACAGGGCAGGTCAAACACCTCACCTTAGCAGCCTAAATTAGCCTTTTCTTTGTATTCATTACTACCAAACAATCTTATACCCAGACTACAAGTTGGCTGGACAGGTACCATGTTTTTGATCAGTGTTTTACTCTGCCTTGCTTTTTAACTGTGCAGGGCCTTGACAAGAACTTGTATCTGTGGTATCAGCAAGTGCACAACTCAGCACAACAGACCTGGGTGGAATAGGCAGCCCGGGGTTGAGAACATGCACATTAATGAAATCCTCATGACACTACCTGCACAGTAACTGTGCCTTGTACTAGCATGGCATGAACCGGAAGCACAGTATATTTCCAAAAGAAGTGCTTACCAGAAGAAACACACCGGACTTCAAAAACTGAATTAGTATCAAAAGAACAATAAAATATTCTGCAATACTGAAAGATTTTGCCTTGACTGTTTCAGTTCACAATCCTGGGACTCAAGAGCAATTTAGCTACTAAACATCGTCCTAGCCTCAGGAACTGATAGATAGCTCCTACAGCCTGGGGATACGACCTTCTGTTACATGAGTCTATACATCTGCAACTTATATGGTAATGTATGTTTCTGTAAATTCCATTTAAATTCAACAAGCATTGAAAGAAAAGAAAAAGGTGGCATCAGCAACTAACAGATGCAAATATTGCTAGATTAACCAGGCCATTTTGGTCCCAAAGCTAGACAAAAGGCCCAAGAGCCATTTGCTGTTCTATAAGCAGCCTTGTAAACACCTATCAGCAAGGTACAGCTCCATCTGGCAGAAGACAATTTCTTGCATTAGAATTCTTGTATTACCTCCTGGCTTACACCATGCTACTGAACCATCTCACAAGCTCTGTACATAATCCAACAGTGCCTTCAGGGACACTCTGAATGTTTGCATTAAGAAAAAAATGTGTCCTTTCACAGGAAGATATAAAACAAATGCACAAGATATTCTCAAAATATCATTAAAATGCACAGGAAATAGAGTTTCTTGTTCAACAGTTAATTAGGACTCATATTCCCGACATAAATCCCCAACCTTTAAAGAGGCACGAGCAATATCAAGAGTTTATCAAAAGGGCATGGTCTGGCCTAGTTCTGCCCTTCCTCAAATTCTTTGAAGAATGCCCATTAGCTTCATCTGAGACATATTAGGCCACCAAAGTATATTTTCAGCAATCACAGTCTCCTCCATTTCAGTCTCCGTTATTCCCATCTAACTCAGAAACAAGGTTAAGAGCAATAGTGTGGACCTCAGCACAAAGAATGAAATGGCACCCCCCCATCCAGAGCACATTTTCCATCTCTGTGTTTCAGCCAGTCCAGTTCATGGGCCCTCATCCCCATCATTCATCAGTCCACTTAGAGCCTGAGGCTTACTGGGAGTGGTAATAGCCTTTACCCCAAAATGCTGAACACAGCCACCTCCCACACTGAGGGCTCATGAAAAAACAGGTATTTTGCCAGTCTGAGGGTTTGTTCCATTTTCTCTGAAGATGCTTAAAGGGTGTAGATGTACTCAGCTTGGGTTTCCCAGTCTTTGGAACACAGGCTTGCTGGTTTCCCATATTCTGCTGCGACTGCCATGAATGGTGGGATTTTGCTTTTTAAAGCAGGATGGTTTCCTGGGGTGTCACCAGTTACACCGCAAATCATAGATGATCAATGTAGATAGTGTGGATAGGTCTGAGCAAGCCCTGTTAAGTCTTCAAGCAGAGGTACCAGCAGCAGTCTAGTCCCAGCATCATGGAGCTCAGTGCATTCCACTTCATTAGCCATGAAATTGTGATTACATTGCTACAACTGTTCAAAGTCAGAAACATCTGCATTACACCAAAGTTCCCTGACATGTCCTGAACTGTGGGATTCAGCTTCAGATTCATCCACCTAAAACCAGGTGCCTACTAGGAAGACAACTTATGGGAGATGGCTGAGGTCTCACTGCAGTCAGTGGAGATCCAGCCAATGCAGCAAGTGGAAACTGCAAAGGTGTCTCTTTCATCCTGCTCTGACACCTGTGTTTGCTAAAATAAGGAGCATTTTAGAGATAGCAAAAAACTCCTGAGGAGAACACAGAATGAATTTTTTAAATTGTTTAAATAGACAGACAAAGTTTAACTTGGAGGGTCTTACGTTGATTTACAGGTTTTTTATAGTGGAATTGTGCCCTCACTCCATCATGAGTTTGGATAAAGATGTATAAAGCAGAGGCTGTCTCTTTGTAGAAAATCACCTTTTTTATGACAGCAAAATTGGAAGATAAGTCAGACCAGTGTATTCTCTCCCACTGTCACCACATCCAAGTGCCCCCACTGTTATCTAATACTTGCAAAGCAGTCTCATTCACCACTCATCTCTAGAGTAGTAAACAACCCTTTTAACCCTTTCAATATTTGGATTCCTCTTTATGCAAGGATGTCTTCATTTTACAACTCTACATACCAGTAATTTTCATGTGCTTACTGTGAAATGTGTACTCCCTATCTTTTGTGATATACATGGCCCTTAAATTGCATGTAGACCAAAGATATTGTGGCATACTTTCCTTAGACTGCTAAATTATTTGCATCTTCATATAATTTACCAGGTTCTAGGCCAGTTCAAGTAAGTATGGGTATGTTAGGACAGTTACAAAAATCAGCTGTTAAATGGAAAGCTAGTTCCAATCTTAACCACTTTGTCATCACACTTCCTGAATCAAATGTTAATGAAAAATAAATCCTCTTCCGTACTAATAAATATAATCTTAAAATATTTATTAATTTCTTGCTAGCAAAATAGTCCTGTTTTATTTCTAGCTAACTATAAATAAGAACTTTGCTTTTAATTAAATACAATGTTTTAAGAAATGAGATGCCAAACTGAAATAATAAAACAAACTTGATATATTAGTATCTCCATTGGATTCTCTAAGGATATTTTCTCCTTCAAAGCTCATCATGTAAACAGAAGTTATTTGTCAAAGATTCTAGAAAGAACAGATATTTTCATTTCAGATTACTATTTCTGTAATCCAAAATAGCTCAGCACCTAGACAGTAAAACATACTTTGCGAACACTGGCATGTGGAAACCTTTTCAGCTGAAGCAAATGTTAAAAAAAAAAAAAAAAAAAAAAAAAAGGCTTAACAGACAAACATCATAAATTATATATGCTAAACTTCAAATTTAAGATTTATTTTATTGAGTCAGCACTAGCAACTGCAACCATGAGAAAACAAAGTGCTCCTCTTATTGACTAACAGTCTCCTTTTTCTTGTAGAGTATTTTAGGAGGCTCTTTGAAGAGGTTGCAATGCTAAAACATTCCTCCCAACCATCATTAGAAAAACACAAGCTTTATGCAAAACCTACCAAACAAAATATCTCACTGATGTGGCCAGCACACTGTGTAGGGAACAAAATTTTTTAAATCCATTGATTTATATTTTTTACTCCAGTTTAGCCAAGTACTTAACCCATCTGTGTCTTTTTTATTTTAATGTTTAAAATTAGGCATATTACTGGACAGCCATGGGATGTGGTACTTTTCTTATTTTCATGCATTAGTATGAATTTCAGTTATGAAGACAAAAAATATAATGAAATTTATATTAATGAAGTCATGAGAACAGAAGATAAGATTTCAGATTTTGACTTTCAGCAGAGCTTTTGTTGACTGGACTTCCTATTAATTTCAAATTCTTCCAATTTGAGATTCAGACTTTTTTTCATCAATTTTGAAAATTTATGGAAATATTTCTAGTTATGCTGGGTTTAATAAAAGCAAAAGGTCACATTTTATATCACAAAAACCTGGAGAAATAACCAGACAATGTTTGATTTTCTATTGTTGCACCAAGAAGGTTTTGATAATTTTAATGTTAAATGTCAATTAAATCCCTAACAGCTTTGCTGGTGCAGTACAAAGCTGTATGCATACAAAAGCAGAATGTGTTCCTTTCTAACACAAATCATGCTTCTATGAATTCTGTTATCTATTAAAAGTATCAGCATATACATAGAAACGAGAATACTTTCAATTCAAAACAGTGTATTATTTTCAACAGAAATTTATTTCTGCTAACCAAAAAATTTCAGCTGCTTTCAATCAAATATACATAAATGATCATATTTTATGGTGAAATTTGTTAACAGTATGTTCATGTCTGGCGTATAACTGACTAGATGATCCTCATCTAAGGAAAATTATAGACCACTTATTTAGGAATTGAACAAAGGATGCAGGAAGCCAGTCACAGAACCATTAAAAAGGAAATTCAGACTAAAACTTATAAGATTATTAGGAATCTCATTGAGAAGAATTCCTCTGTAACCACAGGTGTCTCCATGAGCTATAAACATAACTAATCTTGTATTTCTTGTGCAGCAAAAATTCCCCTTAGTCAATTACACTTTAAGATTTCCTTTTTGTACATGATCAGTCTTGACCATTAAGTCTATCAGGATGCTTGATTCTTATAAAAGTTATTGTCATCGAATTTGAAATTTGCTGTATGTATCCAGCATGAGGTTCTAATTTTAAGAAATAATAATAAATGCAGAATTTAAATGTAAATCTGTTATGTGGCAACAGAAGTGTCAAAATACATTCAAAACTTTTCCTGGAATGAGAATTTTAAGGTGAAGCAAACATAACTTTTGTTATGAGTTATTTCCAGCAGACTAAATGGCTGACAGGTAGTTTGCTAACTAAATATGCTTTACATCTGGGAATGGAAAAACAAATCAGTGTCCTTCCACTTTTGTCTCCTAAATATACTGGATAAATGATGCCTGCTTCCTGCACTGACACTGTTGGAGCTGCCCGAGGCCACACAGTGTCCAGCTGCAGACATCCTTGGTGACAGCTGCAGCAGGCAGGAGTCAGCTGCAGCCTGCAGGGAAAGCTGTCAGCTGCAGTTTGCAGGGAAGGCTGGCTCCTTTGCAAGGAACGAGCCCCAAACAAAGGTGGTGTAAAAGCGTCAGCAGAGGCAAAGGATGAGAGAGGAGTCTCTGTGTAGGTGCCAGCCGGCTTACTGCAAGGGGAGGATCCAGTGACAAAGACCGGGAAAAGGGGAGAGCACAGCATTTTATATGGAGGTGGAACAGAGGGAAACAGCCAATGGGAATTGACTGAGGAGGAGGCGACAACAGAGGACTATCCAATAGGGATAACCTAAGTGAGGAAATTACATGAGTAGACCAATGGGGCGTCGAAGAAGGGAGAATTTTCCAGAACTAATACATAAGCAACATGGGGAAATACATAAATGTCAACTTACACATAAAACTGGGTGGAGAACTCCTGAACCAATAAACTTAAAACATGTAAACTAAAAACCACTAGGAAGATGGGAACTCGCCGTAACCACGGGGTGAGAATCAGACCTCTGTGTTCTGGAGCCCTGTCCACCAGTCTTTTGAATGCTCTGCTGCAGTGGCCACTGCCACCTGCACTGCAACACTGCACATACAGTTTTAATGTGAAGTGAAATACAATGTCTGGGCACCTTTCCATGCACAACATTCAGGGAGAAGATACCAATAAGGAACAGTAGGAGAATCCCTTTCAAATCTCCGTATTCCCAGGGAATGAGATCATGTTCAGCACACGGCTACGCTTCACTGTGAACTGCCCTTTTATGGTCATTCCAGGATTAAGAGGGAAAGTGTACACGGAGAGAAAGCAATAAAAAGGAAGGAGAGCCACCATGGTTCTGTCTCATCCCATCCCCACCCTGCCTTCCTGAGGACAGAGCCCTCACCTCTGTCCTCTGCTCACCAGAGCACCTGGCTCTGCCACCTGACATCTGAAATGCAAAAAATCATAACAGGACCACGAACAGCCCGAAAACAGTGTGTGGTTGGCTAAAGAATGAGGTTACCCTTTAAAGTCCCTTTAATTTATATAGCCAGATGAATTATAGGTTTGAACCTGGCTCAGGAAGATCCTGGTGAAAAGTCCTGACCTTTGACCTAGCAGCCACTCAGGAGCTTGGGTAGCACTCTGGCATTGTCCCTGCCTTTCTTGTTATTCTGACACATCTGTGTGGGGGAGGAAAAGGCTGCGTGCCACTGGGCTGGAAATAACAAGTGAAGAGATATGAATAGAGAGACAGTAAAGGACAAGAGAAGAGAGTAGAGACCAATGAGGGTAAATGAATGGGTTGCAGTGTCTTAAATTTTCAGTGCATATATAATTTCAGTGTACATATTTTTTCAGTGTACAAAATTTCTATTAATATGCTTCTGTCCTGGTTATTGCTTACTTCCTCTTTTGCATTTCCTTTGAAGAATTTTTATACAATATCAGTGTATGACTGATGAGAAACTTATCCTGGGATTCAGCTCCAGATTCAGGCAGATGTAGATGAGAACTATATGTGAAAGAGTATTTTTGTGTAAGTTCCCACAGCGGAAGGTGGAAAATTTAGGCAACATAGCAAGCAGTGTGTAGAATACATGTCTCTACTGCAGGTCAAAAGAAATCACAGATCAGATTCCTTTGATTCTGTTGGGAGATGCTCCCATCTGTTGCCTAAATGAAGGTAAGCAGCTCCATTGGAGATGTGAAGACTGTCCCACTCAGTTCTCAGGATGGCCTGGGTCTATGTGTCTTATGTCATATCTATCAGATAAATAATGTCCTAGATACAGGATTAGTTAGGTATGTTTGTTTAGGCAAGTGAATAAAGCCTTATATCCCCACCAGGAGCTCAGATGGGAGCTTAGATGATTATCCCTTATCAAATCAGGTATTGTAATTCAAGCTGAAGCCCATCTTCTGGTAAAATGCTGTATTGAGAATCAAGATACTTTTGTTTCATGAAAATTGGCCAGAATAAAAATCATATTAAAATAGTGCATTCATTCACGCTTTGTTCTACCTTTTTCTGGAATAAAAAATAGCAAGAAAATTTAGCGCTTGAATTGAATGAAGATTGCATTAGGGAAGACTAAATTATTTCAAAATTGATGTGGGTTTGATGTACTTGTTTTTCAACTGAAGCGTTAATTAAAAATTTTAAATATTAACTTTTAATTAAAGACACTATATTAATGCATAATTATTCTCATTTACTGTGGTTTTCATAGACATACCCACATTTGTGTATAAGCACCATTAAAATTTGTCAATATAAATTGATAGTTTTACCCTTTAACTCTCATGAATCAGGAAGTAGTAAAAGTAAAGTGTCATGTATCAGTATTTCTTCTGTATATGTGCTACAGTGCAACCCTTATTTAAGAGCTGCTAAGAATTAACTATATATGTATATATGCATTACGAAGGTACAATATGTATTACTTAGCTTTATGACACAACAGCAGAGTTGGTTTTGATCAGCTGAAAAAAAGAAGCTAATTCTCTCCATCTCAGGATATCCCTTCAAAATGTCAGGACAAGTCTTCCCTTTCCACTGAATGCAGAAGGAATACAAATGAACAGGCTGAATAACATAGATGACCTCAGGTGTTATGAAGCACATTTCAAGTCAAGTATCCTATTTCTAATGGTAGTCTTGCTGTTTATGAGGAAAATGCAGAAAGTTCTGGAGTACCACCATCACAGCAAAAAATCTGTAACTTCCATGAGCTGAGAGTTCACAGAAAAGGTGACCTAAAAAGCCACTAACAAGGTTAACCCCCTTTTAAAATATTATCATATAATTCACACTTACGAGTTTAGGTGTGCAGACTTTTGTGCTGTGTCTTATGGTCCCATATACACCAGAGAGAACAGCCTGCAGTCACTGCTAATGTTGGGAAATCATCTGATTCTCAATTTACACTTCAAATTGCCAAGACTCTGAGGGCACTCACAGACCACACTGTCCCTGTACAACCTTCCTGGAGTTCCCTTCCACTCGCGGCCCAGGATTCCACGTCACCCTTCTCCAGGGTTCCCCCAGCCAGACATTCTCAATGTTACAAAAACATGTTGCAAATGAGGTAGCAGTGTATTCTAGCAAAGGGTGGATATTTTAATACTCATCTGCATTATAAAAAGAAATTTGATCATTCTTTCTACACTAAAACAGTTCAGAAATTAGCTGCTTTTCTGAAAAGTATTTTTGAAATTTCTGCATTATCAGAAAACTTGGAGATTTCAAAACCTGTAATTCTACCCCACCTGCAACAGTAATTATGACAAGCACTGGCTTACCATGCTTTTCTTAATTATTTCAGTAATGGTTTTTTATTGTATTTATTAATAGAATCCTATTCATTATCTCAAAACTTATGGAAAAGTTGACCACTCATTTTGAACTTGTTTCTATCTCTTCTTATCAGAATAGACATAGAAATTAGTATTTTTATGGCAGTTTATTCTGTGCATGTAAAAGTGTCAATTATTTTTAACCTCTTAAGTAAGAGAAGACACTTTATCTGTCACTGAACTTTTGAGTTTGACATCAATTAAAGTTCTCCCATTAAAAAGGAGTTATTAGAGCAACATGAAGACTTACACAATCAGTCTGTCAAAATGATATTACTGCAAAACCTTCAAAAAGGTAACCTTTCTTGTCAAACAGGCACAATTTGTAGGCGGCAGGCTTTAACTTCAAAATGAAAGCCCAAAGATCCCAAGGACCCTGCTTTACTCACATGTATGTGATAAATAAAAACAATTTTTAAAAAATATAACATTTAAGTAACAAAATGTGACAGACTATGTATACAAGAAAATACTGCTGTGTTTCTCATCACATTAACCACTAACAGAAATAATCCATATGATGATAGGTCTAAAAAGGAGAATAATCTAATCTGCTTTTAGTCTCATTAATTTTATTTTTGAAAATACAGAAAATATTACATTTTATTAATATGCTAATGACCACATGCTCACTGCAGTAATCAATGGAAATAGCACATGGAAACATCAACAACAATCCAAGGTCTTCCAAATTTAAATAAAATACACCACTGACAACAATGAGCTCTCACCAAAGCAGAAAAAGCAGAGGAAAAGACCTGTATTTGACTGTTCTCCCAGTTACTGCAAATAGCCTCTACTATAAACAGTCCTCACTGATGTATTAAAGAAATACAAAACAATTCCTTTGTTCATTTTTTTGTTGTTTTTGCTGTTGTTGTTGTTGGGGTTTTTTTTTTACTCTTACTGGGTTTTGGCCTTTGCTGGTTTGAAATAGTCTCAATTTTCTTTTCTCTCTCCTTGGTTTGATTATTCATAGCTATATTGCCCATCTTCTTTCTTTTAATACTTCACTTATCACTATCATTACAGACAAACCTCTGCTCTTGCTGAGAAAAGCACACTTTCCAGCATTAAAAAGCTCCTTGCTACACTACGAGAAGCAAAAATATAATTCAGTATATTTCAAAGTGAATTCTCTTCAAGACACTTTAATTCTCAGTCACAATGAAAAAACAATCAGTAAACAAGGTTCCAATGAATTGCAGGGACGGCAATCAAATTAACTTTTTCAAAGAGTCCAGCCTGCACTTCAGTAAGGCAAATTTTCACAGAAATTTAACGAACTAAGCAACAGTGTTTCAGTACAGCTTCTGCATTTGGTTTTCAAAGGGCAAAGATTTAGGCACAAGGTATCATTATAGAACCTCCCCAGAAGGGCCTACAGGAATAAAACAAAAAAGGGTAAGATCAAGAGAAGCATGTGTAGTAGCCACTGTCTTTCTGACAGAGAAATTGGAAAATAGATGAAAAAAAACTTAAGCGTGTAAAATTCATTAAATAAAAACAGCTGTGAAACTGGTGTAAAAAGACAAGAAAACTTCTAGGCAATCCTATCCCATGCACAAATCTATACCCAGAAAACTTGTAATATTTATAAGGATTATTATTAGCTCATATTTTTCTTCTTTATGGGTGGGCTATTTACACTGGCCTAAATGGCCATGTGACCTGACAGCCTGAAGGACAGCAAAACACAGCTCTCACACTTTGCAGGTAATCTCAATATGATTAACTACTTTTGGACCAGATACCACTCAAGACCAACTAACAAGACACCAACAGCCAAATTGTTGAGTTGCCTGTGAGCATACCTTTTAATACAGTACTGCCTATAAGGCCCCAACAAAGAAGTATTGCCTCCCAGAAAGTCATAGGGAGAGAAAAGGGCTTTGTACACACTGAAGTGTTGCACCAAGCAGTGGAAATGGATGAGTCCTAGAATAACAAATACCATAGAGGGAAAACAACTTGTCCCCCAATTACAGGCAAACCAAGATTATCTCATGCCCAAAAGAGAGTTCCAGTGAAAAAAAGAAAGCCAGTCTGGACTAGCTGAACCACAGCAAGAGGTGGATGGAGCACAGCAGCTAATGTGATTTCAGAAGTAATTTGAACATTTTAGAGAACTATACTTATAAGAGAATGGACTTCTTCTATTTTTTTTAATGTATCTGTTCCATTTCTTATAATGTTTTGCCTCTGTAATTCAAAATGTACCAGTAGCTTCCCACATTTGTGGCAAACGTCTCCTTTTCATATATTTTCTAAAAAATTAACTAAGATTGAGACTCTGCATTAGATTTTTTTCCCCTTTGTATGACATAGAGCTACTACACAACACCCAGGTCAGTTGGCCACTACATCTATCAAAAGCCTTTCCTTTTCTACGTGCTGGATATACTGAGATGGTAACAAAAAGAAATTCAACACAATTGTTAGCTCAAAGACCTGGTGGAAGAAAGCAGCAAAGACTATTTCAGTCCTACTTCTTTTCTTGTCAGAAATATACCTCTAATCTAGGAAAACAAGGTGGCAATATCAGCCAGCATGATCATAAGAGTGGAGTCACTCAAGAGAGACTGTAGACACTCCTTTCGTCTCACACAGACTTACTTATGGTTCAGGTAAGGCACCATCAAACCTTTTATTTAAAGATCTGCAATGAAACATGAGTGCTAGACCACAATGGGAGCAGAGACATGGACACAATAACTCCTGACACATGGCCCACATTCTCGTTAGCACTGCTGACATTGATGAATTATCTTGGAGAATAATGCACTGACCTCTTTTAACTGCTTTCTGATTTAATAGGCTCCATTAAAAAAAAAATTAAATCACAATCATGACAAGCCTAACAGCATAATGGTATATATGACCTTCAGTTTGTGCCTTTTAGCATTTAACAAAAGTGTATTTACCTCAATGCAAAAGCAAAAAGGCTGCAAGTTAACTCCTACCTTCTACCGTAGAAGTTTAACCAACTACAGAGCCTTTTTATTTTCACTCCAGAAGCCCCTAAAACTGGATAACACCTATTTTAGTTATATTTTTTTATCTAACCATGAAATTCTGTGCATTTAGATATGGAACCACTCAAACCAGTTTTAGAGGATCTGGTGGAAATTAAACGCAGTGAAATGAAAAATGAGGTAATTTACTTGCCTTTTAAAAGATTGCTAGAAAGGTGAATGTTCTCAACTATGATTTCAGCCCATATTAGTAGTGGTAAAATATGAATCCTCATGGCCAGACGTGTCAGCAAAGAGTTTTTTATTCAAACTTCATCAGCTCTCAGTGAAAAATTATTTTCTGCAGATTTTTCTAGTAATTCATTTTTCCGGTTTTTACATGACTACTATTTAAAGAGACACTGAAGAAGCACTACACTGCTCTTTGAGGCAGAAATTCTGATTTTCAAATCCACCTTTCAGCATAAATCATATCTGCTATAAAATCCTGGGCTTTAGAGATATTTCAAGAAAATTTTCATAAAAATATTGTTCTGATAATTTTAAAAAAACTATCATGTGAAAATTTCACAAAGCACTTCCCAGAACCTATCTATCTCACCCATCTATATGTAGTAAAGTTTCTATTCTTCACCCTTCTTTACAGATTGTTAGAAAAAGAAGAGGAGAAACATTTGAGCAGTCTAAACAAAAAAACTCTACAAATAAATAAATAATACCTTTCTTACTACAATATTCACTTATGTAATTATCATCATAGCTCTGCAACTTGAAAGAGGAAGTTATTTCAGAAAACCTGTATATCCTCTTCACATGCTAGAAGTCAGCTATGGATACTAGTCTAAAGAAATACAAGATTTAATTTTTTTTTAAATGTCAAGCCAAAGCAAGAATGAACTTCCTCACAGATACAGCTTGAATCTCCATTTTAGAAAGAAACTTTTTTTTATTCAGGACCACTCTGATAAAAAGCCAATAAATATGATCTCTTACGCATGTTGAAACACAAACACACAGAGCAAGCTAACTGTGGGGTAGCTACAGGAATCATTCCATCCTGATGCACATCTGATTTAGTTCATGTATTTCAATATTCACCTCTATGTAAAATATTCATTAATTTTAACACAATGGCAGTAGACTAGATGGTCAAGACATGTATGGACGAAGAATAAGAAGCTGGATGTTAAATCAGTTAAAAAAGCCTTGCTCCAAGAGCATGAGCAGTGTGAGCCTCTAAATGAGCCAACCAAGTACCATATTCAATCTGAAATAAAGCCTGGATGCACAATGGCCTCTCTCATCCCTTCTTCTCTCTCTTCACCTCTTCTCCCTCCACCCCATCCAGTTCCTATGAGAAGGAAATGCAGATAGAAATGCCAGATTGGAAATACAGCACATACCAACCCATTTATCAAACTGGGAGTCTCAGGTTCAAGGACCTAAGCGTGATGTGTTACCTCACATCTGCACCACAGACCTTTAAGCCACTTCTAGTAAAGTCAAGGTGTTTTTGAAGAACTAAAAAAATTACAATTTTATTCTTCTTTCTAGATTTGCAGCTGACCTATCATTTCAAAATATGAACCAGAGAAGTTCATAGTGTTTTCTATGAAACCAATATAACATTTTTGTTTTCTATAAGCAGAAATAAGCCAAATTTCATTATAAGAATGCATTTTTTTTCTATTTGCATGGAACCTGGTGATAAGTTCTGGCAACAGGAGTACCACAGAGTATTGGAGAAGACAGAAGAAGAAAGTAGTCACTGACTCTGCTGGAACTTAAATAAAATCTTTACATATTTATAAGTTGGTAGTACTGGCCAGCAGTTAGCCAAGAAAATGAATATATTGTTCTATTACTAAAAATGTGACAACATTTCTTCTTAATACTTTAGATTAGTGTCTGTTAAGAAGAGCCAAAATACACTGTTGTTATGTCCTTGCCTTTTCTACTCTCAGGAAAAAGATAGGACTAGTATTTTCAAGAAGAACTGCATGAAGGCTGACCCTTCATGTTTCCAGAATGCCTCAGCATAGCTCCCAGTTTCTCTAACCCAAATTTTCCCTTCCTGCTCTCTAGGTTCCCCTTGCCATCTGTCCTGATCATGAGGTAAAATTAGAAAATGATGGTTGGAAAAGACAAGAAAGGGGTTCACCTTGCCAAATTTTACCTGTGTAGGAGTTCCAGACTCCCTGTGTACTCAATATCACTATAAGTATGCACACAGAGAAAAATCCATCCTGTGTGTTTTAAATACAAAGCTTGGCATATAATGCTCTCCAGGTGTGCTTAGGCAAATTTGTTCAGTGGAGATTAACATTGTAAAATACAATAGATATTATAAAGTCTTGAAAGATCACTTGTATCCCAACAGATTGTACCAGCTTAATGACATACTTGGTACAGATTAACTGGGGGAGAATTTTATGACTTTTTTTCCATGAAGGAAGATATAATCCAAGATACCTTGAAATCCTTTGCATAAAGTAGTTTCTATAAAAGTAGCACTGCACAAACACAGCAGAGTATCTGCTTTCTGAAACTACCAAAAATATCTAGAAATCATTACTCTTAAAATTATTTTCATTCCAAGTGCTGTTGGGAAGTTATTAGGTATTGATTCAGTTGGTAGCCTGTACTTAGAAAAGGTGACCAAGAATGGGTTATGGTCCATGTTAAGAAAGTACAGATATATATTACATTTGCCACTCTCCTTGCTGTTCATTGATTTGTTTTAAAGTGTTAAATTGCTTTATACAATTTGTGACTTATAAGATGCATGGCATACAATTTCTAACACAATACTCTATAAATATGATCACTCCTATAACCTGTATATCTAGTAGGATCACTAGTGTGCTCATAAATTTCCAGGTAAGAGATTTAATTCTTCCATCCATACTGGATGCAAATGTGCTTTTCCAAATATACCAGAATCAGTGTCCTGCATTTCAACTTAACAAGAAGAATTAAATTCTTATCTGGTTTCAGTGTAATCCAAAACAGTTTTTCTTTCTATGCTCTATTTTCATGTATCTATTTCTTTTCCTTGCTTAATTTAGTGATATGTAATGCCAGTAAACTAAAAAGATCTGCAAGAATTGGATGGATAATTTTATGCATATTATGTATACATAGATTATTGCTCAGGAGGAAATACAAATACAGCAAATACACCAGAAATGTGAGTAGTTGGCATCCATGTAACATTTAGGGAAGAGCTTTTAGAATTACATTCATTACTCACTTGTATGACAGACCAGTACGTTTTAGAACTTGTCCTTTAATACTCCTGAGTTTAACCTTTCAAATTTATGAATTTCTGAGCACCTCAAAGATTCTAAGTTCCAAAGAACCACTGATTTGGAAAAAAAACAAAAAAACCAACAGCCTTCTTCATAGATCATCACTGTCCCGTTTAGTGCAGACTTTCCCCCGACTTCCACCTTCTTGAAACCCACACAAGCAAAGTTCAATACACAGGGTTTGGAGAGTTAGTACATATGCGAAATAGCAGATTTTGGAATGCCAGGACTGGTTTGCGCTTTTCTCTTTATTTTTTCATAACCATTTATACCAGGAGATAGTCTGAATTTCATATCTAATTTTTTTTATTCATAGGAGTATAGAAACAGTAGCTTTATGCTAGTGAAAAATACTCTGAAATCCAAAAAGGCAATTCAGAAGTTGTATATGAGATGTCCTAAATGACATGCAATACTTCAGAATTTAAAATAAGAATATTTTTTAACATCGAAAATGTTGATCTGGTTCTTAGATTGATATGGTTTGTGTTGTTTGTGTTTACTCTTCATCTTGCTACCTTTTTTTTTTCCCCTCTAAAAATGGAATCTTTCTATCTGATAGCAATGACACCGTCAAGTATCTTGATGATATGCGGTTACAGTTATTTAACTGCGCTACTAGCATTCTTTCTTTACTGTTACTGACCTGAAATCAAAATGTATGTCAATAAAATTTTAGTTCAATTTCTTTGTGTGTTTCATGGATACATACATGCACAAACTGTACAATTTAGAGTCACTTTTAAACCAGTCTCGAAATCTTCAATTTGAAAGACTCAACACTGAGGATTTTATGAGACAATGTTAAATTAATAATGTTTTGAATGAGAAGTATTACATGAATTGAACATTTTACTTTTTTTTAATATATATATACCTTAAGCTATGTGAATTTGTTGCATATATCACATTTTACCATTATTTGTTTCCTTGCTCAAAAGCTCACATAATTAACTGATGTCAATGTTTTGTAGTCATATCTATTTCTTAAAAAGTATTTGAGGTATATTTAGGGTTTGGGTTTGTTTAAATTTAAATGAGATCAACACAGAGAACCAAGTGAGAAGAGTTACACATGAGACTGAACCAAAATTGCCATTTCAACACAGATACTTGCAAACAGTGTTTTCCTTATATTGGCACCATTTTGAATACTAATATGGAATATTACCATACCATAACAGTTGTGCAAAGCTTCACTGGAATTACTAGACTATAATCTCACATTGGTTGAAAAGGTAGAAGGTAATTCCACTATCCTGCAGGATTTGGTCAAACGTAAGCATTGGAAAAAACAGAACTTTTTAAACTTCAACAAGGACAGATGCCAAATCCTGCCTAGGGGGAAGAAAAGCCCTTGCAACAAAAACATCTGGGGACAGAGCAACCAGGGAGCAGCTCAGCAAGGAAAGCTCTGGAGGGGTGATCTTCATGTGAACCTGTGGGAAGTCCAGAACCAAAGGCAGCCAACAGCCTCTGTGACTCTATGGAAAGGGGAAGGTCCCTTCCATTCTGTATCTTTCTATGTTTTTTTCTATGACCCTATGATTAAATACTATTTCTATGACCTTACCCCACAATATTAAAGTGACACGTCTGAAGGATAACTGCTTCCTATGGAACCCAACGAAACACCGGATCATTGCAATTGCATTTTAAGTGCCCTTTTCCAAAATTTTAGAGGATGAAACACACACATTTCACAGAATTTAAAGGCTAAAACCATACTAAAATTTTAATACCTGAATCACATAGCCATATTTTAATGAGTGAAATGACAAGTATTTAAATCCCATCTTTCTTTACTGGAAACTAATTTGCTAATCCAAAAGACTTCTTGGCAATAAGAGAAGAGAAAAAGTAACACTTGTATGTCCACAGGCCAAACAATTCAAAGCTATTAATTCTACTCAGAAGACATAGAAGACATTTTAAGCTTCATGAAAACTTCACGGTACAGATAAATCATGCTTCAAATTGCAAAAGGAAATAGCCTCTTACTTAAAGGCTCAAAGTACTACTTTTCTCCCTTTTTTCTAAAAATAAAAAAGGTGAATCCATATTCATCCACATTTCCACTTACACTGTCTGCAGACCTTAAATAAAATCAGAAGAAATACTAAAAAAACCAAACCACCCACAACTCAGGAAATATTCTTAAAATGGTATGCACCACTGTTGTAGGAATACTTCTTTCATGGGCTTCGATGCAAGCTATGAAAGTACTTAAAATAAGCTCCATTTACTTTGTTCAGCTGCCACAGATGTCAATATAACATTTGAGAGCAGTCATTAGATCAACACTGACAATTTAAAATATTGCAATGATTGTTGTTGGATAGCTCAATGAAAACTGGCATTTTTCTTAACAAAGCCAGTTTGGAACCTAATAATTTAAGATGAATACATGCTGAACTACCTTTCTACTGAGTTGAGTGATCAGGTGAAAACTGTTTATAGTTTTGCCCTTTCTATCATAACAGTGAATAGGATGTTGAAATCTAGATTACATTTGTTAAACTCAGTTCCCTAAATCTGATAATTAGAGATTTTCATATGCAATTGCATTTGAAATTTATTATTAGAATCAGCTACTAAAAAAACCTTCTAATGCACTTATTTGAACAGAACTCTGTTATCATGTCAAGTATCAACATTTAACCCATGACCATTTACTCCTCCTTATTGATCAGAAGAGTACTGGTAAATGAGATTGAGATAATTCTTGCATTATAATTATTAAACCTTTACTCAACAGTTCATTGAATCTTCTTTAGGTATTTTGAATGTCCCCAGATTCGATCTTCTGGAGCTGCACAGGTGATCAGAAAGTCCACAGGTTAATTGAGTATGGCTATTTTGATACCACATTCCTCGACCAAGGTCTCCATCACCAAAATTCATACCCAAAATGTAGGGTTAGTTTTATTCTGATCAGAATCAGCTTTAAAAGAGCAGCAGCATAATTGTGGCATAGGGTGGTGTTAATAGCAAGAAAATAGGAGAAAAATACACTAAATTATCAGGAATAAAAAGGACTGTAGCTGTCTAACACATAATCCAGTAGAGACATTTATGTGTTCTTTTTAAAGCGTTATTTTCAATAAGTTGTTTAAATAGGATACACAGGAGGTAGCAAAGAACACCACATTTTTCCTCCCACGTACATGAATGACAGTTCTCACGGGAAGTACTGTTTCACAGACTTTGCATCTGAGGGCTCTCAAACACAGATAAATAGGATATCCTACTGAAAATAGTTTTGCAGTGAATACCTCACAAAACAAATCCTATGATAAAACCATTTTTTTTTCTTAAGCTATTATCAGAAACCAATATTTTTGACACTTCCAAATTATTCTTACTCCTAGAGAAGACAGAGAATATTAATTCAGCTCTGTGTATGAAGGGAGGGCAATGACAGAAAAATGCAAAACCTGAAAATATGCACAGTGCCTGCAGGATCATATCCAGCTAACCTTATCACTGTAACTCCACATTAGGCTCTTAGGCTCATAGCCTGTTCCTCTGGGCAGACTGACTTCCCCATGTATTAAATCATTTTTCCCACATTCTTATCCCATTACATAGAGTTATCCAATCAATTCTTCCCATAACCAGCACTGTGATATAGGCACAGTCAGCCAAAATTTGCTTGAAATAAAATTGGAGTATTTCCCACAATAACCACTTTCTATTTTTGTCAAATATGTTCATCATTTATCTGTGATTCTTTTTTTTTATTCACATCGCACATCAGGGACACAGAGGGGTGATTGGTGTTGAATTATAATAGGATTAAGGAACATAAGTTACTTTCTGTTTGAAATACTATGTATTGTTAAAAGGTTATATAAATGCCTTTCTTACAGAGAAAATTAAAGTCAAGTTGTAAATTGTATTAGCAAGTAAAAAAAAGATAATTAAAACTCCTACAGCAATGAGAACTTGTTATGTTATGGAGCTGGTATCAAATTTTTCATTGGTAACAAAAAGATTTCTGTGTATCATTTTCATGTTCCTCAAGTTGGTCTGACCTAGTAGAATGCTATATTGCAACAAACAAACTCAGACATATGTTACTAAAAATTTTAAAAACTATTATGAAATGAAGCATCTAGACTAAAAGAGACATCTGCAATTTTATTTCTTTTATCTTATTCCTTGAGAAAAATAAAACTCTGTTGATTATTTTACGGTCTGAATTGATACAAAATCATTATGTAAACCTCTAGAATTCATCCAGGCAACAAGAATACGATGTCTTTATCTGACCATTTGCCAAGCAAAAAAGTACTGTCCTACATTTGGGGTTTTCCTTTATGTTAAGCTCTTATTTTTGTGTAATCTTTCTTTGATAATTAGACTAAAATCATAATAGGAATATTATCTTTCCCTGCCTTCTGCTTACTCACAAATGCTGTCTCTGAGCAATTACCTTCATGTTATTAACATATCTGATGTTTTCTACAGGGTCAAGCAAGGAAAATAGTTGCACTTCTGTCTAGAGGCATAACGATCATTGGTTTGCTCTGATGTTTGCTTGTTCTAATGTTTACTCTTGACCGCATACAGCAAATATCCCCTGCTCTTTATCTCCTTTTCCAAGCCCCACAGACTCACATTTCTTTCTATTTCTACTACTTAAATACTTGTCTTTGTATCCACAATGCAGGAAAAGTATAAGAAATTGAGGGGAGAACAGATATAATCACACTCATGTAAGTAACATGAAAACTGAAAAAGACTTGGATTTACACTGAGCAGCAAATTGAACAGGAGTTTGATATTACCTAGACTAACAAAGAAAAGGCAAATAGCTCCACATTCTGTATAAAATCTTATATTTTTTAAATGTGAAAAAAATAAGAGGACTGTGCCTGGAATATCATGTTCAGCTCTGGCCTTCTAAATTACTAGGAGGATAAGGAAATACTAGGGTACATCTAAAATTTTCTTTTTAAGGAGGAAGGGTTAGAACACATAGATACAGTTTGATGAGGAAGTTTTCAAGATGGACAAAGAGCATCATTTGGTGCTACTGATTCTAAAAAAGCAAGAGAAAGAAATTGTTATCCTGAGCTTGCTCTTCCTAGGACTTTCAATTTTGGTTTTGTCATAACATTGCTTTCTTTCCTTTTGAATTTGAGTAATTCTAAGTGAATCATCCAGGACAGTCATTCATTATTTGCCTTCAGATTTCTGGGGCTGGTTAAAAGCTGAATCCCTAAGTGGCTGGTCTTGGAAGGCACCACTGGGGCTCACAGGAAGCCTGGGGAGCAGCATTAGTGACTGGTCTCCAGCAGGACTTTGTGCAGCTGATCACATTGAGAACTTCTGCCTTTTCCACATCCTTTGTCAGCAGGTCCTTTCCCCATTCAACGAGGCTCATATGTCCCCTATTCTTCCTTTTGCTGCTGATATACCAGTAGAATATCTTTTTTGTTGTTCTAACACCATGTTTAACAGATTCAAAGATAAAAATATTTTCATGGCGATAAATTAAACTTATTACAATATTGCATATTGTAAGCTACACGTGAATCTTTTTATTTCAGTGGAACATAATGAATAATCAAAAAAGATCACAAGGTCCGGAAACAGCAAGTAGAATTCATAGCAACCAAAAGATCTTTCCTCATAGGCAATCTCCCTCTTTCCCTTGTGAGCACTGTCCAGACAGAAATGGTTTCTACGTGTGTTGATGGGTAATGTCAGAGAAGGGGACAAGGTCCAAATGCATTCTGGGTAAGATATTTGGTGACACTTGCCAGCACACTCTCAGCCAGGCACACATGGATATGACCTGGTATGTCCTCAGCCAGCAGTGTACTCTGAATGCCAGGCTACTTTAAGGTGCTTCAACGCAGAGAGGGAGGCCTGTTCCCTTCTCTCTTCTTTCTCAGTGTAATCTTTCCCACCTAAATGCCGTCCTACTGGAACCACCTTACAGGCACAGCACTTCCAGCACACGAGCCTGAGTTGTTTGAATGGTGAGAATGGGACACCAGACCTGTCTTCCCCTTACATCCATTTGTGGATTACCATGTCCTTGAGGCAGTAGGACTCTTGATCCAGGGGAAGAAACAATTAGTTGTTGTTCTGAGGGGGAGGCTTCCCCAGGAGGCTAGAGAGATTTCTGAAAGACTATAGCATTCATGGTCATACAGTCACGTGCCTCCCCAGCACAGGATTTCTTCTGATGAAGGCACTCCAGAGAGAAGCACATCAAGCTGGTAAGACCACATCATTGTAGGCAAGTTATCACACCTAGCCACCTCTGGCTCTGGCTGGGCAGCAGAATATAGCATTGCATAACACATCTGCTGGGTTGCCTCTGCTACCTTTTTAAAAAGAGAAGAGGAACCTCAAACTGCACCAAGTGCCACTGCACAAAGACACACAGAGGAAAGGTCATGAGCCCATAAGCCCTCTTAAAGAGCAAGAAGCCTACTTTATGCCTTTTTCTTTCCCTGCACAGAGGGTCATCATGGTGCCTCTTGCCATGAGGAACCCACAGCTTCCATAGAATCTCCCACTCTGTTGTATCGAGGTGCACTCATCAGACATGCTTATCAACCCTGTCTGGGATTCCTCTTACAGGAAACTGTGTCAAAACATGGTTTCCAAAAGCGCTGCTTCTAGCAAAGGCCCCCCTTAAACACATTTTCATCATTTGGCTTAGCATGCAGCTAGGAAGGAAGTGTATTGGAAGTAGCGAACTCTGCTCTATGACCCTAGGCACCACTTGAGACAGACGTGGCAAGTGTACAAAGAAATTTGGGAAAGACAGACCACCAGCTCAGGCTGCAATAAAGACATCTTAACAAAAGTCAGTCAGCAGAGGGTCATCATCCCCCCACACTTGGTACCCATGATTTTTCTCTGTTGACTCACAAGGGTTTGAGAGATGAGAGAGTAACAATCTGGATCTGTACTGGGAGAAGCACTGCAGAGGACCCTCAATAGGGATGTGAAACATATTGAGTCATTCTGGGCAAACAGGGAAGAAATGCAGAAAATTCACTTTATACTTTGAGGCAGCCTTCATAAATAAAAGTAAGCAAATCAAAATCCTCAAGGGATATTACGTAACACCTCTTGCTGCCCAGAGAAGCCTCAAAATATATTGAATTTGTGAACATTTGACTGAAACAAGTATTTTCCTAACATAAATTGTGAAGAAGCTCATGATCTGCCTGCTGTGATTAAAAGGCAGCCAGCAAAAGTGGGCTATTATGTTCTTTCTGCTAATTAATATCCATTGCTGTCTTCCTGAGACCACTGTGGATTCAGTTCTCACATCTTTGTTTACAGTGGCTACAGTCTTTCCCAGTAATCTCTTCCACCAAAAGCATATGTATAGAAGGCAATTTCAGAGCATCTGTGTACTGTCATCAGCTTTGCCAAAGAATACGTTCCAGTAAACACTGCTTAACAGACTAGCCAGGCTTTACATCTTCAGTCAGTCTCATAAAAGTTTTGTGAAGAACATTTTGTTACAAAATCCATGTAGAAGACACAGTGTTAATGCTACATACAAGTTAAATCTCCAAATGAAAAGGTGAAAATCTGTGAAATATGAACAGAGCAATCCACAAGCCCATTATTGCTGTATCACCATTTTTGTGCAAGGGGTTCACTTCCAGGAAGTCGGTTAGCTATCACTATGCACTACATAAGACTGTTCTGCAGTCTCAAAGGTCCTGACAACCAAGAGTTTGATTTGATAGACATCCATCTTTCTAAAATATCTCATCAGAAAACTATGGGGGACGAGCTAAGCTGTGCTATGAGTAGCACATCCTCATAGCTTGAGTTTTAGCAGCAGCACTTCAGACCACCTTTCTTTTCAGGGTTATCATTATCTTGGTTTCAGAAAATCATGTATGATTAACCATATTAATAACATAGGTTTGAGGGCTTTGAGGTAAACAGCTTAGAAGAAAGCTGATAGAGTTGAGAAAATATAATAAACAATGTAAAGAAAAATAAAGAGAAAAAATAAATTGGTGTGAGCTTAACAGTATCCTTTGCCCTAAATATGCAGAAAAAAGAATCAAGGAATTATGTTTTAGCTCAATCAACTACACTTTAAACTTGCACTTTGTGTTTAGTCCTCATTTTTCCAGTTTCCACTTACATCTTGCAACAACAGTCTCAAAAACTGGAAGTATGTGGAAAAATATTAAACTGTTGTATGCATTAAGTACACCTTGTGCATTAAAAACCTGCTGATGAATGACCTGCAAAGAAAATTCCACTATTAAAAAGCTCTATTAATTATTAATTAAAGAATTATTAAGCAACAACTTGAGTTATTACTGGCTGCTCGTCACACTTTCATTCATAGTACCTAAGCAGGTGGTCAAAACAAATAATTGCTTTTAGGTAAATAGTTTACTCATGGGATCAGGGAGTAAAAATCAACTCAGTCTAAATTAGGACATTCCAGTTTTTCCTGATGATAGAATATCCATTAAAATGTGAATATGAGAAACTAGGTTTAAACTGCATTTAACAATAAGGCAACAATTTACAATTTCTACAGAGCTAAAGATTGAGGGTGATCAAAGAAGGAATTTCTGAGGCTTTGTTTCTCCTGGAGTTCCACTGTGCTCCCACCAGCTTCATGCATTCTATCAACATTATACAAAAATAAAGTGATCTGTCTTCCATCTGCATTTCAGTTGCCAAAACCAAATTAGGAACTCAAGTCTATTTTATAGACCCTTTCTCTAGATTTTTCTCCTTAGAAGATTCATTGTTTGCCTAGAGAAAAAAAAATCAGATTTAATGTGAGTTTAAAATTGTACCTGAAGAACTCCATGAAAGAGAAGCCATAACCATGCTGTTCAGCAATTCCAGCACAAACAACATTTGCAGATGCTCCAATCAATGTTCCATTACCTGCAGTTCAGAAAACAAAGACCAGTTTATAGTTGCGCTTTCTTTCTTACTCTTCCTCTGTTTATTCTGTATTAAAGTACTAAGATGTACTCATTACAAATGAAAAATCAGTTTCTGTTGTATAGGTTTGGAAAGAAACATACAGTCAATATCTCCACATCCTATAAATAGCTTCACGCTTTGAAATGTAAGTCTGGTATTATTCTCTGATTCTACTTAAGCCAGAAAAATAGGGAAGGAACATAGCACCAATAACCCTGCCAAAATAACACCAGAGACCTGCATTCAGATAAACTTGTTGATTTTTTGTTTTACATAAATAGAAGGTGCCATCAGGTGAGGTGAAAAGAAAGATGAGATAGTTTGAGGATGCTAAGAATAATGGATGCCTTTTTTCCTTATGCCAACCTGACTTTGAAAATGTAGTGTTTTATTTATAGATAAATTAATTAATTTGCAAGATTTGTTTGGGGGATTTTAATAGAAATTTAAAACACAGTTAAGTGTGACAATGGAGGAGAATGAATCTGTTTCACATCTCTCTCCTAAGGATCACAGACTTTGTTTACCTAATCACCATGGTTCTTCAATAAATAAGGAAGCATAATTTCACCAAATTACCTTGTACAAGCCTGCACAGGAGAACCCACCAAAGAAAAATAATTTGCCACATTTATATTGTGCATCTATCCTTACTTCTCTTCTCCCAAGCCGCTTCCAGATATTAATTTATTTCTTCATTTTCTTTACATTTTTAACAATGTGGCAATGTATCTGAGCTCAGGTATTCAGAGCTCAGAAAGACCAACCCATTTTCCATGTCGTTCCCATGAGTCATACCTCAGATTTATACATGCTGCATACTTGACTTCCATAAAGCAGATGGCTTCTGCAAACGTTTCTGATCTAAGGCACGACTCAGGAAGTGCCAGTGACTCCTACATGCTGTTCTTTAACTGAAGTCTTGAACAAAGGAGGTAACAATCTAAGAGAATTTTTTTTTATACTTTGGCAAGTCATCTCTTTTTCCATACATAACTACATTAACAATCCATTATTCTAAGCATAAGCCCTCCTTTCCTCCCATTGGCATGTAGTTACTCTTCTTACTTTGGTTCTGTTAAAAATTTTAGCTCCAGGGAAATTCTTCTGGTCCCACTTTGAGAGAAACAGATTATAATGTAATTAATGCTCCAGTTAATTGTTTTGATTTACTAAATGTTTCAGGTCACCCAGAGATCACCCTACCAAAAAGTATCTCAGAATAAAGGCAGAAGAATTATTCCCCCAAGTACTCACACATGGTACTGTTATGGCCATCTGCACCTGAAAGTGCACACAAAATTAGCAGATGTCTAAAAATATACTTAAAAAATAATAGAACACTCTTAAGTTCAAATAAAATGAAGTGCTATAATTCAGATGGTTTTGAGTGGTCATTCTAGTGACAGAGCAACAACTTTGGGGAAAAAACTGAACCCCAAAAGTCACTCAGGATTTTTTTTATTATTTGTTTAGTTGATTTCATGAAAGCCAAATCTTTCCAATAAAAAGTCCTGGTATGGCTAAGATTTTTCCTGTTGAGTGCAAAGAAAATGCATGATTCTTATTCATTCCAGAACATTAGGCAGCAAACTGAGATGTTCATCCTGGAGTAGAGATCTGAACAACAGTATCTATTGTCTCGGGTGAGTGGCCTAAGAAACACCTATTAAGAACAATAGACTGGTTTTATTTTCTCATCAGCAGCCTCAAACAACTCTTGAGCAGATGCCACTGTGGAATAAGGAAAACACGGAAATCTTAGAGATTTCTTGAAATGAGAAAAGCATTCCGCTCCCACTGCCTCTAGTCCCAGATTTTATTTCATATATTTAATTCTCCCTCCATGGTTTTTTTTATTCCCTTCTTTTTCTGTTTTCCTGGGAGCTGTGCTAGGTGACCTGCTTCCTACTTGCTCTGTTTTTAAGGATTTGACATTGCAAAGGAGCTGGAGCTCTGTGCAGAGGTCCTGCCTGTCTCTGAGGAGTTCTGCTGATGTTGGTGAAACTGCACATCAATACAAGGGTGTATCCTTATTGATCATAAAACTATTGTGATCATCTTTGTGAGACACCAAGGACTATTTGTTACCTCAGCTTATCATACACAGAAAATCACCCCCACACATGCTTTAAGTGTGGAGAAAGGATGATTAACGTCATTAGAGGAACAGAAACCTTTAAAAAATAGTGTCTAATACTGGTCATTAGGAACATCATAGCTCATTTCCCTTGCCCTCTCTTTGCCTCAAAGTATACCCTTATTACTTTAACACATTTTTAAAAATACAAAACTGAACTTGGAACAACAACTTTCTTGGTAGGTACTGCCATGAGAAAGCCAAGACACAAGGCATGTGGCTTAAGATGAAAACAGAACAAATGAATACAGCTGATGTTATTAGAAGAGTCAAGCAGGAACACTTCAGGAGTTTTCAGTTCCAAACTAATCACTAGTCTACAACATCCAAACATTTCATAAGAGATTTCTGCTCTGTGTGTAGCACAACCAGTCATCACTCTCAGAATAATGTTACTGCAGACAAGGAATATGTAGCTCTGGTATCAAATTAAAGAAATGAGACTGAAACTGCACTTGTCCCATGGCTCTGACTAGATACAGTCGAGATCTCCAAACAGCATGAGTTCTCCTATACTGTATGGGCTATAGTAATGCCTTCACATAATGAAGTATTATGCAGTTTCTGCTTCAGCAGTGAATTGATTTCCCCAAGTAGATTTCACTTGAGAAGAAATCATCACCTTAAATGTTATCTGCGAGGAGCAGAATTTCTCTTTCATTTGTTTGGAGCGTGTGTGCAGTTTAATTAGGCACTGGCTCAGCAGGCTTCAAAGAACTGCACTCAAATTAACAGAGGCAAATTTTGTTTCACCTCCCAGCAGCATCTGTCTACACAGCACAGGTTTAACTCACTAATGAGACAGCAATACTGATCCTCCGAATCTTGGAAAACTTGAGACTAGGTTAATGTACACAAAAACCTATACATTTAATTCATTCTGATGGATGCAAATTAAGAATAAGCATTTTTTAGGGCTTCACCCAATCTTGACTTCATCTTCACATCATCTGCAATCTTAAGAACAATCCAGATTAGAAAGACTCCTGCTCACTTGTTTGTATGCTCAGAACAAAATAATAGATGGGCCAACTGTATCAAACAACAACATTGCAAAAACCAATCTGTTTTGATGACTCCTCTTGTAACTTTGTTGTTGACTCCTACTCACCCTGTATCACAAGATAGATGGTTACTGAGAAACTGGATTCACTACAATGAAGTAAATGTTATATTTCTAATGTCAATAGTGTGTGATATCTATGACATTTTATTCTGAATATCTGTTTTTCCTCTTATTCTTGACAGACTACATGCACTGTTGTCAATATTAGCTATGCTTAGTAGTTCATAAGCATGAACTCAAGAGAGACCTTTTCCTCAATGAAAGAAATAATTCTAATTAGTTGCCTGTGCTACATAGAAGAAAACAACAGAGGAATCCTCACAGATCATAATCACTTTTCCATGGAGCTGCCCTAGCTTTGCACAATCATTTCAGAAACAGAGTAGAAGGTCTTCTACTGTTTCTGTCTAGAAAAGGTGATATAAAAGTTTCTTTCTGATATTTCTCAAGGCAAATAACTTTGAATATCTTTAGGGAAAGTGAAATCAGCTCCAAGTGTATTTAAGTGTTTTAGTTAAGGATAGATATATAACGAAATATTCAAGCCCCACACATTAAAATGTGCCTTTTCATCCCCAGCTAACTTAGAGCTACAAGCAGGAAGATGTTGACGAGGTTTGGTAAGCCTGATTTGATACCTGCACTACCCACCAGCCCTGCTTCTTCCAGCCTTCTGCTTCCGTTTGTAGCTACTTCTTCGTAACTCAGTGTTCAGCTATTGCCCTTTGCTGCATCACCCCTTCAGAGACTGCCAAATCTGAGCCCAGACCCTACACACCACACACAATGCACCTCTTGTGGGCCCAGACAGCCTCTTCCTCAGTAAACACAGTTTGCCCAAGGCACTATAACCTGAAATGCACTGAAAATCAATGCTGGGAGAACCGATTAGACTTACTGAAAGAAGGGGCTGGGAAATCAGATCAGAATCATAGCAAGAGAGAGAGTTGAATCAGTAACATGCATCATTTCAAGACTCATTCTCAGCTGTTGATTTTTACTTGTCAGCAGCACATTGTTCTATCTATTATATCTATTATAACTAAATGCTGTTAGTTCCCAGGAGTCCCTTTGGTATTGCCCCCTCAAGAGCAAGCCTAATCCTTGTGTTTGCTGTGTTAATATGTTTGCTTGGAGAATCACCTCAAAGTGCCTGGCAGGATTAGTGTTTATTACTCAAAGCATTGAGAAATCAAAGCAAAGGGATTATCACTAATAAAGCTGTTTGGCCTAGCATGAGCAGACTTCATGAACAGTAACTTCTTTGAATATAAAGGAGATAATACCTTGCTAACAACCAAGTGGATGGCTAACAGAAAAGTTTGTTTTGCTGTGAGAATTACAGACCATTTCCCTTCCACATGCTCTGACAGTGGAGAACAAGCTATACCTGTGCTTAACCAAGAGGCCTTCTGCATTTTCTCTCTCCTGTATCTCTGGTCAGCTAATGCAGAAGTAAAATGACTACCCTATTTTCATGCCAACACAAGCCCTGAGAACAGCTTTCCCCTAGCCTTTAACAAGCATCTGCGACAGGCCTGGTTTTACACAGGACAGCTGTTCTGCTTTGTCCAGACAAGGATTCTCTTTCTGAAACAAGGGCTTTTCTGCAGAGTCATGGATAATTTTAGGGTGAGGATTGTCAGCCCTGCTTTTTGCTGTAATTAACCATTCCATTACAGTATAAAAGCAAAACTTACTGAAGGAAGCCAGCTTCTTGCTTCCAATCCATTTTTAAAAGAAAATCCTTTGCAGTCTCCCATATAATTTACCCTGTTAAATAAAGGTAGACTGATGTGTCTGGCTTCCTTTCCATAGCATATTCCATTTTTCTACTTAAAGCTCAAGCTGAGCAAATGCAACAAATCTGTCTGCCAAAGTGAACACTGACCAGTTCTGGTTTTGATTAGCCTTATAGATAACAGCCCTCATAGCTTTCATAAATTTTCAGTTTCACAAAGAAGTGATACAGATCTGCCTCATTAAAAAAATAAACACATTTATATTCATCTGTTAAATGTCCACAAGTCTTGGATATCTTTTAGTAATGGGCAAGACTTGAATATCTTAATATTTTTTTGTGTGTAAAAATTAATAATCCAGATAATCAAACTTTGCAGTCAATGAAGAAGAGAATCAAGGCCAATTGAACCATTAGCAGTCCCTAAAAGGAACATCAAGTCACAGGCATGCACGAACTCATTTAATTCTGATATTTGTGATAAAATGTACTCTTATGATACCAAAATTATTTATTTTACTGATTTGGAAACATTTTGAATGGTATGTTTCTACATAAATGCATAAATATGAACATTATAGGGGAAAAAATGAAAGAACATAAATGAAAGTTTTGAGTTCCCTTATCAAAAATGTTCATTGAACTGCATTCAAACCAATGCTTTTAATCAGGTGAAATTTACCACTTTTTCTCACCACTACAACACCACCAGCAGGATAGTTGTATAAGCATTGTCAATGCTCGTTTCCTTTTTGCTATGAGAAGAAAAGGTAAAATTTAAATTTGTCATTTTTCTACCAGAAGTGTGAAATAAATAAGGTGAGTTGCTGAACATCCTGCACTTGTTACTTTAATGACCTGAAGAAACCCATAAACTTCTATGAAATCCAGACATCTGTAAAAAACACATAAAACCTGAAGTGACCACTAAAGCCTCCTCGAAGTCAACCTACCCAGTGCAAGTGTAAAATAAACTATTATAATGATGAATAGTGTCAGCAGTCTGACACAAAATTCCCCTATGCCCTAAGACACATATTCAAGTAGGTTTCATTTAATGCTTTTAATGCTGCGCATATTTCATCTCTGATTTTTAGATTCAAAGACTAAAACTATGTCAACTCAATTTCACAGCTTTGCCACATGTGAAGTTAAGGGGGACCAAATATTGAAAAAGTCTTTCATATGCAGAAACCTGGCATAAGAGGACATTATTCAACTTTATCTTAATATACTTTGAAGCTGTGCTAAATTGATTGATTATTATCTATATAAATTAATATCTATATATATTTATATTTTATATCTATTTTTATATATTAATATCTATATAAATAATATCTAGAGTATGATTATAACTTTCCTTAGTGCCATACAGAGTGTCTGATTTGTCAATATAAATCAACATTAATATTGCAAACCAAGATTTTTTTCCTCCTCAAGGTGCAGAAGAGGGAGTATTGCTTGGAAAGTGTCTGCAGAGGAAGAAAAGTAGATAATCCAGTATTATATTCTGCACTTAAGTGTTTTGAATCTTGCTGTAGCTTCTCTGCCTTGTTCTGTCTGATAGTCCAAGTGCTACATTTGAACAGAATATACTTCTTCTGCTGACAGCTATTCAGAGTCTGTATTCTCATATTGCAGCAACTCACTGATACAACACAATCAGTCTTGTATATTCCATATATTTATGAAAACAGAAGTGGCTAAGGCTTCTGGAAAGAACCTTCTGTCATTTATGACAAAGAAATGCACGAAGCAAGTAAAGAAAATTAAACATATCTCCACATATACTTTGTAGGAGCCCCAATGCCATGTGTGATCATTATCCTATATCTAATTTGCAGAACTTTATAGCTTGCAGTTATTTTACACAGATTGAAAACCATTAATAGAAGCATTTCAAAGTTATCAGTAACGCTAGCATTATAATCAAGTGATTTTGGTGTTTGGTATAAATTTATTTTCTAAATCAATATTACATATTACACATAGCTGTCTTATTTCCATTCTAAAATCTAAGACTTACCAACCAAACTATAAATCCTCACCAGTGCAGCTGAAACAGCATCCTTTACCCCATATACTTCATATTTCACCCTTAATGATATACATACATCTATCTATGCATATCTGCCAAGGTAACACTTTCCAAGCTTAGAAAAATGTCCTTGCTGAAAAAAATATACTGGCTTCAATAGGGGGGTTATTTTCCCTATTAACTCAGTATCCTAAAACCAAATTGCTCTCTGACATTGTCTTCATCCAGACAATGTCTGTCAAATGGACACACTCAGTTTTGGCTGGTTTTACATTTTAGGCCCAAAACTTTCTTCTGTATGTCTTCCATACCACAGAGGATACTCTTTGGCAATCTTTAAAGATTAGAGAATATACTTTAGTTGCAGGGAGTCTGGAAAAAAGCCTGGATCTCACACCAAGGACTTTTCAGCTCTACTGGGCTTTAAGAACATCACACTGAAAAAGCATGAAGATAACCCAGAGCCTGAATGTCATGAAAGAGCTAAGGAAAACAGCAACTGGATTTTTATAGAAGGTTACAGATCTGGATGTTAAAGGCAACAGCAAGAGGACAGTTTGGGCTCTCAAGTATCAGCTGTGGGAAAAGGGTCCTCATGTTTATATGCAGTGTTTTTCACGCTACAACAAAACCCAAAATCTTTCAGGTAACATCTGAATGAGCTCTTCCTTAATAACAAGAAAGGAGTAGTACCATTTAATCGGCAGCAGCTAATGTTAATTCATTTCCATCACTGCAAATATCATAGAAACAATGCAAAGTACACTCAGAAAGTAAATTAGATATTAGTGGAAGACATATAAGAAACATGCTTCTAGATGTGTAAATTTAAAGGTATAATGCTGCTAAAGACTGCCCTGCGGTCTTTAAAGAAAACCTGTGATATATTTCCTAAATTTCCCTGTTTGATTTTCCTGCCTTTCAAAGTCAAGAGCAGCAACATCCTTCACCTTTTGAAAGATTGCTCTCATTCCCTACAGTACCACCCTTTGATTTGGATTGAGCTTTATATCAATAAAAAAATATTTTTCTGAGTCTGGACTGTCTTGCCCATAAAACATAGAACTGAGCCCCAGGATTTCTTGTCATTAAAAGGCTCTTTGTGCCAATAGGAACTTCAAGTATTCGTGTCCTGCTTAAAATCAAGCTCAGGTAGGTATATTGTCTCCAAAAAATTTTCCTACCGTTTCAATTACACATTTTATACAACAATAAAGTTCAAAACCAAAGTTGAATAGTGCTCTTCTTAAATAACAGCTGTATTTTTACACCATGCATTCAATTTTTGGTAGACTTTTTTAATCTTTCAAATTGAAAAGCGTTATACAAATTTGATCTATTGTAACCATAAAAGAACCATAAAGTATCTAGAGATTTTCATAATGTTAACTATCATATATTTAATACGATTTATGCTTTCTGAAGGATATACTTTTCTTCATATTGCAGAGAAGGAGGGTTACTTTATGAATATAAACAGTATTTTTAGCTTTATACCTTCAGTGTGTCTGAAGCTTTAAAACTAGTATAGGATTTTATTCAGCAGAATCAACAGGAATAATAAATCAGTGCTACTCCACTGTGCAAGGCCCCATCTTCACCAGAGACCTAAGGAGGGCTGCTGAGAGGCAGAATAGCTACAGTACTGGACTATTGAGAGAAATCCCACTGTTTAGCTACACTGTGGGATAGCTGTAATAGCAGTAATTAGCACAATGTCCAGTGGATAATGAATTATATTCACACCTGGGTTTTTGACCCTGTAAGGTTAGAAGAAAAGTGCCAGCAATCTTCTCTTCCTACCTCCTGTCTTGACGTAGAGCCTACAACTGAGTTGTGTGGCCAGAATAGCACAACTGAATGCATCCTAGAAACTGCCTATTTCTGCAGAATTGTAACAGCAATGACTTTCAGGTGTTGTCCTTCAGGAAAACATACAGAGAGGAAAAATAGTGCAAAACTATACATTGTAAAAAATATCCCCTCTGGACCATATTAAAAGTCACTGCAGCAGAGGTTTTGCACTTTTCTATGTTAGCAACTGAGATCTCAGAAGGTAGGAACTTTCAAAAATTAATTTGATATTTTTCTTTCTTTTTTCAAAAGCATACTGTTTATAAATCATGAAAAAAAAAAAAAAAAAAAAAAGAGAGAGATAAAATTGCAAATAAATGCCAGTTCTATAAATGTCAAATGTGGAAAAACTCTTCAAATAATATCTTAGCTATAACATCTTCAGCTCAGTAAATAGTCCAGTTCTACACAATTGAACAATCTTAATAGGTGAATTTCTGACTGTACGCTTACTCAATTTAAGTTGAATCCTTATTTTATGCCCTTTTAAAAGTCATGAGACAATATAAAAAGTGCAATTAAAGTTCCTCTTGTTCTGAAATGGCTGTAGCTAGCAACCTTCATTTGCTCTCCAGAATTTCAGGGCAGCATTCCCCAGACACTATCGGAAGGTCTACATAAAACTCAGTCTCCAAAGTGTTATAATTCCATCAAGTACTAGAATACAAAACATTAATGAATGAAGCTTTAGTCAGTGTCCTCTCATGCAAAAATAATACAGATACAGATTCATCAGAATGCCTCAGAAGTTTCCTCTTTCTTTACTTCCTTTAGTACCTTTTGTATTTCCTATTTTCTTTGCCTTCATGTTAATTGCTACATGTTCATTGTTAACATGTAATTGAAATACTGGCAGATCACATAAAAAAAACTCCATGAGCAACACAATTTTTCCAGATACTTGGTCAGCCTGACCACTAATGCCCAGACAGATGTGAATTAATAGAGTGGTTCAGCATCCAGAAGCTTTGACTACTCAAAAGGCCGAAAAGCCTGAATTCATATGACCTGTCTTTGGGAACCCTTCTCAGTCACATGAGGGGCTCTGCAGAGATCATCTGGCAATGTCAGTGGATGAATAAACACTTTGGACATTCCAGTATCTCCATCACCAAACATGGAGGCTGGGGCAGCCAGACTCCTAACTTACAACTTAAGTTCTTCAAGATAGCTGGGAAAAATGTAGATCTAAATTTCCAGAACCAGATCCCCTGGAAAATTATCATGTGTATTTCTTAACTGTGTAGATTGACCTGACCTGAACAAGAAAATTTCTGCCAAAAAGAACAGGCCAACTCTGAGGAATATCCAAAGAATTCAAAATTGTGACACTTTCACCAGGAACTGGTCATGGGCATCACTGTCCTTGGGTTTCTTGGTTAAGAGACAGGGTTTTTCATCCCTTCTCACCTTCAGAGACACATTTCACAGAACAAGGAGCATCTATGCAATATTCCTGTACTCCTTTTGTCTGAGTACAAGGCCATGAAAGACAGAAATTTAGCAGCAGCAGCTCTCTTTCGGGAGACAGTGACAACAATGTGGCAGTTATACTGTCAAAGGTGTTTTCATCTTATTTGAGACTGACTCCATCCTTTTTTTCATTTCCAGGACAACAGCTAAAGCAATGAAGGAAAATTACTGCCTTTTCTCATCCTATCATCTTCCAAACATGTAGCTGCCTGTGCACTTTGTGGCAATAGAAAAAAAGTAACTGCAACCACTGGAAATTGTTTAGGAGAAAATGAATGGTATTTTCCAAGACAGGCACAAAAGTGGCGCTCCCTTTACAGACACATTACCAGTGTTTACCCTGAACTCCAGAAATGTTATCAAATTACCAGAAATGAAGTTTCTGTAGTAAACAGCTAACCCCAAAATATGTAGTTGTAATATATTATTTCATAAGACTCTTCTTCAAAATGTCTTGTTTGCCAAGTTCCCTTGGTTGCAAAAGCAGTGATAAGATCCAATCTTTTGCCCTAAGCACCAGGCAGTAATGGTATCATTGTCATCTACTCCTTCCACAATTGCGTTAGCCTACCTTGAGGATTCCTTCACACACTTCAGAGATGATGACAATTCTCTTTTGGAAATAATCTTTAAGGACCATCAACACTTCCTTTTTTTGAGAAAGAAAAGCCCCTTTTTCCCCAATTTTCAAGGCTGCATCTTTTAAAGCTAAAGCTTTTACACACTCCTTATTCTACAACAATAAGCTCCTGTCCATTAGCTTTTGGACAATGAAAGATCAGAAGCATATTAAATTTCAGGCTAACACTCCTTGGAACACATTTTCCAGTATAACTCAGCATATGCTCAGCTTTATCCTAGTAGAGAACAGTGGGGAGAATTTAAGCTTTTGCTAATAATGATCTAACCTTTTATCCAAATATTTGTGTGGAGCATATCTGAACACCTAGGCACCTCCTGTGGATCTCTAATCTCTTTAATTAAAATCATTCTCATGTTACTGCTTACATTTTTACTTTTGTCTCATACTGCATGCACACAGAAGTCTCTCGAAATCCAGGCAGCCCTTCAACAAATCAAATTAAAGGAATTTGGGTTAAGATGATAACTGATAGTTTAGGAAAATCAGCTGAGACTGTTAAAGGTTCCAAGGCTGGTAAAGCCCCCTCCCACTTAGAATTCATCAGCATAATCTGACTAACTTTATATTCCTTATGCTTTTTTTTTAATCTGAAAATTTAATGAAATGAGAGTATGTTCAGTGATCAACAAATTCACAGAATCATAGTGTCATTTAGGTTGAAAAAGATCTCTAAGAACTCTGAGTCCTATCAAAATGTAAAGAAGACAATACTTTTATGGCAAACATCCATATAAAGATATGCTGATTATTCCAATCACTGGTTTTAAAGAGGAACAGATTCAAGTCACAATATAATGATGAATAATGATAAGCACAAAGAGATATTCCTCAAATGAATAACTGGTGTCTGATACAAATTGTTCTGGCTTTGCAACATGCTCTTAAAATTCAATCTGTAAATTACATCACTATAATCATTGTTAGGTATTAAGGTCACTTGTACTAGCAATCACTTAGCTGAAGAGACAAACCTGAACTTGTATTGCACACAAAACTGGTTTTAGTTATCCCTGTGGAATCACATGAACTGTTTGAAGGGGCATGGAGGGGAAGAAGGGGTGGATCTATGGTGGAACATCATGTTATTAATGTTAACTTTATATAACTTAACTACCTAAATATTTAGGGATCAAAACACAGCCAATACAATGTAATTAGCATGAAAATTCTAAGTAGTAAAAAGATAGTACTAACTTCACTTCTCATTACAAAATCACACATTTTAATGGCACTTAGTGGACTTGCTATTTGGAAACATCATACTGTAAAATCTTCACAAGCCATTTCCAAATGTAAAAAAATCCTTTTAAGTATTAATTTGAAAACTACTGGATTGCTATTCTCTCTTATTTTTATAACAAATAGAGAGAAAATCCAGGGCCTACAGTATATATATGCTATATTTCAGTTAAAAAAAAAAATAAAAACAGTCATGAAAACATCTCCTTGTTTTGCGGTAATGTACTGACAATACACAAAATCCCAGTTAATATCAAGATGGACACTAGAAGAATGGCTGTTAGCTTCATTATTAAAAGTACATTTCCCAAGGACTTCAAAAGTATTTTCCTTACAATAAGGAGTGATAAATAGGTCAGCAAATGGATACTCAAATTATTTCTGTAAATCAGCCAGAAAACTTTCCAGTGACTTCAGCAGATTTTGAATCAAGCATTCAGATCTCAGCTATTATACATTTTCTGCATCTTTTCAATGAGCAATGATGGCTTTCTGTTCTGAAAGCCAAATGTATCTTTGTCTTTTCCCTCACAAAAGATCAGAACCCTATAAGCACCATCTGGACTCTTTCTTTGTATGTCTGTAGATTATGCAGATACAGACTTCAAACACAGACTGCAAAAATCCTATTGTAGCAGCAGCAACTGACTGGGATCCTCATCCAGGAGTGCTTTGAAGTTAAAGGAGCTGAATCAGGCCCTCCATATGCCTTGCATAGTAAAAAGACTGAACCTATTGTGCCAGTTTATACATCCCATAATTGCATAGCTGTTACCTTATGTCAGCTTTCTCACATAAACTCTTACCTCCAAGGCATGCACCCATGGCCAATGAGAATATTAATGGTTTCATAGGCAAGTTAACATCCGGATCTTTACTCAGATTGAGAAGCACAGGAATCTGTGGTTGAAGAGAGAAAGGCATAATAGACTTCATTAGACAATTGGTATAGAGCCCAAAAATACAGCAGGCAGGCCTTCTAGCCAGATCTAGCACCATTTCTCAGCCAGTAACATTCTTCAAAGATAAACAACTTCACCTTAGTTCACAAAAATGGTTTGAGTTCAACATAATTTTGTAACTACTTGGTTTGAAAGAATGGTGTAATCGGTACCTGTAGAGAGAAAGTTATTGGGAAGGGGAGAGGTGACAATATTATTATCCTGTTTTCAATGTGTACAGAGGTTTATGGGACCGAAAGGGAAAGAGAAAGAATAAGCAAATGTGGAACAGTAAGACATGAAGCAGGAAGAGCTTTAAGAAAATAACTGTGATATGTCTGAAAATTAGTGCTTTCTCAGAGTCTAGGAGTTTCAGTAGTGAATAGTTATAACATTTAATTCCCCAATTTGTCATTTTAATGTATTTCACAGTTCACCCTCACGGGGTATGATCTCTTCTGCTTCCTGAAAAATGCTTTAACTTTGATGGCTGAGTGATGCTCACCTTTATTGACTGCGTGTGTTCTTTTGGTATGGAGCAATATATAGGCTTTATGAAGAACTACAACTCTCCTCATTCCTCCCACCAGTGGTGCTACTCATCCCTCTTAAATCCTCTTATTGATTAGCCTAGATGAGCTAATTTCTAAACAATTATTCTTGAATTTTACATTGCCTGAAGGTGTCTTTTTCTATTTTAAGGCCTAAAGAAGGCTCAGCATGCCCAACATCTTGTCTGGTTTTGCATGAAATAGTAAAGAAAGATTCCATTTCTCATCACAAACTTTATTTCTCTCAAACTGTCACAGCTAGAACATGGTATGCAATCCAAAATTAAGTTATATTTATTTACAAACAATTTAGTGTCTTGTTGTTGAGGTCAGTCCTAAAGCTGTTGCCAGACAGCTCTGAGTGCAGAGCAAACAATGCCCCACACCCCACCAGTGCACTAGATACGCAGAGAGGAGACCAGAGGAGGGGCACTGGTACTGCTCTATCAGCGAGCGTCTCCTCCTGGGATGGCAGCAGACACACAGAGAGTGAAACCCTCACAGCTATTTCTGCTTTCCAAAGATAACACTTGTACAAGTAATCACACACACCCTCATTGTGCCAGAGTAGCTTAAGCAAGTTACCAGGTCCTATAGCTGTGCAGTGTAATAGCATTCAGCAGGTAAAGAGCGGCCCAAAAATGCTGGTTAATATTCAAGGATCACCTCCTCCAAGCTCAGAAGCACATCCTGACAAAGAAGAAATCATGCAAAAATGCCAGGAGCCTTACATGGATGAAAAAGGATCTCCTGGACAAACTCAAACACAGAAAAAAGAAGCTTACAAGGACAGGTGTCCTGGGAGTAATACAGAGGGATTGTACAAGCGCCCAGCGATCAGGTTAGGAAAGATAAAGCCGTGACAGAATTAAGTCTGGCCAGGGACATCAAGAGCAACAAGAAAAGCTGCTGTAGGTATCTTAGTGATAAAAGGAAGACTAGGGAAAATGTGGGTCCTTTCCAGAAGAAGATAGAAGACCTGGTTATCCAGGATATGTGGAAATAGCTGAGGTACTCAATAACTTTTCTGTCTCAGTCTTCACCAGCAAGCATTCCAGCCACACTGCTCAAGTCACAGAAGGCAAAGGTAGGGACTGAGGGAATGAAGAATCACCTGCTCTAGGAAAAGATTAGGTTTGAGACCATTTAAGGAAAGAGAAGGTGCCCACGTCCATGGGGCCTCATGAGATATATCTGCAGGTCCTGAGGGAATCGGCTGAGGAAGTGACTAAGCCACAATGCATCATATTTGAGAAGTCATGGCAGTGTAGTGAAGTTCCCAGTGACTGGAAAAGGGAAAACATAACCCTCATTTTTAAGAAGGGAAAAAGAAAGACCTGGAAAACTACAGGTCAACCGGTCTCACCTCAGTACCTGGCAAGGTCATAGAGCAGATCTTCCTGGAAAGTATGCTAAGGCAAATGGAAAAGAAGGAAGTGACTGATGACATCCAACATGGCTTCACTAAGTACAAATGATACCTGGCAAATTTGATGGCTTTCTCCCAAGTCAGAGAGGCATGGATCTGATGGACAGACCACTTGGTGGATAAGGAATTGACTGGATGGTCATACTTAAAGAGTTGTGGTCAATGGCTCAATATCCAAGTGGAGCACATTGACAAGTGTCATTCCTCAGGGGTTGATATTGGGACTGGTGCCATTTAACACTTTTGTCATCAACATGGACAAAGTGTTCAAGACCAGGTTAGATAGGGCTTTGAAAAACTTGGTCTAGTGGAAGGTGTCCCTTCCCATGGCAGGAGGGTTGGAACTGGATGATCTTTAAGGTCTTCCAACCTAAAGCATTCCACGCTCCTATGATACTGTCTGGTTTGTCTATTTGTGCAAAATGTCAATGAAACATCAATTCACACTGTTATTTTAGGGATTCATTGCTGCTCTACTTCACAACACACACTGTGCTAAGAACTGCCTGTGGCAAAGCTATCTTCTGTGAAAACTGCAGAGAATATGCATTAATAGAAAACAAACTATTTGTCGCTTCCAAAACTGCTGATGATTGCTCTGTCTCTGCAGACAGCTACAGCCTAGTCTTACACTTTTATCAAGCAGTGAAATTCAGGACATCATAGAAAACTCTGGAAGGTCAGAAGGCAAGGAAAATTCAAAAATAAAGCTGGCATCAAGAACATGAGATACATATGAAACATTCAGCACTGCAAGAGAAAAGTGTCTGATAGTTTTAGAGGCAATAAACAGTGGGCCAAAAATTATTTACTTTCTAACTAAGACCTGTCAGAGACTAAGTCACTTTGTCAGCCAAATGGTTCACAGAAATTGTTTGTTGCTCTATATTGAGGAAATAGTATTTAAACTCAGGTAAAAGAGGGATTTACTCTGGCTGTCATTTTACTTCTGGTAATAAAAGAAAAATATGAACAGATGGATTCAGCATGTATAGCTGATAAAACATGTCAATTAAACTAAAGAGCATACTGGTAATAACATCATGTGACCTAAAATTCTAAGGTGAAATTCATGACTATTTAAATGACAATATTAGGAAAGTCCAGGCCTTAAAAATTAGTGTCTGCCTGTCAAAGGATGTCATTGAGAGTTCAGCTGTTGAAAAAGGAAGAGAAATATCAGAGGTTTAATAGAGTGATACATAGAGCATCAGTAGAGCATCAATACATTTATTCTGCAGGCAAAGAAAGCTGGATATGCAACATGAAAAATCCCTTGCCATTCAAAAACTAAAATGTGAGAAATATAACAGCCAAGCTTCTGGTTTATGAAATTTTCATGATAGAACGTTATCTGGGTGTTTTTTAAGCAACTCCCAGGTGTATCTGTATATATTAGATTTGCAGCTGGCAACACAGATTAGATTTGCTGCTGGCAACACAGCATTTTACATACAGTCCAAGTTCACAGAGTTTCCCACAAAGTATTTTTCAAACTCAAAATTCGGGACACTGAAACTGTAAAAGGACCAGCTGTATCAGCTGAATGTTCAGAAGTCCAGGGAGCATGATGGGATTCATCCCAGAGTACTGAAGAAACCTTATGTTATGGCAGAACCCTTCTCAATCATCTACAAAGGGTCTTGGGGACCTGGGAAGGTCCTTGCTGGCTGGCAGCTTGTCAATGTTATTCCAGAAACAGCATGAAGAACGACCCAGAGAATCACAGACCTGTTAGTGTAACCTCAGATCCTGGAAAAAACATAGGAAAGATCATACTGGGTACTATTGAAAGGCATTTAAAGAGCAATGTAATCATCAGGCACAGCCAACAGGTGTTCACAGTGGGAAAGTCCTGTTTAACCAATTTGATATCCTTCTATAATAAAGTCACCCTCCTCGTGGATGAAGACAAGGTAGTGAATGTAGTTTTTCTGGATTCTAGTAAGGATTTTGATACTGTTGCTCACAGCACGGACAAGCTGTCCATCTGTGGGATGAGCAGGTTCACAGTGCACTGGGTAAAAAACTGGCTGAAGGGCAGAGCCTAAAGTGTTGCAGTGAATGGGGTCACAGGTGACTGGTGACCAGGCACCAGTGATGTTTCTCAGGGTTCTAGGGCCAGGTCTGTTCAAAGTATTTATCAACAATCTCAAAACAGGAGTTGAATGCACCATTAGCAAGTTTTCTGGTGATACTAAATTGGGAGGTGCTGTTGACTCTCTTGAGGAACTATATGAAAGTCCTTGAGCATGTCCAGAGGAGGGCAACAAAGCTGGTGACAGGGCTGGAAGGCATGTCCTATGAGGAGCAGCTGAGGACTTCGAGCTGGTCCAGTTTGGAGAAGGCTGAGGAGGTGATTTCATTTACAGCTTTCTGAGGAGGGGAAGTAGAAATGGATGTGCTGAGCTCTTCTCCTGAGATCCAGTGACAGAATACAGGGCAATGGCTCAGAGCTGTATCATAGCACATTCAGACTGGACATTAGGAAGCATTTCTTTACTAAGAGGGTGGTCAAAAATATTCCTAGAGAGGTGGTCCGTGCCAGGGTTTAAGAGTCCTTTGGACAAAGCCCTTAATAACAGGCTTTAATTTTTGGTCAGTCCTGATTTGCTCAGGCAGTTGTACTGGATGATATTTGTAGGTCTCTTCCAATAAAGTCACCCTCCTCGTGGATGAAGACAAGGTAGTGAATGTAGTTTTTCTGGATTCTAGTAAGGATTTTGATACTGTTGCTCACAGCACGGACAAGCTGTCCATCTGTGGGATGAGCAGGTTCACAGTGCACTGGGTAAAAAACTGGCTGAAGGGCAGAGCCTAAAGTGTTGCAGTGAATGGGGTCACAGGTGACTGGTGACCAGGCACCAGTGATGTTTCTCAGGGTTCTAGGGCCAGGTCTGTTCAAAGTATTTATCAACAATCTCAAAACAGGAGTTGAATGCACCATTAGCAAGTTTTCTGGTGATAACTAAATTGGGAGGTGCTGTTGACTCTCTTGAGGAACTATATGAAAGTCCTTGAGCATGTCCAGAGGAGGGCAACAAAGCTGGTGACAGGGCTGGAAGGCATGTCCTATGAGGAGCAGCTGAGGACTTCGAGCTGGTCCAGTTTGGAGAAGGCTGAGGAGGTGATTTCATTTACAGCTTTCTGAGGAGGGGAAGTAGAAATGGATGTGCTGAGCTCTTCTCCTGAGATCCAGTGACAGAATACAGGGCAATGGCTCAGAGCTGTATCATAGCACATTCAGACTGGACATTAGGAAGCATTTCTTTACTAAGAGGGTGGTCAAAAATATTCCTAGAGAGGTGGTCCGTGCCGGGGTTTAAGAGTCCTTTGGACAAAGCCCTTAATAACAGGCTTTAATTTTTGGTCAGTCCTGATTTGCTCAGGCAGTTGTACTGGATGATATTTGTAGGTCTCTTCCAAGTGAAATAGTCATGCTATAATTCTACAATACTTTTTTACAGTACATTCTTTACTTGGTGACAAGAAATTATTTATTTTCCTGTCACATGCAGATAGCTATCACAGTTTCCAGGCATATTTATGCAAAGAAATGCAGTAAACACTTACTCATGCAGACATCTATTTAATTAGGGAGCTGGATCTTCACTTTTGAATTTAAAGGGAAGGGAAAAGTCCTGGGATTACAGTTCATTGGGCAATTTTCAACCCCCTCATCTCGTTTTGGGGCAGTTCATTTTCTTTGCATACAGGACAAATTATTTGAAATAAGCAATTAGAAGATATTTTGAAAACTGTTTTGTCTTCATGCAGTTCCAATGCTCTATTTTAATGTAACAAAAACAGAATTTTGGCAAGACAGAAACAATAAAAGTACTCAACCTATGATGAGCTAAGTGCATGCAGAAACCCATTGCACTGTTTCTTGTAGGGAATTCTCTTTGTACAGCATCCTCTGTAGCAAAACATACATGCTGTGTTCTGCCCTCTTCACGGAGTTTTCAGTTTAGCAACTTCAGTACATGAATTCCATATGGTACTGACATATTTGATTGTGGGTTACACCAGATTTTACCCTTGTCTAGAGCAGAGAAGTATTTGACCAACAACAGTGTTGCACTGAAAAGGTATTTTCAGGGAAGGCACTTCAAATAAAACACTGATCTGATTTTTGTTGTTTCAGAATTTTTTAGTAAGAGAGAAGTCTTCTCCATGTTGCTGAAGGCTGCTGAAAATCATCGATATGTTCACTCTGTTTAAACACATGAATATTTTGCACTTTAAAATATGCCCATCTTAAAATAACTGAAAATATTTATGTTTTGTTCTTCAGACTGCAGATAATGTGTTGTGTTTTAGAGTAAGGAAGAATCCTAATTTACCTACATGGATACATAGAATCTCTTGAAAATGCCTAGAATTTTTTCTAGGAAACCATTTTCCTTATTGGTTTTCATTACTTCAATTCATAAAATAGTTTATTTCCTAGAATTCTGTGTAGTGCTGGTTCAGATACACTGATATTCTATTCCCCTTTCTAAAATATCAATCTTCACTTTCCACTTTTCACATCCTCTCAAAGTTTACTGACTGTTAAGTCATCCATAAATTTTAATGCTGTCAAATATGAAACTTTACATGAAGCAGTCAAATTTATCCAAACACAGATGAAATGAAACTTTGAGTCTCAAGATCCATTAATTAGGCATTAATATTTTTTCTTTTTTTTTTTTGTACACGAAGCAAGTCATTATGAATCTGATTATCTCACTAGTACAAACACAGAAACTGAAAGGAAGTTTTGGACAACAATACATCACCTAGATTTTTTTAAAGGAAACACAACATCACAGTTACAGAGCTGTCTGCAGGTTTTTCTGGTTTGAGTCCCTTCAGCTATGCACCTAAGTCAAAACTCAGGCTCTAATGGAATTTTGTATTTCTTCCATTTCTTAAGTAGTTCCTGGGTCAAAACACTACACATAACAGAAAACTGAAAGAGTTGGAGCTTCACATCTACAGTGCCTTCAGCCCAAGGGTGCAGTCACCTCGCACAGAAGACTGTCCTCTCTCACTCCAGTTCTGAGTTACTACGCTGATTGTGCAGCCCACCCCCTCTCCCTGTTCCAAGTCTGGATGACATGCACTGCATATTGTTTTAGGGGATGAGTGGAGGACCTTATCCAGCAGCACAGAGGCAGTGTTGGGGACATCTCATAAATGAACTGATGCCTGTCTTCTTGAAGCTTCCCACCCGTGAAGGAACAAAACAGTGTAACTTTCGACACCTTTGCAATTGCAGTAGCTTTTTCCACAGTCAGCTGGGGGCTCACAACCAGAGAAAGTGGGACTGACAAGACTGTCACATCCCTGGAATATGGGACAAAAATCATGGCCTTCTAATGCAGAAAAGGCACCATTAGCATCCTTGACTCTGAACTGCCACCAGACCTTTCATCATCCCTGCATAATATTTAAGGAATTCATGTACAAGTCAAACAAGCCATTACCCCATGAGACTGGTTTCTTTTAACTCCTATCAGTCAGTGGCAAAGTCTCTATAGGCAGAGGTCTGTGATGTCATCCTCCAAACACTCTTCCCTCAGTCAGAGAACACCGCTGTTAGCTATGAAACTGCCCAGATTTTTGTATCTCTGGGTTCAAAAAATTGAAGGAACTTCATGGATTCCACATCCCTACCCAGTACCTGGTCCATCAAAGCTATGACTAATGAAAAGCGCAAGAGATTGATCCATTGTCATGACACTGGTTCACCACTGAAGGAGACTTAAGGAGACCTGGAGGGATTCAGTACATCTGTCTTCCATTATTATGAGTGCAGGCTCATTTGTGAAGCTGGAACTTTTTCCTAGGAAAGGACAGGATCATTCGTGGGTACGTCATAGCAGGTGCCCATATTCCTATATCACTAGGGGATGTCAAACCAAACTCATATATAGAAGTCCCTGATTAGTGAAAAGTCATTCTACAAAAGATTTGGATTCAATATATTTAATACTCCTCATCAGAAGTTCATAACTTTGGCACATATACTGAAAAATAGCCTTCCAAAACTAAATACTTCTTGTTTTAACAATAGGAACAAAGTACCAAAGAAAGAAAAAGAATTTTAAACGGAAGTTTAAAGATCTTGGGACTTAGTCACTTAGGAACATTCTGTAAGGACTTTCTAATGCAGAATGACAAAGACTAAAGTGCAAGCTTATTCACTGAACTAGATGAATCTCAACTTTAGTTTGCCAAATAGCACATTAATGTCTTAACACCTCAGCTAATGACTGCTTTTACATAGGTGAGAATATGCCTGCATTTTTCTTCCTGTCTCTTCCCTCTGCCTAATAAAAAAAATGAAAAAATTATAGCAGTCTCTCAGGTTCGCTCCAGAACGAGAAAAATACAAATTTGAAATAGCTTAAAATGTTGACAAGGATCCCTCCCTGTCCATCTGTATTTTCCACCTGCAAAGATACAAAAGAAATGGTATTCAGGCATCCAAAAGGATTCTTGCATTTCAGTCCCTTTTCCCAAAACATACTCCTTTGGTTGTTATGCAGGTAGGTGTTGTTTGGTATTGCTCCAAGCCAATTTTTATAGACTAGCTGGATATGAGGCAAAAATCGTCCAAGTAAAGATTTCTGCATTATTGCTTAATAGACCTCAAGCATTTGCTGGGAGGTGACTCATCCCAAACCAATCTTTCCTTTCACGCCTATTGTTTGAAGTCTGTTGTGGTTAAATCAATATAATTTCACAGGAAACACCACAGTAATCAAAGCAAAATACCATATTAATATATATTTATAGAGTAGTTACAAATCTGCCCAATTTGTTATATGCCCTGTAAGAAGTGTCTTAAACCTTGGCACAGGTTAACAGTGGACATGAACATCCAATAATGGACAAAAAAAGGTGAAGAAAAAATATACTTAGCTGAGAAAGAGCTGTAACAATTAAATAGTACGGTACAATGAATGAATGATCACAATTTAAACTGAGAACTTGATTAAATAAACCTATCTGAGCATGCCCTTATTTGTTATAATTTGATATTTTCTGATATTGAAGCTCAGCTGCTGACAAGCATTTGTTATGCTTAACATAATTTGGTGGTTTTTAAACTAATTACATAAGTAAGGTAGCAATAAAAGGTTCGGGTGTTAAAAAAGCATTAGCATAAACAGCACATGGAGGAAAAACATTCATAGCAGTGGATGGATAGTGACAGTTTCCATCGAAAAGACAATTTTATTTTTCAAGTATTTATGTGGATATAAGAGGAGAAAGTGCAAAAATGCAGCCAAAACAGTGCCTCTAGTTCCACAGCTACCTGCAGCAATGGCCAGCTAGATACCTTAACAGTATGAGTTAGTTTCTAATACTGATTCAATCTCAGAGGATAAAGTAAGCTACAGCACAGCAGAGGAAAAAAAAAAAAAACCAACCAAACAAAAAACCCCAGCAAATTGTAATCAGTAAGCTCAGCTCCCTTGCCAGCACCTGGAGGAGGATGTGCAGTGCTGCACAGACCTTACCATTGTGGCTGTGAAGGGGATGTTGTCAATCACAGAGGAGGCCAAAGCAGACACCCAGAGCACTAAAATGATGGCCACTGCCAAGCGCTGATCCTCAGGAACCACCTGGAATTGAAAGAGAGAAAATTATAACTTTGAGATCAGTGTTGTTCTGTGGGTCCCCCACGGCATAATTGCATGTTCTTTACAGCTTTAATTTATTGACATTTATCATTCCTTTAGGCTCTGAGATAGGAAAGGCATCTTAGATAAAATAGCCTAACATTTAGTAACACAATTATAGTTCTTCTTCCAAGAAAACTTGAGCAAATGGAAGTACAGAGATTGATATTTCTAATACTCAGCTTTCACACAAGAAATACACTGTGCAACTGTGAATTTTGACCTTTAGCTGTTTATACTTTTTTCACCTTTGCATTTTTGGAGTTTTTAGACTACAGAAAAAGCTTCTCTATTGCATTTATGGCTATGTTTATTCTGGCTGTGGACAGATATATACATATTAAATATCACCCATGCCAAAGTATGACATGCTTTCTTGTTATTGCTGATGCAGGAATGCAATCATTAACATCAAATTCAAAATAAAAATATTATTTATTGTTCTACTGGAGTAAAATGATTTTTCTTATTCATTAAAAAATTATAAATATTTTAAACATACCTTTATTAACAAAGCTGTCTGCTCTCCTATATAGTCTATTAAGTGCAGATGAGCCAAAGCCTGGGAAAAAAAAAAAGACATCGATATCAACTAATGAAGTGCATGATGTACTTACTTCTTTTTTTCACTGGATGTAAGAAAATGCAACCATTTCTTCCCATTTACAAGATATTGATATTCAACTCATGTAGCTTCTACAGAAGTAATTTTAGGCAAGAAAAGACACAGCAGAAATTGGTGACTATTTGCAGAAGTGAGCTGGTTGCAATGAAATGCCTCATAGGATTATTCAAGAGCATGGGACACAGGATCAGAGAATGGCTGAAATTTAAAGATGACATTATTCAGTAGATACATGTCTTCCGAAAACCAGAACACAACTGATTTTAAATCAACTTCCTCAAGCCCACAATATAGATAGAAGTATATCATGTGTTTCAAAGGTCAGATGAAATCAGGCATCTCATGCTCAGTCTCAGATGAAGAAACAGGAAAACAAATTATGCTTCTTTTTTATGGCTTTCTTAGACCCATTCAAAAAAACCCCGAAAAACCTCCAACAAAAACTACCAAAACCAGTATCCATCTGCTAAAACCAGAACAGAGATCTTGGGTGAATGGGAATTGGCACAGATGCAGCAGCATCTGAAAGGCAGGAAATCCAGCTCTCCAATGCCCAAGTTAGGCATGTAAACTAAGGAGGTGAGCCCTGTAAGCACTGGACCCCAGGACAGCCCAGATCAGAGTGCTCTACCCTCCCTGTGAGAACCATTCTCATTTGTAAGGACACTTAGGTAGCATTCCGTGGTGCTACCACAGATGAAAAGACATAGGAAGACTTCAGCCTAGTGGTGCTGACTCTGATCTCTCCTTGGGCACATAGAATACTGACTGAGTCTTCACACCCAAGGATAGTGACCTATTTCCTTGACCCTCAAGGTAAAGGGGTGATTTTAGCTCATGAGTGCTAGTCTTTAATTCATTTGGGTTTTGTTTTCTTTTCTTCTGGGCATGAAGAATGAAGTACTATTTTCAGGTTTAATAAGGTATATCTATTTTATGACTTCTCAGTTTCTCAGGGGAGAAAATCACATCATTTTTTGTTTAGCCTAGACCACACTGGTTGGCTTGCTTTCATTTTTTTTCTGTCAAGTAAAAGAATCAGTCAGCTGCAATACCTCACTTACTGACATCAGTCCCTCACAGAGCTGCAGGAGTCAGTATTCACACAGCACAGCTCCATATAACCCTCACACCGGGCAGTCAGACAGAGCCCTTCAAAGACTGCAGTGGGAAAAAAAGCATTCAACTCACATGCTGTCAAATTCCATGACAGATGCAGATAAAAATCCTAGTAGACATCGAGTGGTGTGGTATAAGACACTGTCTTGTCAGTGACTAAGGTGCTTTCATTCAGACTGGCAATTCCTGTACCTGCAGCTCGATTGGACATCAGCTGAATGATAGTGGTTTGGGTGTCACTACATAGTAAATTTGGCCCAGAAATATTTTTTTTTAATCATACATTGAAGAAGAAAAGGTTTATCCACAATTAAAGACACAGCATGCAGAAAACAAGCAGCAAAACTTTTAAATACAGGCACATAACCCTTACACTTAAAAAAAAGAATATTTTTCCATTACTTTAGCTTCCCAGGAGAAAGTTTCCTAAGAAATTAAGTCTTGTTGGTGATTTTAAGTTACCATTTTCTTTCTAAGCTATCCGTGTTGCTTTATCAACTCAAAGGTTATGTCAGTGACTTTTTAAATGTATATAAATGTATATAAAAGCAATATTCTTAATAGTTTTTATATTGTTGCTTTGTGTTCACACTTCAAAATAAACTTTTAAACAGCTAGTTGTCAGCAATTAGAGCCCAGATTTACATTCAATTAATACTGCTGCCTTATTAATTATCTACTAACAGAACGTGTTACTTTTGAGTAACACTCAAAATTCATTCTGGAACACAAGAAAAAGAGATGTTCAGGACACACACATCACTCCTGCAAGACAGTCTGCAGGTAGCCCATCTTGGTAGAGATGGTGACAATACTAATCACATAAACAATTTTAGGATGTCTCTATGATCTCCAGGCCACTCTCCTGCAAGCACCTAACTGCAAGTCAGCAATTAGTACCCTGCCACTGTCCTCCCCTGCATGTAAACTGCACAGAGGGTCTCCTGGATATTCCTGTGTCTTCTAAGAGGAGTAAGCATTATTGCACTAATTGGTGTCTTCAAGCATATTAGTTCCTGTGTGGCAGTTCACAACAGAGCTTTACTGCAGAAAAAAATCATGTGCCATTTAAAAACAAAATCTAATTTATGCATAAAAATTTTGATTAATCCTCTTGTGGACAGGATGTCATGATGACTGTTGTAAATAAACTCTGCCTGAAGGATTTAAGGTATTATGTCCATTTCTACTATAAAAGTGAACGAAGAACTGTAATCCTGAGAGGCATAGGGACTTATTTTACAGAGACAGAAGAAGCAAAAAGATTTTTATAGCATGTAACAGCCACTTGTGACTAAAGACCAAAAACACAGTAGTAAAGATTAATTACTCAGGGGACACAAAAGAAAACAAGAGAGCTCTAAAGGATTTCCAAGTTTTTCGCCGTGAAAGATGCACCAGACTGGACTGATGAACCCCCAAAGGCAGAGCCTCCAAAAGTTCCCCTGTGGTTCAGGAACTCAAATCACATTTTCCAAAATGACTTGCAGCCTAAGTCCCACACAGGTTTTTAAATGTGCCTTGTAATAGGAAAGAGAACATTTATAGCAGTAGAAACAGCTTCAGCCTGGGGACTACCCAAGCCGAAGGTTCACCAAGGGTGAGCAATATGAGCTTACAGTTGCTGGATGCCCTAGACCATGGAAAGATTTCTTATATTTCAATGTATATTTTTGTTTTGACCAGTTTCTTCTTGACACTGGTAACTTAAAGGAAAGAAAAATGCCTTTGAAAGGACTGTCACCTACTAATCCAACAGATTCAGATTAAAATTAGCAGTGATGACATACATAGAACATTTTCTCATTCATTTAATGTCTCACTTTTTTTTTCTTGATTATCTGGAAGAGTTTCTTTCATGACCTTAAACTGCTGTTATTCTAGGGAGCCAGGGAAAATATTCTTTCATTAGCAAACTATTCACTGGTGACCTGAGAAACCATAAAAATGAAGTTCAGTGAATTATAATAGTTGTATCCAAAGTCTGGCAGTAAATGGCAAATCCCTGTGTATTTTACTGTGGTATTGTGCAGTCACACAGCACTCAAATCACAGCCAGTCCATCCAAGTTCAAACAATAAATACATCAGAGAATACAACTAATAAACCGTTACAGCAGCGGTAGACAAAATAAACATGGCTACAGCGTTGATTCCCTGTAAGGTCTAGAAAATGCAAGCTTATATAGAACCTGATAGAATGGAGAACTAAAAATTGCTTGTTCTAATGAGCATACAATAAATCAATATTTCCTGATGAATTTTAGACTTAGTAACTTACAGAAAGCTTCCTAATAATAATCAAAGTTTCCACTCATCTTCTCAGAGGTTACCAGATTTTGACTTCCACTTTGGCATTCATTAGAGTTAGTTGGATTGGTTCTTGTTTCTATTTGCTTCAAACGTTGTCCCTGTTACTGCTGGTGATTTTTTTTTAATATATTCCAATTTCCAAATTCCTGGGATCTTTGCAGTTATTGGGAGGGGAGAGGGGAGGAAAGAGGCTGTATGAGCAAATTTGTTACCACAGGCTTTTCCCAGGCATCTCACTCAGACAATACACTAGCCATGGTAGTGTCAGTGGTCACATGGGTATTGTCAGTCTTGTTTCTACATCATTATTACATCATTTAAACCCAACAATTAACAACTGAAGAATACTCAACACTCTAGAAGCCAAATTTAAAAGTTAATGTGAGTATCCACACAAAAAAAAATTCCAAATATTTGGCATAAAAATAAATCCTCTCAAGCTATACAAAAGCATCAAATAGAGTATAAAAGGGGATACAAACATGGATGGACTGTTGTCAAGCAGACAAACACAGAAACTACACAGCAAGATATCCAGGCATTTCAAGAGCTGAATATCTTTTAAATTAGCATTGCAAACTGAAATTCAGTGTATTTTCCTTTTGAATCACACTTCTGTGTGATATCTTAGGCCATTTGGTAGCGTAGCAGACAGCACTAGAAGCATTTTCCAACTCTGGTATAATCTTGTTTTATTACTTTTCCTATCATTTGTATAAGTAATTGTAAACAAACACATAAATATATATAAAATATCTGCACATATAGACCAACAATAAACCCAGAAACTGAAATTTAAATTATAGAAAAATGATTGTGTGAGATACATTCAACAAACACAGAATAAGGAGAGAGTGAGATCAAGTTTACAATGAAAATTTAAATATGAAAGAGGTCCAACTAACTTTCACACTCTGCAATTCCTCTCTGTATTACCATAACTACACTTGATCAACAATATTCCAGTGCGATTGAACCAGCAGGAGGCCTCTCTCCAGGAACATAATTCACATTTGAAATTGTTTGCAATTCTTCAGGCTTTAGAATCAGAGAATATTACCTCCATGAGAACAAATAATGCTGCAAAGAAAAGGAGGGTTGCCCACTCAACTCTGTGCAATATCATCTCAAAATCATGGATGTCTGCTAGCACTAGCAGCCAAAGGGCTCCCAACATGGCAATCCAGCCTGCATGAGAGAAAGAGAGAACAATACTTTACACTTCACAGACTTGTTATGTGCTACCAACATGTAAGTTACAGTATGGTGATTTTCAAAGATTTTTGCCATATTTTTGCCCTGACTGTAACAGGAAGAGTTCACAGACACCACAGGATTAATGGTTTCTGCTTTTAAATTAAAACAAAAGAAAAAAAAAAAAAAACAGAGTTGGATTACACCAATAATCAATGGGTTTAGATCACAGAGAAACCTTTAGGTATTCAGGAGTAATGAAGGACTCTGCAGCTCCCAAAAGGCTGGCTGCATCCCCTGGACCTTGAAGACTCAGTGGCTACCTGCTCTAGAAGACAATCAGGAAAGGAAACTCTCCTTAGAAAAGAAGGGACACTTAGAGTAAAAGAGGCTGTCTTCAGAGATGATCCTCTGTTCATCCTGAAGTGTTTTAATACACATATTTAGGTAACTAATTGAGAGAAAATACAAATCAAATGCACAACCAGCTGGAAAATGCAAATAGCAAGTCTCCTGTCTGAGCAAGGCTCACTTTCCCTCTGCACAGTTAAAATTCTTTCTAGAGCTGTTTGATCCCTCTGGTCTATTTATCTTAAAACTCTCAGAGTTCCCAAAGCAGCAAAGGAAAGTGAGAACTGTCAGTTCCATCTACCATGACTTTTCAATAGCAAAGCTGATTTGCTGTCTCATAAAAGAAAGCAAATCAACTGTTTATGAAAATTAAATTAATTTTCTCTGAACACAAAGAAAGGGGATATAGAAATGCACTGCCTAATTTTCTTCTGACTGTTGTCTTGGCTGTTTACCGAATTCATTAAAGAATAGTGGGCCCAGCTCTGCCTTAAATAAATGAAGATGATGGCAATTCCTGTTAGAATACTGCAAAGGAAAGTAGGTATGTGCTGATTTGAAGCTAAGTAGCAGAATTTTAACTGCTATTTTATAAAAACTTAAGTCACACCATTACATTTTTCTCATGTGCATTTTGTATGTAAGTACAACATAGTGAAGCATTAAACAATTTCTCATTACTTCTGGAATAATCTGTGAAAATATTGGAGACAGAAATACCCTTCTGTCTCCAATAATAATGAATCAACTTGAATTGATTGTTATCTCTATATGGAGATAACAATTAATCACTAAAGGTAATGAAATATTATAGAATTGCTGAAGAGGTGGATGGAGCCAGCATTTTCTAGCACTGTGAGTGTTATCAGCACACATTAGCTTCAAGCATGCAGCTTTGCATGAGGGAACAGTGCCTGGCCTTATAATATTGTTCCCTGAGAATACAGACAGGCAAGGGAGGTGTCATCCTGCCATGCTTCAGCAAGTACAGCTCTGCAGAGGGAAGTGCAAACACATCAGCTGCCAGTTCTGGCTGCACAGAGCTGGAGAGGAGAGGAGAGGAGAGGAGAGGAGAGGAGAGGAGAGGAGAGGAGAGGAGAGGAGAGGAGAGGAGAGGAGAGGAGAGGAGAGGAGAGGAGAGGAGAGGAGAGGAGAGGAGAGGAGAGGAGAGGAGAGGAGAGGAGAGGAGAGGAGAGGAGAGGAGAGGAGAGGAGAGGAGAGGAGAGGAGAGGAGAGGAGAGGAGAGGAGAGGAGAGGAGAGGAGAGGAGAGGAGAGGAGAGGAGAGGAGAGGAGAGGAGAGGAGAGGAGAGGAGAGGAGAGGAGAGGAGAGGAGAGGAGAGGAGAGGAGAGGAGAGGAGAGGAGAGGAGAGGAGAGGAGAGGAGAGGAGAGGAGAGGAGAGGAGGTTTCTTGGCATTTTTTATTCATGATGAATAATTTTCAAAGCACTGGCTTCTCTGTTCATTTTTTTTCTAGCTTCCTGGACCACAAAAGAGAGCCATGAGGAACAGAAATAATTTTTTAAAATAACTTCTCATTACTCTAGTGAAAACAAAGCCCATTTACAGTTCCACAGACCACTTCCTTTACTGCCTTTTAGTGCCTCTGTTTGAAAACAATTGATGTCCTGGAAAGAGAATTTGGAGAGAAACTGAATCTAAATTCTATGTCTACCTGTTGAAGAGGGTGATTGTTTCTACTTATCCTAGGGAAAAGAAAATGAAATTTTATTATAAAATGCATCTTGCAAATTTATAATGCAGTCTTCATAAGAAAAGATTTCCATTTCTTCTGCCTGGTACCAGAAAAAAAAGTACAGTAGTAATCGCTTGAGTACTTTGCTTTTCTCTTACCCAGTGGGGAAAACCACCTTTGGAATAATACTTAGCTCATGATGAGCAGAACACAATTGCAATCCTACTCAAAAACCCCTTATTTTAAAATAATCAAGAAGAAGAACTTGAAAATATAAAACAATCTAATAGAATCAAATAGAAGCCTAGAATTTGAAGGCAGGCAGGAGAAAGAGAAAGAAATGAGGGGAGAAAAATTACTGTGTAATTTGTAGGTCTTTCAAATGCTCGTTAAGAACAGTTTGCATTCCTCAGCAAAAGTAATTTTGTCTGACCTACTACCTCATAGTAGCAGATCAGAAGCACAGAAGTATAACAAGCTTCCTCCAAACAAAGCAAAAATGTGCACGCTGTATGCTCACGTTACATGCATAGAATTTGGGGAAATGCATTCATGAAAACTGAGCGTACACAAAAATTTCACTTTTCTGGAAATTGAAATGGCACTTGAGACATTTGAACTGAAAACCAAACTCAGGATAATATTGCATGATCTCAATGCTGGTCTGAGCAAAACAGCATGCTGCTCAAGACAGTGCAAGATAACACATTTAGGTTGGAAGGGATAAAACTGTAAAAATCCAGGATGGGAAGCAACTGGATGCCAGATAGTCCTGCAGAAAAGACTTGACAGACACAGTGTATCACAACTAAATCTCATTGCTCACTGAAATACAGAACCAGGGCTACAAATAGTAAATTCTGTGCAGCAACCTCTGCTCTCTTCATCCCTGGAAATCCCTGAGAATATATACTGTAAAATGCATACCCATGAGGAAATCTGAGGCAGAGAAGGAAGCACAATCAGTGGTCTGAAGAGTTGACTTCTGAGGAAAAATGTGAAGAATCCAGGATACTTAACTCAAAGATAAGATGATTAAAGACATCCTGACAAGTCTTTGGTAAATACCAGGGTTCCCCAAAGGGCAGAAAGCAAGCTGTTTGTGGCAGCAGTAGGACAAGAAAGTGAGAAGATGTTAACAGCAACAACGATGATTCAGGCAACACAATATTCAGGATCACACATTTATAGTGGTGGAGAAATAAGGTTTTTTTAAAAACCATCTAGACCCTTTCATTCTGCCAGATTAAAATATAGTACTCCTATCTGCAAATAATGGGAGGGACACACTGATTTTTTATATGTTTTTCTCTAAGTATGACTTTCATTTTCTGTGCTCTTTAAAATTCTTTATTTGTTGTCATAAAGGCCACAGCAAGTTTTTGTGAACTGCAAAAACCTTCTAAGTCCACAATGTCCATTACAGGCCTACCAGCTAAAATATATTTGGTGCTTAGCTTTGAATAATTATTCACACAGCATGGTATTGAATATATGAGTAAAGTCCATAACTGTGTCCCAACAGTTTAGTCAGAAGACATCTAATTAGCTCCACAACCACTCAGAATGTAGCTTAAGGATGTATCCCAGTCCTTCATGTACTGTGGTGTAATTGTAATGTAGTATATGCTTGATCATCCTCTTACACAAGCCTATAAAAATATTGGGGTGAAAAAGTTAAATCAAAGACATACTTCCAGTAGTGCTTTCTCTACTCATAGAATATGTTCTATCAGTAGTTCTGAATGTGAATGAAAATGTTCTGTATTTTGGTTTATTCAAATTTTGTTTTGTTTTATCAGGCATCCCTGAAAATATACATTCTGAAATCATGCTGAAGTACTTGCTAAGTAGTACTTGCTGTCCACTGATAAATGCTCTTTTATCTTTAATATTATTTTCTTTTTAATATAAAGTTACCTTCTCACAAAGCGACTTGCTGGTCTTTTGAGCAGTCTCTTTTCAGGGTCTTAGTGTCATAGAAATAATTTTCTGTTCTGTGCTATTTTTGGCACCACAGTTTAAGGCAACGCCTTGGGGGACAGAACAGTGATGGTGACAGTCCAAGACTTGCACCACACCAATAAATACTTGGTACAATACAAGAGGAATAAAAGAATATGGAAAAAAAATGGTGGAAGCTATAATCCCATGCAAGGCAAAAGAAGTGGGGTCTTATGCTAATACAAGGTAATTACAGCAATGAAAAACAGAAGCTTTGCATAAAACAAGGAGGTAAAGAACTGACTGCTCTGTAATCCCAGATCAGCACATGTGCCTTAGGAAAGGATGTGCTGGACTTGGTTGAATAGCTGTAATAGCATGAAGTCAGAATGTGAAATTGTGTTCACCATTGTCTTTTAATGCCAACACCTAACCTCATTAACTCTCCAAACACAATTTCATAGATGAGATGGGATGGCATTCAAAACAGAACACTGTAAGAAAGAAACCCTGGTTAGACACTGCTACAGCTGGACACTCCAGAGATGAGCTGACAGATATATAGCTGTCTATATCACACCAATCCGTAAGTCTGAAAAATTAGAGTACTCTCAGTAAAGGTCACTGCAAACAAACACACTCTATTGCCATAGCTTTATTGACTCTTGTGAACAAAAAATAATTTGAGGGGCTGCAAATATCAAGATAAAGGAAAGGTCAACTTCTCTAGAGGTGAGCAATAAAGATCAAAGGCTGCACTAGCAGATAAAACTGTTAATGGCTCTTGTTTTTTTCTCATCAAGTGTATGGGCAGCTGCATGGACAGGGGGTATTGTACATGCATAATTACCTGTTTGTAAAGACAACCGTGAAATTTCAAGGCAGAATTTTTTGAAAAGTATCCTAAAATCAATTAAGACTGCAAGGATCATGGAAAGCAGATCTCCTGTATTTTCACAAGCAAAGTGTTATGCTGACAGGGATGAATAACTAACATCTGGACCAGACTTTCTGAGTCTGAGTCAATGCTGACTGCATTGATTTAGTTCCGTTCCAACATTCTCATTATTAAAAAATTATTGTCAAACTTATTTTAAACTCATGTTTATGTACACTCTACCAGGAATTTTTTCAACATGACTATGAATCAAAGATGCACGAAGTCTCTCAGATACAGTTATGTCCATTCTCATTTTAGAAAAACAGTTTGCATTTTCACAGTGCAATCAAGTCTCTATGCTACATATCAGAGGCCAGCAGGTCAGTCCCATGCAGAGCTCTTCTTGACCTCTCTGTAAAGGTGCTAGACCACGAAACCAATACCACCACATGCCACAGCAGATAACAGAGTAAATGGATGAAGCACAAGCAGGGAGGTTAAGACCACTAAGCAAGGACAAATATATTAAACTCCACTGGCAATTGTAGGTGATGATACCCAGAGAAAAGGGCTGCAGTGCAGCCCTAGCAAGCACACCTGCAAGGATCTGGAAGAGTCTCCAGAAAGGCCTGAAGACTTTCAAAGAGAACAGCTCAAAATCTTGGCTCTAATCTTATTGTGTCTTTCTGCATTGGACTGGATGCTCTTGTCAGATACTACAACACATTGTTTTGTTTACCACTGTCAGATCAGCAACTAAAGAAACTACTTTAGTCATGGAAAGCAGCATTACAGCTTCATACAGGTGGAGCATTAATGAAAAATTGTAAGGGAAGAAAGAAATTGCCACAGACAAGAGTCCATGAGTAACTGCAGCTAAAAGAAATACATAAGATGATAAAAAAGAGTTCAGGTTTATCAGTAACTCAACAGTGGTTAGTTATAGATGATAGAGTAAACCCATGAGATGGTCAAAACCCATTTTTGGGGTAAAAAAAAGCACAAGAAAAAAGCATATAACATACATACAACACACCTCGTATGATAAAATCAGGTATAATATAGAGTTGAAAACCAAATTTTAAAAAGTAAAGGGTAAAGCTTCAGTGTTGCAGTGGGGATTACTGCAACAAGTATATTTCAAACCAGGAGTCCCGTGGAAAGTGAAGTATATATGGACAGATTCGTGGTAGATGTTTCAGAGATGTTTATTTCTCCAGCCACATGGCCAGGGCTCTCTTCAGGAACCCCGCAGTCATGGGACCCCCGGGTCCTTGGCGTTATCAGGGAACCCAAACCAGCCAATGGGAAACAAAGGTGACCAGGGGCAGGGAAACCCCGTGTCTATGCCCTCAGGGCCCATCTCCCAGGGCTCCATGGCAGCGGAGGGACCCCAACACTTCAGAAAATATATAAAAATAGGCTCAAGTGGACTCAAGCACAGGAAGTAAGAAAATATCAACACCAACACTATGCACATCTTGGCAAAGAGGAAGAGGACATCCCTATCACACTCACCCCTTCTCATCCCAGCAATACCCTCGAGTTATCAACACTGTGTTTTGACTCCCGCCAGCCTAAATGTGTGACCCTTAGCACCCTGGCGAACATCAAAGGGTGACCCTAACATCAGGAAAAAGGGGGAGATGACACTGGGATTATTCCTTTGGGTTTTGGGTGGATTTTTGGGTGGAGGAGTTTGGTTTGAGTGTTTGGGGGCGGGAAGGAAAAGTTGGTTGGTTGGTTGGTTGGTTGGTTGGTTGGTTTTTTACAACAGTTTATACTGCATACTGTTAATGAGTTTTGTTTTGCACTCATTAGATAATTTAGACTCTAAGTGTTAGTCTTATCATAAAATGAACAATGATTGCTTGCTTTGGTTGCACTGATACAACTTTTAATTAGACTGACAATAAATTCTTAGATCCAGATATAGGGGATGTTCCCCTTTTTGCCCACAGTATCACAAGCTTAAGAAGACCATGGAGACCTTGAAAGCAGGAGCCTACTGCCATGTACAGAGAAGGCACCCATAACCCAAATGTTTTGGAGGCCAAAGCCATTTACTTTACTGAAATATGTGAAGGAGTTTCCAGGCAATTAGGGATTATTCAGGATGGTAGCTTTAGCTCTACAAAAAAGGTCCACAAATGTTGCTACCCAAGCTTTGTATCTAGTTGCCTAGTTTATCAAGTCGTGTTAGAAAGCTTTCCAAAATAATGAAATAATATTCAAATTCAAATGGGAAAAAAGTAGAGACAAAGAAAAGAAAATAGTCATTGTGACAGCTCTAAATGCAGTTGACAATAAAGTATCATTTGAGCCATTACTAAGGAGTCAATACCTACAGGCTTTCATCAGCTAAAACTGATTCATTTCCTAGACCTAGCTACTTTCTAGATAAATGTTAGCTTAGGTGACAAATTAAAGACCAAATGTGCACTTTCATGATGATGATATAGTGATATAGGAAGTAAAATATAAGATGTGCTGAACTTGGTGTCATTCTTGGCATCTGGCCTATGCTTTCTGAAATCGAGCTTCTTCACCAGTTTTTATATCTTAATAACTGTCTGTCTCACCAGGATTTTTTGTTTTCTTGAGCATTAAAAAATTATACATCAGCTTATTAAACTGGTCGATGGCTTTTGTCAGGTATTTCATAAAACAGCTCCTCAGTAACACTGAGTAGCTCTATAATGAACCATTCATCTTAACTACTGCACAAATTAACCTGAAACTAAACATTGAGAATATATCAACACTTTCTTTTTTTCTTCCTCTCCATGGGGAAAACATTTAAATTTTTAAGTCAATTTTGTATGTTTCTGCAAATATAGTTTTATTGTTTGTAAACAAATGTCATATTTATACAACTCCACCATCACACAGAATAGTGGCATAACATAGTTCAATCTATTTATCACTGATAAGAGATGAGAAGAATGTTCCAGAATAAAATTTTAAAGTATAAAATTAAGAGCCTTTGACATTATCAGCTCTCTCATGCTATTGGGATCTGTCCACATCTTTCTCAGCCATGTGCTTGTCTATGAGGTTATGTAAATCTTTTGGATCTGAGGAATTCTGCTGCACACTGTGAGACAGGATCTTTCTCACAGAGCTGTGGGGGAAAGGTTCAAGTTTTAAAGCACTTTCACCATTCTAAAGAATCCTCTTAGCACAAGTTCAAATGCACATACATAGTGTGTCCCAGGGCCCACATAAAAGCTGGGGCAGGGAGCGGGGGAAATTTATTAGAGTTCTTGAGCAGCTTCCTAGGATGCATCTTCAGAACAAAACTACACATTTATTTCCATTGTGGAATACTGGAGATTTTTAGTTTACATCATCACATAATTTAGTTAAAGATCCCTGAGTTAAGGGCTTCTCCCATTGGTTGCAGCACTGCAATTCATGCAAGGTTTTACACACACACATACTGACCCTACAGATCTGTCTCAAAGTTGTCAGCCAAGAATCATTCCTGCAGAGCGCTCCTAATTTAAATGTTACAGAAAATAAATGGATTAAGTTAGTTGTTAAAAACTTAGTAGGCTGTAGTAATGAAGAACTGGCATCACTGTTTTTAAGTAAATATTGGTATGAAACTTCACACATTCTGTGATGAAATAACAAATGTAAGCAAGTTTGTGAAGCTCTCTAGGACTGTGCAGCCCCCTCTTCCTCACTAAGCAGGCTACCCAATAAGTGCCACTCAGTTTCAACTCTATTATAATTATTGGTTCATCTAGGTAAATTACAGTGTAAGCTGAAAATTGAGCATGTCCACTGAAACATAGGAAAATCAAAAGCAGGATGAAAATCAAAAGCAAGTAAAGAGGAGAAACTTTGAATCCCATTCACTTCCCTGAATTTGAGATGTGACTCCACTCTCTAGTTGAGACGAAATTTTTGCTATAATTTGCATAATAGTCTCTGTAGACATAATTGAGGGAGGAGACTGTTCTACTGAGGCCCTTTCCCATTAAGGTAATTAGTTTCTCATGTGAATGTCAACAATTTTTCCGTAAATTATGGAAATGAGTCAATAAATATGGCAACTGGTATTCAAAGGAGTGACCGTACAAGAGTCTTTCCTACCTACAGATACTGAACACATTTCTCCTTTAATGCACTGCCAAGAAAATAAAAATAAGTCTGCACAACAGGATCTACCGAACAAACAGAAGTCAGTTTACATTAAATGAAAACAGTTATTTTCCTACTTCTCCACTATTTCACTCACAGTTTCAAAGTGTTTCAATGATGCAAGATACATCTAGTTATACACAGCAAAAAGAGAGCTTCAGACCCTCAAAAGTAGCTGCAACAGAATTTGCAGACTAAGTTCACAACCAGAAGTTAAATCACATCCATATAGAGCACAAGAGAAAGTTTTGCAAAAGAAAGAATTCTCCTCAAACAAGATAACCTTTTTTTTTGTAAATATTCAGGAATTTTAGCTTTAGTGCAAGAATGATGAGGGAAATTTAGGTCTACGAGGTTTGCTTGACAGGAGTGACATAGAATACTGATTATACAACTTGTGCTACTGCCCAGAAAGGTCATAGTGGTGATGTTAGTTAGTAGAAAGAATAAAACCATTATTTTTTATAAGTTCCTAAATTTGCGGGTTTGCTAACACTGCCTTGGTTAATCATACCTAAGATGAAACCAGGCTGAATCACAGCTGTTGATGGCCTCCACTGATTAGTGACACCCCCAGAGATTATTTTGAGGGCAAATGAAGATAAATAGATTAAACATTGATGTCTGAAAGATCACAGATGTCCATGGCACCGAAAATACCAGAATGGACTCAGACAGTAGCATAAAGACATAACCCCTCTGTACGAGTGAAAAAAAAAAATCCAAGACAGCTCCCTCAAGTAAAAAAGTGGCAGTCCTTAATTACAGAAGACTTCAGTCAATCCAAAAAAATCTCCCCGTCCCCTTGCTTAAATAATTCATGAAAGGAACATGAGAAAAGCCATGGATGGTAACACCGTAGGTTCACCTGTGCAAGAGTGGTGTCTTCAACAGGAAAAATGGTGGCAATAATTAACCAATCAATATACAAATAAGGCAAAACCACAGTTGTATTTCTCCTGGCATACCACCCCATCTTGCAGTAGTCTGCAGCCAAAATTGAGGCAGTATCTCCTCTCTGAAACAGGAACTATCTCATCTCTTTACTCCTGGGTTTTCACCTTGTTCCTTGAATATGAGAGCAACAGAGTTTGTTGCAACTTTCAAAGGAGGAGAAGGCATTCCCCTGTCTCAGAAACTACTGAGCCTGGCCCTGGGAAAGAGGTGTCCTTAGGTGGAAGGGAGCAAGAGTGAGGGGGTCTGCAAGAGCAGGCTGCCTACATTGCATGCAGAAAGCACTGAGAGGGGCAGACAAAAGCCGCGCCACTGACATAACGGGGTCCCTCTTCACAGATACTGGAAGGAACTGCACAAAGTTCACAGCAGCTCCGAAACTCGTTGAACTGACTAAAACCAAACCAAAGAGAAAGCACCTTCCACACAAAAGGAGAAGGAATTAAGCTGTAAATTGATTTTGGTATTTTTTCTGACCCAGTCAGTTTGAACACCCTGCCTTTAAAAAATCTAGCTTAAAATTTCAACAAAATGCTACTTTATATTACTTTCTAAATCTTTTCAGACATATTAACATAGTTCAAAGCCCGCCTAAAATTTAAAGTCAAAATAGGAGCCAGGTACAATCCTTAAAGGAGCTTTACTTTCATCCTTTGTCATCTTTTCTCAGATGTTTTATCAATGCTTTACCAATAAAATAAAATAAAATAAAATAAAATAAAATCTCATGGGGCCAAATGAATGTACTGTAGGAGTCCTACAGTTTTAGTATCTGCTTTTTTTCTCAGTACTAATCTTTTATTAACATAGCTATTTCATAGAATTACACTAAATAAATTAATGAACAGGCACAAAAAAACTGAAGAGGAAAGGGTTCTGCATTTTAAAAGGCAGCTAAGTATGCAAATTTTATTTTTTAAATTAAAATGTCAGTACCTTCAAATTATATTAATGATTCCAAGTTCATAATGAAAAAATTGTATCAGGGCTTGGGACTGATAAAGAATTTTAAAATCTTTCTAATTCCCTCTACCAAATGCAATTTAAAGTTATTAGATTTCTAACACTTCAGCCTCTGTATAAACCATTATTCTGGTAGAAAATTAAACACTGAACTGCAATTTACTTTCATTTTTATGAGAAAACCATACTGAACAAATTTACCCAAGCCAACAGAGTATAAGATGTAGTGTATATTAGGAAATACATTTCCATGCTTTGGAAGACTAAAATCCATAGAGCCTCACAGCAGCACTACTTCAGTAATGATAAGTGACAGCTACCATCAAAATAGTGGAATTCAGGAAACAAAACTGAGGACCTGTAAATTAATGGAACCTGTAAACCTATTAGTAGTAGTTTACAGGTTCTATTAATTTTTAGTAGAAATTATGTGGTGTATGCTTTAGTAACATTTATTCATTAATCTGACAGGTTTGCCATGAATGCAGAACAGGGAGAAATTATACAGAACACATACAGCCCTTATTTACTTTCAAGGTTGTTATTCAGCTACTGGATAAGAGAAACCTACACTGCCAAGCACTCCATTTGTTTTCACTTATTTTACTGGCATGAAACAGGACAAAAACAAACTATCAATAGTTACTATGTTTCTTCTAGCATTGACTCCAACTCCTTTGCAATTTTGAAAAAATATCAAGAGCATACACATCAAGTGCTGTTTAGTCTTTCATGACTGTCTGGCTTTTCACAAAGTTTTAAAGATGTTGGGCTTAATTCAAGAAGTCCCATATGGTTCAGTGTCACTTATCTGAGACAGAAAAGTAAGGGGGTAAATTGGCAGTGTGAAGGCCTTTCTTATGTTCTCAGCCACCATGACTTCAAATGCCTTCAAATATTTTCAGCTTCTGCATTTTCCCAGACCTTATGAACGTAGCACTTTTGGTGTTATAATACATCAGTATACCTTTTAACTTCTTAACAGACAATAATCTTCATGGGCTGAAATAGTCCATTTCCATGGCAAATAGTCTGTCAGCAGCAGATATGGGAGGTCTTGCTCACAAACTGATCACCACTGTAGAGCTATAACTGGCTCTATATTTTGCACAGCAAAAATGTGTCAATGTAATATCTGTGTATATGATTATTGAGTTATTCATTATGAGCTATTCCTCTTCAAGACTGCTCCATCTTTCAGCCACTGAGATAGAAGTAAATAGTGTGTAAATTCAGATTGCGTGAAAAAAACATGTATCTGAAATTCCATAATCTTGAAGAGCTCAGCAGCCAATAAAAATGTTTTCATTTTTTATTGGTCAATGCACAGGTAGGTTTTATGACTGTCTTTCAGTTAAATGTGAGATTTGATTTGGTTCTGTTTTCAGGATGTGTGGAGCTTTTCCTCACAGAGATATACAACTAGCTGTATAAAAACATCCACATATACATTTATATATAGAAAGTATGCATACAGCTACTTTCATTTCACCCATATATAGTGTCCTCCAGTTTTTATTTTGGGAAATGAATTATTATGGTGATATAGTAATGGAGACTGTAAATTATACAAAGAGCTTTCTATACTTAAGAAATAATGCCAAACTGCTTCTTTGTTCTTCCATGGAGTGATTATTTTCTGATCTCTCTAATGCATCTTGGTCATTCACTCAAACAGTGCAAATGATGCCAAGGTCAAATTGACTCATTCTGTAATGTTTAGCCAGCTCATTAGTATTGGAAAGTCCAGAAAATGAAGTCATGAACACTCTCTCTTATTCCTCCTGGGGTAACTGGGACGTGACTGAACTTTAAAAACCTGTTCTTCTTTTCCCAGAGAAATTGCTGCTTAACCTGGTAGAATTGTGAGGATAGGGACATATGAAAAACAGCTTTCTGAAAAGATCCAGACTCATAAAGATATGACTGGTTTTTTCAGGGAGGTTGCTTGTTTTACTTAGAACAAAACTAGGAGACTTACCAAGATCTAGGTAGATGCCTGGAACAAATGAGTTCAGAAAAAACATAAGAATAACACATCCCAGCACTGTCAGACATTTGATGAGAAGAATTTTGTCTGTTATTCTGTGCTGGAGACAGACAGGAAAATAAAATTAATAATTGTATTAAACAAGAAGCTATGTATTATGCATAGAGTTCAGAAAAGCATGTGTGAAGCACAAACTGCTGTTCCTGTATTGTATATTCCTCTCCAGCATAAAAGACAGAACTACAAGAACAGTTTTTATAGGTGTGCATCTTATGCATACCTGTACAAAACCATGAGCATGTGGTCCAACAAGCTTTAAGAGATACAGGTATCTAGCAGTTGCTGCATACATTCAGCTGTATTCAGTCGCCCCCTCCACAACTTCACACCAGAGGGAGAAGTAGGGTTGAAATGCAGCTCCAACCACAGAGGGCATTCTGAGCACTCTGTGGTTTTGTGATCCGGGACAAAATTACCCTTTTTTTCTCAGGTGTGCTTTGAAAACCTATAAACTACCCTAGAGGCCAAATCTTTCACACCTCCTGTACAACTCTCATGGACATGCCAAGCCCTTCATCTCTATGGAGTCTGTACACCTCTGTGCCCAGTTCCTGCTTCCCTGTGCCAATGTCCTTGTGCCCTCAACCCTCAGACCCAGTGCTTTCCATCGTGTCTCTGCTTTCACTACCACCCCAGGGAATCAATTTCTCTCAGACCAACTTTGTCTCTTGTTTCACATAGTTTAAAGCTCTACTAAAACACAAGTCTCCATTCTTTAAAAAGTTTGTCTCTTATGCAATGCCTTGAAAGAGGTGTAAAGAAAATCTGTTGGTTTGCTCTGGTTTGGTGTGACACCTAGGACAGGGTTCTCCCAGTCAAGGGCATTCACCCCAAGGAGTCCAATCAAGGACTTGAGCTCTCAGACACAGGCCTGATTCATTAGTGATGGCAGTGAGGTAGAATGATTGTGACACTTAGATAATTCAATTTAGGAGACATTAATCCCACTACAGAGTGTACATCTTTTCAGTTCCAGCATAAAGACTTAGGCAGTACTAATGTGTGCACAGCTAAGAGAACAGGATTTATCAAGTGGTTTATCCTTACTTGAATAATAAAAGCAGTAATGTCACAAAGTGCATTAAATTAGAATCAGAATTGGATACATTAGGAAGACTGTACTCTATTATCATTCGTCATGGCTCCAAGCAACTTATTGACACCTCCTGAACCTTTCTGGCTATGGATTAAAAATCTAAGAAAACACTGCTGAATCATCAGTTGATTCTTTAAGTTATAGTTTTCTAAGAAACAAAAATACAAAACCTTACCATGTGGTTCAGTAACCTTGTCTGACCAAGAAGCCAACCACCTTGGCTGCTAACTTTTCTGCTATCAGGAGAGTTATTAAATTTCCATTAGATTTAAAGCACTATCTCTATATAAAGGCATAGCTTCATTTACATGAATACTGAAAAAACCTGCCATCTACTTACTCTTTTCTGGAGTTCCTGGATATTTGTTTCCCAGTTTTTATCTTCTTGTGAAATTTGTCTGAAAGAAAATGACACCTACTTTTTTCCAGAGTGAAATCAGAGCTCTGATTGTTGGAATTAATTCCTCTCATCATATATACATCACTTCTTTCCCCATGTGGAGTAACTGATACCACAAAGGAGTTATGTATGGTCTTCTTACATCCAGCAGCAAAATTCCCATGAGCATTCACTTAAGACTCCACTTTTGTAATGGGCTCCACTAATACACAAACCCTTCTGCTCATGAGGAAAGCCACAGTCTCCAGGGTAGAGACCTCAGTAAAGAATATGGCTATCTGCAATATGTAGTTCCCTTAATAGTTTCAGGAGCTGATGTGTATGGCCCGCTGTGATACAAAAAGGGTCGTGTGCTAACATCAGCAAGTCAGAACACATATGTTTCACATTTGCATTTTATAATGAAGTTCGTAAGATCCAAATAACACCACCATGTTATCAGCACAGTCAGCCCTCCAGCAAAAAGCCTTGGGCTTTGCAGTTCAGGAGCACTCTTGTTAATGCTAATGAAATTTTACATTGCTGTAAATGTGCTGAAATGGAGGAATCTTGATTTTCAAGATTAAATATACAATTTTTATTTGTACTTTAGAAGGGTCTTCTTTAGAGTATCGTAAAGTCTAATAATCTCTTAAAATCTTTTGAAAATGAGGCAATTTTAACAGCCTTATTTGTCTTGAATTATTAACACCATCACTCAATTCAAAATACACAATATCAGCAAAAATTATATAAACATATTCTTATTACTGGAATAGTTTAAGAAATCATATTTACGTTTTCTTGCTCAAATTCTTTAACAAGGTTATTAATTCAAATTAATTATTCCAGTTTCACTTTAGTCAATTAACATTCAAAATATTATACTTCTATTCTCAGTCATCAGATTCCATGGCATAACATCTGGTTTTGCCAGAATCTAAACTAAACAAGGTTATTATTCTTTTAGTCGTAGTTTATGTAAACTTCTTATATATAAAATATGTCTGCACTCTGGTTCACATTGAAATTTTGATTATGAAATAATTGTAAAACATGCAACTCACTAGTGAAATGTTTTTCAAACTCACCCATTCACTGAAGACAATTTGAATTTTTCAGTTAAAAAAAAAGAAACTATAGTGTCTTACTGTGCTGAAGCCACAACTGTAAGGAAAAGTGTAGTGTTATATTTGTGATCTTTTTAAACCAAAAATCTGCCTGAAATTCCTAGGCCTTTAATTTCGGGTCATATTGATAAATATATTTTCCAGGCTTTACACATCAGTTTTCTCCTAAAATACTTTGTGTTTTACTGAGTCTGATAGTGACTTTTCATATCTGCCCCAACATCCATCTGATCAAGACAGAGCTAGGAATGCAGGTCTTGTCCCAGTGAAGATACCTGAAAGGGGAGGTGGGAGACACTGGGCCTTGCTTACCTGTGAAACGTCCTCAGCTTCTTCCTCAGGAGCATCTCCAGAGTCAGCACCTTCTGCATCAAGAGGCATTTCACAGCAGTCTCCTCTCTGCTGGCTGGGTTAATGCGCTGAGCTGTCAGCCTCCAAACATAGATCTCATGTTTCAGCTCTGAAAAGAAGCAAAATTGCTTCAATGTGAGGTCCAATGTGTATGAAACCAGAGATAATTAAAATATGCATAATGTACTCTGGACTCAAAGCTGTTAAAATTATTGGGATGGTTTCCCAACAAATTTCCACTTAGGAAGCTGCTTTTGTCATTCCTTTTGCAGAGCTGAAGTGAAGGAAAAAGAAATAGGATTTTTTCAAAATTTTAAATAAATGAACCACAAAGTCCTTTTCCAAAGAAAAAGATGTATTGTCGTCAAATACTTGCAAAGGCCTTCAACAAGCTTTAGGGCTAAAATTGTAGCACATTCATTTTTCAACAGAAAATAAACTGTCAGTATACATTATTATACTGCTAACAGATACTTGTTCCCTGTGCAGTTAGGAATTACAGCAAATGTTCCTTCATGGTATTCAGAATAGACAGCATTTTTCCATTCACTCTATGTTCATACAAGCAATCTTATCTATTTAAGGCAAAAGTGAAATTTGGCACTGTCTTATAGAATAGTGTTTAATAGTATTTTAAAGGTTTCCTGAGAGGATTTAACTCTCAGGCACTGAAAATACGTGTAAACACAGTGACCATCACATTCATGCTGACCTGGATGATACCTGATCCTGTGGAAGTTCAGACAGACTGATTAACACTTTGAAATTAGACTCTAGAATCTTGTCAGAAATTTCAATCCTTTTTGATTATTTTTTCCCTCTAGTGTTGAGGCCTTGGAGAATGACCGAAAACCACATGTTCCTATTCAAGAAGGATGTTAAACTGGGCATGCCAAAAAAACCCTTTGAATTTTACAGGAAATCACTAAAGAAATAAAATCAGAATATTCATTCAGAAACTGTCTGTGCAACTGTTCCCCATTGAAGCAATGGGATGTTTCCTCACCCTACTTTTCTGTTCCACTCAAATTTCATGTCATTGAAGACAATATGTCAAGAATTCAAGGGCTTATATCTTAAGATCCCTGTTCAATCAGCAAATTGCTCTTGTTCTGAAAATGAATGTGGAACTCTTTATATCATGTAAACAAACTATAAGAATTATTTATTTTAAAAATTATTTTTCTACATAAGAAAAATTTAAGCACATTTTGATGTAGGCAGTGATGTTAACATTTTATGCTGCAACTCTCTAGAGGGTGATGATATCTGCTATCAGAGTACTAAACATGTTTAATTCCCCACTTTCCTTTGCAACTAAGTATTCATAATGATAACACAGAGTGAATCTTCTAAAGATTGACCACGAGAAGGAATTAGACTCGACAAAGCTCAAACATTTAAAAGCAAAAGTGTGTCCAGAGTCTGTATGGTTGACACAGAAGAAAGGGATTTGAACAGCAGTTGACATACATTTTGTATGGTTTGTGTCTATAGATATGCACACATCTGTCAAAGTGGTAATGCTTGCCTAAATTTTACAATGTAAGTCCAGAATATAAATTCACACTATCAAAAGCCCAGTGACCATTCTGGGTATGACAACTATAAACAACTATATAAACAACTAGTACTCAGCTAAAGCTTTTCTTCCAAGAAGGGGATTCATACCCGAACCAAAAATACTAAAAATATGCCAAATCTACCACTTTCCTTTGTAATATATTTGGTGGTGCTTGCCAGGAGCATAATCTGGCACAAAGTTACATTACAATGTGGATAGGTCTTGCTTCTCAAAGGATCCATATGACTTCTGGCCATCATTTATTTTTGTATCAACATTTGTGACACACAGATATAACAGCAGTAATTTTCCATTCACAGAGGAAAAAAAATCCTTTCTATACTGCATTCTTATGTGATTTTTTAGTTAATTGGACTGCAGATTTGAAGCTGTCATCAGTCCAAGGGAAAGAGTGTGGTTTTGGTTTTTTCTCTGGCAAACGCTCATGAAGGATGAGCATCCAGTTTGCTGTTCTACTTCCCTATAGTTTGTCTTTTCTGCAACAACTTTTCTGATGACATCTGTTCATCCTGCCATAGCATTTCTCTCCATCCTTTCCAAATGAAATTTCACCAAGGGTTTAGCTGATAGAGGGAAGTTGAATCATTCACCAACTAAATGAGATGCAAGTACTCCGCAGTTATTTTCATACAGAGAATCTCTATCTTTTCTCCTTCAGAAAGAGGCAGCTATCATCACTGTATCTGTGCCACAAACAAATCCACAGAATGGAAAGCAGCATGACTTGTGTTGCAAATTCCTGTTCCACATCTGAAATGCCCTGAGGCTCATCTCCAGGTTGAGCAAAGTTGGGCCAGTGCTTTGTGATCTACATTAAAAAAATATGCGTGTCTTCACATGGCTTTGATCATGCCTTTATGTACAGCAAGTGCATGCCTGATTTTTCAGTCATTAATTTTCTAAACATCCCAAGGATGTGAACATCTGACCTTCTGTGGAGTTTACTTCAGAGCAAACTGTACTTGGAAAATCAGAACAGTTGATACATATTTTACACCACAACTCCTGTTGCAGTAGTGATTTGTGAAGAGGTTTTCTAGGTCATCCCACAGAATGTTTCTAGTATTTCTCTTTCATGCACACTCTTATTGCTAATAGCCCATCACAGCATCAGGTGATATATATTTATTAACAGTAGGGCTTTTTTTAAAGGAAAAATAATGTAGAACCTTGAAGTCAGCAACAACAATTAACACGGCCAAAGTCCTTCGGGCCTTACTATACTCCTCCCATTTCATACTTGCAAAACCATTGAGGCAGCAACCCCCAGAGAACATCTGATATTTTATGACATGCTGTGTTACACATGGACAAGGGCATAATGTGACTGCAGAGTCTTATCAATCACTTTGAAATTATGGCCAAGAGAGCACAAGGGCAGCATTTGGCTGCCACTGAATAGAATCACAGGATAGTTTCACATTCTCTTTCTCTGTGTCCATAAGCTCCTGTCCCCTCCTCAGATGAGATCTAAGGGTTATGTTTCACCACAGTGAGCTCTCTCCACTCACTTGTCCAACCCAATCCGCAGGGTTTTTGCAGGGTTAGTTCTATGTGGATGAGCCTTCTATCCAATGTAACCGCTGTCAGGTCTATTGCTATTAACTGACATGGTGAGTCTGTAGCACAGCTGTTTCTCATTAAAGCAGCTAAATTAACATTCGACTGCAACCATAGTACCAGTAGCCAAAGTGATAGAAACAAAGCTAAGTTTATTATGCAGTGATCTGGAGCACAAGAAGACAAAAGAGATGCAACTCAGTCAGAGAATTTAGCTCATTATGATACTAAAATCTTTTTGAATGTCATACATCCACATACAGCCCATGAGGCACAACAGCAATATAACTAGCATTATTATTTCCAACAAGAAAATAGAAAAAAACTCCATTTCCAACAAGAAAATATTAATTTTTATCTTAGCTATAGGATCAAGTAAAGGATCCTCAAACATGTAAACCCTACGCTGCTAATCTTTTCTGATTTTGTCATTGATCATATTTGCTATGGAGACCACAAGTATTACATCCTGGACCCACTGAGTTTAACAAAATTTCAGCTGCTGACCAGGATTGTGGCAGTTTAGAAAAATTTTCTGCATTTTAGAAAATATTCTTTATTTGAAAACTGCCTATTATTTCTGCAATCTGGTATTTAAGAGTCAGATTGATTTTCACTTGAGTAATCACACATTCCCTCCCACCCAGCTGCCAATACCAAAGAAGACATCCTCAAAAACTGTGTAATTAATTCCCAGTCTCAGAATCTGAAAAGGCCAGTTTTGTTAATTGAAGATACTCAGAAGAGCATGACCAACTTTGATGAGATGACATGAATTATCATTAAATGACAATTTTTAACTTGCACATGCACCAACTACATAAATTATCTTTTTGCAAGCAGCACAAGTTTGCACTGTTGGGCTGCATCTAACAACATTCAAAGTACGTTCGTCTGAATATTTGTTTGGTTTTCTCCTCCATATGCTACTGTAGCTTAACTATTTTCAGTAAAGTCATTCTTTTTCTTAGCCAAATTCTCAGAATAAGAATATTTCTGTTTAAATATTAACAGTAAAGTGAATTAAGTATCATGAATTCTAGCTTAACTAGTAATAGTAATATCTATAACCTTTAATAATTATTAAATCCTGATATTATGTAACCAATCCTCTAAGCATTATTAGATGGTGTCATCTCCATTTTATAAGAGCAGAAACTAAACCCAAAAGGTGAAATCCATGAGTAGAAAAAATTCACCTTGAGGGATACTCCAGATCAAACACTCACACCCTTCTCCCAGAGGCAGCACCCCCCAACAGGACACAACCATGAGGATCTAAATCTAGAAAAACAAACAAGCAAAAACAAACAAACAAACAAAAACCCCCAACATATTCTTATCGTTATTCCTTTGAATAGTCCAGTTGATCAATAGTGGATAAAGGTAATCATAGGTATAAATATTGCAGAGTCTTCAAAACTACAACGAAACTTGTTTTGCCTTATTCAGCTAAATACATGCAACGGAACACAAGAAATGTGCCAATGCTGCATAAAGCAGTACAGAGAATTTATATAAGCTTTTCAACTCAGTTTGACACCTGAGGCCCCTTTTGGTCATAGAGGCACCTAATGCCAGCTCTGTTACCCAGCATGGGATTGCATCCATCGCAGAGGAATTACAGGACATCCTCATCCCTGCAGCAGAGCAGCTGGAGCTTGGGCAGAAAACCACAAAGCTCAGAGGGTGTCACACACCTAAATTTACCCACCATGAGTCATCTTCCCAGCAAGCTGGAGCAGGCTGCAGCAAGCCCAGGAAAGAATCTACAACATTACAAGCCTAACCCTAGTTTTATAAGGGAATAGTCAATTTGGTATGTGTATGATGGTCACATTGGACTCAAAAGGTATAATCCACAGGTATTAAGGAGGGTTAGATTTCTCATAACGTTTCAGGATGGTTGAGAAAGATACACATTACTCTTCAGTTGGTTTGTTCCTAAGTAACAGATGGGATATCTCTCTCTCAGGTGACATGGGCTCTGTTCTCTTTTCTGGGTAAGTCAGACTTTAGAGCCACAAACTTATTATAGTGCTTGTGGGTTTACCCCTCAGTTTCCTCTACTGCAATTCCCCATTGTTTAAAAGCAGGAAGCTGAATGTATTTAGGTTCTCTGTGTGAAGGAAGTCAAAATTCAAGTATTTTGAGCATGTGTTTATCTAAAATTCTACTTTAGTTTGTTTCAGAAAATTTTTCTCAGGTGTGAAATCTAGAAAAATAATTCCAGTATACTATCAAATAATTTTCATTCAGACTGCCAGACTTGCCAATGAAAACCAATTTTGCTGCTGTCTTCCATTAAACTACAAGTCTTGCTTAAAAAAAACCCACTTTTAAATTCACTACACTCTGCTCAAAAGCAAATAGATACATTCCAAGCACAAAACACTGTGCACAAAATATAACTACTGATGAAGTCCTTTCAATACCAGAAAAAGTGCCGCAAGCCACCACTTAGAGATGGTATTCCCAAGGATAAGGAAAAAAGAACCATGAGAAGATACACCCTCAAGAGGACAATTGTCTTTTGGAATATTTCAAAGGATAATGCCTCTTCTAATGCTTTTAATAGGACAAAATGAAGAGCAAAATAATGAAGCATACTTCAGACTCACCATAACATTTATCAATGGTTTAGAAGTAAAAATGATGACTAATACATTGAACACACTTTGATAAATGAAAATGGCAGAACAATTAAAAATCTGTCAACTTTACACTTGTATTTGAAACACCATCACAGTGAAAGCTTTCTGCAGCAAATAAACACAGGTAAAATGTTACATAGAACTAAATAGTTCTTTTAAGCTCTGTCTTAAAAGGAAGATCTGATGAACTTCAGAGCCATCAAAGTAAAGTGAAAAACTTTGTCATAGCTTCACTGAAACAACACTGTTAAAGAAAAGTCCGTGTCTTGCCAACCACTGTATACCTGTGCAATCCTTTCACAACTGAGGTCCATATACAAAAACAGAGGGGCTCAAATTCTGGAAAAGAAACAGGAACTAGCATTACCTAAGTTTTTACCTCCCATCAGTGATTTTTCTGTACTCATTCCTTCCATGACAAATGTGTATAATAAATTGTCAAGTGCTGCTCTATTGATTCAGAATGACACTATATTATACCTTCTTTCTGCATAAGACAGGTAAAGTAATATTACAGCTGCCTTCTTGTGATGGCTACATTATCAATGCACTAAGCAAGTAATATGAGATTGTCATATTCTCCTTGTTTTGCAATGTCAGAATACTATTTTTATCATCTGAAGACAAGAAGAGGCAGTTCAATGTTTTTTCTCTTTCCAAGGGGAACACTCTATCAACTCTAAAGCAGTTCAAAGGATATATACAGGAATTAAAGCATAAAATTACCTAAAATATTTTAAAATATAAAAATCTTTAATCTGTGGCAATTAAATAACTACAGCTCTCATCAGGAGAGCTATTGCAGGTGCAAATAATAAAAGACAGCTTTTGATTTGCATTTTTAAACATAAAGTCATGGCCCTGGTGGATCCTGATATATTATCTAAAAAGGAGCAAACGCAGTGTCTGAAGGGACATCAAGACTACCTAGTTTGTTTGAGACTGAAAGTCTTACAGTTTTTACAAATAAAAGACAAAATATGTACCCAAAAGGTATTGTCTTAGATTCCAAGAGCATTCATATGAAAGCTGCACCTTTTTGTTCAGCATGCTAACATCCACAGTAGGAGAGTTAAAATGTTAACTATTCACTATTCAGTGTTAATGTATACAACTGGATTGCAGAGAAGAGAGAAAAAGAGAACACACAAAACCCCCACATTTTACTGTCCACATTGTTCTTCATGATTTGAAAACATTCCCCATGAATTCTGATGAAATCATCATCTTGCATGAGGACAGTAGAGTGCAGTAGAGTGCAGCCCCTATTGCAGAACTTTCCCCCAGATTTAGTTTAGAGTTGAATTCTTGAAAACTTCTTGAAATATGCCTTTCTTTAGACATTACTGCCTTCATAATCTGCTTGCTACTTTCCTCTCTTGAACCAACTTCCAAGTGAGGGCAGGCCACTACTTCCAACATAACATGAAATACCAATAATGCTTTACTGGCTGTTAGTAAAGTACCTACATAGGTACAGACACACCTCAGGACAGAGATTTGTCAATTTACTTAATTCAGCTATGTCACTGATGTACCTCTCACTGATTCCAGCAAGAAATGGTTCCTAAAGTTACAAATATGTTACTAGCTGAAATAGGCCTAAGGACTGTTCTTTGACCCCAAGCAGCACACATACTGATGTTACATTACCCCTTATCCTGGGTGCCCTCTGTCCCTCAGTGTCCCTGCAGTGTCCTTGTGGCCCTAGACATTATTATTATTTTATGTAGGCTTATTGCATTTCAAAGTGTCTGATGCAGTACTGGAGTTTTCTTGCAGGTCATCACAGTAGTTTTTCCCCTCCTCCTCTCCCTTTTCTTTCTCCTTGAGAACATCTGTAGAGCTACACGTGGAAGAAAAAAACAGATTTGCTCTCTCATCTGGTTACCACATTTCCCATTGTGGGAAACAGCACTGTGTTTTTCATACATTAAGCACTTTACATATGACTATGATTAATTAGAAAATTCCTTCTGTTGTCAGCTTTACATGCTGACTCTCCTACTACCACCAGTATTTTCCCAGCTGCTGCAGACAGTGAGTTACACCAGAGGGAATAACGTGCTTACCCCTCTCCTGCTATTACCACTCCTGCTTAAAGTGTGGATCTCTCAGCCAGTGAAAAAATTGGAAAAAAGGGCCAAGCAACAAAGGAGAAATGGGGAGCTGGTGCCAAAGAAGTTGTGCTAGGAAAAAGCTCTTCCTCTCTGGCAAAAAATGGCAATAATAATACTTGTCACCAGACCATGTACCACCCACTCTCCTGGGGATAGCAACCTTGCCAGACCCTGAGGTCCACATCTCCACAGCTTAATAGCTGAGACTTAACAGTGTATTGTTATGCTTCCCAGGGACTAAATAATGTATTTTTAACCCTTAAAGGAAGAAAGAACTTTGGTTTCAGGTTTTCAGAGGGGGAGTTGAAACAGTAAATTTAATTCCTCTTACACTCAGATATTATTTCCTTTACATATTCTTTTGTGAAAATGTAGATACATACATACTTTTTAAGCCTTCTCAGCTTACTCTTCTAGCCCTGGCATCTTTTGCTGTGTCACACAGAACAAGGAGCAGGTTTAACAGCTGAAAGACATGCTCAAAAAAAGTCCTCAAAAATCCCTTCATTCTTAAAAAAACATTAGATTTTCTCTCTCATGGATGAGTTCTTCAGAGTCTTTTTTCTTTTGTTAGCTGCCCTGCTTAAAGCCAATGCAGGTAGATAGTGGTTTCTGGGGAAAGAACAGGTATTTTTATTGCTGCAGAGGTGCTGCAGCTCAGTCTGAAAGCCAACAGATTAAAGGCACTGTTAACATAGATAAAAATGTATCTTCATAATAAGAGCATTTTCTGGTTTTAAAATTCATGCTAATCCATTTTAAAAATCTGTGTACTCTAAATCAGCAGAAAAAAAAGCTTAAAGCATGTAGTGAAGAGAGACAAAAAATCTGGGGAGAATAATATACCAATTAAATCTCACATAACTTGTTTAATTGCTAATTGAGGGCAAGGTGAGGAAAGACTGGTATTTAGTTGATTAAAACAGCTGCTTCAAACAAGCCATTTGAAATTATCATGGAACCATTGTAACCTGAGATTAAAGGACCCCTGGAAGCACCTTGGAGGCCATTCTGCAAATCCAAACCATGACAGCTATCTCCTAATGGAGCTGTGTTGGTCTCTTTCTTTCTCTTCCCCTGTCACATGAATTTTCAATAGAAAGAGTGGCTCTTCAGCAGTTGCTCTAATTGAACAGCTCCTGATTAGGTTTGCAGCAATGGACAAGCAGCAGATTACAAGAACACATGGTATACTGATTAGGAGACTGCTATATCTGAACAGACTAAGGTGCAAGTAACAAAGATGACCAAGAAATTAACTGAGGGAAATAAGCTAGCCAGTGTTTCACTAATACAGTGTTTCACTGGAAAAAATACTATGTCAGTGAATAAACTGTACTATTCAAATTAATTTTTAAAATTTTCGTACATACTTTATTTCTTAAAAATCCAAAATATATGCTTTAAAAGTTAATAGCCAAAAGAAAAAAAGTAGCAATTCTATGTTGTAAAATATACATTTATAAAATAATGCTCCTATGTCAGGATCAATATTGCTTACAGTGATGGCTTTTTGAAAAACCTTACTTTGTAGGGTCACAGGGAAAGAATTTAGGCATGTTAAGGTCTGAGTTAATTTCTTTATTTCTCTTGCTCTCTGGAGAAGACCTCTAAGGGTGCAGAAAGCCTCGGCTGTTTTAAGATGAAAATGGCAACCTCATACCAAAAAGACATTTAGGAGAAAGGAAAACTCTTCTTAAGTGTCTTAGAAACAGTTAACTAGTGTAATATCTAGCACACCTCAAAAATATTTTTTATCTAAATTCTGGGAAATATTTTGGCCTTTAGAGATACAAACAGGTAAGCTGAGTGCACCTTGTGCTGAATAGACACTGAAGTCAAAACCAAAAGTCTTCAGAAGACCTTCCTAAGCAGGGAAATCTCTTCTCTGACCTTTCTATCAAATGGGATTGGAGACACATGGAATAATCTGCTGAGGAGAGGACTGACACTTCTGCCTTTTAATAAAACTCTAATCCTAAAGCAAATTTTCCCTGGAACAAGGCAAGGAATTACAAGTACTACCCCTTTTGCCTAAATGAGGTACCTACCAGGAAGGTCTCTGCCACAGTTAGTCATCTTGGACTCTCCTTATAAGAGAAAATTAATTTTTGAGGGCTGCAATATATCTGTTCTAGCACAGACAGCTCCATTATTCCTTAAAAGCACTTATCTTTCTCCACAGGTTACAGATGAAGCCAAGATATATCAACCGTATCAAAAGTTGTCCTCCCCATGATAAACAGATGCCACACACACAGGTTCAGAGATATGGTACAGCACATTAAAACCAGTGGAAGCCTGGATCTTAATTCTTCTGCAGCCAAAAGTGGAACAAGCCAGTCCCAGAGAAGAAACAGTTATACTCAACTGCCTTTGTACAAAGCTTGCTAGAAATTATACTTAGTGAAATACTTGTTACCTCGTAAAGAAATGTGAACATTTGGGGGTTAATATTAAATTTCGTCACTGAAAGAGAGGCCCTAGAACAATGATAAAAACTTCAAAATGACAGAAGAGAAAAACATAAAAGCATGAAGACAAAAAAGGGACTGACACAGTCGACAGCCATTAAAACAGCTTTAACAAGACTTCTAGAGACTATTGAGGCGCCATAAAAAGACATAGATTTAGTTCTACTGAATTGTAGAAATTATGCACCAGGGAAATTTAGGGTAGGAAGAGCGACAGAGGCAAGCTGGAAAGGACTTGAAAAGTTCCACTTTGATGAAATGTCTTTCACTGACTGCAGACCAGTAAAAGATTGCTGAAAAATTCAATGGAAGAAAACCAGCAGTGAGAGGAGGCATCAGTGCACTATGTTTTTCATAAGGAAAACCTGGAATATTTCTAAATCTAGGTTGTGAACTAAGCACCTTGAGCAGATGTTGCAACCCAGAATGTCCTCGTACTCATGCCTATGGCTGTAATAAATGATGCAAAATATTCCTGCAAATTTTGTAAGATATTTAATAATTCCTGTCAAAACCTCAATCTTAGAACCAGAAAAACATCCACCTCTAAAAATCAGAAAATATCACAACTAAAAATAAAATCTGAATTATTAGTTAAAAAATTAATGTTCAGAGAGTGAAGGAGGGTGGGCACTTCCATCTGAAGACAGCATTGTAGTAATGACTACTCGGTTTCTATTTAGCACATATTCAGTATAACAATTATAACTTTTTTTTCTTGCTCACACTTACCAACAATTTCACTTGGCTCTTTATTGTACAATTTTTTGTTCCAGTAAAGAAGTCTGAGAAAAGGAAAGGAGACCAGAACAACAAGGCAGATACCCAAAAACATATGTCCTGTGAAGGCTGCAAAATCCAATCCCTGAAAACAAAAACAAAAACCTAAATTAAAAATCACTTCTTTTTCTATATTAGCTACAGGGAAAACAGCTTTATGTACATTAACAATCAATAATAAATATAAAGCAAGATAGTAAGTTCCAAGTACAGTATCTGCTGTATTTCGTGTGTTTCAAGGAGACAAGTCACATTACAATTTAATTCAAGGAACTAAAACATTGCATTACAAGTTACTCTGAAACACACCTAGTGTTCCTGAAATGTATAGTAAAAAAAAAACCCAAACTGAATCATTAACTTTTACTTCTCACTTAAATCACTGTAAATTCATTTCAAATCAGTTTAAGTCTCAGAAATAGTCAAATTTCAATGATGAGCTTTTGTTTTAACCTGGTGACAACTCAAATGTTTACAATAATTCTATCTGAACCATTCCTCTACAATAAAAGAATTATACGTCAATATTATGTTTATTCTTCTTTCTGGTTAACAAATGAACATATTTCTTTATATTTTGCACAATGAAACCCTTTAATGAAGGGGTTCTCAAAAAGGTTAAGCAGAACATATTAAAAGGCTGCTGTTCTCAAGCAATAAGAATGAATAGTGACAACTTGCCCTAAAACTTTGAAGCTGGCCATGCTGTGAGTAGGACATTGGGCTAGATGACCTCTAGGGTCCCTTTAAATTGACTTATTCCATTGTTCCATATTGCACACATTGTAGTGGATCAGGGTTAGCCTTTGGGCTCGGCTTTTCCGAAGCAGCCATGACTCACCTCTCCAAAAGAAGTTATCCATGAAACCCCAAGGAGTATTACATCCAAGTACTCTGGTAGTAAGGAACTGTATTATATTCAAAAAACAGAGGTTGTCTGAACTGGTGATCACAGAAGAGCAGATCTGTGACACTTGGAATAAAGCATGACTCAAGCCCTGGACAGCCCAGGTTGTCCCAATTGAATTTTCAGAGCACCCACTGAGACTCTAGAAAGTTAGTTGGTCTCCCTGTAACACACCTCTGTGTCTCTATTGTCCCCTGCTTTTTAACTATGTGTTTCCTATAGATCCTTCTGTAATTCCAATGCATATCAAAAACAGCTTCCCTTGCAACAACAGCTGATACTACCTCCAGTGTGTTAAGACTATTGGGAACTTATTGCTTTAAATGTGTTCTTCTATATTGTCAAATACTAAAAGGATTTATGTGGAAATTTCCTAGTTGAAATGTCTCTGGTTCAAAAAAAGGAAGAAGAAGTTTCTCTATTGCACCACAGGGCATAATAAAAAGGCACATGAGACAAGAAACTGATGACAGTCATAAAGAACTTGCATAGCCAGATAAAGAGCGGTGTTCTTTGGCAAAAAAAAATCCATAGCTTGCAGACAGTCAGATAAATCTCAAACCATAATTATGCAGACCTAGGATTAGAATTTGATCCTATTAAAATACAGGTTTAAGCTTTGTGAGGTAAAGTCATCCCTACTTGCTATTTAATAGTAGATTCCTTGACTTTTCTGCTCTCCAGATACTGAAAGGTGAAACTATATCTGTTCATTCACTGGCCTTTTGCTGTAACTCAGCTACAGCCATTGTTTTTATGAAAGCAGAAGGAAGACTCTTCAGGAATTGGAAAGAGATTATTTTAAGAATTGGACAGAAAAAAGTGACACCACAAAGAAAAATTATGTACCTTCATTCAGCTTGCCTACACAATAGGTCAGCCACTCGGGTGTCGACATCTCTGTAAGAAAGACTTTACAAATCAGTTTTTATAAAGATTGGTCTCTGGGCATCAAGTTAAGATTCAAAGCTACAGGAGACCTTTCTATAAGGGATGAAAACAGTATTCATAACTCTAGGAAATTTACAAATAACAAGGAATAAAAAAAGAAATCTTGCAAAGGCTCAGTGTTTGTAAGACCTGCCTCCAAAGTACATAAAGTCTGTATCTCCCATGTTTATTTCCTTAATTAGAACCATTGACAATAAATTGAAAATAAATCTAATTTATATATGGGTTGCCTCTAAGATTATAGGCAAAAAGAAAGATCATAAAATTTTGGCCAAAAAAATAAGAACCTTAAAACCTTGAAAGGTAAACTGGTTTTAGTTCAGAAATTTCTCAGCTATGACAATGTGCCATTAAACAGGTCAGGAAGTATGCAAAATCATTATTCAGTTTTGTGCAGTCTCTAAAATGGCACAAAGAGAGGTAGGAAGCCAAAATTAATTAGGCTGTAAAAACACTGAAGCTAAACCAGCCAAAATAAAAATGCCTAAACCTGACTGGAAAAAAGAATTATCTTCTGAAAGAAAAATGACTGTGAAACAGGTGGTTGAAGAGCAACAAAATAGTTAGGAGTGGACAGAATATACTCAATACAGAATTACCAGAACAAGGAAAATTACTTTTGCACTCAGACCAGTCTTACAAAAAAAGCAGTGGAGATGAAGCTTTTTTAGGCTGGCAGCAATCACATCATGCCCACATCATGAAGAAGGATGCCAACTACCAGGCCAACTATGATGGCAGAAATTCTCTGTAGGAATACTCAGAAATAAAGATAAATGCTAAAGTAATAAGTAAAATAAAGTAAAAAAGATAAATAGGAACGCAAAGAATTCTTGGTAACTCTCAAGTTTAAATATGTGATGTCTTCATCACACATTAAAGGATCTTGAATTTAAGGAAGTAGCTTATTGCAAATAAACACAGATACAAAAATTCATTTGCCTTTACATTTTTATTATCACACCAATTTCAGAGGAAAAAATCTGTTGGGTTCCTGAAATGCCACAATGCAGAAGCTTCTCAAAAAATACAGCACAAGAAATATGTCACTTGAAACCCACAAAATTAATTTCTCGATGAAGAAAATCACCTCAGCCTAGAAGGCAAACTAAAATGCTGAGGGTAAGGAGGTCTCACGTCTGACTCATAGTTGAATGGAATTGAAATGAGATAGAGATCAAAATACCCTTAAAAAAAATCAGAATTAACACAGCTTCATGACTTAAGAGCTGACATAGATAAGCCTTGAAAGTGATTTGCAGACACCATCACAAGAAGAAAAAAAAATGTCTGCTAGATTTTTTGGCATCCTATCCAAGAGCTTACCCAAACTTTTCAAATGGAGTAGCTGGGCTGAGATTCAGGATTTTGTTAAAGTTCATAATATCAGCACATTGATCTTTCATATCTCTGAGATCCCTGATGAAAAAGAAAACATGCTGCTCTGCTCCTACTGCAGAACAGCTTTCCAATTCAGCTGAAACAAGTTGTTTCCTAACATGGAGTGTGCCTATTTCAGGAAAGAGCTTGCATGACAGTATTGTCGGCGATAACGCAAGACTGGAGTCAGTTCTCTTCCCATCCCTTGCTCCTGGCTTTCCTCCCTATTACCTCCTTGCATTGGTCCACAAGAGACAGTGAGTGAAAATGAATCCTGATGATCGCTAGCCTTGGACAGCTGATGCCCTGTAGCCATGAGGAGGCTGAGGGCTACCAAGTGCACTACTTTTCATGGTCGATATCAGAAAGGCTCACAGTGAAATACAGACAGCTGCCCTCCCTGATGCTTTGGGCTGCATGCTTAGCACCAGCCTCTCTGCAGCACAGGGAATATGTTTTCACAGAAAAAGAAGGCCAATTTCACACCAGGCATTGTCAGGTAGCTAGTAGCCAGCTGACAGCCTCTTGGAGAACTTCAAGAGACTAAAGTGTTTTCACTGTACCACACAGATACCAACAATGTAGCAGAGGATACCAAGGTGGTGGCACCGTTGGTTCATCAGTTGTCCCTGTTCCCTTTCCCACACCCCAGAAAGGACATGCAGCATCTCCACAGAGCCTACATTCATACCCTTTGTGGCTGTGGGTAGCACATTTTATACCTCCCAAGTCTTCTGCGCTGCTGGGGCCAGGACTCAGCATTGTAAAAAACATTAAAGTGCTACACGTCTGCTGCGTACAACAAAAAGTCATTTTCACAAAGATTTTCTTTTCCTGCACAATAGACTGGAGTAGAATTGACATGCACAATAGGCAAGAAATACTTTTCTTCCAGGACATTTCAATCTATGAGATAAATACAAAACATGCTTCAAATGTCCCTTGCTTTAGGCTATGATGATTGTGTCAAATTTCTCCTGTTTCCCAGTCGACAGAAAATCTAAAGATTTTACTTTAGCAAGAAAACAGCCTAAAGGTTCCACTGCCTACAGACTCAGCTGAAACAGAGTGGGCATCTTTCCTTGGTTTATAGTTTAAAATGCAAAGTCAAATATATCAATTTCACATTAGGAGGAAGTGTCATATTTTTTCCTAAAATGCTAACTTTCTATCATCTTGATGATTCTTTTCATTGCTCCTGGAGATGTGAAATTGAGTTCTAGTAATTCAGACCTTTCCACAAGAAATCTGCCTTTTTAGAGCAATGAGAAAGCAAAAATTATGGCTAGGTGTAGTGATTTGGGGAGCAGCAAGTACCATATTTCTAGCCAGAATGCCCTTTACTTAATATTTGAAAACTAATAAAATGAGGGAGAGCAAGAGTAATTTATTATTTTTACATTGGCCTAAACATCCCTTCTAGCTGAATGACTGAGATCTGCATTGTCTCTCAAGGGAGCTGCTCATGATGTCATAGACCCAAAAATCACTAATGGTCTAACCCAGTTACATGAAGATAATGTTTATTTGAGATGCTGATGAACCTCCTTTTTTGTTTTGTATTATGCTCTTTAATGATTACTACATGCATAGATGGCAAAAATTCTGAAATCAGATGTAAGCCCATGCATTTCAGTTCATGCACTTTACCTAAGTTTAATTTTCTCTTGAGAAAAGGGATCAATGAAACAGCAACAGAAGGGGTAGAGTTCTACAAATCAATTAAAAGTTTTAACAAGCTTGTATCCAGCAAACTCAACAAAAATAGCCTATTAAACTATGGGAATCCATTTTACCAGTGCTTAAAAGATCTTTAAAGATTCATGTATGGGATTTTATCTTCTTCTTTTCAAAAGTACCTGTTGCAGTGGGGAGGGCTACATGGCAGGGGGAGGAGACCCCGACAAGTACCTACTTTAATTCATAATTTTTTAGGTACCAAAATTTTTTATTAAATATAACCAACTAATATCACATCATGCTAAATTCCAGCATGAAGGCTGAACATGTCTAAAAGACATTTTAGGAAAAAAAGACATTTAGGAAAACCTGATATCTGTCAATTTTCCGGGAAATTCCTATTAAATGGCAGGAATAATTCCTAGTGGTATGCTGAAACCCCCAAATCCTCAGCAAACATCAGATTAACAGCACAAGCATTATCACATGCTAATAAAAACAGTAAATAAAAGGATATAATCCAGTGGCTAGCATATGCTAAAACTGACTTTGCTCTTATCATTACCTCTTTCATGCAGATTTAGCCTGGATACACCAGTGCACATGTTCACTATCACTATGTTCACAGCTCTGGAGACCTATTTGCCATCCATTCTTTAAAGAGCTTGCAACCACAGCCTATGTTTAGAGCTCAAGCAACTTCTGATCTCAAAGGTGTGATTGTGAAGTTCCCAAATACAGAAGATTTGCTGTCCAACCCTTCTGAAAGCAAGGACCACATCCAACTGGTTCATGCTCTATTGTGCATATAAACATGGAGTTTCCAAAGTCCGAAGCACATATCTCTTCAAAATAAAAATATAATTTTGTTAACAGTGGCCATTCAGTAGCAGCACTCTGAAGATAATAAAACATTAAAAAATGTTTTATATTCACTGAACATGTTTTCCATTTGCTCTTATTTTCCTTCCCTAAAATCAAAATACAAATGCTGTTTTGTGAAAATTCTTCCAGCTCCATCTAAGAACAAACAACACTACAACAAATCTTCCTCTCCTATTATGCAAATGTTCCACTGATTCCAGTCATGATGGTAGGGAATATGTCAGGATTATAAATTACCAACAGCTACAAAGAAAGAAATCCTTTTGACATTCATTTGCATCTCAAGACAAGCAAAGAGACTTATTGCTACATTTTAATGAGCAAAATGTTACAAAAATCTTATTTATTCAAACATGGTTTAAATAAAATATTTTTAATATGATGTGAGTTTTCCCCGGAATCTAGGGAGAGAAGTCTCTCCAGCACTACAGTAAACAAAGAGTAAAGCATTTCTAACACTATAACCAAATAACAGCACCCAAAGTAACAAGGCTGCATTTAATTTCATACTGATACAAAAGCCAAGGTTTCCTACAAAAGCGTAGACTTGCATAATATTTTACTTGGCTGCTTTTAGAGGTTGCTGTACAGCAGTAAAAGTTCAGGAAGACTGGTAAAACTGTCCTCCAGATAGCACCTAAATAAAGTAGAAAACCCAATCATCTACATAATGCAATTCACTGTTCAACTTCCTGCAGGGGCAGTTGTCCAAGTACTCCTGTACTTACTGTGCAAAAATAACACTGAGAAGGAAGTGCAAGAGAATGAAAAGGAGAATTTCAACAACAATATCAAGTGGGAAAAATTCCTAGAATTCCTATAATGTCCAAAAACATGACTATAATGCTTAAAAGTGATGAAAAACAATTATTTTCTATAGAAAACATCATAAGAGAAACTATAAAATATACTGCATGAATAACTGTTTCTAAAATGTCATTAATGCATTCAAGAACTTTTACCTCTGAAACAGTTAAAAAAAAAAAAGAGAAAGGAATAAAGTAAAATTTACTTGGTACTAATGCAGTAGGCTCCCCAAGCATTTTAGACACAGAATTGTGGTTGCTCATTTAACCCTTCTTCACAGCATCCTTTGCTAGAAGCAGTATCAGAAACAAGACTGCAATGTCTGTATTTCTCCTTCTGATCAAAAGAGAGCATGCTGGAGCGGGTGGACAAAATTAGGAATCCAGCTATTAGTTCAACAGCTCAGACTGTAAGAGGCCAGATGGTCCAGCTCCCTCTCTGCCCTCCCTCTCGGCTTTATCCAGTTACTCCTGCCAGCACTCTCCCAGGAAAATCTCCTTTAGAAGGGGTGAGCCCTAAGCAGTGAGGACATACCTCAGGCCATGACACTCTGCCTCAGGGCCAAGGATAGGTCTTTGACCCTCTTTTGTTTATATACAAAGACATAACAATTGAGAATATAGAAAAGAAGCAGCACAAACTCTATGGCCCTTTGTTGAACCTAATTTATTTCATTATGTTCTTATTTCTGTGATGCAACAAAAGATCTGAAAATAGTCCAGATTGAAAACATCTGGAAAGATTTTTGTGCTTGTTTCAGATACAGAATTTGCTATAATGTCATATTTGCCAGGGTATTTATACATCTGAGTCCTCCTAAAAATATCAATATCTCTAACAAGAAAAATATAATATTTTTTCTTTTCAATTTTGGTTTCTTAATTATTTCCCATGTTTATAGCCACTTCTAAAGGTTGTATAGAGATGATGAGTTTTTGAGTATTTAGGAAAATGACCTACATGGCAGGTGTTAATTATTCTTTTTTAGATTAGAAGTTTTAAATAGTTGCATAGATTTTATATTTAAAATGTAAAGCTTAGGTATCAAATTCTCAGCTAACAATGAATATTACAGTCTTCAAAGTCACCATCCAAACTAGCCAATTGTAGCACATTTTAAATATTTGATGGTAAACAATCAGTTTATTAAATACTATAGACTTTCAAAGACATTTTCAAACCTGGACAGTACTTAATTAATTTGGGTGCATTCAGTTAATTAGAAGAGATCTTTCTTTCATGGAGCAATAGAAACATAAGTGACTACAAATTTAAAAAAATATAAACCTAGGATTTTATACTACAACTCCCTCACCCACTTGCACAGTTATTTTTTCACTAGCTCAATTAACATGAAATTTCTTTAGATTTACTTATTTATCAGGGGTTTATGACACCTGACCAAAACAGAAAGCATGTGCCTGGTGTCCTTATAGATATGCCCATTACATAACTGCCCCTTCCATGGTGCTGCTTGTTGGTGGTGATGCAGGATTCGGAGAAGGGCAGATCTGCTCCATCCCAGGAGGGGCTGCCCCTTACATCCTGAGCAGACTGCCTCCCTGCTGCCCCACAGCCCACCAGGGAAAGAGGATGGGAGGCAGTGCCAGAGGCAGAAGGGAGACTTGATGCCCTCATGTTCAGGGGTAGCAGGGACAGCTGAAAGCACAGTAAACTCAGCAAACACCAGCTCCATGCAGGTGCTGAGGGCTGCAAACACCTGCCAGCAGTGCCACAGCCAGTCCACAGGGCAGAGAGGCCCATGTGGGCGGGAGGAAATGGTGGGACTGGGATGCTCCTGCTGGCAGGTGTCTTGTGTCCTGCAGTCCTACCCAGCACCAGCCACCACAGCTTTCCCTTTGGCACCAGACACGCAACGAACAATAGAAGAGCCAAGTGTTGGAAGCTAAAATCTGTCACTGCAGCCTGGAGATAGCAAAACATTGCCAGGAGGTGGGAGCCAGCTGCAGCATGAGCTGCAGAGGAGAAGCACCCACCTCCTCTCACGCCCCACATCCCCTTGGGCTGTGGTTGAAGGATAAAGTGCCTCATGTGTGTCATGGCTCTACAGAGGCAATGCAACCTCTCTGTAAAACGTCAAATTGTCTCATATTTAACTTTTGAGAGAAAATCTATACTGAAAAAATGGATGGATTTTCATCTCCATTTTCACATTTTTCTTTTTTTCCAACTTGTTGCCCTGCCTGCAGCCCTCCATTGTTCTGCTTCTTTCCTCATTTTGCCATTGATAAGGAAACCCTCACCAACAACAAAAAAATTAAACTGGTATTCTCAGTCCAGATCGAAAAGTCTATTCTTCATCACTATTTTGTCCCCAAAAGATCACTCTCTTCTGTCTGACCATCCTACTAAGAAAGAAATAGCATGGCAAAAAAAGTCGATTATGTTCTGTTTATATGGCTGTCTGGGGGAAGAGAAGGATCAACATTGCATAAGTCAACACAGTACTTAATTTTAGTAGCCAAACAGACTGCAGTACATACCCTCTTCCTCAGCTCCTGCTTTGAAACAATAATCACATTTGGAGGATCCCCAACAGCAGTGGCAGCACCCCCAATATTTGTGAAGATTACTTCCGCAATCAGGACGTGCCTAGGATCAAGATTAAGTACTTCACAGAGCCTGTAGTGTAAAGACAATGAAATTAACTTCATACCCCATGCATAAATTACCTTAGATCTTAAAATGCACAAAAATTACAAAATGCAGTCATTTCACAGAAAAATAGCAGGATTTTAATCATAATGTGTCTATATTGTTGAAGCATTTATTGTGCTACAATAATTATAACACTATAAATGAAATTTATAGATTTTTTTTTTACATTTAAAATTCAGTTATTAAAGACTACAAAATTGACTCATTTTTTAAAGCATTTCATTAAAAGTAGTCAACTTTTACAAGAGTTGGGCTACACAGAAAATACTATTTCAAATTTTTATTGTGATACAGCTTCTGAAACCATGGTCCTTAAGCTGCATTGACCTGTGGAAAACTATTCTGGTCAAGCACAGGCTCTGCATTCAGCAACAGTGATTAACTTTCTTATGTTAATAAGTAGCGGTAGTGGTAGAGGATTGTGCAGGCTGCCTATTAGCCATGAATCATCTATTAGAGACTTCAGCTTTCAGGCTAGGTTTATCCATTTTATTCTGTCCCTATTCTCCTCCTTCTCTAAATCTTGATCACGAATATTTCTGTTTGTAATGAAACAAGAGTAGAAAAAACCTCAAAATGTTTTTAGCAGTCCAAATATATTTAATGCTTCTCTAGTAGGATGCTGCTTTGATAAGAAAAAAGTAAAATGCTTCTTTAATAAGAAGCACCTTAAAGTGCTCTGACAAACACCAGGATTGACTCAGTAACCTCATGATCCATTTCAACTCAGAGCCCACTTACACAGAGTAATCTTCACACAGATTACTCCAACTCACCAATTACATTTATGCACATGCCCGCATAATCCACTCTTTTCTGAAGTACATCTTTGACTTTAAACTGGGGCTGTGGTAATAAAGACTGAAAGTTAAAGTCACATCTAAGCACTTTGGAGTAAGAAACAACTGCTTTCCTCCTCACAGCTTATCAAAATGTTGCTCCAGAATGTAAAGATGGAGGTCACACTTAAATTATTGCCCCTCTACCTTATAGTAGTATTATGAGAATTCTTCCCTATGTGGGGAAGAGCATGCAGGAAGAATGCTTTCTCAGTACTGCTCTCACTGCAGTGCTCTCACACATTTCCCATAAGGAAGGGTGGAGCTTCACTGTTTAGCCTGTGTTACTAAAACCCGTACTTCAAAGAGAAAAGAGTATATTGCAAAAGAAGCTTAACTTGCTTCACTTACACTATCACCAAGAGTGTCAATTTAAAACTCAGAAAAACATTGTCAGATGACATATATGCCAGCACATAGCAGCATGAAATCATTCAGTTAAAGGATACTTTGCAGTACAACCAGTCCAAATGTATCAATTGTGGTACAAGACCACAGTTGTGCTTGTAATTTTATTGCTGCTTGACCTCCCAGTATTTCAAAATATAATCTAAACTTTTCTTTAGTGATTCTTTCTTTTTGATGGGCCTAGTGATATCTTGAAAAGAGAACTCTGATGTAAATCAGAAAAGGCTAAGCCCAAAGTATAAAACCATCAGAGTGTGCTAGCTATATGGCAGGGTCACAATTCTTCAGTTTACTCACCCTGGGTTATATACTTCCTCATGTGTACAACTATTAGCCTTTTCCAGTTCCCAATAACAAAGTATTTTGAAAATAAACTACAGCTAAAAAGGGGTAGTTATTCCTTTTTTAGCAGCTTACTACAAAAGGCAGAGTGAAACAAGTATCATGTTGTTTTCCTTATTACAGGAAATATAAACCCTTATGTTCATCGAGTCAGTACGATTTTCTGCAAGCTTTATCTCCACGGCAATGAAGACTGCACAGGGCAACACAGTGATGCTATAGACAATGGCAGTAAGATTAAAAAAAATTATCCCCAGCATGAAGCTTTTTGAAGTAAGCAATTATTTGGTTTTAGTAGGTGAGATAAAATTTTATTTTAGTTTTGATAGTAATTCAAATACAAATGTTTCTCACATACTGAGTTTTCCCTTCTTCAGTGTTGCAGGTTCATTTAGTATAAAACTAAAGGACTTGCTGTACATTTAGTACAAAAGTCCATTAGTTAAAGGCATCTACAAAGGCAGAGGCTCCTTCACAAGGATCCATATGGAGAAGACAAGGGGCAACAAGTACAAGGGAGAGATTTCACCTCAACATAAGAAAAAAAATGTATGGTGAAAACAGTTAACCACTGGAACAGCCTCCCCAGGGATGTGGTAGAGTCCCCATCACTGGAGGTTTTCAAGATCTGATTGAAGAGAGTGCCAGATAATCTCATCTAGGTTTCCTTTCCCATGAAGAGTTGGACCAGATGGACTTTTGAGGTCCCTTCAACCTGGGCTATTCCGTGATTCTTTGAAAACAGAATAAATGTTACAGTAGCTCTGACTGTGAAAACCTTTTTATGCTACATTGACGTCTGGATTTCAATCCATTTCCAAATTATATTTATCCAAAATTCTGGAACACAGCTAAAGAAAACGTGGTGTTTAATAGTTCCAGTGCTGCTTACTGCTAGAGGTGCAATTATTGATTAGGGTACGGCAAAGCCATCTCTTTGAAATATAATCGGACAGAAGACAAATGGAGCTTTCATTCACCAGCTGCTTCCAGTCTAGAATAAATTTCACTAGCAAAATTGGTTTTTACTGCTTTACACTGCATTTTAAAGAGGGGGCATATCTTAATAGAATTCTGTGTACTTTAATGTGATAATGACTGCAAGCATTACATCTCTGTCATAGGTTAGCAAGCATAGTCCCGGAAGGGACGTCCTTGCTAAGGGGTGCTTACAGTTTCCTCTGGGAACTGATAGAACCTATCAGCTGGCCAGTTTGAATATGGACAATTCTCTAAGCCACTTAAAGTTGTGAACACCTCTGTGATCCACATTTAAGAATAGGCAAACTCCCCCTCCAAGCTCTCTCTCGTTTCCGACGCTGGCACAGGTGGCTGCAGGCCCCGTGTGGGGGCCAGCGGGCCCGGCCAGGCCCTGCTTGGGCCAGGCCGGGCCGGGCCACGGCCATCCTGGAGCCATGGACCTGTTCCAGCCGTGGAACCCCCCCCACTGCCTTGCCGTGGGCAGCCGGAGCGGCTGGGCTCTCCCTCCTCTCCACTGTGATAAGAAAAATTCAACATTCCAGCTGCAAAGCTGCAAGGCCGAGGTGAGATTAACCCTTTTATTGCTGTGAAGAGCTGAAAACCTGAGGGAAGAGAGAGAGGAGATGCTTAAAGCTGAAATTCTGTTGTGAAGCTATGACATATCAGAGTATCCTGTTGTAATTCATGAAGATATGGGGGGTGGAGTGTTCAACTCGTAAGCAAAAGCACCTGCGCTGAGATAGGCAGATGCTGACGCAGCTGTAATTTCATGAGAAGTTTGGACAGGGAGAGATGGACCAGATGAGGACTTTTGCTCCAAACAGGAAAGGAGAAAACCTCAGTACCTAGAGATGCTCCCAGAGATATTCCTAGCGATGAAGATGATGGAGACCCTTTGCTACCAGGGAAGGAGAAGGGCCTCTGTTTTTGTTTCTGAACGGCTCAACCTTAAAATTGTACCCCAAGAAACTTCAAGAGTGGACCCTCGAAAGCAGTTGCGGGAAAAGCTGCAAGTCGGGGGAAGGGACTCACACGCAGGCAGAGAGACTCCTCTTCCTAAATGGACTGAACAATATTTGGAAGTGGGCGGCTGTCTCGTTGTGATAATGTTTTCATAGCATGAGCAAGAAGAGACTTCTCTTTCTAAATGGACTAAACAAGGTTATTATGGAAGTGGTAAATAGACTGAACATCTTAAGGGTTGTCTTTTTACATTGTCAGTGGGAGAAGGGAGGAAGGTGGGGGGAGGAGGAGAGTTCTGAAGGTGGTATAATTTTTTTTTTTTCCCTTCCCTCTTTTAGAGTTGTTAATAAACTTCTTTATATTCTTTCAAGTTTGGTGCCTGCTTTGCATTTCTCCTAATTCTTATCTCACAGCAGATAAACAGTAATGAGTATTTTGGACCAAACCACTACAATCTCTCAGGATCATTTTAAAAACACACTAGATCTTTCAAAACTGAACTGGATTAAACAGATTTGCCTGACCAGACACAGGTTAAATTCAGGTTAGACAGTAATTTATAATCCCACATTGATTAAATGTAGTTCCAAATCACATGTTATTAATTTACAGAAATCTGAAGTAATTAAATTCACTGTTGTCTGCTCAAAGTTCCAAATATCTAATCTCAAATTGTGGAATTAACCAGTAGCTGTACCAGGGACATGATCACCAACGGGAATAAAATTCACGTTCTCATATTCAAGAAAAAGCTGTTAGATGAAATATGGACTTTTTTAAAAATTTATTTGTCACTAATATTAGAAGGGATAGCAACTTCACTAAAACATAAATTACTATCTAAAATTGTATATAGATATTAGCCAGCAAAAGATAAGGCAACTTTAATTTTAAAAATACTGCCTGCTTTACAGGAAAAAAAATTTCATCTACTAGGGAACATTGGGTGTAATATGCTATTGTAGTTCAGATATGAAGACAAACCAGAACAGTTAGCTGCCAAGGCAGTATTCACAGGTTTCAGATATGTGTTCGGTATTCATGCAAAGGCAAAAGGCTACCCATCCCTCTGAAAGTGCTTTTTATTCTACTACAATAAGAGTATCTGAAGCTCTGATTTCCATTTAAATGATTAAAAAAAAAGCTCCAAACAAGTATTTTGCACACATCTACTACTGATTGCTGGCTATAAAAGACCAAGTCCAAAACGTAACAATGAAATACCTTATGGTTACTGGAGTAAAGAGCAGGATAGTGGTAACGTTGTCCAAAAATGCAGAAAGAATTGCAGCAATAAGGCACAGAAGTGTAATCATGGCCCACACCTTGCCTCTAGAGAACCGATAAGCCTAGGAAAAACAAACAGAAGCAAAATTAGGGGACTAGATCACTCCAGCTTAGACTTCAAAAAGTTATAGATAAAGCAACTTGATCAAAGTCAAGCAACAGCGAGTTCAGAGTAGTTACTATTCCTTTACAATTACTCCAACAGCACCTTCTCCAGTGTGAAATAATTTGGCAAGAGAATATTTTATGGAAGTGGGCAAACAATCCCCCCACGCCAACAAAGAAACAAGTCTGAAGAAACATCACACTCTGCTGCCAGCCGTACAGGGGGTCTGTGGCAGGAGAAGGGCTGAGCCCCCATCTTCTGCCTGCACCCAGGTGGACTAAGGTGGTTCAGACTTCCCACCACTTCCACAAGCTGGGACACATTCCCCACCCTCAGACCAGCACTGCTGGAGTGAGTCCAGAGGAGGGCCACAAACATGATCAAAAGGCTGGAGCACCTCTCGTATGAGAACAGGCTGGAAGAGACCTGGGTTATTCAGCCTGGAGAAGAGAAGGCTCTGGGGTCACCTTACAGCACCTTTCAGTACCTAGAGGGGGACAATAAGAGAGCTGGGGGGAAAATCTTTGGGCAAGGGTGTGTAGTGATAGGACAAGGGGGAATGGCTTTAAACTGAGAGTAGGTTTAGATTAGATATAAGGGAAAATTTCTTTAGTGTGAGGGTGGTGAGACTGCTAACAGGTTACCTAGAGAAATTGTGGATGCCCCATCCCTGGAAGTGTTCAAGGCCAGGCTGGATGGTGTTTTAAGAAACCTGCTCTAGTGGAACGTGTCCTTGGCCATGGCAGGGGGAATGGAACAAGATGATTAAGGTTTCTTCCAACCCAAACCATTCTCTAATTCTATGGTTATGATTCTATGAATTACACTTTTCGTGTAATCTTTCGTTCTCTACTGTGCAAAGATCTGTGGCTGCTTTTCATATGTGGTCATAAAGTTAACAATAGATCCATCCCATATTTCTTCTGTCCCACTGCCAAGCATAAATAGAGATTTCAGCTACAGCACAACTGCAGTCCTGGGAAAGTCAATGAAATACTCAGCTTAATACTGTCCAAATGCTTGTGTACCCTACTGGGGACCTTTAACATTCTCCTGTAGAAACAGAATTGCTTTAAGGGCTTCCTTTCATCCACAAAGGATTTTTCTAGTATTACAAGTTGACCACTGTCATTTCTAATGTGATAAGTATACATTGACCTTAGAAAGGTTCTTTAAAGATAGTGCTTGGTGTGGCAGATCTGAACAAATACTAACTTGATAAATCTAGAAATAATTATAAGTACCAAATAAACCTACCTTTACTGCACAGTAGTCAAAGAATCCAGTCTCTGAAAATATGGCCACCAAAACCATCTACCAAAAGATGAAGAAAAATATAATCACTTGGAACTGATATATAATAGTAATTGAATCATTACTCAAAACTAAAGCAAAGCAGTTTGTGATCCTGACAAATGGACTTCTTATCTGACACAGCTTTGAGAATCTAATCACCGTTATATTAGAATATCCACTACAGCTGCCAGATATCTCCAGTTAATTCATCATATGGTGAAATATACTTCTCAACATAAGCAGTCTGTAAAAGTCATACTAGTTGGGTTGAATTTTATTTGTAGTGACTAAGTGGGCATTATACACTAAGTACTCAATGTATCTCCCTTATATCATTAATCAAGAAAAAACAGTAAGTGTGTTTTTTCTCTGCAGTAATGCTCTACAGAGCACAGAAGATAGTGGCTTCAAGAATTGCTTGCATTTTCCTACATCTCAGAGTTCTCCTGTCCTTCTGTCTTAGCTCCCAATAGAATTTTTTTTTTGCTTTCTTATTCTGTGGGGAATGCAGGGAGCAAGGACCAGTGTCAGGAAGAAAAGCTCAGAATGGAAACAGATAATTGTAATTTTGTCTTTGTATATTGTATATTTTTTGTTAGAGTCTAATAGCATTTGGACAACACTTTTTACCACAAATAGCTCTGGGCAAAGTGATTAAAATAATATATTATTGTAGTCTCATCAGATATTATTTCTCCATTTCTGGCTTGCTTTTTGTAGCTTCAGACATAGCAATAAGACAAAGAAAACCACTTTTCCAGCAGAGTGTGTTTGAGGAAGGTTTTGAATAAACAAAATTAAAAAGATAAATGAGAGTGATAATCTTTGACCCTTAAACAGGTCTTTCCATTCATTAACCCCAAGGATGTTTTTTGCATGTTATCAATATGATTTCACAGATTGAAAAAAAAAATAGAAAAGGAACAACTTTTCAAAAGACTCCTTCAGAGGTCTAATCCTCATCCTTTTTGGAATATTCCTCAAGACAGAAATTTTCATCATAAATTCTCTAAGTACAATTAACAAAATGTTTTTAAATGAAACATCTCTACATTGAATGTGATTATTTTGGCACATTTAGAGCAAAAGATATGTTTTATTTACCATTCCAAACAATAATGCCAGTGTCTCGTAGTCAATCCACTCCACCACTTCGACCATACTTGGCCTCTGCAATCAAAAATACGATTACTAGTGAATGCCACAAAACACCTAACTTGTGATTAGCTATGAGTTATAAACTCCACTTAATTGATGAGCCATTTAAATAAGCTGTGATGGAAATTAATAAGTGTTCCTACAAGCTACATAAAAAGGACTCTTTATTATTGCCATTACTACTATTATTATTATTATTACTAATTCAAAGTACTGCTGGCATTCTAAGTGGGTCATTATCAGGCTATTGGTTGGTCTAGTTGTTCCTTACATAGCATTACAGAAATAAAAGATAACCAAATTATATGGTACACTGCAGTTTCCTTTTTGGTAAAGAACAAAAGCATACCACTTCACCTGTGAACAAACTGGAGGGAATTTAAGGGAACATAGTAATGATGTGGTTATGAGAACAACCGAGAAAATCAATCTGAGGTTTCACTATATATCAGCTAAGAGTAAGCAGCAGGAGAAAGAAAAGGGTTGGAACAGGAAAGCATGAGATGTAATTATTTAGGGTAGTATAAAGCGATGTATTTCCATTGAGGTTTGCTTGGTAGCCTAACATTACCGAAAATAACAATATTAAACTAACACTGGATTAAGCTGAAAATGGTTGTAGTCAGCTTCCTGCAAATCAGAACAAAAAGGCATCAACTGACTTCTTTGTACTCTCCTTGTTTATACATGTCTGACCTGTTTTCCCTGCCCAGTTTCTGTCCTATCATCTCTCTTTCTTAAAAAACACTGCTTTGCCACGTGCTCAATTAGAACTGGGCAAACACGGAAATTTATCATAGCTGACACCACAGCCAGAAACAAAGGGAGCACTTACAGTTTGATAACTTACCTCCCCAACAATAGCTAAGGCAGCTAAAGCGGCCAAAGAGCCCAGCATCGCTGCAAGGGTCCTGTGAACAATCTGCAACAAAGGGTAACAATTGACCACAGCTCCCTCTAAGCATCTCCTTACTATTAAAAAGAAGTGGGAGAAAGGACAAAAATTCATGTAGACAATTCTTTTCTTCATTTGCTCGAGGGTTTTTTCTGACCAAAGGATGGTTAATTACTTTGTTATTAAAAACAACAAAAAAAAGGCACAAAAAAACAAAACAAAAACCAAATAAAACAAAATTTTAAAAAAACAACCAGCCAAAGCCTTGCCTCTGCAAACCCTGCTAGGAAGTGTCAGCTCTAATCTCCAGGTAGAGAAGGGACTTCAGCACCAGTTTCTTACGTTTGTCAGTAGGTGACCCAAGAAGGAAAGCAATTCATCTTCCCCAGCTTAAGGATCAAAAAGCCTGCTCCTGTTGGCTTCCCTTCACAGCCCATGGAAAGAAGATGTATGCCCAGGAAGTGATCCACCTTATTCTTAATAGGGGCTTGTTCAGCAAGCATGCCCTGAAAATGTGCTTTTTTTCTCCAGGAACTCATCTGCAGTTATTTAATCCTCTGTGTCTGGAAGATCACAGATTGTGTAAAATAACTCAGCTAAAGTAAGCATGTAATTAATGAAAATCACACTACAAAAGACTGAATCTAATTACCAGCTTTCCCTATTAATGTGTTTAAATATTATTCCAATGCAAGTTAGAATTATTGTTGAGAAAGAAATAAAACAGACTAGAAATATTTCATTTGCTGCTAATTTCATAAGAAATATTTTGCTGATAATAAACAATATGATGAGAGCATCTCAAGGCCCTCCTCCGTTTGTAAAGGAAAAGCAAAAAAGGAAATATTTGGCTTTGTTTTTTCTCCTTGATTGTGTAGTTTTAACAGAAATGGTAAAGAACTACACAATTCACCAAATTACTAGAAATATAAATGCATAAATTACTAACTCAAGAGTCAAAAGAACTGTCTGTCTCATTCTCCCGTTTTCCTTAAAAATGCACTGAAGAATAACCTATTCATGGTCACAAAGCAGGAGATCAGACAAAGGTTTTTACATTCTGATGACCCACTTGTTCAGAGCACAGAGGACAGCTCCCACACTTGTTCAGAGCACAGAGGACAGCTCCCACCAGCTCCTAGAGAAATGTGTGTGGTAACTCACTGGTTCGTTTTTGATTTCCAGTTTCAGAGCATTGACACATAAACACACGTACACCCTTCTGATTCTGCAGAGGTGGGGAGCATTTGATAACATTCCATAGCTCTTCTGGCTGACAATCAGGTGCAGCAATTTGACCTTACAGCTCTCTCCAATAAAAGATGCCAAGCAGAGCTGTCCATTAGGGAAGGGGATCAGCTTCTTACCAGAGCAAAGTAAGTTCAAGCATAAGCTACTGGGAAATCCTCAGCTGTCCTCAGACTGAAGGTTTTCTCCTCATTCAATCCCCACCCACGTTAGATAGCTCTTTTGCAGTTCTCAAAAACATATCATAGATTTTCTGAGATTTGTTTAGCCACAGATTTTTTGCATATTTCCACATGAGCACTTTTGCTGTCACTATTCTATACTTAATTGCTTACATTGGGTTGACTGCATTTTCAGTTTCCAAGAGTTTGCTGTCACCTATGGGTGAAATTGGCTTTAATTTACGCAGAAAGAAACTGTACAAACTAAGTAATCTGTCAGTTCCTTCATTCTGGTGGTTTTTCAAGAAGGATATACAAAAGTATATCCTGAACTATGAACAAGGGGCAAAGCTTTATTACAAAAAACTTAGTAAATGTACAACTCTCCATTCCAGCAAACTATGAAATGAAAGTCATAAAATAATGTAAAACCTAGAAAGAACATTTATGTAAACTCTGAGACATATAAATATTCAAAATTTGATATTTAGGAAGCTTTAGGAAAGAATAGATTACTCTCTTTAATTTTCTTTTCACAGAAAATAAACCCCGAACAAATAATATTTTGCAAATGTATTTTTAAAAGCTTACAAATGTAGAAGTTAGGAGATGCAGGTTATGAGTTGTGACATTCTTTGAACCACAATTCTATCTAACACATATTTGGAGGGCATTATATAAAGTAAAATTCCGTTATTACTCTTCCGAAAAATAGTACAGATGACCAAACTCTTTTGAAGATTGGCAGGGGATAAGTATCTTTTCAGGATGGATCTTGGTGTGTATCCATAAACAACAGCTCAGGTAGAGAATTGAAAGAGCTCAGAAATAAATGAAGACAGACTTAATCCCAGGAAAGCTGAGAGATTTAGTGGACTTCTGAATCTAAAGACATTTTTAAAGGTTAAGTGAGAAATCATCTGTATTCATCTGATCCTTCTCTCACTTGACAAAGTGCATACCCCTGTGCAATGACCACAGAGATGAGAAAGACAGAGCTGATGAGGAGGAAGGTACAAAGCTTTTAGAATATCAGTTTGCATGCCAGAGCACCCCACCTCCTAGTCCAACTGCAAAACTTATAAACTCTTTGCAAAAAGGGCATCTTCACCATCAACATCACCTCTATTTTTGTCTGAAGGATACCTACCAGTGCTGACTTACTGCAGCAGCAAAGGATAGTGCTCTCACCTTTTTCAAAGAGACAGTTCTACCAGTACAAACTGCTACTGAAAACAATGCAGTCCAGATTTCACTCTTTACAAAGCAAAATTCAGCTGTAGAGATCACTGATACAGGACATTACAAGGCTAAGAGCTGAAGACATTGAAAAAAAAGGGAATGGATATTTACAGAATTTTATATAAAAAATGAAAATACCCAAAGCTGCAACAGTGAAGGCTCTTAAAAACAGCGTCAACAATGTAGCTGTGTTGACAGCAACATCCTGGGGTCAATTCAGAATAAGCAAGGACTAGGAAAGGCTACTATAGCAATTTTGTTTCATAATTCTCTGTAGAAAGCTTGTCTCATGATTGCCTGCTGTGTGATAAACACAATGTGCTGAATGCTGATTCTAATAGTTTCCATACTCTTAATTCAGGAGTTCATTTTAAAGTAAGATATTAAAGCAACCCAAATAATTTATGCCTCAAGTCTTTGTGCTTGATATTAATTAACAATATGTAGTTCCAGAACTATAATACAAATTGGATTTAGAAAGCCTAGACCTTCCCCAGATATAAATTTCTTTATCTATCTGTAAGTGCCTTAGAATTTATGCACTGAGTTCATCAAACCACTTGGTAGACTGCAACAGCATCATTATAAAAATTATTCTGAATTCCAAACACTAAATCTTGTATGGTGTTCCATGAGGCAAAAGGAAAATATTTAGAAGCCAATTGAATGGTGACCTGTGTACTATTTCAGAGAATACCTTTACCAGCTGAAATCCAGGGCAGGCATATTTCTGAAATGTGCTTGTGAAGATATTTGGTAAATGATACATCGTACCAAATATTTTATTTCCACAAGTCCTTTGCTATAAGTGATAAATAGCAGTTGAAAGATGAGTGTCAATGATTTTAATGTAAAGTTTCAAATGCAGCCCCTATTCATTTCTTATCCATTTTGTCTCCAGTGAAGCCTGTTTTATTAAACTTCTTATTTTACTGATAAATTAATTCACATTTGATAGAGTGGCAGCATTGCTGCATTTCAACAAAGATGCAGTTATTACCAAGTCTATATCCACATATGGGTTTTATGTATTTTTCACCTACCTCCAGAATAGCTGAGACCTTCCTTATAAAATCAACAGCCAAATCCCTCTTAGACTTTATAAAATCTCTAGTTCATGTCTTTATTCTCATGGGACAAAGAGGGAGAGAAGTAAAATTTACCCTGGGATAGCTTTTTTCTGACTTTATATTTTGTATCTATTCCTTGTTATGTTTTAATAAGGATTTATTGAGTTAAAAGAAGACATTCTCAGCAGTAGAAGAGGTTTTTTCCACAGACTGTTTTTCCTAAAGATAATCAAGACGGTATTAGCCTGAACACCTCTGAAAATGTGCTCCTCGGTCACATCCGTTGATGGAGTTATCTTGCAATTTGCTGTCATGTACTTTATAAATTTTGGTGGTCTCCTTTTCCTTGGACTATTGCAGTTGTTTTAGCAGGATACAGATGAAAGTTCAGTCTTTCATGTGTACACATATTTCATTCACTCTTAAGCACATCAAAATAAGTGGATCAAAAAACCCCACATTTTGAAAAATTAATGCAGAAGTCTAACACTGGCATCAGAAGCTGAAATCAAAAATGGAAATTGCAGAAAAACAGTGGTAATTTAGCTAAAAAATAAGGTAATTTTTATTAAGTGTCAAGCAACATAACTGAAAATTTGGGCTTATGATAGAAAACAAGGGTCAGAAAAGCCTTGAAATACTTTGAACTCTGCCTTGCTATAGATCCACTTCAAAGCTGAATGGCATCAAATTCTCAGATCATGGAAGTTTGCTTTATTTCTGATAAATTGTACAGTTTGGACACAATAAAGCAACAGACTAGAAATATACAATATAATCAGACACAAAGGAGGTCAAAGCAGCAGAAAAAGAAGGTCTATGATGCCAGACATATTTATTTGATTTTCTACATGCTCACCTCTAGTAAAGAGACTGACCAGTACCAATTAGTGAAAGCATAGCAACATACCTCCCCTTCAGCTGCTGATGGCAGCTAATGCTTTAACTCCTCACCCTCCTCCCCTCAGTTTGCTCCCTACACAAGCTCTGCAGAAGCAGTTCTGCAGCTTCTTCAGCCATGGAGCACCGTGTCCAGCACAAGGGAACCCCTCACAGGGGATGTGTCTCAACAGCTTGTGCAAGATGAATGATAACAGAAAATTAATTGCCTTAAAATTACTTAGCTAAGCAGTAGCAAGTAAACTCTGTAAGGATTTTAATGAGGCAAAAGGGAAGTGCTTCACATAGCTTAGAAAGTATGACATGCTGCTTCAGCATGCAGGGAGGGACTAGAGCAGCTCTTGAGGCAAGCATGTAGGGTACACTGGTGAAAAATGATGTGCATCAAGAATCCCAAAGTGACTATAAGCATCACAAAAATCAGTGACAGCAAGAACAGCTATTTATGTCTTCCTCTGCAGATTAGGACATTATCTATATGTATTCTATACATGCAGACATGAATCATAAGACTTTACACTAGGTTAAATATTTAGAAAATCTAATAATAAATCTCATTTCTGTAAGTCAAAATATGTCAAAACTTTATCACTGTACAGAAGTATGTCTTGCTTGGGAAAAAAAAAAATCCTAGGCCAAAAGTTTACTCATTTTTACAAGAAATCCATGGTAAATCAGTATAAAAATACCGCCATTTGCATGAAATATGTGACCAAGACCAGTTAAGAGCACTGACTGGAGAAATCTGTGGATTTAGAAACATTAGCTGCATATCTTAATACTAACATGCATTCTTATTCATTCTTTGCACAATAAATGTTTATGCCTGTGAAAATAATATTCCATATATATTCATATATATTCAATAGCTCTTTTTAAAGACAAATACCCAACACTAAATGACTATTTTTAAATGGAAACACTAGGTTCTGTAGCAAATTTTGTCATTTCTGAACATCTACACAACCCCCAGGAAAGAAAGCACCCATCTGTGACATTCTGCTGTAATACCTATTTCCACTCAGTGTGTCAAATTACTTGTTCTGACTTAATATCAGTGGAGGAAGTCCTGGTATAAACAACTTAGGGGAAGTCATGGAAGGCAACAGTTTGTCACTTCCTAACACAATGATACACAATAGAAACACTATACAAGATCTTAAATAGAAAGTGATTAAAAGTAATTCTGTATGGTGTCCAAGACAATGCCTGCATTATTTCACTTTTATCCCTATGATATGTGTGCTGGTTTTGTCTGGGGTAGAGTTAACTTTCTTCACAGGGGCTGGTGTGGGGCTGTGTTTTGGATTTGTGCTGAACACAGGGTTGATAATGTAGGAATGTTATTGCTGATCTGGGCTTACGCACAGCCAAGGCCTTTTCTGCTTTTCTTACTGCCATGCTGATGAACAGACTGTGGATGCATAGGAGATGGTGAGCCAGGACAGCTGACCCCACCAGACCATATGACATCATGATCAGTATATAAAGTGGGAGGAAAAAGGAGGAAAGGGGGGGACATTTGGAGTGGTTCAGTTTGTCTTCCCAAGTCACTGTTCTGCATGATGGGGCCCTGGTCTCCTGGAGATGGCTGAACACCTGCCTGCCCATGTGAAGAAGTGAAGTAATTCCTTGCTTTTCTTTGCTTGTATGTGCAGCTTTCACTTTCCTTATTAAACTGTCTTTGTCTCAATCCATGAGTTAGCTAGCTTTTCTCCTTCCAATTTTTTCTCTGATCCCTCTGGTGGGGGAGTGAACAAGCAGCTTCCTGGGGCTTGGCTGCTGGCTGGGGTTAATCCTCAACAGCACATTAATAGAACAAGCTAAGAAATACAAGGTAAGGATATCTTAAGATTCTTGTCTAGGATAGGCAGCCCTGAAATTCTGCAACTAAGAAACTGTGTTAAGCTGACATCAATTCTTTCTATACATAAAACAACGCAGAGAGAGAATCAGGGAGAGATAGACAGAGAGAGAGACTTAAGGATATCAAATTATTTTCCGTGAATAAATTACTGGATTAATTCATTCCCCTCTTCTATATCAAAAATCTATAGGTTGATTCTAGATTCTGCAGAGATATTTGTTACTCCATAGCTCTGTTAAAGGCTTTAAATTAACAATGTGCACAATTTACAATCTTTTCAGTGTCTATGAGTTTTCTCCCGTAGCTATATCACTGCTTGCTGTTTGTAGAGAAAACTGAATGACTGAATCTTCATGCTGATACGGAACATTGGATTAACTGGTTCAAAGTGGCCCTTGAATGGTGTGAAGACAAACATAACCTTGATGCATGAGATTAAACAAACTACTGAAACCCTTATATTTTCATGTCTTGGAAACTTGAGGAAAAAGCAAAGCTGGAGAAAATAACATAGAACTAGGAAGGAAGGAGGGAAGTATCATTTGTACAGATGATGGACAGAGGACGCAGAAGAGGGTTTAATCCTATGTGATGAGGGTTGAAATGACTACTAAGTTGCTTCTTGTTTTGAAATAACCTCCCACCTCAGAATATTAAGGTAAAAATGGATAAAAAGCTGTAACATCATGCCTAGATAATATTTCTCTCAGAATCATACAAAAGAGAGAAGTCTGCCATACCTATATCACTACAGCCACAAGTGGATGTTTTCCAGACTCCGTATGTTGGAATGGTTCTGATGTTACGAAAATCAGTTTAATATACCTCCAGAAAACTACATAAGGTAGTACCCACTAACATCTGATAGCTTGATAGCTCCTCAGAGTCAAATTTTAAAAGCAAATCTGAACTTGGTGTGAATTTGGGGATTTTGTCTTGTTATAGAAGTTGACAGACACACAGAGAAATGAACCGACCCATGTTCTGTAAATCAGGGCCATGGATCCAGTCACATCAAAAGAAAGTGGAGCCCTGCAGAAAGACAGGATGTTGATCATTTTCATGTACCAAGGCACTCATTCCTGTAATATTTTAGCTACATAAAACATGTTCTACATGACTTAAGTAAAGAGATCTGGTCATGAGCCAGTAAAGAACCTAGAAGAAAATAAACCAAACTGCTACTGTGAGTCGACATGATCAAAGCCATTGTTTACTGGCCTAGGAACAAGCTTTCAGTCTTGCAAGGGTCAATCCAGTTCTCCAGCACCTATCTCAGCAGGCTTTGCTGACTCCATCCACTCCAGATATTTTGGTATTCTACACCCTTATTCATTGTGTCCTAAAGCCCTTTGTGAGGACTGAGAGACCCTGAATTACATTTGCAGTTTCAGAACATTTTCTGAAACTGAAAGATGCCACCATTTGTATTTTCCCAGTTATCTCAGCATTCTTAAGACTAATGAGACTGTGAATTTTTAGTAAACAATTGACATGGACCAAATCACGAAATCCCTGTCTGAATCTTTGTCAGCCCTCTTAAAATAGTAGGATAATACATAAATACAGAAATACAGCCATGCACTATGAACTGTAGAGCAAGCTGCAGTGCTTGCATTACCTTTACAGGGAACTTTCTGCTCTGGCTAGCAGTTTCTCTGGAGAGTCTTCATCCCTGACATCTCCTGTCTTTTTTCACTCCACTTTTCTTATCCAAATTGTTTTCCTCTTTAAATCATGTCATCACATCTCCCTTCAAGCCTGCCTGCTACACTTTCATGTTTTTTCATTCACTTTTGCTCTTGCTCTTGGTGAAGGAAGGCACCATCTGAGGTCCCAGAAAGAGCTGAGTGGTTCTCATCCCTGTTTGTGTGCATTAGGAGTGTACGTGTGTTCTAACAACTTGTTAAAATTTTAAGACTTCATGGCTCTCTACCTCTCTGACTGCCGTAGGCAGGGTAGAAGCTGAACAGCAGCATTCAATTAAGCTAATTTAATGTTCTATTCCCTCTCTCAAACAGAAAGGAAACACACCAATCCACAAAATACATAGTATAGAAGACAGGGCAAAACATTTGTGTTTGCCAGTCTTTCAAAAATTGAACAAAATACAGTTCAAAATTCGGTTTAAAAGGCACAGAAAAAAGCAAGCAGATATTTGGAAATTAGTTTTTGCATTTAGTGTTGAAAATATGACTCCTATTATTTCAAAAAATAGCATTCTGTCATCATCTTTTAAAGCAGATAATCCTATCTAGTCCTTAGAGTAGTGAGCAGCACCATCCAGTGGCAATTTTTTTCCTATTTAGTTCTTAATTAAAGACAGTGTACATGCTAAAGTACCATAGCACTCAAAAGAAGGTATTTTTCTTTAAAACACACATATTCAGAGCACAGCCAGACTTCTACCAAGATAGATCTAACAATTAGGCAGGCAATAGTCAGTTTAAAATCAATATTCATACTGGATTAATAATACAAAATTGTTATTATATCTAGCTGTGATCCAGATGAGGATTTTGCTTGCTATTATACTGCATTTTTGTTTTATTGAAACTCATCCCTTCCTCGTCTTACAGAATTTTTCTTCCTTTAGGCATCCTTTCCTTTGTTGTAGTTAGGGAAGGTAAAAATGACTAGTTTATCTGTCCTTTTAGAGACTCCTCGTTGTTGGCAGTGGCTCTACACTACAAAAGCAGTCAACCACACCTCGTGGGTACTGATTCAATCCTTCTCAAAAGGAACAACTTGCAATGCTCTTGCACAGCAGATTTAAAGTAATTTGAGCTTCTCAGAATTCACAGAGGTCACAACCTCCTCCTAAACTAGAGAAAGGCATCAGGGAATGACAGTCAAGCTTGATTGTCCATACTGCTTAGTTGGTAGCTCAGTAACAGGCTGTTCTCTCTGGAAGAATATCTAGGGTGCTACTTGTTGAATATTTTACTCTGGGGGACAGGACAAACGGATCTGTCCCATGTCTGGATCTCCTTGTTCAATCCAACCATCCAGCATCTACCTCAGCAAGCTTTACTGCACACGCTCAGTTTATGTCCTAAAACCAGCGCTCATGGGAATGGCTGGAGTGCCCTCATTATAGTGCACATTTTCAGCTGGGGAGGTATGGGGGGAAGTAGACTTTTGAATGGTAAAGTTGCTTTAGAGTTATGGGGACTCCAAACAAGATCCAAAATCACTTGTTGCCCAGGGCAGATGAGGTTATACTGCTCCAGAGGAAGATAGATTTCTATTCATGGGAAGTTTTTCTGCTGGATTTTATGTTTAGGTTTCATTACCCTGATTTTAGGTTCTGTGCAACCCTCAGAGTCCCAATATTTACAACTTCTGGGCTTTTTTACTCCCTACCACCCCAAGACAGGGGGGCAGATAAGGGGAAAGTTTTATTCTTGCCCAGGGAGGTATGGCTTGGACTCTTATCAAAGAAGGTATAAGGTTTGTGCTGATAATCTGTCCCTAATTTTCTGCCAAACCCTACAGCAGTGTTTTAATTCCTCTTCACATTTTTTTTCAGCCTAGAACAAATGAAATCCATAGCAGCAGGAATATATTCTCTCCCACAAGGCCAGGGAGTGCATCAGCTACTAATTTCTTTTTTACGCGGTCTTTCCCAATAATTGCTATAGATTTTCTTCAGTTCCTTTCCTACTAATCTTTTGGGAGGACTTATGTGGAGGTGGGAACATTCTAATCCACACTCCTCAGTCTGTATTTAGATCAATATAAGAATGAATAGGAAGGGAGAAGCCATGCTGAGTAAGCTGATCACTTCTGTGATCAGTCACACTTTTTGTAACTTTCCTTATCAGAAAAAAAATCTCCCTTAAGATTAGCCTATTTCTATCAATATTCTATTTATATTATGCTTCATAGAACCAATGAGTATTTCTTCTCTTTTCATATTTCCTCTCTAAAACATAATTTTTTATACAAAATCTGGACTGTCCGAGTATAGACAGCAGTAATAACACCTCGTTCCATTTGTAAAAATATTTCCTGTGAGGAAATAGTGGTTCAACCAGCCTACAGTGACAGAAAAATGGTCAGACAAAAACCACATAAAAATTTTGTTCTCTGGAGTTAATTTCTGCTGGTTAGATGCTATTGAAAATCACTCTGCTTTGAGTTAAAGAAATTAAGCTTAGGGGATGTTTATTCATAATTTAAGTCAGTTAATAATAGAAAAGTAATATGGAGAGAAATCCACTTCCATTAAAGTAATGAAAATTGTGATTATAAGCCCATAGTTCATGCTAGTAAGAAACTAGAGCTTTTAAGGCCAGATCTTGCACTTTCAAGTATTTTTGTTTCAAGAAGAAATGCAGACCTGTAAATGTCATTCAAGATGTCAGATAATTAAAATGCCATTTAAAAGATCCTGGCAAAATCTTTCTTAGTGCTACTTACAAGACTGGGTATGAAGCTAAATAATAACACCTGTGATAAAATAAGTCCTATAGAAGCTCTCACAGAATTTCTGATACTTGCTTGTATCACTTTTCTGCTATTTGATGTGCTATCGGTATCTTTTATTTTTTCTTCTATTTTTAAAATTAATTTAGTATAATAAATGTTATTTTGCCTTTTCTCCTGATTAAATGAAATGTTTTACAAAATAGCGTTTTAAAGGCCATTACTTTCACATTTGCTTCTGCTAGCTCATTCAACTATCATAAACAGCTAACACTGCATTTTAACACACAAAACAAAACAGATGCATTATTAAGGGAAAGAACTGGACAAGGGCACACATTAATTCATTTCAATTAATGAGCTCTATAATAGTTGATGTCTAGCATTCCTCCTTACATATTTCTAATTAATTCAGGTTCAACATAGCTGCAAATACTCAGTTAATAATTACTAAAAAGGGCTTTATCAATTCAAGAAACTTTTCTGAATACCAGTGAAACTTTAATATTTTAACAGATTTAAGGTAGAGATACAGATAGATTTCTTTTTAGTATAACCAGTGTATTATCCCATTCGCTGTGCAGACAAAAACAGGGAAAAGGTGAGAAAGAAAAGGTATCCAGCTGTGCTTATCTGATGTCTAAATAATCTATCTAACTAATAGCTAACAATGAGATTTTTATCTGCAGTATTTTCCTTGACCATCCCCAATGACCAGAAATTATACACCATCCAGTTAATGGGCTACAAATAGTCACTTTAGTTACACAGGAAAATGCTTTTCTGGAAGAAAGTATGGAAATCAAAGAAGGCAAAGGTTCAAATACACTTTTAGCTGAAAGAACAAAGATATTTGGAGCAGGAGATTATAAAAATTAAATTTTCTAACTTTTTCTTTGCTTGAATTTTTTTTTCAAGTTCTCAATCAAGAGAGACTTTACATTTTGAGGATCAAAAATAGAAAAGCCTGTCTGAAAATACATTGTGAACTAATTTAATACAGCAACATCAACATAGAGCTCCGTGAATCCACACTTTGCACCAGATGTCCCTGTAGACCAACATGAAAACATACTTACAACACATCCTACCCATGTTCCACAGTAATCCTGCAGGGTCAGACAGTAGAGAAAATAGCCTACAAACTTCAAACAAAAAACTAAGGGATGACCAAGTAAAGAGAGTTAAAAGCAATATACAAAAATTTCAAGAGGTAGAGTAGTAGAATTGTGAAGTAAGAAAATATTCATATTTGTGGTAAGCCTGAAACTAGAAATCATTGGAAATTAAAGAGGAAAAGGGGCATCTTCTTTTATCAGAAACATATTTGTATTTTATGAATACATAACATGTAATCAGTTTCAAAAGAAACAACACTGAAAATAAATGCCCAAAGAAATGAAGTTCAACAGTTTGTTTTCTGAAGAATGGCACATCCTGAGACCACCACTGACAAGGAGTGGTGCTTGATTTAGACATTTGATGCTAACATGGAGGCAAACAGCTGCCTCAGAGTAGATTTTACCCTGTGCGTTTACAGTGGTAAAAGTTTGGAGAAGACAATTGTTTACAGTAAATGCACTTCAGATTCCAACTGGAACCTCTTACTTGATCAGCTTCTCCCATCATCCTGTATCTGCAGGAAGCAGAAGCTCCTGCAGCCTGTTTTGTACAGTCCCTGGTGACTAAGGCAGCAAAGAGCAAGAGAAGGGGAAGAAAGGATTAAAACATGAGGACAGTGGGGATGAGGAGGCTGTGGGCAAGATCTACAATTCATTATGGGGGAAAAAAGGGCTGTGCAAGAGGAAAAGGAGGCTCTTGTGATTTGTAACAGATAAAATGCTTCCTCTTTCTTCATTTTTAAAGAAAATATGTGAAAATATGGCTCTAAAACTGGTTTGGGTGTCCACAGTGTCTGAATTTGAAGCTGTCTTGCAAATAATAATGAATAAAATACAGGAAACTAATAAAGACTGATAAAAGATGGGGAACAGCAACACCAAAAATGAAAATCCACGAGTGATTGCTCCTGCAGTAACATTGATTTCTCTAACAGTGATAACAGCTAAAAGGATAGAGAGTGCAATGTGTTGAGAAAGCAGGACTTCAGGCACTGAATTTATAAATACTGAATATAATGAAAGCCACTATTACATTTTCTAAAAATATTAACATCCATTGCTTGCAAGAAATCCATGAGGGAACCATACAGCATAAAAACTTAGAGTTTAGAATTTACTCTTGTGGTAGCATTTGTCAATCCTATAGATGCTATGGAGAAAAGAGCTAACTTCATGATGCAATATGTGACTTTCCACATTCTGAGTTTCCAAAAAAGTTTACTTATGAGTATCTATTTCTACCTTCAAGTTTGCAGAATATCATTTTTCTGCCAACAACAGAAATCTTTCCTTGATATTTTCACAGAAACAATAATTTAATGAGCTTTTTTAAGGTTTTTTCTTAAAAAACAACAGGAAAATTAATGTTTTCCCTGGTTTTGCTTTTCTGTTTCAAGACTTTATTTCCTTTTCCACATTAATTGTTCCAAAGCAGATTTTTCAGGATGCAAACACAAAACCCCCCTTTATATACATTTAAAACCTGATGTTTTTGCAACTGCTAAAAGGTTGCATAGTTGGGTTTGGAGGCTTGGGCATGGGGATTTTTGTTTGTTTCAGGGGTTTTTTTAAAAGAAGTTGCATTTAAAAGCATTAAGTCCATTTTGGTGCTGTGCTGCATGACTACATGTATTTATAGAAAAATCTAGTCCAATCCCCCTCTGCATTTAATATTATATCTCTTTGTTCATTTATAATGTACATAGAGGCATTTTTAACTCTAGAATGAAATAACATTGCTGAACAACATAATCTAAATGTCTAAAGCATCTGTTGTGTTATGTGCATCCATTATTGGTATTTTGATGAGGTGGTGTTCTACAGCCTCACCATTTTAATGGGTAATGGGGTGAAAAGCTCAAAATATGCAATGGATGTGGAAGAAAAATGAGCATGCTGGACAGATATATACTGTGGAGCACCTTGTAGACTTTATTTCATTCATTTCTTTGTTTCATACTAGTGTAAATTAGGTGTGATTTGACTCAGAAAATTGACAGTATGGGTGCTCATATGAATTAAAAATAATTTTTTTTTAAAGTGTTCCTCCCCATCTGCTACTCATTTTAAGGTAACAGGAAATGTTTTCAGTTCAAAGAAGTCAGTTGGAGTTCTGTACTATATATGATATGTTTTCCATTCTTAGTGTGATGCAATGCATTTCTATTGGATTTCATACCTCAAGGTTTTGGAATGTTGTTGCTGTATATGTTAAAAGTTCCCTGTCCTTTTACTTCATGTTAACTCAGACTCCATTTCCTCTTCAAATAATACAGTAAAAGAATGCCTAGAAGTCACTTACTAAAATGTATGCACATTCTAACCTGTTAAAAGTACATAAAGTTCATCGTTTGAGGTACCTTAGAGAAGACAAATAACCAAATAGGGGTTTTTTTCTTTTACCTTATCTTAAAAAATAATTAACTTAAAAATAAATTTTCCACACCTTTCACAATTCTGACCTATTTTTACTCTCACAACCAGACTATAATTCTGTTGAAATATTAAAAAACTTATAGATCCTAATAGAAAAATATACAAGATTACTGTAACGTTAAAAGAACTTGGCAAAATCACTTACAATTCAGAACAATTTCCCCACATGTATCTTATTAATGTCATTAGCAACACTGATGGTGCATGAAGTTATATACACATTTTAGAATTATATCAAAGCCCGAGAGTGAAACTTTTTCTTGTGCTCCACTTGCAACATAGGGAAAAAAAGAAAATCAAAGTACAAAACTGGCTTACTTCCAGTATGATCAGCACGTAGACACCTACTAAGATGATGGATGCAACTGTTACTTGTGCCTCTATATTTGCATGAAGGTACTGATGCTTCATGGAGAGAGGAACACTTCCAGGCTCCTGCAGGAAAGCTTGAATGTTTATGAAGATAGTGCCTCTGGTGAAAGAAAAAGAAGTTTTGTTTATTCCTGGGATGAAATACCTTTTGTTTTATTTGTGCATTAGTTTTATATCAAGTACTTATCAATATATGTGTTATATCTTTAAAAAAGCAAGCAACTCCTCAAACATTCTCAAACAAACTGGATCCCTCTAAAAAGTATTGTTTAGAAATTAACTCAAGTACAAAACAGTCTTGTAAATCCTTTCAAAGAACAAGAGTCATCCTTTGCTGCCCCTCTGAAACATGCAGTGATAATTACTTTTAAAACATTATCTTAGTCAAGTCTATGGAAACTACTCCTTCAATGCATCATTTTTCAGTCTCTTAGCCAACCTGTTTAGTATCTGAAAGGTTCTAGTTGTGATGATCTGCTGATTTCTTCTTGAACTTAAGGGTAGAGACCAGTTGTATACCACCTGCAAGAGAGTCACATTTAGCAATATTAGCAGAAGTCAGTGATAGTGATATGCCCTGATACAGGGTTTTATGCCTCTTTTTCTCTCTTCTGTCCATTTTGGAGGTTTTTGGTGGATCAGGCATAAAATCAGCCTAAATTAATTCCCCCTGATTAGGTTTGTCATGGGTGCTCAGGTTTAAGCAAACTAACTTATCCTCATGCCTTCGCTCAATCAATGAAGTGAGAGACACATCCAGTAGGTCCTCTGGAGGGAGGATGCCAAAACACACTTTGTGTTGACTACAAAGAGCAAAATTTTAATACAGGAAGCCAAAGGAAGCCTTATAAAGGTAAAAGAAAATGCCACTTTAATTACAGTAAGTTTTCTAATGCTGAAATTGAAACACTTCTCAGCAACAAAAAGCATGACCACTTAATCCACACAGTGGTAATGGAAATAAGTGATAAAACACACCTCAGAAAAAGTGAAAGAGAATTTAAAGACCATCACCTGCTGCTGGCGCCTACTCCTTGATCCTGTGTTTTCATTCTGGCTGATTTGTACTACAATGTATTCCTCTTTTTGCACATCAACTGCTTGTGCCCCAAATGGGCCTCCTATGTCTAACTTCAACAGAGCAGAATCATGAAAGTCAGTCAGATTCATAGCTGTTAAGATAGTTGTTAAGGTGTAAATTTCCAGTAAAAATGAGTATAGGCTGTACAAATTTCAGAAAAACAAAGTAGTCAATTTATATTAAAAAATACATTCTTCAGCTAAAATGCCTCTTTTTGAATTTTGAAAAGAACAAAAGAACAAAAGAGATGTCTACTTCCTCACCAAGTAGTACTGTTTTGACCAAGTTTCCTAATTAAAAAAAAGTTACAATTTCAGAAAAAATACATCTTTCCTAGTGACTTTTGGGATTACCAGTGCTTTCACCTGATGTATAAAAATAGCATACAGAAATACGCAGAGAGACAGAGAAGTCAGGCCTTTTAAGTGCTTGTACTAGATGAAAGGCTACACCACTAGTTCAGCAGTTTAAACATCACAGAACTTGTACTGGTGAAAACAACATAGAAACTCCAGAGGAGTTTTGCCAGAGGATTTGCTTTTTGGTCAAAGTTTTGGTCACCATGTTACAAATATCCAGGAGATATTTTCAACCTCCTCTCAGCTGAAGTACTCATAGACTCTATCACTTTCAGCTCCCTCATCTACTTCTTTTTTTGTGAGATATCTCACATGAGGTGTGGTCAAACTACTCTCCTGGTTTAATATCATTGAAAAATCAGCCAACCACGATCCACAAATTCATTGGAAGTCTGGTTCTGTTCATCCCAATACATCTAGGGCTTTTTAAACCTAGTGTTGTAATAGCTCACTTCTGGCATGGTTGAAAAAAGAAGCACCCATGTAGGTTGGTAGGTGGGGGAGGGAGGGAAGGAGGATAATCCAAGCTTGTAAACCCTTCACAGTTCATTTGTTACTATAATAGAGCAGTACTGTTATTGTTTTGCTCCTGTCTGTGACAGACAGAAAGCTAAGACATCACTAACAAAACAAAAATGCAAACAAACAAAAATAACTCCTTAGTTTTGCACATACATGTTCCATTGAAAACCGGAGACTTAATCACATGCTTGAATATCTTAATGGTTTTAACAACTAATAATTTATTGCGTATACTAAAAAGAGTGAATATGTTACAAAAAAATAAAGTGTACCAGATCATATACCCACCAAAATAATTTTCCCGAAAAGATGCTTTGTAGCCGACAAAACTCAGAGACTTTAACAGGAAAAGAAAAAACACAGGATAGTTAGATGGGACTCAGGGCAGTGCTGTACTCTGCCCTGCTTCCAGTGACTCCCAGTAAGACCTTCCATGTTAAGTCAGTGTCTAGTGAGGAAAGATTATTAGGTGCTTCTGGATCTAGAAAAGAGTAATCTCCCACAGTAACCAAAAAAAAAAATACCCTTGCAGATCTAGTGCCAGGTGGGCAGGCAATGCATTCAAAGTAATATAAATGTCACCCTGCTTAGCAAGGCAAGCAGAGCAAACACCACCAGTGACACTCACATGCCGTTCATTAAAAAATTAAACTCCCAAGCACCTGTTTGCTTAAAGGACTCACATAGGAAAGGATAAAAAGATAATCTCACATGTAGCAAATCAGGAGACAAGTCCAGTTAGGGGAATTTACACAAACACAAGCAGAAATGACATATTTACACAAACATAAACAGAAATGACAACAGTTCTCTTCTGTTTCTGAAAGTTTTAAATGTGATTTGGCAACACAGTTTTTCTGTGTCACTAACTGATACATAATAGGAGTCTCAACAGGAACTATATCTATACCTTTAACTAGAGATATTAATTAAACCTTCTAAAAGGTCTGCTGACCTGAAGTCATTAACCCAATGGTTTGGGACAACTTTGGACAGTCTGTTTTTCACTAGGAGTGTAGACACTTATGTCTTGAAAAGCTTCAAGTGAATATAATTATGGCAGCTTCCTTTTAAGCAGCACATTTAAAATAAATCCTGTAATTATCTAGATGACACTAGAAATGATGTCTAAAAATTAAACCTTGTTTTCAAGAAGAGTGGCTTTCTTCTTTTCCTCTACAGATAAGGATACTTTTTCCATTCCATTCTGTGCACTTATAAAACCATCATAAAGAGCCATAGGAAAAAAAAAAAGTGGTTCTCCTTTGATTGCATGTGCAACAGAACATCATTCACCAGTCTGCACTGAGGCTCTCAAATCCCATCAGTTATCTTTTTCCAAACAATATTTAGGGACTCTGCCATAATTCCATTGTTAGACTGCAGCAGATTGCAGCCTTTATGAAAGGTAGAATCAAAATAAACCAGACGAAAACTTCAGACATGCCTATATGAAAAAATATGATTTTTTTTTTTATCAAGCTGCTCTTCATAATATTTTTTTCAGACTTACCTTGGTTTTATGTTTTCCTTATATTGCCAGAATGTGATTTCCCCTAAATTTTAATCATTCAGGTATGAACTTTTGGGAAAACTATCTTTTTACTTCTGATATTCCCTTTTATTCTGCAATTTAATCATGCTTTTCCTTTTCAGAACTTTTTTTTTTGTAATGTGTCCTCCAGTGTGCCCCTTTAAAGCATAAAAATCTCCCTGATGAGATTTACAGCCAGAGCTGATAGTTTTATTTCACTTCAGCTAAACTGCTTCATTTTGATGTAGTTCTATTCTTGAAATTACATTACTGCTGTGAATTAGCCCGTCAAGGGATTTGGGTTTGTGTTTTCTTTGAGAAGCATTACACTGTGGCTGTCTGTATTTACATCTGGCACAAGAGCAGGTCTGCTGCTCACAGCTGAACCAAGAGCTGTGTTTCTTTATCCTGGTTTTCTAAAGAGCTGCTCCTAGAGGTTTTGAAGAGTGTGTGAGAGTCACCTCATGTTACTTTATTTTTATGTGGCTTATGTAGAAAACATGATGGAATGGGATGCAGTGGCTAAACATTTAAACTGGTATTCATTCACCACAGTTTATGCTTCTGTACTTCGGACATCTGCATCTGACAGTTGCTTCCTTAAAAACAGTGCTTTTAAGACAGTGCTTTTAAGATGGAATTCATTGCTTCATTTTGGACCACTACATGAAGATGAGAAGAATTGCTCATGAGGAACATCCATTCTCTCTATTAACTATAAAGAGAGCCTAGGATGACCAACTCAGGAGTAGCTGAGTCACTCTCCACAATACTGAGTCCTGCTCTACCCTCCATCATGCAATTATTTCAATATGTACAGAGGCAGCCAAAAAGTCATGTTTGACAGAGATTCTCTGTTGTATTTGCACACAGATGGCTAACTTTATGCTTTCTTTAACATCTATTTGTATATCCTATTCTGTATACTGTAAAATGGACCTTGAGGATGCTATGTCTATGGATTATTTTTCACCAAGTTTCTGAGGTAGTTACACACTATTCATCCTGATTTATGACCAGGTAACTTATGCTAGTTTCTTGTGGGAAACACAAAAGGTGGAAAGGCTCTTAGGGGTGAGAAAAAAGCAGGTTTCAGAAATAAAGCAAAAGAATTTAGGAGTCAGCTTTGGCTGCAAAAATTTGAAGATAGAAGATACAGTTATATAGCAAGCAAGGACATTAAAACAATGGTTAGAGTTTTTAGGTTTAGCTGAGATAGGTCTTGAAGTTGTAGAAAATATGCTGAGCAAGATAGATAAGTTTAAGCTTAATAATGGAATATTATACATTATTATATAAGTCATAACAAGCAAGTATTGTGTGCAACAGATGTATGTGCACTATTGAAGATTGGTTACAACAGTTGTGTGTAAACTTTAGAAGCATGCTATTGGCTAAAAAGCCTTTAAGAATGCTCTGTAACAGGGAAATCTTTGGCTCCCTGTGACGACATGAACTTTGTACCATCTCTTGGGTCTCAACTCTGTACATTAGACTGATAACAGAATAAAATAACAAAAAGGCTCCTGGAATGTCTGCCTGGGCTCCCCGTCCCATTTGCGCTCCAAAAATGCTGACAGTTTCTCCAGGATATTAGCATTTTAAAGAAGGCATTTTCCCTGAGTCGTAGCATCCATTTTTGCATATTGTCCTTAACTGGTGTTATTGCTGCATTAGTATTTTTGCTTTTCTTTTTTTTATTTCCTATCTCTGTTTGTAGCTGATGAGGTTGTTTCTACATCATCCCTTCACAATATAACAAGTTCAACCACACACTTCTCTGTCCCTATTGGTTTCTGCATCTATAACCTTTTTATTTTCCCCCTTTTTTGAGTGGCAGTAATCAAGTTCCATTATTGTCTACAGTGGATCCATCCTTTCTGTCTGCTCCATCAGTTTGAGAATTTCTGTGACAAGCTCATTTCTACAGCACTTTATCAATTGTGCCTCGAGATTCTGCTTCTTGGCTGCCTCTGCACATGGTCCTGGTCTTCATCCATCTATTTAACAGCTTGAATATAGCTTGCAGGCCTAAATGCTTAGTACATTTCCAACAACATTGAAAGCAGAAATGATTTTTAAATGCTTTCTGCAAGGAAAAATTATGGAGGAGAGTCTGGCAGTAGAGAGCTAGAGTTACAAAATAAAAAATCTTCAAAGGGGGAAAAGAATTAAAGGCATTAGAGAGGTTTTGTAATTCATTACATTAATTTATGCTCCCTGGAGAAGAACCTTCAAGGAAGCTGAAAATTTTGTTAAAATCTGACTGTATTCTTGCCTCACAGTCTTTCTATCTATATATACCTCTTGTTCAGGGAGTGGGAAATGTTGTTTTCCGTGTCACTAATGGTCATGGCATGATTGCAAGTTTTTCTAGTGACCTTTCCTTGCTCCATGATTACCAGTTGCACCAATAATGCAAATTCATGCAGAAATCATTCAAACTCATACAACTTTAGCAAGGAATTTGATAATAAGGGGGTCTATGTCTGCTTGTTCTAGAGACTCCTCATCCATTTGTTCTAAGTAGTTCCACTGAATCCAAAGAAATGAGAAATCTAGCCTATGATATAAAATTCAACATATTTTTACTATTGAGATACATCTTCTGCTTTCTGAATTTGAGACCTTAATCCTGGACTGGAAGTGACGAAATCTGTCATGGAGAGGATGGAGGTACATCCATAAAAATGGCCCCTGTCTAGTCAACTTGATATCTCTGGTTTTGTCTGATTTAGAGTAAGCAGGTACCCATTCATGTGTGACTTCAGGTTATGTATTTTTATTGAGTTTTATTTAGAATATAAAGAGCAAGTGAGTAAGAAACTCTTCACACTGGGTGCTGTGCAAATATTTAATTTTCCAAATGTCATCCCTTGCTCCAAAAGTTTTACTGGGGAGATGTCAAAGGCTTAAACAATCAGACAATCAGATCAGGACCAAAATATTTACAAAAATGCAAGATCCTTGGCCAGACTCAGGAAGAATTCACAGCCCACTCCCCAGGTAATTTCTGATAATCAATCCAAAAAGGGAAAATTAAACTTCTTTGCCCACACTGACCTAATCTTCCCTCACCTGTACTATGGATGGGCACAAGTACAGATGTTGAGAGGGAAACAAAGGTTGTTGTTACTGAAGCAGCTGTCAGGGACAGAGTAAAGATGGAAACTTACAGTTCAGCAAGGTAAGGTAGGTGTGAGATCTACTGCACAGAAATGGGCTGAAGATTTAACTTTTCTTTTGTAAAAAGAAAATATTTCTACTATTGAGAAATGTAGAAATAGCAAAAATTGCATGAGGTACAGTGAAAGAAAGAAGGCACTGTATCAGAGACAGACGCTTCTTTAAATGACAGTGAAATAGCATACAGTTTGATTGCATAATTCCTTAAAAGCATCCATGAATTCCCATTACTTTTTAACTTCACAAAGACTAATTCAAGTCAAAAAGCTAATGTCTAGTTCTGCTCCAGTTGTCTGTTCCCCACTGCTGGACAAAAGTTTAAAATTTGCTTAGATCAGGGCAGTAGTTATTAGAAACAAATGAATGAACATGAAGTATATTTAGCACTTCAGAAGATTTTTCAAGTCTGAAAATGTATGTCACTTGTGGAGAAGAACAAGAATATTTCTCATTCACTCTTTGATCACCCATTTAATGGAGAGACATTTCCTGAAGGTCTGAATGGCCAAAGAGCTAAGAGAAAATAAGAATGTCCATGTCTTAGAATAGGTACATGTAATTAAACAAAGAAATTCTGGAATTTATTCAGGCTCTGTATCTCTTCCTCTATCATCTTAATTACTACTAATGCTCTCCCCTTAACATACAGCCTTTGAAGAAAAGATCTGAAAATGCTTCACACATTTTACATCATTAGGAATATTGAATCTTGCTTCCGGCAGACAGGCTCCTCTAGTCAAGCTTCAGTATAAACTTACTTCTTTCTGGTATTATAGAACTGAGTGTTAGAATTTAAAAACCAATAAATCCCAAGTGTTGACAAAGAGACATTACCAATATTTTGGAAAACTATACTAAAATCACTGAATTTATGTCTGGTGCCTATAGGGAAATCAGTATTTAAAAAAAAAAAAAAAAAAACAAACAAACAAAAAAAAAACAGCCACACACAAAATTACAGACTCAGAAAGCTTCTGTTAATTCACAGGAGGCAAGATGTGTTTCCAGAATCTGCAGCCAGCACACCTCAGTGCTACATGCCAGGTTTGTACCATGGGGATGGCCAAAGCAATGGGAGATACAAGTGAGCTAACAACAGAGAAGATAACAGGAAGAAAAACAGCTAGAGTAAAACCAAACAAAAAATAAAGGTACAGAAACACAGAGATCTCAACTGAAAAGCAGGTCACCCCCACACCAGCTGACGAAGGTCTCTCCCAGCACCAGAGAAGGAGAGTCCTGCCTCTGAGCAAACCTGAGATCTCATGGGCATGGTAGAAAAAACAAAAATATCTAGATGACACCAGGATGACAAAGGACATGAAGTCCAAAAGTAATCACTTAATTTGGTTTTTTTAAATATTTCACACTTTGGTTTTGACTTTTCTAGTGTATGGAGATATACTGTATGCATGAGCACACATTCATAAGACATCAATGTGCTTGGGCAATTCTGGAAAGAAACAGAACTGAGAGGAAGGAGTTAAAAAAATAAAAAAATATATAGTGGTTAGTACATAATCAACACTTCTTAATAGATTTTGAAGCATAAGCAAGAGGTAAAGTGTGTTCATTTGCATAATTTGGCATCATGTGAGCTAAGATACTTATTTGCCCCCCAGAGTCTCATATGATAACCTCCAAGGGCTTTGTGACAAGGACTACTGCAGCACACCTGCAAACCTACCATTAAACCCTTACCATCATTCAGAGAGTAGCAGGTAGTGTCCAATGGGAGCACTGCAGTCTGTCAGCCAGCATAAATTGCATCTTCAGCACTGCTGTCTGAATGGTTAACATTACCTACGTCTAGCCAAGAAGTGGAATACTTTCTTCACTATGAACCAAAGTGGAAGATAATCACATGAACCTACTGCTGGGCAAATGGAGACTAACAGCAACAGTAAGAGGACAGTCAGGATTGCTGGTGCCTTTTCCAAAACTCTTAGAAATGCAAACTTTCTCCTTGACACTTCTGCTTGAATTACTACATCACCTTGGAAAAGAAACATGGCTTTGCTGGACTGCTTGCCTCTCACTTTTCCCCAGCTCAAGTGACATCAGACAGCAGATGGAAATCCAGTTTTCAACACACATTAAACAAACTAAAAAGCATTAGCTTTGGGTTTGTCAAGTAAGAAATGAAATGTTGCATTCTGACTGTCTGACAGCTATTTGTCTCAAAGCATCCTGACATGATAGGTAAAATGTGAAATACAGGAACACCTGTTTGTACTCAAATCCCAGCCCCAACTGCAGTTCCCTGAAACAAACAAAGGGAATAATTGGTTGCAGAGTTAATGTGTACAATGCAACAGCTATGGTTCCAACCCAAATCTGGAAAGAGATGAAATCCTCAATTTATGCTATGACAGTTGATTAAAACTTGAACTTAAAGACTCACTTCCAGTTCATCCCCCTTGGCAGATGAGGCTGTGACAGCCCTGGTGCTCTTTACCACCACACCACCATAGGAGCTTTCAACAACAGTTTCAAGGAGGACAAAAAACACTGATGTGAACAGGATATTGATGGGAGTTTGCAGTTGAAGTTTTTATTGGTCCTACTAAAAGTCCATTTGCTTCCCTTCAAAAAGCAATCTCAACTTTTAATTATAAATTGCCCTAAAGCACTAACATTTTCTTCCTCATTTACCCTACTAATTAGTGCATTATATAGTGTCACTATTGGTGACGGTGAGAATGTTAATAATTAAATCTATTTTAAGTGGACTCTCCCTGTTCAAAGCTATGGAACTGATCAGTTATATAGAAGAACACAACATTTCAAAAATGAAAACCTACTGCACCTTTTCAAAACAAGGCTCCTTGCAGGACCTTGTGAAATACTTCTATAGGTGAATCCTAACACTAGTGAAATAAGAGTCAAGCAGATTTCAGACCAGACTGATTAAATGAGAAATATAGTGGGAACAAGAGATGTAATACAATTGCAAAAGTTTTTGTTTGTTTACTAACTGAATGTTCATTCCCTCAAAGACTTTCCACATTCAGATCTGTATTCATGTATGATGAATACTTTTTATTTGGGGTTGTTCTATTCCTTGTTCTTCTAAACAGTTTCCGGGCCCCAGACAGGTGCCATTCAGTACAACTTGGAGAGGGAGCACAGCTGGGCCTGTGTCAAAGGACAAGTCTAAATGCAGCCAAGGCTCTGAGGACACCCAGTCCTCTCAGGGTATAAGACAGAAAACACCCCCCCTTTCAACCACTTTATCAATTAAACTTCAGAACAGGTTTTTTTATAATGAAAGAAGGATACAGAAGCTTTCCAGAGGTGATACAGCCAACATCTGCCAGGGCATACCTTGATCTGGATAAATGCCAAATAAAATCTAGGGTGAGGATAAAAAATAAACATTTATTAGTAACAGAAAAACTGAAAAAGACCTGCTAAACTTATCTCAAATACTTTAAAATTGCAAAATCAATTTCAAATTGCATTCAACTGTGAGATTGTTTCAGTATTTTCAGGTATATTTCCACCACAGTTGAAAAGCATCTCTGGGATACTTAACAAGGGTAAGTAATATTCCTTCTATTAATTTACAGCCGAAGTCACATTTTTTATGCATTTTTTCAAAACGAATCTTAGGACTGAAGTTGTAATCCTCAGGATCTGTCTGGAAAGCAACACCCACACCTGAGGAAATGCAGAGTGTCATCTATTTTCTTCCTGCCACAGAAGCCCTGCTACCCAAAAAGGAGTTCCTCACAGCTGCTAAAAGAATAAACTCCAACTTTTTGAAATTTTTCTCTGCACTTTCAGTCTAAGATTTTGCTGATTTTGAAGATTTTGTTAAGGGAGGGCAGCACTTTGGCCACTCCAAGGAGATGCCAACCTCCCCATCACCTTCTGCCTTTGACATTGTGAAGCGCTGCCATTGCTGGGGCATCCTCCAGAATGCTCCCCAATGAGCATTCCTCAGGTGTCAGGATCAAAAGATGCATCCTAAATGCAACAAGCATCCATAAGGGACCTACAAGTTTGGGGTTAAGCTGCCTTTAGCATTTTAAATTACCAACTCAACTGCTTACTCAACCACATTGTCCTGAGTGCACTAGTCCTGGCAACTAGAGCACCAAATAGGAGTCTCATTAGGCATGAAGCCTGCACAGTATTGTCATTTTTTGCCTCGAGACATTTTCTGTGAGCTAAGAGAAAAGATCATTGCTCATTTTGAACTATTTCTAAGGAAATGGGGACAGGGGAAGACTACAAATTCAATACTTACAGAGCAGACAACTACAAAGATAAAAAGGCCTGAAACTTTCAGGAATTTTAGACAGCATCTGAAACACAAAGAAACATGTATTTACTATCTGGCTAGTTTTAAAACAGCATTTTCTAGTCTCTTAACAGCTCTGACATTTTAGAAACATTATGTTAAGCATTTATGGGTGATAATATACCACATCAGGGTACAGACACCACAAAGCAAGGTCAGCAGGGGCTTGGGAAGCCTTGGTGACTGTAAGGGCTCCTGCACCAGGTCTGCTGCGAGATGGATCTCAATGCACAAAAAGGAGGATTTGCCCCTTGGAAAATCTAAGGGAAGGCTGCAGAATGAGCTGGATCCTGGAACCACTTGTCCACTGTTGCTGCTGGCCTCCGACAGATCCAGATCTCCCTTAGCTCATTCTTGTCTCTTCCAGAGAGGCAAAGGAGCATTGCCATCACAGGGAGGTGGCATGGCTGCGCTGAAAGTACAGCGTGTTGCAAAGACAGATGGTGTCATGAGTGACTTCCTCAAACCTGGACTTGTGGATACAAAAATGCTGCTAGCAAGGATTTTCTTGCTATTTTCTAAGTCCGTGAGAGACTTTTCTCTCTCACAGAAGAGGTAGCAGAGTTATGTAAACAACCAAACACCTGCAGCCTTGAGAAGCCTTGTTTAGAGTACAGTAGGAAAATATTTTGACAATGGATGTTTTAGGATTTTAGCCAGTCACCCCAAGGGGTGGCTGATCCTTTGTCCAATTAGACCATGAAGAAAAAAGTCTATAAAAGAGTTTGCAAAATAATTAAATAAATCAATCTTGCTGCACAATTCCTGCCTGCTGGATCTTCTCTCCTCCTCCTCCTCTACGGCTGTGGGACACGGTGATATACCCTGGGGCCTAGGCCTGCGGTAATATGGATTTATAATTCACACCCTGAAAAGTATTAGAAAAAGCAGTTTGAAGACAAGAACAAGCTTTAAGAATCTTCTGGGTTTAACAGTATCTTTTAAAACCAAATATACTTCATGAGCATAAAGCTACTAACAAAACTAAGTATTTTTTCCATAGCACATCCATGCCCATTGAAGGAATGCCCTGTTCTGGAAATTAGATGTCATAAAATATTCTGAATTTTCCAAGCTTACTACTGAGTAGGTTAGGCAAGGATAACTCCAAATTAAAATGTGGATGTTGAAAATGCATGGTCTTGAGAAAGAAATCTTAAGATTTAGCATTTTTACCATTTTTTAATCTTACTCAAAAGACAACTCAACTAAAAATTTTCTGACTGCCCATCAATATGTTATACTGATGTCTTAATTTACAGAACCCTTTCTGTTGATTTGACCTCATTACATATTTTCATTTTGAAAGCATCAATATTCTCATTCAATTTTTTTCAAAAGTAAACATTCAAACATTGCTTTTCTGACAGAATGACAAATGCAAGGCTTGACTTAAACCTGATGACAAGCAAGAAGGAAAACATTTCAAGTTACCAGGATAATTAGTTGAAAAAGGAAGAGTGCAATAAAAAAGCTGCATCGACAGATGCTATAGGACAAAATATTAAAGCAGAATATGAAGAATGTCATAAATAATTTTTAATCACAGTGGAAATAAGTTCCTAAATCAATTCATTGACAGAAAGCAACATAAATGACTGGAGACCCATTTTTCAAAAACATTCTTTTCTGAAGTTTCCCCTCTCTTTAGAATTTTCCAAACAGAAGCTGATAAAAACCAGCAGCTAATAAAAATGTGTTGTCACAGAGAAACTGGTACAAAGGGGCTACAGTCCTCTATTAAATACAAGTGGCAACAACTTTACCCAAACTTTGCACAACATGGAAATATAGAGAAGGCAGAGGAAGAGGAGAAGGAAGACAGTTAGGTGGCTTCTTCTAGAAATTCCAAGTAGCCCTACTCTACTGAAAAGCAAGATGGTAGAGAGAGGAAGAAGGTAATAAAGGCATGAAAAGAAAGGAATGATGACAAAAGCCATTATCAGCACTTCATCACTAAAAGCTTCTTTTGGTATTCTGTGATTTATGGAAAACACTTAGTGCCATCTTAGTCATACATCCTCTATCCTGCCTGTCTATTCTGCCCATATCTACACTACAGTTTCATTCTGGAATTTTGCGAATTTATTATGTTATGAATTAATAAATTCTAATCCAGACTAGTTTAATTTTAACATACTTTATATTTTTTGTTTGCACTTTGGACCTACAATTTATAATAATAATAATAAAATTTATTATTTAAAAAAACCCTTGATGTTAAGGCACAAGTGAAATTAAAAAAAAACCATAAATTAAGCATTTATAAATTAATAACCACTTGTTGTAAATAACAGAAACTCATCCAAAGGAGCTGGAAAAATGTGATTAAAACAAGGTTATACAAATGGTTTTAATAAATGTAGAATTTAGAAGGGTCTTTTCCTCCCATCTGTTTGTTTTCATTGGAATTTCATATTAGGGAAGCAGCACTTTTAACAGCTTACATTTGCGACATGATCAGCTTTTGATTCACCCGTGGTTTGCAATCTGTGTCTTCCTACAGTGCTAATCTGGCACAGCAATGCAAGTACAAGCCCTGTGCCAAATCCTGTGCTGATATATGCCTCCAGCACAATCCTATTTGACTTCAGTTGGAAATGCATGGAGTATAAAGCTATAAAGGATTTTACCCCCTCTTCTAAGGCAAATGATTTTTAGTCTGATCTGCATATGGTGTCAGGCAGTTTAGCTTCATTTGCTGTCTCAGCAGAGTTATGCTGATTTACAACAGCGAAGGAGATGATCCCATATGTACAACCTGCACTATAGCATTCAAAATTTATCTCAAGGGAAGTTCTGCCAGAAAAACGTGCTCCTCCCCAGATTATAAACCTATGCTGTACTGGAAACAATGGATTTCACACTCCCAATAGACACCTTTGTTACATCAAATACCAGGGAAATCTACCACAAATGTGAAGAAAGACACCTGCCAAACTTCTTTGCATATGCTCACATTGCACTAATTGCAGTCATTGGAATTCTCCTGCTCCATTTATTCAGCAGCAGAGTGGGAGAGCACAATACCATATGCACAATGAGAGGAAAACAATTGTGAAGTGATGAGCTAAGACAGTATACAGATTGGGAAAAGATGCACTGACATCTCTCTGGAAAGACACTGTAGATCCACAAGGAGGTGTGGACCTGCAGTGTTGGGCTCCGTGAAAACCCTGCAAAGCTATCTGCAGACACCAAACCAAACTAGAGAAAGTATTGAACCTCTGGAAGGGGCAGAGGGAATTAGTATCCAAGATTAAAGGTTTTGCTAGTTAAATCCCAAGCAAAAATATCCTGAGAAAATTTGAAGTTAAGCTCTTATCATATTGCTATCTTTTAATATATTAACAGATTCAATTTCCCCCATGCCTAAATGATGTAAAAGACTGTTTTGGGGTAAAGAGTGAAATATATTAATGTTGTCCAAGATAGAAAAATTCTCAGTTATATTTTGCTTTGTGTGTATGTGAAAAGCTACTGTGATGACTACAGAAGAACTTTTACACACATTTTAATTAAAGTGAAGCAAGAAAACACTGAAGAAAAAAATGCTGTGGAATCAACCACAGGGCTTTTAAAAAATTGTTTCAAAGAAATGTTAAAAGCAATATAGAAGGTATTTATTTACAAATTTAGAATAGGTGCTATGATTGATTCTTGTTAGAACCAGGGGCTCTTGGTCATTATGTAGAGTCTATAATCAATTTCACACTATCAGTGGCAAGATACAGTCTAAATACAGAGTCTTATTTTATTAAGTTACATAAATAAAACATTTTCTAGACATCTATACATAGAAACAAATACATGCAGGAATTTGAAAAAGAAAAAAAAAATGTTTAAATTCAGACCTCATCTTTGATAAACTGAACTTGACATGAAGGTTGTCCAAGATTTCATATTTCTCAGAAGAAGCAGATCTGGGAAAACTTGTCATTTCACTTTCCAGTTGAAACCTTTGCTCAAATTCTGCAGAGCTGTTGTCCCATGAATCATCATCTGTGGTAAAATCTGGATTATGAAGGGCCATACACTGCAACCTGTCACACATTTTCAGTAAACATAATAAAACAGTGTTTTACTTCAACAGGTAGTAGATACAACTGACTTTACAGAACCTTAGGTTCTGTAGAGAGAGATTTTTATGGAAAATTTCATAGAAAGAGATTTATTCAGTACAGAGTTCCCCTTGGTGACACAGCTGGGTAGACTGGGGAGCAAGAACAAAGACCCCATGACATTTAGGTGCACCTGAGAGAACCAGTTCTCTAATACAGCAGGCAGATGTACTTCAGGATTTGGTGTGTAAGCTCCATTATCAGGACCTTCCCTATAGTTCTGCTTTGTCTTTCAGTGTGCTTTGTGTAACAACACGTGGAGGAAATAAGAGCACACAACCTGCAGCTGTCTAAGCTTTGGGCTCTCTAATCACCCTGACCTCAGGCCTTACATCCTTCCCTTCCCTTTTTTCAGGCCCTTCTCTGCTACCAAGGTCCTCCGGAGTAATTCTCTGCTTACAGCCCCTGCTATTCACTTTATTTCCCAGCAGGTTTGGCGTTAGGATATAAGAAAGAACCACATGCAATTAAATAGAAGAGAGCTTAGGAAAAAAATATTTTGAGAAAAATGAAAGTAACTCACCCATTTTCCTCTGAGGAAACCTTCAGTAGTGGTGTCTTCTCTGTAAAACCAGTGTTTTTTGACCTCAAGCTGAATAATTTTGAAAAATTGAAGTGATATCTTTGGAGGGAGAAAAAAAACAGAACAGTAAATACGCAGTAAAATTATTCCCTACAGATCTACAGAATATTTTGCTACAAGTCCATCTAATTAGTTAAATATTCTTTAAGAATGGTATTCACCTAAATTAGGGTTTTCATTACATTTGAACTAGACATGGTAGTTACTTTCTTATACTCACAGGGGACTCATTTATATAGGTTTACACTAGGATACTTCATAAAATATGAGAAAATAGAAGAATTTATTTCCCATGTTATTTGAGACATGGATCACAATCTACAAATCTACTAATCCCTAAAGTAACTTAGATACTCTTTGTATTAGGGAAGAAAATCTGAATGCAAGTACTTCATTTCTGCAGCACAATCCCTTCCAAATGGTTTCTGTCAAGTCTTGGTCCTGGTGTTGCAGATAATTAAACAGAATTACGTAAGTAACTTCTTGCCATATTACAGCTTAACATTGTGAAGGAGCTTTTGCCAAAGTATAAATCCCCAAACTTAAGAAGCAGCTGAAGACAATCAGTCACAATCACAGAGGTCTGTCTTTGGGGCAGGCTTCTGGGAGAGACTAAATAATTGAGCCATTTTAGAATATCTTCCCATGACCAGGCTCTTTCAGAGACATTTACTATCAAAATCAACATTATTCAGGTACACTCAGATTTATTCCATCCAAAACTGTAGTCTCCCACCACCAGAAAGTTTCAAAGAAATATGCTAGATATACAGTCAAAATGCAGGTCTCAACACACCCAGAGGAAACCTACTTAGAAGAAACCCAAAATTTCTTCTACTATTGCTGGACTGTGAGGAGCAAGAAACAATAAAATCATAGACTACTAAATAAATACGCAAAGGTGACTGGGTATTCAATCTTCTAAATATAAGGACAGTTCCAAAAGAAGGATTTGCGTATTTGACTTTATAACACGATGGAATACAGTGCAGTTTCTTACAATTTGTAAAGCTGTGTCTGGAGTCTGACTTTGTAAAATTAAAACTTCCAGGTACTGCTTCAGCTTGTTTGTTCAGTAGTGTTTTCAGTCTGAAGATGTGCTAGGTGCAGAGCAATTGGATACGGTTATTTCAGCCTTGAGTGTCCACAACATTCATTCAAATTCTGCTGTAAGCCACATAGTCTCAGCAGAAGAGAGTGAATGACAGAGATTGAATTACCCAGTACCTCAGGTCAAACGTTGGGCAGATTACAACTCAGGTGCTACATTGCACTGAGACTTCATCTGTGAAGAGATGATTGCATACTCTGAAGCTATCAAAGTGCTTCCTTTTTGAAGCAGAAGAGTATCATTCACACAAAAGAAAGTCTAAGTGGAGAAACCACTGCTTTTGAAGCAATTGCTCTTCTAATTTCATCATGGCTTTCCATGTAAGAGGCTACCTAGAGCTTTTACAAAATGGAACCCATAGGGATAGCAAGAACACTCTCAGGACTTTAAACATGTGCTCGGCAAGCATTGCTGATATGTTCCTGGCTAATCCCAGCATCCAACTACACTCAAAGTCTGCATCCAAAGGGGCAATTTTGCTAACAATTCTGATGGTGGACCTTGAATTTGTGTGTTCAGAAATTTGACTCATGAAAAGACCATTTAGCTGTTTCTGCTTTTAAACACAACAATGTCACTTGCTCCACAGGAAAAAAAGGTTTCAAATCATATATAATAAATGCTGTTCTGATCTTACCTCACCTTGTTGTCAGAGACTGAAATATTATGTTTATGACTTAAACATTTTCATGAAGGACTTTTAAAACTGTATGACGAAAGCTGCAGAGAAGACTACCACACCCTGGATGGGGCTCTGAGAGGCCCTACACCTCTCGCTGATGAAGATAAGATGAAGTAACAACTCAGGGCTGGGGACATTCACAAAGCACAAGCTTAGCACCTTCGGGGTGGAGACCACAGCCCCAGGGCTATCAGCTGCCAGGCTCCCACAGAGCCCCTGCACCAAAGGATGGGGGGAGAGAGTCTTTGGGTGTTGGAAAAGTCTCTGGTCAGAGGCGCAGTGACTGCCCATCCTCCGCTGTGCAGACCAGCTCGGCTGAGGGGCCCTCACCCAGGGAAAAGGCCGCATCCATGTGAAGGACAGCAGAAGGGGGCTGTCATGGCCCATCAAAGACCCCCAAAAGGGGTCCCCAGACCCTACACCAGAGATGATGCAACAGATCCACAGTGTTGCAAGGTACAGTGTCAAACTGGCCCCCTACAGGGGAGACACATGGGCATTCCCACCTTCCCAAAGTGTATATTAATCCACTGGATTCTATACTCTTCAGCGTCTGGCACTGTGTGGTGGCATGGAGACGGCAACAGGGGACCCTCACCACCAGCAGACCAGATGGAGGGGAGCAATGAGACATCTCTGAGACCCGCGGATGGGTGATTGCTTCCACCTAACCCCTGTCATGTCTCCCTGTCACCCTCCATGCACACTTCTTTCTTTTTTTCTTTTTCTTTCTTTCTTTTTTCTTTTTTTTTCTTCCTTCCTTCCTTTCTTCTTTCTCCTTCCTTGCTTTCTTCCTTCTCCTTCCTTCCTTCCTTCCTTCCTTCCTTCCTTCCTTCCTTCCTTCCTTCCTTCCTTCCTTCCTTCCTTCCTTCCTTCCTTCCTTCCTTCCTTCCTTCCTTCCATTTTTCTTTCGCTTTGCCTCTTTTACTATTAAATAAAATATATCAATTTTTTGGCACCAATATCTAACCTCATTTGGTTTTAATCACATTTTTGGGTACATTTTGAACCTTCCATTCAAAATGTACCCAAAAAGTTCTTTCTGTTTCATACACAGAGACTTAATTTTCTTTGCTCTTCTGGGTTTAAACCGGATCGTAACACTTGTGCACACCATTAACCTTTCCACACTTTCTTTTGTTCTTTTTTTCCTAGGATGTGTAAATTCTGAGACTATTAACCAGAACACTTTCTATTAAAGTTTCAATTTTCTTCTAACTGTTAGGGGCTGATACCAACATTGTTTTGTGTTACACAGGCATATGTATCTCCACGGACAATCCACACCTCAGCAGCTCTTCACCACTACTGTGAATAGCCAGTTTGCAAAAAGGGTTGAAGGGCAAAGCAACCACAGGAATGGCAACAAGAAAGAGAGGATAAAGGTCAGGTGGAAGGTGGTTTAAGTGACAGAACCTGAGCTAAAGAATTCAGAATGCTAGTTAAAGATAGCACCTTCACTTTCTTCTTACACTTTGTTACCCCCACTTGCTGGCACTGGTCCCATCACTTTTAAAAGAAACTCGAGCTGAACAGATGGCCAAGAATGACAAAGACAGTAAAAACAGAAAAGGTCTTCAGATAAAGTAAAAACAATTAGTACATGACAACATCAATTTGCAGAGAATAAAAACACATGGACAAGAATAAGCAGCAGGAAACAGCCAGGCTTGACAAAACAAAAATAATTAGAGAAAAAGCAGAAGAGCCTCAACTCCCCCATGATGTGATTACTCTAATTAGAGAATGAGAGTAATATAAACAATAAAGCTAATTAGGGCATAAAGGAATCTTGAAGGCTGAAATCTCTAGAAAGAAAAGTTGCAAAAACATTATTTAAAAAATAGAGATGGATTATAAAAATTAAATTCATCATTGAATAGAGAGCCTAGTGCAAGACCCCCCATGCCCCTCATACTTCTGCAGAGATGCTATAGATGCAATTTGACCATCCACTTAATCCAAAGATAACAGATCATCTGCAACCAAAACCTAGGAAGGCCCAAAGACCCCCTGCTGATAGAGGAAGAAGTCTTCAGTGCTCAAAAACCATCTTAGTATCACTCCTGGTACTCCTAAACCCTGCAAGTAGCTGGTAATTGGGACACTGTCTAAATAGGAAACAAATCAAAATGTGACACATTTCAAAACCAAAGCTCACACTTTGAATGTTTCTTCCTGATCAAATAGCTAGAAACTTCCATTATATCCACACGCTAGAATGGAGTGCAATCCACCTCTACTGAGCAGATCAGCAACATTACCAAGACGCTGATCACCAGGTCAGCTCATCAACCCATTGTGGATAGGCCTCTTTGCAGGATGAGAGGACCACTGGATTTACACTGTGTGCAGGCAAGGATCTGGTAAGCTGGACACCACTTGTGTTCACAGTTCTTTTCTCATGGTCCAGACCCAAAAATCATTAGCATTTTTTACATCAAATATGAGAATCATAGAATAGTTTGAGTTGGTCAAACTGGCCCTCTGGAGAGGTACAGCGAGAGCAGGAGATGAAAGGAAGAGATGTGGGAGACTCCAGTTGCTCCCACTGATGGGCTGATGACTCCTCAGACATTAGTCAGAGTTGGTGGCTGAAGAGGCCTGCGGTTTTTACCTACAGCACACCGCTGCTTCCCATTACCTGCAGCTGATACTTTCCTGCCATCGAGCGCTAGACCTGCACTCTGACCACATTTTCAGGCATTTCCTAACTGTGTTTATACCTGCAATTTTAAACAAAAGGAAAAGGAAGACTGTGGTGGGCACTGATGTTCAGCCATAAGCAACATTCGAATCCCAAATGCACTACAGCAAAGGACACCAAAAGAAATAAACATCCTACAAGAGCCTGAGAAAGCAAATGACCATATTCATCCTAGTTAGGCTGCAAACACTTAAAATAATCACTAGGTCTGACTGGAACCTATTATTTAGCCTTGTATTGAAAAGATTTATCATGCTGCACAATGCATTGTGTTCAATCCTTATAATAAAAAAGATTCATTTTAAATATCAGCTAATATAATGCTTCATCTCCCATATGTTATGTCATGCACAGAACTATCAGTTGGGGAGCTATTTCTATGAAAAGAGAAAGCAGTAATTCTCACTTCCATGGGAAAGATTTGGTCAGAATTGAAGAAGAGGTGAATATGGAAGCATATATATTATGCAAGAACATCAGCAGTTTTGACAATAACTTATTAAAAAATTCACTATATAAAAAATTAAAATCAGGGGGGAAAAAGAGTTAGCATGCTTTCCTGAATTAGTAATCTAATTCTAAACTAGTAACTAAAAATATTATAAGCATGAGGTTGCCTCAAACAAAAGCTCAAGAATACTACTGAGCCAAGAGTTTTAAGAAATACAACAACTTAAGCAAAATTTCCTGGAAGAGAAGAAGTCCAGAGTAAAAATATGAGAGATCATTAATCATGCAGGGGACTAGTCACAACAGCGTGAATTTAATTTATCATTTCTACATTCTTTTAGAATAAAACCTTATTTCAGAAGCTTCATCTTCCCTGAAAACATTTATACAAATCATATGTACTGAACTAATTACTCTTATCATAGCTGTAAACAAGCAAAATGCAGAAATAAATGGAAAAACAGGGGTTAAAAAAAAATAAAGAAAAAACTACAAAGAAAGAAAGCCCCAGACCAGCTTTTGACTGCACTTAAAATACTTTCTTCCACCAGATCTGGTATTTGTGAGTTTCTGATAAAGTCCACTTTTTGAGGAACAGTTACGTGGCAGAAACTGTGCTGACCAACATCATAGCATTCAACTCTTAAACCTTTACTGTGCACTAAGCAGCTGTATGCATACAGCTGACAACTTTATGGTGTACATGTGCCCACACAGAAACACAACCCTCCGTGATGACTTCTCCTCAGCAGTAGCACATCGTGGGGAAATTGCTATGACTACCCATCACAAATGAACTATGGCCAGCTAATACACTCAGAGTCAAGGAAAGAATCCAGAGCTCACATCTCTAAACAGGTTCCAGATGTTTCCTGATGACTGCTTTATGTAGCTTCACCAAATCAGCAAATAACCTCCAGGCCCTTTAAACCCATGCACCATTAAGATGTCAGAAAAAATTAGCAGTGAAAGCATTAAATACAGACTCATTTTCTACTTGACTTTTTAAGTTTTCTATTAGACAGGACTGTACAGGATCCTGCAAAAGGATCCCCAGAGAGGGATCCTGAAGGGCTGGCACTACCTGATACCTGTGAGAGGTACAGCCAGCTGGCCGGTCTCATGTTGAAAGACATTGAGGTGCTGGAGTGTGTCCAAAGAGTAAATAGGGTGGTGAAGGGCCTGGAGCACAAGTCTTATGAAGAGCAGCTGAGAGAACTGGAGTTGTTTAGTCTGGAGGAAAGGAGGCTCGGGAAGACTTTATCTCTCCCTGCCTGAAGGGAGGTTGTAATGAGGTGGGTGTTGGTGTCTTCTCCCAGGAAACAAGTGACAGGACATGATGGAATGGCCTCAAGTAGTTTCAGGAACAGTTCAGATTGGCTATTTGGAAATATTTTTTTCACAGAAAGGGTTGTCAAGCATTGGAACAGACTGCTCAGGGAAGTGTTAAGTTACCACCAGGTAAGTCAGACATTTAAAAGATGGGTAGATGTGGCACTTAGGGCCAGGGTTTAGTGGTGTTCTTGGCAGGGCTGTGGAAACAGTTGGACTTGATAATCTTAAAGGTCTTTTCCACCCTAAATTATTCTATTATTCCAAATTGAGAAACATATGCCATGCCAAGACCCCAGGCAATTAAGGAACATGCTTAAGAAATGTGTAGAGAAATGCGTGCTGAGCTTATTCTAGATGGAAATGGTTCCTTATACAGGGCACGCACAGTGCGTTTGCTTCATTCACTTCTGCTGGATTTGGAAAGTGAACATGTTCTGCAAGAGCAATTTTAGGTTCAACAAATAGCCTGGAAAATAGAGTGCTGCCTGTGATTCCTGTTTTAAAATCAAATCGGGCTTTGTAGGGTTACTGTACTTCTCTGAAAAAAAAAAAAATCAGGTATCTCCACAGTTTGGTCATTTGTCTACCTTAAAACTCTTTGCCTGACTCTGTCAGGGAAGCTCTCCATCAAGAAGACATAGAGGTATAGTTAACAGACCACGAGCTCACTGCAGTGGGTGAAGATAAAAGAAAGGACTTAACCCTTAAGCTGCCATGAAGCATTTCTGACTCTACCTCAGAGGAACTGTTCTCCACACATTTTCTGCTCCCATGTCAGGGCATCATGAGGTCCATCTACCCAGTGGGAGGGGAGTCAGAAGCAGGGAGTGGCTGTGGGTCTGGCAGGGCCATGATCTTCCCAACCAGGGCCTGTTCCACAGCACCCAACAAGGGAGCGGGTACAGGATGGGGATGGGGACACAAGTCAACCCTGATTTCATGATCATCCACTAGGACCACAGTGATATGGCAGGTCCAAAAAACCTACCATTTGAAGGAGTGAGAAGTTGCACTGAAAAGAGTATCTGCTGTTTCCTCCTCTAATTTTTCTGCTTCAGCAAAGAAAATTGGAAAGCTACAGGAGACCACATGGAAAACTGCAGACAGTCTGAAGGAGAAAATAAATTTCAGGAGCAGATGCTGTTAAAAGAATTTAGCTGTTAGCAGCTGCCAGAAAGCTGCAAATTTGAAAAAGGTATCAGGAGCCAGTATGGGTAGTGGTCCAAATTCCAAACCCCCAGTATCTCTATGGATTACACTGATAACCTGTTAAGAGCTATTATCTGCAAATGCTGCAGGGTATACTGAAAAATGAGTCTGCATTAGGGAGGAAATTTATCAGGAACACTTAAAGCATGACTGCACTTGTGACACTTTAGTATATTCTGCAGGCTTGGCTTTTAAATGCTAGCATTTTTCCTTGACATTCACAATGGGCTTTTACCTTAACTAGCTCTGCTGCTAACTGAACTTATGATAAATAAAGGGGGATCACACCTTTTTTCTAGTCCATAAGGGAATTCGAAAAATCTCAAACATTGAGAAAGTGGTCACAACTTAATGCTTTAACTTTATATCTGACCAGACTCTCTTAAAGATGCAGTATGGGGTGCTTAGATGATGGAAATATGAACAGAAGAGTAGGTCTGAGATACAACTAAATGATGTAACCACTTCTAGAGAAGGTTGCTATTCGTCAAGCATTGAAGCGATAGAATGTTGTAGTCTCAAAGGTTTGGGGGAACATATGTTGCAGCAGGAAGATTTACTTACAGACCAGCTGAATTCAAGAATTATGCAAGAAAAGGATGCACTATTAAAACAAGATTACTGGCCACTTCCCAGAAGAAGGAACATCTTCATACACAACAGTGAGGCAGGATTATTTGGATAAAATTTTCCTTAATCCAAGCAATGTACTGACAAGCTGAGACATGCATTGATTCTTCTGGCCTTGTATAGTCTTAAGATGTATTCTTATGCCACTCACCCCAGTTTTGGAGGCTGAAAAGAGTAATTAGTTAGCTATGCTTAGAGATCACGTAAGGAAGAATCTATTTTTTCCTTTTTTAAGCATTTCTTTGCAAATTGTAGTTCCATATGTTTCATTCCAAGAATTTGGATAGAAGATTATTCAAACTGTAACTTTTGGATAAAAAAAGACTTTGTCACTAAAAAAAAAAGGTGTCTCCATTCCTTAGAGTTAAAAAAAAAAAAAGCCAGACATCTACCAAAAAAAAAGCTCATTAACAACATGAAAAAATGTGGCTGATCTCTGTGCCTGGAGAGGTGTTACAGAGGCAGGCCACCACACAGCTTAAAAAAACTCAAGTTGTCATCAAATTAAGTTTTGTTTAAAAAAACCCACGTGATGGATCCAAACTATTGTAAGCTTGCTGGGATTAGTATTTTTTCCTTTGGTCACAATAAAATGAAATAAGGTAAGTTCAAGCATACTCATATCTGTTAAATAGTCAGGTATTACAATATAACTAGGACATTTTATGTGGCCTTTATGTAGATTCTGATCTAAGTGGACTGGACCCAGAAAAAACACTGAAACTTGCTTCAAAGCTGGAGCCTGAGACCAAGTAGACAAAGAAGAAATAGCAGTAAAATTTGCAGATAAATACTTTCTAGTGGGAGATATAGCTGTCATGTTTTGAAATAACAATATTAAGTTGATAAAATAATAGATGTTTTTTCACTTGGAAGTCCTTCCATTATATTTACTTTTTTTAATTATTTTAATTACAATGGAGGTACTAAGAATTCCTTTTCAGGTTCTGGCTGAGCATCAGGCACTGAGGTTTTTCGTATAAGCTTTGCCATCTGAAAGTCTGCTTTAGGATAGTTACAGTCACTGGCAAGAGAGTGATCTCTTCAAATCATTTTCATCTTCCACATCTCCCATGTTGTCTATACAAGGAACCTCTGCAGCAACAGAAAGACTTTTTCACTGAATAATATATAAGCCTTACACAAATAATCTCTATATTACAGTGTAATAAAAAGTACTTTTTTCATGTACATTTTATTTGCACTTAGATCAAATCTCTTTTTTCGTACAGAAGAGTTTTCAAAAAAGTTACTCAGTTTTGCTTAAGCATACAAAAAAATCTATTAACAAGTCCTTCCAAACATGACTTCCTTATAACTTCCTAATAAGTAACTTCCAAAACAGAGTAATTCCACATAACTGGTCATTTGCATTCCACTTTGAGTTATATCAGAGACAAAAAATTTTAAAGTATTGAAAATCCCAGAGGAACAAATTAAAGAAACCAAACAAAATAAAAAGTCAAATCATAACAATAAAATATTTTCTCTTATATTTGGATGATGTTCAGTGAAATCATTCAAGAATAAATGCAGTTTTATCTCACAAAGATGCTGCTCTTCCGCACAATAGCCTTCACTAAGATTGCTGTTACGAATTAACATATGCAGTTTATGAGTCTCAGGAACTTCATGCCATAGCCTTAGGTTCTGGTTTGCTACCAGACATCTTTTTCTGCCTTAAAAGGCCTTATATATTTAGACCCTCAAGTCTACAATGTCAGAGAAGGAGCTTCTAATCTGTATTAACAAGCAGTTTTGAAACACAGATTTTTGATTCTTTGCTGACCAAGGGGAGACTAATTTAAAACACAAGATCAGAGTCCATAAACACATTCAACTGAAATTCTCAAAGTAAAAAGGAGGGGAAGAAAAACAACCACCAAACAAATCAACCCAAACACTGAGGATTATAAGTAACACATTCCGTACTCTTTCAGGGTAGCATGCAAATCATACTCAGCAAGTCCCCCCAAAAGTGGGGAAATTGACGACAAAAACAAAGAATAATAATGCCATTTCAGCTTCCCTTCCTCCTGATATAAACTCTAAACCTTCTCCAGGTAAGAACATGCTGCTGTGCACTGAAAAGCCAAAAACCAAAATCATGCCTCTCAGGGCTCATAAGGAAATGCCTCTTCCTACATGGCAGATGGCTTTGTTCCTGAAATATAGCTTAACTTGACATCATATTTCTTCATACACTTCTTCCCTCCCTGTCACTCAGATGCCAGACTCTTTCCTCTCATACACCACATTTACTTCGACCCTATACAGAATGGAATAAGTTTGGTTACTCCATAGTCTCACAGAGGTGACTTCCTTCCATATTGTTCCTGAAATAGCATATTCCTCATGAGATATGTGATAATATTTGTTATGTATGTTTTTAAAATTAGCACCATCCCAAAGCTAAATAAATCCTGGATACTGATCATCAGAAAAATAGATAGGACAATAATTCTTCACATACACATGAAAATCTCTGGCCACCCAGAAATTAGGCTACATAAATAAAACTTCATTCTGTGCTCCCAAAGAAAAAGAAAATACAAAAGGGAAAGTGTCAGTGCCCCTGACTTAAAAAGAAAATTCTTCATCAAGAGATTATCTGCAGAAAAGGGGAAAGCCCATGCTTACATGGCTGCTCTATGTCAGCAGCTTCTGTACCGCAGAGATGCAGTGGAGCACAGCTAATATAGACAGTTAAAGACAGAAGAAATTTTACAAGTGTTTTGATTCCTCAAGCAGATACAGTGCCTGAGTAATCTATTAATTTTTCAATCAAAAACACTCATTAGCATTCTTAAAAGGATGAACTAAAACCACTATTTAAATGTTTAAAAAGCAGTTCTTGTCATTTTACCATGTGTTGAACCAGACAGTTATGCAGCTATTTGATTATCTACTCAAATGGATCAAACAGGGTTAGTGTTCTTGAACCAACAGCACCTCCAAATAAGAAAAGCTTGAAATGTAAGAAAAAGTGCAAACAAAACAGTTCTTGCATATATTTTTTCAATAAAACAACTCCAGAAATCATTGACAACAGTTACTGCATCAACAACTCTCTTTTTAATACCATCTGCACAGGCACTTTGCAAAAAGAAATTATCCATAGACTGTGACATAGCAGGAAAACTGAAGGATATTCTGACAAAAATGGAAATGCAAAGGAGCCAAGTAAGTGGATACTCTTGGCAGCAGGGCAATAAATAAAATAAAAAAACAAAACAAACAGCAAACAAAGAAACAAAATAAGACACTAAAGTGCCCATAATCAGACATCGTTATTAAAAGTATTGTGGAAGTAGCCCTTCTGCACCTCAAGAAACAACATAAAATAATAGTTGTTCCTCTACACAAAAATAACAGTTAAGGGCACAAATAATTCAATCTCATTTGAGTCGTGGCATCTAGAAGTAGGCTACAATTGAAAAGAAATGTTTTAAAAACAAACAAACAAAAAACATTTATGAGAAGTAGAGATCCATAGCAGGTTGTCACAGAGAAAAAAATCATTTTGTACTATTTTTAGGCTATGGAATATGAAAGTTAATTAGAATAGTGGAAGAATTGAAGCTACAGGAATTATTTCCTCCAGTAGCATTAGGAAAAAGCGTGGGCTGAAGAGAAAAGATAACATGACACATGGCAGAGCTAAAAGCAGATTTTAACTTAAACAAACTTAAGACAAAATCACATAGACAAATTTTAAAAAGGTCATTGATTAGAAAGGATGGACTCCATCAACATTTTTTATTCATCGCAAAAGATATGGCTGCAGTCTCAGCTCTGAAGTATTATTCCAGTTAATATATTAATTTATTTTGGTCAATAACTGTGGAAACCAACAAGCTGCCGTGAAAGTTTCACAGAGCTCAGCTTGGACACAACCACTTTGTACCCTTGAGAATTTGGTTTGTACCCGTGAGAAGTTTTAACATCAACAGAAGCAAGAACCCAAAACAACAGATGAAGAATGCAGAGCTGCACTGGGGAGGCTGTTACTCACTTTAGATTTGTTTTAGGTGGGTGTTAATTGCAAATAACCAGTAGTTTTGTGGGGTGTTAACATAGAAGCCAATGGGGACACAGCACGAGTTCCAAGAAACTGCATACAAGAGGCTTTGTAGAATAAAAGATGCTTTTTGCCACTGCCTGGAGGTGTCAGTGTATATATGTGTTGTGACCCGCCTCGACAGCGACAAATAACCTAATGCTGTAACCACAATAAGACAAAGTGTGCTCCTACCTGCAACTTTATTGTTAATGAAGGCTAAATGTGGTACAGACCATGACACCCTGAAGATCTCATTCCTGAAGAGATACAGATGCAGCACAGGTGGGATCCAGCTGATTAATTTTGCATCCAAATAAATAAATTCCATTACATATAAGGAAGCCAGTGTCAAGACTTAATTTAGATTACCTCAATGTATTATACGTATGACCTAAATCTTTTCAGGTTCATATAGAGTTTAGGAAGTATGAAGAGCCAGAATTGTCTGTTCTCCAACCTATCTGCTTGAGCCTAAAACATTTTTGGACTGGCATATCAAGAAAATTAAATGATCAGTCCTACTCCAAATTGTAAATAGATTGGTACATTTGTTAACTGCTTTTGATGTAGAGTTCTTGTGTGTTCTGCCTCACAACATCAGATTTCCAGCTGAAAGAAAGCATGACAGGTGTAACAACATCAGTATAGCTCTATCAACTTTTGTTGACAGAAAAATAGATTCAAAACTGTGATTAGTACCATGTCCAATGCATACAAATCCATATGACAAATTCACTTCTATCAAGGACAGTCTGTCTTCTGTCAAAACAGGCAAGTCAGAATATTTCTGGCTCTGTAATCTTCTTCAATACTTCCATTCAACTAGGAACAGGTTTGTAAGGAGTGCTCATTGCCATTTTACTTATGGTTAAAAACAATGGTTTTCCAAACACTGATGTCCAACGTTTTTACTCTGAAATATCACTACTTCCTACCGTTCTGGTTTGGCCTATTTTTGGGCACATACTACAATATGCCAAGTAGATATGACTCAAAAATAATGTCTAAAATGCATTAATTCCATTGCACCACTTTGTAGAGCATTTGTTTTCATTGGCCTGCACTGGAAACCACTAGGAGGCCCAATGTACAGCAAACAGTGTAGCTTGGCAAAGAAAATATATGCTGCCAATGGTTGCAACAAAAAAACAGGCGTTCATATAATATTACAGCATAGCCCTTTTATCTTACACAATTAAAGACACATCAGAGAAAACAGAAGGGTATTCCTTGTTACCCTCGTTCTGGGTTTATTCTTCCTTTTAGCAGACAGAATCACTAAATTCAGGTTCATCCTTTTCAATGTAAGAGGTTTATATGCTGAACCAGCTGTCAATAGACTTCTAAAGAGGATTGCAGGTCCCATGTCATTAACATGACTGAGGAGGTAGAGTTGCTCTTATCAGTTCTAGGAAGATTAGAAACAAAGAGTATTTGAAAGTGCTTTTACTTTTTTGTTTTCTTGGCAGCAGAGAAAAATAAATTGTATAAGACCACAAGAGTGGGAGGAAAAGTCACTGCAAAATATTTACTTACCCTACTCAGGATTAGACTTTTTACAGTAAATTGCTCAAAAGCATAGTGTTTCCTCCTCAAATACCAAGAGCAAAAAGCCCTGCCAGACATATCAGTTCAATGTGACTGCCAGTGTGGCCATCTGAGTGAGATGCTTTCATACTCCCCCACTGCCAGAGCTCCACTTCAGGCAAGGGAGTCCTTACAGAAACTCTGTTCAAGGGTACCAGGGAACGAATGGCAGATGGACTGTGTTTGCTGTCCTTAGTGACTAGCACAGAAAAGACAGAAAAGCTCTGAAAGTGAGTGAAGCCTTCAGCCTTTCACAGCTGCTTCTGAATGATGCTAATTCACGCAGTACTGACTCAGTAGCTTCTGCTCCACTTTTTAAAACTGGCTGTAAGTGCCAATCTGGTTTGTATTTCACCCTGCCCAAAAGAAATATTATAAAAATAAGCTAAGAAAAAAAATTAAAAAGCAAAAACGAACACAAGTGCATTACTTCTGAACCCATCCAGTTCTGACAGCCCTGACTCCAGCTGATGGTGCTGTCCTTGATGTAGCTCCGACCTGCTGTGGGCAGAGCTCTGCATGGTCTCTGACTGCTGCTGGTCCATTAGCACAATTATTGCAGGTTGCCCCTGCAGCCCCATTAGCCCCTATCAAGCAGAGAATTGCTTGCTTTGTCACTGTCTGTAAGCATTTTGGTGACTCATTTATCAGAATACAGCTTTTGCTGTATTTCAGAGAGTAAATCACTTGAGCTCCTTATGTATAGCAGGTTTTTTAAAAAGCCATATGATTTGCCAGACTACAGACTGTGACCCTTTTTTTTAATTCACTGTCTAATTTCTCCCATCTACATTAATCTGTTTTTCCATCAACTACATTCAATTTAACATGAACTTCAGTTCTTTACTATATGACCACCGCTGTCCGGGAAATTTTTGCTGCAGCTGAGGAAAGATTTCCAGTGCTTTTAACACAAAAGGACAAAACACTCTGATGGTAATTAATTCTAATGAGAGAGAGATTTAAAATTTGGGGCAGACTGAACGATCCCTATCACCAGCAGAACTATGCTCTAAAACATCTGGTTCTAACAGCAAGCTATGAAAGGAAAAAAGGAAGGAAGGAAGGAAGGAAATATTTCTTTCTGTACCCCCTTGTGGGGTGAGATTGTTTTATTTTGTGAGGAATCATAGTCTTCCATGTCTTTATCTTGTTAACATGTCTTGCTTTTGTTTGAAAGACCAAGCTGTAAATAGTTGTTAGTGCAAGATATTCAGGGTAAGCAAGGAATGCTGCTAACTTGGCTGTCTGGCTTCAAGGTTTGGGACTGACAAGTTCATATTCTTGTTAACTGCAGCTTTGGGGGAGTTGAAATTTTTTTTCATATCTGCGGATTGATTGCATTAGAGTCTAGCTTATAACCACAGCGCTAACTTGCTTTTACCTAATTCAATCCATAGCTCAGTCACCCTTCTCACACTCCATATTTCACACTGCATTTCACCTTCACCCTGTGACCCTTTTTAGCTGCATGGAAGAGTTTCCATTCATCTTTCCCACTACTCCTACTGCCTCTGCATTTTACTGGTATGTGTCCATATAAATGCTTCTCCTTCCACTTGTGTCTCAAAGTCCTCTCTCTGCCTCTGGCAGCAGTTCCCCAGCAGTCTGGGCAGAGAATGAGGCAATCTTTTTTGGTCAAATGTTCAGTATGAACTAAGCTAACCAAGCTCTCACCTCATCACCCTGACTATTAGACTAAAGACTGCAAACCCTTCCTCTCCTCTCCCTTAAGACCCTTATATTTTCAACAAAATAATAGTCATTGGAAAGAAGAATCAAGAGTATATAAACAAAATAATGCTGATTATCAGGAAATTTTCTTATAAAATAGAATACCTGAGTTATAGTTGCTGTTCTAATTGATGTTTCATTAAATATTTTTAAAAATACATTAAAAAGAAAAAAAATATTGTCTTGGAGTCTGGCCGATGGACTGTGTCTGGCAGATGTACATGGACCCATACACTTACCAAGAATTGGGAGATGTGTGTTTAATACTACTCAGAGCAAAGCAGAGATTGTATTTCCACTTCCTACTGAAAAATTACATTAAGTGACTCCCACTAGCATTACTTCTTTTTTGATTAGACCGTGAAATCAAGATGCCCTCTCCCTCTATGCCCTCTCCCTCTCAAGATGTCCTCTCCCTCTATGCTCTGCAAAGTTCATGGGCTCCTGCTCTACCTCAGGCTCATTGAGGTCCACACCTTAAATTTCAAAGGACCAAACTTACTGTCAAGCATTAGATTTCTCTCCATCATTCCCTTTCTCAATTGTTTTGGCTTCACTTTCAGGTCTTGTCTTGTTCTACCCTTCAACTGCAGAGCCTGAGCCCATGGAAAAGTTGCCATGTTATCATGCAGACCACTTACCACCCAAGAAAATTGCTGCAGTGGCTGCCTATATGCATGTCCACCTGATGCAGTAATATATGTAACGACCATGGATTTCCAATGCTTTCTTTTCCTTCTTCCTAGTCACTGTCCATGAAAACTCAATTGTTCTTCCTCACATAAAACTTTTGCACATCTATACAGCAGAAAAATTGGGACAAAACTGAAATCTTATTAATAAGTGTAACTTTCCAGCTGCTAATGAAAAGTTATGATTTCTGTAAATCGTTTATTATGTCGGAGCTGCCACCTGCAAACATGCACATCAGCCAGGAGCAAAGCACACAGACCAATTTTTCAATGAAAAAGTTTCATGGTGACATGTTGAGTGTCTGAGTTATTTGCTTCATCATAGACGGCCAGCTACTCCTCATGTCAGCTATTTAAGCCCCAGGCATGCCCTCTTGCTCAACTGTGACTGGCCCTGTGCAACGCATTTCTTTTCTAAGTCTTCAATGTAAAAAAAATCATTGTTGACATTAAAAGCCTTTCCTTATTTAAGCAGAGGTTTGCACAAGGAAAGTGCTGTCCAGTCCAATCTTGTACGTGACCGGCATCTTTCTGCAACTGGCCTAAGAGGTCTCACAAAGACAAACCCCACGTTACCATATTATTAACTATTAGGAAAACAGCAGCTGCTTGCAAAATTCAACAGCTTTGTGGAATGTCACAGGCACTCAAATGAAACATTTGGCTTCTGGAGGTTAGTACACTGCAAATTTTTCACTGAGTGCTAAGCTCAATGTTTAGCCTGACAGTTGGAAAAGTGTGAAGCAGTTAATTAGTACCCCCTAATTCTTTCAACAGAGCACTCAGAAACAAAAATTAATAATGGTGGGTTCTTGTTTACAAAATGTTCTGTCAGAGTAAAAAGCATTTGAGTGGCTACATGGGAGCACTGTGATTTTAGTCTGTCAACGGCAGAACAGAAATTGTAGTATATGACCAATCTGAGATACTGTGAATAATTATAAGAAATTAGACCTGCGATGATGAATAATACAAAGCAACAATGAAATTAAAAAACTTTGAACACAGAGAAACTTATAATGAGTGAGGCCTGTTTCTGTATGTTTCATTAACAGCAGAAACTATGTCACAAAATCAGTCTTTTGCTGAACATGCCTCTTTTACTCAAATGAAGTCAAACTTTCTCCTTAAGTTACATCATACAACTATGTTTCAGTCTTCCTTCTGTTACCACTGCAAGATACCTTTTTCCCAGAAAATGCAGAAGAGCAAATTAGAATGGGGCAGCAGAACCCCACAATAACTTATTTATTTGCCTATTGTGCATAATATGGTCTTTCTGTTATACTTCCTACCATTCAACCTAAAGTTTTGCTAGAGCTGCTTATTGCTTCTTTTGAGTTTTCAGGCTTTGAATGGTATTTTATGATATAGTGGAGGCAAAAGCAGGGAGCTTTAATCTCAGCTGAGAGTCTCAGCAGTTCCATGCCCCTACACAGTTTGCTCATGATAAGCTGTGTTGCAGTCACGTCTCCATGTAAACAGTAAATGTTTGAGAGGGTCTATCTAAAACCAAATGAACCAAATGAAATCAATTAGCAAAGTCAGACTTTAAAACTTCTTCAGTATTATTTGTTTACTGCAGTGTCATAGCATTTAAAATCCTCATGGGGAATCAAACCTCAGAAATATTCACTATGGATAAGAAAGCCAGAAATGCTGTCATTCAGGCAGCAAGCAAGATAACTAGGAGCCACTTGAGAATGATGAAGGTAGTGGTTTGCTGTGAAGTCATCTATCTATCCTGGACTCCTCTCTAATGTTTGTGTGATTGACATAAAAAATCAGAATGGTTGCTACACAAACATGCAATTATGATGTGAAAGTGATGCTTTCTCTGTTTGACTGTTAAACAGAAAATGATCCCATTTTGTTCTAATAGCCAAAGATCAAAATTAGCCTTAGGATGCCCAAAAAAAAAAAAAAAAAAAAAAAAAAAAGGTTTTATTGTCTTCATGGGGTTTTTTTTCCCTTAGTGTTTTCCCCGTCTTTTAAATTAAAGAAGCTTTTAAATTGTAACATAAATTTTACTTATTTAGACAGCAACCATGTCTTCTTGACATCTAATTCTAAATCTCATAAACATTTTTTAAACATAGCAATACATCACCATAATTAAAAATCAAAATTGAGATTTATAATCCCTCATGGCTAAAGACATAACTTCACTCTCATACTGACTTCTCCCTATACAATACCGTCTCCCAGTTTCTCCAGCTAACAGGAAATACAATTGCAATCTTTCTGCTGTTTTGCTACAAACCAAGGATTCAACAGACACTTTTATCACTGACCTTCTCATTGCAAAACAATCTCCCTACTGATCCTGGGGCCAGAGATTCAGGGCAAAGGAAGAGATGGATTTGGTTGATTGTTTTTACTTTATATTATGTAAGTGAAACTGAGGGAGAAATGCTGAAAGAAAGAGTTTTGCTTGCTGAAATACATTTTCAAGCAGACTAAAAAAAATATTGAGATTATTTTTGTTATCCTGTCGATGGATCTTCTTAATGATGCACAAAGAATAAAGTCTTCTAAGGACTATCCTATTAAATAACCATAAAATTCCAGGGCCAAGTTCATCCAAATATAACTTCAGTGGAGTAATGCAAAGTAGTTGCTTACATGGAATTAAGAATTACTGTTCACCTCATTTCTATAGATGCCTTTGATGATCACACGAACAAAACCTGCTTCCTGTGGATCACAGAGGAGGATTTCAGATTTGGTTCATATAAAACCATGCTGTTAAGGTCTTCCCATGCAAATAGCACTGATAATGATGAGACCAAAGGGCCTTTTTGGGGGCCACATTCTGTACGTACAGAGACATGATGGAAAGGAGTAGCCTGTGTCTTTGGAGATGACAGTGCTGACATGAAGAGCATTGCCCATGCTGCCACAAGCAGTGTGGAATCTTCCTGCACGGTAAGAAGCTCATGAAGGTGGCTTGGACCAAGGTCCATTGACTGTGAAAGCCACTTTCATGTAACTGTAATGAAAAGGACCCCAGTCAAGCCATTGTTTAAAAGGCTGAGGAATTTGAGACAAATGAAAAATCAAAATGCAGACTTCATTGCCATTTTTCAGTACTTTAAAAGCTGCATTTCTGATAGACCAAAGTACACCACAGGTCAGTGTAAACATACACCTAGGCCAGGTGCATTCCAACTGAACAAGATGTCACTGGAACTCATTCATGGTCCACTTCAGAGAGTCATGCCTACAGTGCCCACAGCAAGTAGGACAGAAGGAACTATGTTGTTCACAAGAAGGCAGACAGGCTTATTTCTAGGGGAAGGATGCTCTGGAAATACAGGATCATTAGAGTGACCATGGTGGATGGTTCAGACCTCCTCACACCGAGCCAAGAGAGCCAAAGGCAATGCAGTAAAACCTGGAGTCAGAAGGTATCACTCTTCAACACGGAAAGTAAATGAGAAGGCATTCTGACAGGCAGGCAGCCCAATAGGTACACTGACCACAAAATACCTGCAGGACTGTGCTACAATCAAAAGGAAATGCTCAGTCCAAAACAGGGTGGACATCTCTGTCCCAGGGTAAATGGCCCTGCTTAACTCAAGAACACTTTCTTAAAGGTAATTTTAGAGACCAAGATAAATCCCCTGTTCCATTAAATAGATTCTTTGGAAAGTCTTGTCTCAGTGTACAATTGAAAAATTTAGAGAACCTGGGAATCTTATCCTGAAAGATAATTCAGCAATTTAATTTAAGTAGATGCATTAAAGCAAACCATACAGATGTGCCAATTTAGTGAACCATTTTATGGGAGGAAAAAAAAAAGATTTGGTCTCCTCGTTTTTTAATCATTAGTGAGTTTTCTTTGCAAGAAAAAGAACAATTTACATTAAAAGCTAATTCTTATTCTAATGAAACTAATCAAACAACTTGTGACTCTCCAGAGGTTTATCCGTGCTTTTATCTGCATTCTGTTGGGTATGATTTAAGGGTAATTGCTCATATAGAGTGGTCATACAGGTCACATCAGTATTTTTACTGCACCTGATGTATATTGGTTAAAACACATGCTAAGGAGAGACTGATAAATTTAATCTCCATGCCCAAAACCAAAACCAAATCAATCCTGGAAGAGCAAGAGGCAGAGAGAACAAGAAGAAATTTTGAGAGATCCTTTCCTGAACTCTAATATATTGCTATAGAAGATTAGATATACATTTGTCTGAAAGGAAGCATGGGTATGGGTATGGGTATGGCTATTCAATCGTACATGTATTCCTAAATCACCCACAGTGACTCCACTTTACTCAACACCAACAGTGTCAGCAAAAGACTTGGAGTTACTCCCTGCGCTTACAGGAAGGTAGGCCCCCCCATGATCTAGTATTTTTCATCTCTGGCACTTCAGAGGTTCACAGAAGTTGCATATCACTGCTACATAAATTCATATCATTCACTGAAAAATAATAGGAAGAAGTTTAGCCAGAATGGTGAAAGCTGGTCCATAAGAATACAATTGTGGATTTTGCTCACATGCCAGGATGGTAAATAGGTGAGTAAATAGAACTGGCAAACACAGCTGTAGCAGAACAGAGGTGTCAATTCACAAAAGAAAAACCTTGTCTTCAGATGCACTCGGTACTTCCTTTCTCTTCCCTTGCCTTCCCCCCATCCTCACATATATGTTGTACTTACCATGCTCTTTCAAAATAAGACATTAACTCATCCCTTCACATACTGAACTGAAGAACTTTTACAAGATTTGATTCTGTCCATAAAATTTTAGTCAGCACAAAAGAATCCTCGAATACTCAAAAAAAAAATTCTAAAGGATTTATAGGGCTTTTTTGATCAAGATGATAATTTGATAACTTTTTTAATATTTGGAAAGCACAGCTATAATGATTTCCAGTTCTCACTCTGACAGAAACACTTTCAGATGCACATTAAAACGTTGACTGGGTTTGCTGTAGATTTCTATGCCATACTTACATTGTGTGTAAGTAAGTGGAACAGCAAAACTCATCCATCTAGCCAGGCTGTCCTTTGCTCAGGTCAGGGAAATGCCTCAAAATGCCCCAAACTTCCTTTCTTCCCAAAACAAGCACATTTCTTTCCAGCTGAAATGGAGGGGCATGGGACAGATCTCAGCCCTGCTCACCAAACCAGAGATGTGACCAACACAGACAGAACTGTGGGGAGCCCCCAGGATGGCATCTCCCACATGACATGATTTTCCTGATTTGTAGCCACACAACAAAGGTCTCCAGCAGCCGGGTTCCAGATATAGTGCTGACACTCTACTTCACAACTGCAGTGTAAGCCTTGCTCAATGCAGACACTGCCAGGCAGCACTTCAAGGCCTGTGCTCTACAAGGGTTTGGATTAGGTACAGCACTTCTCTCTCACTTTGGGTTCTGTCAAGTCACCTCTAAAGATTCCCAAAACTACCCAAAAAAGTTGACAGTCCACCCTGACTGCCTTCCACTCACTGTGGTTGCTGCTGGTTCAAAGCTTTCAAAATCCACCTGAAATATTTTGGGGTCTATAAATTATTTGTAAGTTCTTAGAAATAGAATTGCTGATGTTGTATCTGTCACAACAGGAAAGATTAACACCCCTGCCCAGCAACCTGCACCTTTCCTGATGTGGGAGAGGATGCACGAGGAGCACACGCTCCTTGTCCACTTGATGCGTGGTGTGTCAGACGTCAGAGTTGTGCTATATTGTGCCATTTTAGGGTTAGCAGCCTTAGCTGTACTGACGTATTTATGATGCATTTTTCTGAAAGAGGTATAGGGTGGGATGTGAAAACTGCTTTATCTCTGTGTGTTTTCTGACACCAAGTAGAGAAGAAAAGCCAATTGTCTGATCTTGAAAACACAGCAAAATTGGCCCGTGGCGGCTATTAACACTGAGATTAGTTTAGAAATCTGGTGATCCATGACCCCTCCATGGCAATTACAACTGCTCAGATGTTCCATTAAGGTTTTGTTTCTTTGTGTGAGTTGGAGAAATATTCACTTAATGAACATACATATCTGTCCTGCAAGGAAACCAAAAATTAATTTTGATTTGGAGAAAAAAGATTCTGTTTGTTCTTATTCTTACCTTCCCTGCATGGGCACAGGAGTGAAATCCTTCCCCAGGGCAATGCAGCTATCCTCCCCTATTGCTGATTTTTCATACAGGGTCTGTGGCTCTCCAAGACTCGCTACCATGACAGGATACTCTTTTAATAACTGCAGCTCATTGCAGTTTCTGGTCACTGGTTTGGCTGCCACCTTTGCAGATAAACTGGTTGGATGTGAAGATGTCTGATTCAGCTCCATCTCTTGTTGAATAGAAACTGTATTGTAATCTTTGTTATCCAAGTACATCTGTCCTTGGGGGGCGTTCTCCTAAAGAAAGTGAAAACAAATATACTAGGATTAAACTGAACTGACTCAAAGTTTACTGCAGTACAAGTATTTTTAAAATGCCAATCAAATTTTTTTGAATGCATTTTTAGGTATTTCCCTTGTTCATTTATTTATGTCAGTAACAATTACAATGTTTTAAACATCTTTGAAACGTCAAAATTAGCCACTATAAGCACTTAAATAGATAAATAGATGGGTCTTCTACTTTTTCCATGTCTACCATGATTTTCTCCCACAAATCTCCCAGTGACTTGCACTGACTTATCCCATAAAATAAGCCAAAATCATCTCTGCATCAGTGGCACAAGAATCGCAGCTGCAGAACATCTTCTCAGTTTACAAGAGCACTGCTTCAGCACCACCACACAGCTTTTCTCCAGTAGCTGTGGTGGCAGCAGCCTCATAGAAGCCATCGCTCTCCACCAGCCCTTGTGCTCCCTCAGACAGCCCTGTCCTGCTGCAGATCTGCTGTTGATGATGGATCCTCATTAAGCAGAGCAGGTACTTGAGTTTTATAAAGACAGTGTGCCATTCCAGCGGTTGCCAGAGGCATTTATGAAATGTGAATCAAACATTGATGAAAATGAGGTTTTATGATAAGATTATTAATGGTGATTATAACAAAAAAAAATAGTGCATAACAGTCAAAAAGCTTTTATGTTCTCATCATTAAAATTCAGCGTGAAAAGTAATAAAAACCACTTCAGAATCCCACAAAGTGCACAACTCAAACATGACGACGAAATTAAAGATCAGCCTGTCTTAAACACATGCTGTGGAGTTTAATCATGGGAATATTTCAGCATAAAGTGCCAAAGCCACTGCAGAGGACAGCAAGAACTCAGGAAACAGGCCTGTCAGCCTCCAACATCCTTCTGGTGGGGGAGCACAGCCTTGTCAGAGCACATACCTGCTCCTCCCTGCAGAGATCTCAGCACAGGACACTTAGGTACTCCTGCAGAGCTGTGGGGCAAAAATAGCAAAATAATAGGCTCTGCTTCAGTCCCAATGGGAGAAGTCACTTGAAACAGAAATGACAAACAGCAAATTATGGTTTTGTGCAGATTTGAGCTCTCATGCCCTTGCAGGTTAGAAGGGAATGGATGTTACTGAAAAAAAAAGACTGCACATACAAGCTACCACAAACACAGGTCTTGACTCGGAGTAAAGGCAGGCTTGCTAACCAAATCTAAATCAGAAATTCCCCAGGTGGCATACCCTTCCCCAGTCCTGCATTTCTATTTCTTTCTATTCTCAATGCCCTTAGTTCTCATCTCCTAATATTTTTCACCTGTCCTTACAAGTAGATTGATAAACTTGACTCTTCCCATCACTGCACAGTAACTGGAGTACTGTGCCCAGTCCTGGTCCCCACAATTCAAAAATGGACAGACTGGACAAGTCCAAAGGAGGGCCACAGAGATGATCAAAGAGCTGGAGAATCTGCTCTATGAGAAAAGACTAGAGGATTTAAGTATTTTCCCCCTTGGGAACAGAAGGATCTCGTTGTAGTTTCAGTAGTTAAAAGGTGACTATAAAGAGGACATGCTCTCTCTTCACAAGCAGCCACACAAAAAAAAAAAAAGGGACAATGGGTATGATTTCCATGAGGATAGGTTTCATCTCAATACAAGAAAGACATTTTTTGCAGTAAGAATAACAGCAACAACATCCCTGGGGGTAGAGGTCTCATCACTGGAGATTTTGAAGACAGGACTAAACAGGCTAGATGTTCTCATTGAGGCTCCCACAAAAGGTGGTCTTTCAAGGTCCCTTCCAACCTGAGTTGCTCTGTGAGACTATGATTAACAGCCTGGAAAAGATCAACATAAATAAGACTTTTCTTAATTGTGCTTTATTGGTTTTCTTGGAAGGAAATAAAATGAAAGGGAAGGCAGGGAAAGTGTGGTAAATAACTGAAAGAAAGAAGGTAGCAGCTATTGCCTTCACAGGGCTCCCATGTTTAGACATGGCTAGCATACACCAAGAAACACTAAAAACACTTCATTTTGCAAGGGATAATACCTGTCCTCTAGGTATTTCCATAAAGGGATGCCTGGTGTAAGGAGCACAAACCTGGATGAAGTAAAACCAAACACACTCTCACTGAGCTGGTCTCCAGGGTTTCTCCAAGGCCTGAAAATCACAGAGCTTTTGCGATCAAAGACAAAATCCTGAGTGAAAGTCCTGGAAACAAAGGTTTGCCGCTCCTGCATGGTGGAATCTAAAGCTGGGAGGTGTTGGGAGGGAAAACACACACCACACAGAAGCCACCACTGCCCCACCAACACTTTATTGTCACCTCTGGTAACCTGTTCTAAAATTCCAAACTGTCTTCCTTCCAAATAAATAACCCTGAAATGCAAATACTTCCAATTCTAACTAGAGGAGATAATTGCTTTTGTCTTCAATCTCACTTTATAAATTTACATACTGGTTTTACTAAGATACTCTGAAAATCATAATAGAGATATCTGCCTACTTACTCCATTTTTCATAACATTTGGTTTGTCTGAGTGCCTACTGTGAAAATACACAGATTTTGGAATGATGTCATGCTGTGGAAACGTTAAACCTACAGCAACTCAGGCTGTGCTAGTTTTTAAAAGACAAAAACCTGAACACAACCTCTGAAATTGATCCTTTCTCACCCCATAAATGGGATTTATTTATCTTGAGGTGAACAGGGACTAAATCAGACAGGCTCTCATATGTACAAAGCCTTAGCTAGAAAGACATTTATTTTCAGAATTAACATCAATGAAAAAATAAAAGAATGTCAAGGACAAGAATCTTGAGAGAAAATCTAGTTAAAAACCCATAAACTGGTTTATTGTACATTCACAAAAGCTTTGCAAAAAACAAAAAAGAAAAAAAGTAACACAGCATCATTTGCCACGAGAGGCAGGTTTGATTGTGAGTGCCTATGTGGCTAAAACATTGCTAAGGCAACTATCTCCATGGTATCTAAGCTTCTAAGATACCGGTGCATTCAAGAAATTCTCAAATGATCACATTTCTCTGTAGTTACAGAACTCCACTTATATTTCTTTTTCTTTTCTCTTATCTTGCAACGCCTCCATCAGCAATGAGACCTAGGTGAGATGCTATCATGGGAAACTAAGGAGAGGTTTTACCCAAGAAAAGTCTATTTTGTGTACATTCTGGAACTAAGCAGGGGGATGGGCTGTAAGAAGCTTTGTCTCCATTGGTCTGCCCAAGAAGAAACGGTTTCAAATTGTCCCCAAGAGAGCTGTTCCCAGGTGGTGGCTCTCAGGCACACCCAACAGCAAAAGCTTTTTAGACACAACTAGAAATTGGTCCAGCAATAACCTATCTTATGTTGGGTTAATACAGTGCTAACAAATAAATTAAATAAATAAGAGGGCTAATACAGTATTTAAGCCATGTTTGTCATCCCTTTTCATCCCTTTTGTCACAGTCCAAGCAGCTGAATATCCACTTTAAAAGTACTAGTGGAGAAATGATTTTTTCTTCAACTTTTTAGGTGCGAATAAGATCAACAGGTTATGTTATTTTATCTAAGAGGCTATTCGCATTTAAAAATTAAGAATTTAATCTTAGAGTCCATGAGACTATGAAATATTACATCTGCTCCAGGTAACGCCCAGAAGTAATGCTTCCTGTCTTGCTCATCTTATTATCAAAGCCTTTTTCCACCAAGACTGAAAAAAAAATATTTCCTCTGCACTAAGTCACCTTCCCGTTATCAGGCAGAAATTGAAATTCTAAAAATTTACTAGCCGAGGAGGGATGCATATATTCTATATTTACATCCCCCTCCAGGCATGCATCTCCCAACAGCTTCCCTACAAGTCAGACAGCTGATGTTGTCCTGCCTGTGGCAAAGACACCTGCAAGTGGTCACAGCAGCGTGGAGGAGGGTTGTTGTTCTTAGCCTGAGGCCCAGAGAAACAGAGCAAGGCTTCAGTACTGCAGCTGAGAAATCCCCCCACCACAGGCTTATCCTCACATGGCCATTGACACACATAACCCTGGCCCTGCCATTCCGGGGACAGGGAGATGAAAACTCAGCTGAAAACCCACCCCTAGAGTTACAATCTAAAATCACCCACACACACATGCTCCCACAATACTGTTGCCAAAACATTTATTTTTATTTATTTATTTTGAGTAAAAAAAGGTACTGCGGTATCTAATGTTGTCACGTGCAATTAAGAACTCCTCGTATTTAATTGGTGTATTTTCTCTTATAAATTGGAAGTGTTTCTAGCTGTAGGAAGGCAGCAAGGCTGGTTTGGATATACAGAGTGTAAGAAATCCCTTTGACATCCAGGATTTCACAGTACATTCCAGTGGTATTGTTTTCCACAAAACCCTGCCTATCCTACATATACGATCCCCATTATCTCATAGGGTGACACTAGGGATTGCATAGAAAAAAGCTGTGCAGAGCAGACTTCTTGCATGACTGGGAAGACAACAGAGCATGGTGTACAGAGTGGGGCTGTAGGACAGCCCACAGCAGATTGTCACTACTGACTCTTCCATGGTTTCGGGGTTGTCTTTTCTTGCCATCCACCAGTGGCAAGAGGAGCCTTGGGGGTAAACCTTTCTTATTATGCACCAAACATATAACTAAGACTCCATGAAGTTCCTGCCTAAGATTCCTGTCTAAGACTCCCCACTTTTGTTCCCCATGAATTCTTGGCCCAGGGCTGCATAGAGGGCTATTTAGCAAGTGGAAGCAGGGGGATGGGCTGTAAGAAGCTTTGTCTCCATTGGTCTGCCCAAGAAGAAACGGTTTCAAATTGTCCCCAAGAGAGCTGTTCCCAGGTGGTGGCTCTCAGGCACACCCAACGATTAAAGCCTTGATACCTCACATTCTCTGTCTCATTGGGTTTTAAAGTGTTTCAAATTCCACAGTTGCAAACTGGCAGAATTTAGCAGCTTTCAGCAAGTTGCTGCATTTCCTTAGCCAAAAGCAGGGTGTTTGCCTGAGAGCAGTTTATATTCCCAATCCATGGTGAGACCTACTGGATGTGGGGAAGCGTAGAGCTATTCACTGTGACTTCACATTCCATGCTGTTGGTCTGGGATGGACATTCATGTGTCCAGGAATGTGAAAAAGGGACCCAGCTGCAGCACCTTGAGGACTCCAGCAGAAGACCCTAGATCTCAGGGCAAGATGGTCTTTGCTGCACTTTAGTGCCTTCCAGCAGCTGGAAGACAGCCTGAGCTGGAACAAGGCGCTTAGGGACTTGCTGGCTCAGCAAGAGCAGACCTTACAGATGATACCCTGCTGTTCAAACCCTGCTGCTCAAACCCAGCAAGCAGCTCAGACCTTACTGCTATGTTAAGGCAGCAGCCCCTGGTGCACATAAGACCTTCATCAGTGTCTGGGCTGCTCAAAGGGCTGATGGGAATCCAGCGCCACAGCTTTACCTGAGGACTCTGAGTGGAACAGGACACAGGAGAAATCTTGCTGTGCTTAGAGCCAAACTTGGTCTCTGCAACGGGTGAAGTCCCCAGTCTCCTGATGCTGCTGCAATCCAGCAGCTGCTGAGCCTAGAGAAGTGGCATTGCCTTCTGGGGACGGGCATTCTCTAGACCCCCACAGAATTCAGGGGAGACATGGGAGTGGAGGCCTTGCAGGATGGAGGTCCCTCACTGCAGTGAGGTGGTGGCTGGGCTAGAGAGCCCTGAGTGGGGAAGGGAATGTGTAAATTGGAATGGGGGTTGGAATAGGTGGGTCTGCACCAGAGGGGCGGTGAGAGAAGCTGAGGGGCCTCACAGAGTGCATGGACGGAGTTCAACGGCTTATTGTACAGACACCATTCAAACAGTTTAAGAGGAGAGACAATTTGCAAGTCCACAAGATGAAAAAAACCAAAAAACAAACAAACAAACAAACAAAAAAAAGAACACCAAAAAACCCCACGTAACATTGTGCCGAAACCTCCTGCAAGCCGTACGCGGGCTCAGGCTGCCGCCTGCTGGCTGCCTGACCACAGACCACAAACCGGTTTTCCCCGGGAAAAACCTTCTTCCAGGCGAGTCCAGTTTTTAAAGCAGGTGTCAGAGGAGTGTCCGTGCCCCCGGGCCAGGGGATGGCTGCAGCACGCGCCTAATGGTACATGGATAAAACATCTGTAATCAGCCAGCAGGAGCTGCTTCTGCAGGCACGGGAATGGTCTGACAGGGTATCTCTTCATGTGCAGGTGCAATGGGAAGCAGTTTATCTGTATCCTGCAGGAACTGACAGCAGTGGGTCACACAGACTACTGCAGTCGGGTCAGACGGATCTTAAGAATTTCATAGATAGAATCACAGATCAGTTTGGGTCGGAAGGGACTTTAAAGAACATCTAGTTCCAACCCCCTCACATGGGCAGGGGCACCTTCCACTAGACCAGGTTACTGAAAGCCCCATTCAACCTAGCCTTGAACATGAGAGGGATGAGGCATCCACAACTTTTTTGGGCAACTCATTCCAGTGCCTCACCACTCTCATGGTAAAAAGTTTCTTCCTTGTATCTAATCTAAACCTACTCTCAGTTTGAAGCCATTCTCCCTTGTTCTATCTCTGCATGTCCATGTACAAAGTCCCTCTCCAACTCCCTTGTAGCTCCTTTGGGTACTGGAAAATGCTATTAGGTCTCCTCAGAACCTTCTCTTCTCCAAGTGGAGCAATCCCAGCTCTCTCAGCCTGTCTCCATTAAAGACGTGCTCCAGCCCTCCAGCTCCACGGAGTATCTCCATGGCTCTTCTCTGGACTCGGTCCAGCAGGTCCATGTCCTTCTTATACTGGAGGCCCCTGAACCGGACACATCACTCCAGGTGGTTTTTACATTTGAAGGAGTCTCTTCTGGTTCAACAGAAGATGGTAGAGATTCCCACCATCAATTGGGTATTAAGTGATCATCCTGTTCAAAGATTAATTTCCCCATGTAAGCACTGCCCTATGCAAAAGATCCCAATAAATGAGGATTTTGGGGGTTGGTTTTGGGGATTTCTTTTTGTTTTGTTTTAAAGAAAACCCTCTATCCCTGAATATCTCTGTGCCAATAACCAGGTTTTGTTTAGTGTTCAGTTTAAAGAGTTGGTTTGGTGAGTCCTTTAGAAGAAGCCTTTGCTGAAGGAAGAATGTAAATGAAGACCTAACAGCCTGGACTTTAGGAGCAGGGAACACTGTAGGAATAATGACAATCAAACAAGAAAAAAAAAAATCCAGATAAAATCCAGGTAAAACAGTAATTTCCTTTTTCTTTTCTTATTACATCTGCCAAAGAGGTCAGTACAAAACCCATTCAAATAAATAGACTTTTAAAGTGTCTAATCAGATAATCAGATATAGATAAACAAATTGCAATACATTCTAAGGTTATCCTCCCTTTCACCATCACCTTTACTTCCTAGGTCTCTGTAGAGCCCATGAAGAGCGACAGGCACTGGCCACATCCAACTGGCCTGAGACAGGGTCAGTGCACCGTGTTTTAGGGTATTCTACCTGACCAGCAAAAGACCTGGAGGTCTGCTGGAGATGTGTGTTGTAAAGACATCTCAGCTTTGGGGACTTAATTTCCAGAAATGTCACTAGCTTAATTGGAGTCACTGGGAACTTAAAACCTGTAGCACCAAGTAAACTAGTCACTGGGACCAACTCAGGGGCATGGTCCTTTGAAGACTTGCTGAATTCTGTCACGTCACTGAGCCAGTGCATACACTGAAGTAGGTTTCTTGCTGGTACTTGCTAGCAAGTGAAGGAGGAGGGAGGGTAAACATCACTATAAACACAATAAGCCACTGAACTTGTTCTGCCAGAGCTATTGAAGTGTGGTAGTTGCATCATCTGTGCACAGGATCTCTGAGGCACCTTCACTGGAACCAAAATGTTGCCCACAATTTAAGACAAACAGGAGACAAAAGCAGCTAAATACTATAAATTATAATTTACGGGCCCAGAGATTCAGGGGGCTGTGTTAGAAGTACACTGTGTCAGGGGGAGAATGGTGTAACTTTGAAATAGACTTTTTTGGATTTAGGTCTTGCTTTGGGAAAAAAGAAAGATACACAGACACTAGAGGACACTTGTAAAATATAGCTGGAGACTCTACAGCATGTGCAGCTTACTCTGATTAGAAGATGCTTAGAAATCATGCAGTTATGAAAGGCAAAAGTCTCAGTCTAGTTCCTGTCATGACCCAAGTGTAACCTAGAGAAGGTTTTCTTCTCTCCTTAAGCCATGAGAGTTGTTTTTTATGCCATAAAGTTAATGTTTCTGTATTCTCTCAAAAATGAGATAAACATAACTGTGTCTCAAGAAAGATAAATAACCTGCTGAGATGTCCATGGCCTTTCTTGGCACTTCTGTGCGAGAATGTGAAATTATTCACACTCATGAGTAAAACTTTAGCACTCTAACTCTGCTAGAGGACTTTTGAGAGCTTGGTACTACTTCTCTTTTGCACTTCATAACCTTTCCTTACATGGTCATGGGAAGACAATGAGATCTCACATTCTCAGCTCATGTTGAAGAGCTTCTGTGGGTAACTGCTGAGGTCTCCAGGTAGAGACAGGCAAGAAATGCCCAACTCTGCAGCCTCTGTGAGGGTCTTCAGTCTCTGAAATCTTTCAGTACTCTGAAATCTTAAATGTCTTCCAAAAGGTCTTTATTGATTATTACAGACTGATTATGTTATTTCATTTTAGGCATGTCAGACTAAGTATATAGCAGTGTTCTGTCCTGTTATTTGCTGCATATGAAAGTCTTTATAGCTTCCTTTTTTAGTTATGAGCAAGACAGTAGGAAGAGGTTGATTAGCTAACCCTATATTTTGAATTGGTTAAAATAAGCCTGGTTAATTTCTGCTTTGTTTCAGAATTAAAAATCAGGATAACAAGTGGAAAAGGAATATCTTTACTGGGCTGGGGAGTTTATTAGCTTTATACCCATATTTTTCTAATAAATATTACATGTTCTTAACAAATTGTTCTTCAGACATTCAAGCTGAACACCAAGCTCCTTAAAACAAAGTGCAAGAAAAAAATGTGTCACTGCCTCCCAAACCACACACCTAGATGATTGTTATTCCCACAGTGTCAGTTGTTCTAATGTTTAACTTGATAAACTGCAGGTGCTTGAAATTGCTGCAGCCAAAATATTGATACACAAGAAGGGTTCATGTCACATTTTTCCTGTCTGCTTTTAGCCTAAATTTACTTCATAGAAAAGGTGTCTCTTTGCACAAAGGAATTAGAGCCTCCATATGCCTTGGCAACTGTACCATGGAAAAAAGGTACTGGCAACAGGTGCAGAAGAGCAGAGTACACGATATTGCTGGTTTCCCCTTTACTGTAAGCATGCAGCAAAGCAGAATAAGTTTTTTCCTGGAGGACCCAAATGCAAATGAAGGTAACAGTGGGATAGACTTGAAATTTTCAGCTCTCCTCTTTGCCCTAGTATTAGCATGCCTTTGGTTTGTGAAATGCCCATTGGTGCAGCAACTATTTCAAGTGGTAAACAAAGCCGCATACTACTTTTGATTATATAATTATACTTTTGAAAATGGATGTAAAATTTCCATAGCCTGATAATATGGCTGGAGTTTTTACTTCACTGCAAGTAAAAAAACCCATGATTTTTTGACACCGACTATAATACATCCAAGATAATTAAACCAAAGAGGGGACATTAAAGGAGAAAGGTAAGTATTTTACACAGATTCATTTCCATATTCAGTGCTGCAAGAATGTTGCAGGTTTTGTTTCCTTTTTAAAAAAAATTGCTTTATATATTTAATTTTTTCCCCTTCCTGTACTAAACAGTTTCATGGCTATATTCAGAAATTAATTATCACCACAGGACAAAACTATTTCCTGTTTTACATTTATTTTTGCTATGAATGCAAAAATAATATCCTTCTGAGACAGTCATGGCAAAAAATAAAGCATCCCAGAAGCCAGACAGTGACCCTGTAAATGGACGTAGCTGTACTGATTTCAGGCATCAACAGTACTTCTTCATTCCAGACAGCCAAAGGGATTTGGTTCTGTTCCTATCAGATTTTGCTTTGATTTTAGCCAGGATGGGGTCAGACCTGATTGAGCTAATAAATCTGTTTGGATTAGAAATTCCAGTGGTATTCTAATAATCTGTTCTGGTATAAATCAAAAACAGACTGAGCCTATATTGAGTAAGCAAGGGTGAAAATGAAAACAGACACATTTATATCTTTCTTTTCTGGATTTGGTCACTCTGTTAGCACCCTCCAGCTGAACAGAGCTTTTTGCCTTCCTCATTGCAAATGAACCTGCTTTTATATACATTCATACTTCTTAGATGCAAATGTTCATGCAAGAGAAGGAAACACAGCATCCTCAATGAAAACTGGTGTGCTGTTGAGGTCACTGGTTCATGTTATAGTCCTGAAAAATTCATTAACTCCTCTCTCAGCTTTAAAGCATTCTTACGAAACCAAGAAGATGAAAACACATAATATGGGATGTAGATTTGTGAAGCTGGCAGCTTTCTGGAGTGTTAAAGCTTATGAAAATCCAAATCCAAGCTAAAATGTATGGAATGTGAGCCTTGCCTTAGGGCTTTATCCAAAATACACTGAGGCTAGGGAGAGTCTTTCCTCTGACTTCACTCAGCTTTGGATCGAGCCTTTCAAAGATGTAAAACAGAGTCTTGAAATGCTTAGATTGTGGATGAGGTTTGGTTGCAAAAAGGAGTTGTCCAAGTTCCAGACTCAAAGGGGAAGCCTCAGTGATGGAATCTCAGGGCCAGAAGGTCAAAATCACACTGAGAAATTGCACCCTTCGTGTTGGCAAGCTGGCAGCATGAGCAGAGGAAATGTGAGAAGAGAAGAACACCAGAGCAGCCCCAACCCACGAGTATGAGTAGATGTGTTGAGACTGATATATTTCCACTTTCTGTGACTGTTCCCTGCCTATCACAGTTTTCCTCCTTCCTCACCCGTGGCCAACACTCTTCTCATGTTGATGGGAATGTGATTATTTTATTTAGGTGAATTGTGAATTATTTTATTTAGGTATCCCTGCTTCAAATTTAGCACAGAAGCAGAACTTTAATACCACAGTAAATAGGGAGAGCAATAAAATCTCTGAAGTGCTCAAGCAATTTAAATGTTCCAGCAACTGGGGATTGCTTTAAGCATTTAAGAGGAGGGGGTGAAGCCACAGACTAGCAGCTGCTGGAGATAGGATGGAATTTTCTATTCCCTGCTTTACATTTAAGTTTGTCTCAGGACTAAGGTATACCTTGTCTGCCAAATAACATTTTTCCATCAGATTTCATTCAGCAAAGCTATAAATTATTTTGGTACTTTAAGGAAATACATTATTGTAAGAACAGGAACAACCTCTGCTCATCAAAATGCTCAGCCTATGTGTGAGAGCACACCCGAGTGAGTTTTCCTGAAATGGGGAATGAGGGTGGCCTCTCTGTTCAGATTATCTGAAGCAAGCTGCCCCCAGCGAGTGATTGTGTTTGTTGGCGCTCACGGGAGACAGTGCGCTCCTGGGCAGAAAGTTCACTGCACACGAGCGTCATTAGCGAGCCCTTCTGCGAGTCATTCCAAGTCTCCAGAAGGTCTGCAGCAAGAATGCATTTCTGAAGCAGCTGCTTAAAGATCTGAGGGAAACTTGGCTGGAAGAACAGCCACATGATCCTCCAGCCCCTCGAGTATTTTTGGCTTTCAGACATTAAGTCCAACGTGACATGACAGCCTTACACAACCAAAACCTTACTATCAACCAAGAGAGTAAGTGACAGCTAAACAGAGAGGGGAAGGAGATGTGCACCCACCTTTCCCTTTCTTTATTTATTCTTATAAGCTTTTTAGCCTCTAACTGTTTGGGTGGAAGTAAAAACATCCCACAGTGCCCTGGCTGTGGCGCAGAGGAGCACACCAGCTGCCAGCAAGTTGTCCTGAGCATGTGTGAGCACTGTGAACATCTTGTATCAGGGCAGACCTACAGACACAGACAGCTCTGGGCTTTTGAAAAGTTTGGATGAGTTTGTTTTATCTCTAGCTCTAGCCCTCCATCATCACACTATCCCTTTAAAAATACCTATTGGAATATAGCCCCTGAAAAATATAATTTGCAGGTTATAGAGCTCAAGAGATGGCTGGAAGAAACTATTACCTTGCTGTGTGACAATTGGTGTCACTCTGCTTTTAGTCCCTATTCTTATATTCTGGAGATGACACCCTCTTCCCACTGTGGGACACAGGTACAAATAAGGGGAAAGGAAATAAAACTGTAGGGCCTGACACTCACACTAATGGCTTTACTCCCAACCATGCAGTTAGAGCTAGATACATTTGCACTTACTCTAAATCCTATTTGCACAGTCAAAGTGGTGTAAATGAATGCTAGAGTTGGTGGGACTAAGGACTACTGTCTTCAAAGAGATAAAATGATCTCTCTAAAGTTCACAGAATACAGATTTTTCTTTATCTGATACAATTTGGAAATCTTACCCTAGCAGTGATAAGAAAGTGGAAGACAATGACTAGATAATTTTTTGCATCCCAAAGTCTTTAATTTAATCATGGGTCACTCTTCAGGAGATTTAAAAATATTATGTACTTTTCAAAGATATGTATGAATCTCACATCAAACCATACTTTGATGTGAGATACTTGTCTCTTTTGCTTCATACACGATCATTGCTAGAGTATGGATAATTGTTAGACAAAATAGTCTTCTTTGGATTTATCAAAGTTCACAAAAATTTCCTCATAGCAGAAATAGTTCTGAGTTAACAGAGCAACAAAGAATTCTAAATAATTAACTTTTTCTGACAGCCAAGTAGTCAGTATTTTAAAACAAAATATCAGTTATTTGAAAGTAAATTGCATCTCTTTGATGCTTAGAATTGCAGCTCAACTGATGTATTGCTTAGTACCATCCAAAATTCTTTGAAAGTGTTCATGAAATGTGTTGCACCCAAAATGATAAATCCTTTTTGTTTTGTTTTGGGGTTTTTTTTGTGGTACTTTAAAGCAGTCTGCAGGTAAACGCAGAATAATCTGATTACCAACAAAATTAATTAGTTTCTCATCTTTTCATTAAAGCCAAAAAGTTGGAGCTCTGGTTTAATTTCTAGAGCAGAGAATAATAAGTGGCTAAACAAAACCAATACACATGAAGAGGGGAAAAGCTGTCTACGATCTGTGAATGACTGATAAACATATGTAACCCATTTTTAAAAGAAAACATACCTTTGTTCCTTTCAAAATTTAAGGAAAACAGTAACAACTGTTTAGCCCAAGTATTTCTAGAACCAGTGTGAGAAGTTTCTCTTTGAGAACGCAGACTCCTTTATTTAGGGTTACATGCCCCCAAATTCTTGAGATACCTTTGCTTAATGGTCAGAAATGTCATTTGAATTTTTATGGCTGTCAACTGTTTTTAAGGCAGCATCTGGGCCCATTCAGGGAAAATATCTCTGCAAACAGACCCATGCAAATAATAGGTCCAGGAACAAGGACTGAAGTATATTTACAGGAAAAAAAAAAAAAAAAAGAAGCTATATAGCAAAGAGCTGTGGCCCTGCAAAATGGCCCAGCATTTCACAGACAAAGCAGGGCTACAATCTCCTGCACTACAAAGCAAAAGGACAAATACAATTCTTGAAGGTGTAGGTGGGTAAGAATTGAGATTGGTTTTTTCCCTTCATTAAGAATTTGTTACCTACCAAGTGCTGGGTAAAGTTCCGGGCCTCACCTTTTGGAATAGAATTTGGAAGGAGGGAGGCAGTATAGAAATAAAAACCTCTGTGAATATAATTCAAGGGCTAGAGAAATGCCATGCTGCAAGAGAGATTGAAGGTGTTCCATCTGTTCCCATTTTGGAAAGAAAAAAAAAGAAGATGGAGCAATGACTCCTTTACTGGGCCACCTTCCCAGAGACAAAATATCTGGTTCTAAAGGGCTCTTGAACTTAGTGGAAAAGGCATGACACAAAGAGAAGGCTGGAAGCTGAAGCCAAATAAATTCAAACAGGAGATACAGCCTGATTTTTATTACCTTTTTTTTTAAGTCATCACACTGATTAAGTGCTGAAACAAACTACTGAGGACAGCAGCCTGGCAGTGTCTCCTGGACTGCAGCTATCAGTGGGACATCTGCTTAGACAAGGCATGAATCTCAGTCCAACACCTGGAAAACTGGCTGAAATGTGCAAATGTGCGATAAGAATGTGAGAGACGGAGTCAAGATTCCCCCTCGAGCCCCAAAGGCTATGAAAGTCTAACTGTACAGATTTCCTTTTGGTTCACGATCTCAAATTCATCTGAGGTTAATTTTCCAGCTCAGGAAATAAATCAGTCTCAGTATCAACTGGAATTTGGTTTTTTAGACCTTGGCTTTGCAGATCTTTGATAGCGATGAGGGAAAACAGAAATGGTTATCACAGTAGAGAAAAGTCGTTTCAAAAATCCTTGCAGTAATCTGTTCCTTTTGGACCTATAGAGCCTTAGGAGGCTTAGGTGAAAAAAAAAGCATCTAGTTATTGAGATTTTCTTTTTGCGTTTTCATGTTTTAAAAGCAATGCTTTTGCCAGCAATTTTCATTGAATACTGTTATTTATAGAGCCACTCAGCAATGAAATAGGAAGCTGTAATCACACTCTACATGTTTCGGCAGCCCTTGAGATGGGCTGAATGTCTGAGAGGTACTGTATTCAGACTATCTTTTTTCCCTTTCTTAATAATAATAAAAAAAAGATAATAAAAATCTGTCTTCAGAATTTCTCTATAAAAGGGGAGAACTCATTAGCTGAGAGACACACAAAATGCAGAGAGCTTATTATTCGTTTCTGATGAAGATACCAAGTTTAGCCAGACGTATTTCAATTGGATTTTCCAGCAGTAAAAGCAAAAGACTCTCAAAATGAACCCTCCAAGGGAGGAGAGGAATGACTCTGCTCTTTCGTTTTGAGCCCCTGTGGCCAGAAGGATGTCTCTGGGTCTTTGATCCCCATGATTCTAGCCCCAGTGGATCAGCTCGTTCACCCTCCCTGTAGAGGAGGAAGCCCTGCTGCTGCTGCTGCTGCTGCTGCTGCTGAATGCTGGTGTCTGCAGCCTCCCCTCCCACCCCCAGGCTGAGGAACCAGCAGAAATGCCTTCCAATAGGTCATGCCAGGCAGGGACTTAGTTATGTGCTCCTCTTGTCAGCCCAACTCTTGTTTCAAAACTGAAAGGCCTCAGGCCCTGTTTCTCTTGGGAAGCTGCTAAAAGGGACCCTTGTGCCCAAGGGGATTTCCCTGGGCTTGGTTGGACCCTCAGGCATAAGTGCCTGGGCAGCCTCTCTTGTCCAGGTGGGGTACCACCCAGCACCCACAGGTGCACAGATGCTGTACTGCAGCTCAAGTAGGGCCTGCCCAACAGCCTTGCAGAGGATGTCACTGACTCATGCTGTGGTTTTAATTCTCTGCATGGCATAATAAGGGATTCTGGAAAACGAACGTAGAGTGGCTTTTCTTCCACTCAGAGTATGGGTAAAAAGCTCATGGCAATCTGCTTTCTCATGTAACTTTAACATCTTTTGCCCTTTCAAAGACATAGACAATGAGATCAAGTGTTCCCTCAGCAAGTTTGCAGATGGCACAAAGTTGAGCAGTGCAGGTAACACAACAAAAGGAAGAGATGTCATCCAGGGGAACCTGGGCAAAGCTTGAGATGTGGGCCATAAGAACATCATGAATTTCAACGAGTCCAAGTGTAAGGTGCTGCACCTAGATCCGAGCAGTCCCAGATGTGAGGACAGACTGGAAGAAGAAGTCATTGAGAGCAGCCCTGTAGAGAAGGACTTGCAGGTTCTGGTGGACAAAAAGCTGGACACGACCCAGCAATGTGCACTTGCAACCCAGAAAGCCAATTGTGTCCTGGGCTGCATCAAAATCAGCATGGCCAGCAGGGCAAGGGAGGTGATTCTGCCCCTCTGCTCTGCTCTGGTGTGATCCCAGCTGGAGTGCTGTGCCCAGCTCTGGGGTACCCAGGTCAAGACAGACATGGATGTGTTGGAGCAAGTCCAGAGGAAGCCACAAAAATGATCAGAGGAGCAGCTCTCCTCTGAAGACAGTCTGAAAAAGTTGGGGTTGTTCAGCCTGGAGAAGACTTTGGAGAGGCCTTATAGCACCTTCCGCTACTTAAAGGGAGGTTATAAAATAGATGGAGAGGGACTTTTTACACATGATAGAGACAGGACAAGGGAGAATGGTTTTACACTAAAACCACTAAGCTTCATTGTGTTTTCTGCATGTGTGCAAATGAATTGGTTTGATATTATTTAATTTGGACTGTTTAGGTTAGTGAAGCTGAAGCATGTATGTCATGACAGAGTTGAGTCACAAGCCCGCTTATGCTATAAACAATAAGGTAAGAAAGAGATGCAAAGAGGTGCTATGAGGAACAGGGAGAGGGAATGGAGAAAAAAGAGTGACTGCTGACATCCTCAATCATATAATCTTCAGTAAACGCAGGAGTTTCATCAGGATCTTATTGGACATGGCACTCAGGATGATTTCCTTACCACTTACCTTACCAAATACACTCTAGTGCTTGAACAGCCAAGAAAAGGACCAAGTATGAAATCAGATGTACAGAAAATGTTAGCAGAATAGTGTATTCTCATTACATTAATGACCACACAACCTTTATAAAGATACACACTCTGACATTATAACCTTCACATATTGGGCACATATGGGTGATAGAATGTGGGTACACAACACCAAAGATGTCCCATGCTGGCTGGGAAGACATGACCAAGTGATGCACAAATTAGTACTTACCTGCTGAGAATTTCCTTGAAAATAGAAAAAGGAGTGTATGAGTGCCTTCTGATACACCAGCTCCCTGCTCAACATCAAACCGAGTTAGGTGTGATTGTATGTTAAGTTGTTCTAGTTTTTTGATGACCAGTTGCCATTTAGATTATTGAGAGACTTTCTGGCCTCTAGCTAAAGCATCCAGTGCCACTGCAAAGGAAAGTTTGCCTGGTTTCAGGGTTTCAGAGACTTTGGTATTTAATCAGGAGTTGAAACCTCAACTGCATTTGAGTGCATCACACACAGAGAGTGTAACACAGAAGCAAAACACTGATGTCAACAAGGCCAAAGAAAGATATTAGACAACTGACCTAGTAAGGAGAGAAGTGCACCATTTGTTCTGGGCTGGAAAAACACCAGGGGGAGTCAGGAACAGAAGCACATATATCTCATATATCACATTGCACCGGCTTTATTGTTCCAAATAGTAATAAAAGAAGACAAAAGTACTCCCTGAGCCATCTGTGACTACATCTGTGTTAGTAATTGGTGTGGCACAGTAGGAATGAATCTGTAGGGTGAAGGACTGGTGCTGAAGACCTAAATTGTACAGTATTTATATCTCAGAAGGCTTTAATGTAGACTGGCCCTTGTGTGGTCCCATGGACCCAGCAGCAGTGAGAGCAAATCTCTTGGTTAAATCTCAGCTGAAAGTAAAGTTTGTGCACTGTGATACTGTTCCCCTACACAAATTAAAGCACAGCACAGGGAGGTGCTGTGGAGGTTTGGTTCAGACACACACTTCTAATCCACCTTCCAGTGTGCCCAGTAGGACTGGAACTGGCATCCACGAGTAGTCATAGAAAATGGAGGAAAGGAAAATGTGTGAAAAATTAGCACCCACATCCCAAAGAGAAAAATCTACAAAGACAAACTTGCAACTATAGATACCACTAGTTAAGAACTCCTGAATAACTGTCCTCAAGGATGGATTGAGACAAGTCATCCTGTCCAACCTGGCAGATCCAGATAGAAGTGCCATGGATGGTGTGAAAAAGTTCGCTGCTTAGTGGGTTTGGGGAGCTAACAAGGACAATGCACAAAAAACATGAAGGATAAAAAAAAGAAAATTCTTTACTACATGGTACTTTGAAAAACCCACATTAGATTATTCATTGATATCAAAGCCCATAATGTTCGTTGAAATTACTCAGATTCCTCCTTGAGAAGAAAATGTTACAGCATTGTACAATACTCAGGAGGAAAGGAATGCTCCCTAACAGCCTGACATGAAATGCTAACACATCACAGGTCACCAAGGTTACAGCCATAGAGCAAAAGCCCTTAGATTCTTGAATAAGAGTTCTAACTGTAAGTGGTTGTGTGTGATTGTTATATCTATTTTTTTTCAAAGATGCTTCTCTGAGTCTAAATTCACATTTTCTTGTTTTAAACTCCATTCATTTTCTGGTTTTTTATTTTTACTCAGCTAGGAAAATTGCTTGGAGGCAGGCACAAGCATGATACACTAGCTGCTGTCCAAACTTGCATATGAACTTAAAAGCCTGCAGCTGAACAAAACAACAAATACACAGTGACACAAGAAACTCTCCTTTCATTCCTTTCCTCCATTGAAATAGTTGCAAAAATATTTCTACTCCAGAACATGTACATTAGATTGGAAGACAGTCATTAGGATACATGATCTGTGAGGATGCAGTGTGTGGAGGAAGAACCACAGCACTGCTGCCAAAATGCAGGAAGATTAAAGTTAAGGCTCTACTCAGCAAATCTGCTCATAGACATCTAAGGCCATACTTAGGGACTGACCATCCCAGAATAGCTCAGAGCTACATCCCCTCTGCCCTAAATCTCATGTCCTGCCTTCCCCAGTCTACAAAGTCTTGTAGCTCCTGACCAGGTAGCTTTGTTCTCTGCAGTCCCTGTTGGACTTCCAGGGCAAGAACATGTCCAGACACCTGCTGAACCTGTGAAAATACCAACTATCCACAACTTCCTGCTGCAAGGAGTTCCTGACCCATGACACTTCATTGTAAGTGGTATTTTATTAGAATAAGGTTTTTCCTAGACAACTGCAAATATTCTGGTTAAAAACAAACTGAAAGAAAGACTCTAAAGTATCAGGAAGACCAAGGGTTCATTGGAAATACAGGGAAGCTGGGTTAAAATCTCTGGTCTAAAACTAGATTTGTGTTTGAATGTCCCACCAGACCAGCATTTGACTTGATGTTGGATAGTCTACTGCTAATATGTATCAGTACAAGCTGTTTGAGCTATACCAGTTTCTGCAAACTGGTTGACCATACCATTTCTGTTTATCTCTTGGTTCAGAGAAAAGGACACTTGTCAGCCTGTGGTTATGGCACTAATTTCCTGTGGGTAAGATGAAGCTTGAAATTTCTTTCTTCCCTGTTTGCGTATCTCAAGGCCTAGCTCAGCACAACCACCAGACTGTCCTTCAGGGAATCTTCATGGTGCCTCCTATTTCTGAATTCTTTATTTCATCTCGACACCAATGGCAAATGTTTCTGAAGTGTCACAGTGTCTGAGGACCAGGAACCTAATCCCCTGTCTCAAAGGGTTTAGGCAGAAACACATGTCTCCTTATCAATTCACAAGGTCAGTTTTCAAAGCTAATACAGGTTCTTATTTTATCAAGAAACTCCTGAAAATTTTATTCTTCACCCCATCTCCACAAGCCACCACGTGAAACTATACCACAGGCATGCCAGGCAAGGGCCAGACACCATCACACGCGAGAACAGAGCACTTGGCTGACTGATGCTCACCCCCCTCAGCTGACCAGCCAGACTGTTATGTAAAATTCCTCAGAGAGCAGCGAGGCATTCCTGGTCAGACACCAACAGTGTGAGGAGAAGCTGGATGCAATAGCTGCTGTGGGAGGATGTGGGAATCTACAAACAGACCCCTACTTCCCCACATGCTTACTGAAACCTCCCCTGGTTCCCTGTCCTGCCAGAGCCTCCCTCAGGCTGCTGCATGAAGAGCCATTTGTGGGCAGTGAGTTTGTCCAGCTCAGATAAAAGATAACTGTCCACTGCTGGCTATAGCTGAGCACTTTCTTTTCTGTGCTTCTGAGCTGGGTGATACACAGGTTTCTATATTAAACTAGCCCCATTCAGTGCACTACGAAATTTTAAAGTGAAGCAAGGGCATACAAGCACAAGACTGCCAAATTTGAAAAAAAAAAAAAAAAGTATTAGCAGTTATAAAAGCGAGTATAAAACACCAGCACAAAAAAAAAAAAAAAAAAAAAAAAAAACAAAAAAAAAAAAAAAAACCAACTAAGGGGCTCTTTCTTTCAACAGATTTTAAGAGGCTGAGCCTATTGTTGAAAAAATCAGGTCCTTGACCATGTTTGAGGATATTTAAGGCTCTCCCAATAAATTTTCATGTGCCTATTAGAGAGTGTGTTCAGCTGCCTCATTTTTTACAGAAGCGCTACTGAAGTGTCTCTGGCTTTCCCCACCTCGCCAATTTTGAGAAGCTTTAGCTTTGAGGCACTCAGCTGTCTGTCCATATATATTCCAAGGCTAATTTGTAGGGTTTTTTCCAACTGTAGTGATATTTGTATTCAAAGATCTGTAATTAGCCCCTGGCCATTCACAACTGGCAGGTAAAATTCTACCTGCTACTGGCGAGACAGAGCAAGAAAGATTAATTACCCAATAAGGAAATTAGAAGATAATTAACAGAGATTTGCAAAGATACATTTTGTCCTTGAAAAGGTAAAAGAAAACATATTGCTGGAGCTACCAAACAGGTAGAAACCATTTTTGCTCTAAACAGCCCCTTAACCACAAATCTTCCTGTATTCATTTCTAAATACAAATGGCAAATATTCAGAAGTGCTTTGAGTGAACATTGCTGATGATGAACACTGCTGATGATAAGCGATACTGCTTTGACAAATATTTCTGCCTCCAGAGCTCTGATTAGACTGATCAAAGCAAATTTCTAAATTACTCATCTATCATGAGATCTCCACAGTTTTGTGGAATTTATGGCACCTGAATTGTACAAGGAACTAAAACTAGAGATCAAAATCAACAGACACAGCTTGTAAAGATAAAGCAATAGAGACAGGCATGCAAACACTAAAATGGCTCCTTCATAATCATACAATTATTGGATGCTGTCTCTACAGATGAAGAAATATTGCCTTAATTATGCTTATGCCTACAGACTATGATTAATGTCTGATTTAAGAGAGGCTGTAGTTTAAGAGCAGTAGTAGTTTGTCAGCTAGATCTGAACAGTTGCATCATCTCTCCAATTTATACGTAGTGTATCTTTTGGCATTTTTCACCTTGTACTTGCTCTGTTACCAAGAAAATGGAAAAATCTCAAATATTTCTTATGCTTGTGTTATGAACTAAATATAGTTTTCACAAAGCAGTTTACCCAATACAGCTGTTCTGATCAAAAAGCAAATTGCAAACTTATAAAACTAAAGTCATAACAAAAATGCATTTCTAGGACAAGCAATTACAAAATGCTGTATTTCTTTACTTCTCTGAAAGAGAACCTCTTTCAGAGGAAAAAGAACCCATAAATGCCCTTTGAGGGTGCTCAAGAAAGACTGTCTGGTGCCAAATGTCACACTTATATTTCTGCTTTGATTTAGTTTCACACAAACCAGTAAACTTCCCAGCACCCCCACTAAAGCAGCTCCCTCATGGTGCTGCTGGAACTGCTCTTCGCTGCACTCACCCTGCTGCTGCTCCTCGCAGAGCACAAAATACATCCCAGCTGTGTCTCTCACCCTATGAGACAGCTGCTTCCCTGCACAGTAATTAACAAATCCATGATAATAACAAATCCACAAATCCAAAAGTCATGTAACTGTATTGGCTTGTTGACACTGGACTGGGATGAAAATGTGTGTTTCAAGTCCTCCTGGTCTCAGATAAAAAATTAAGATTTTTAACAAATTATCACATGAACAATAGAAAAGAAAGTATTACACAATTTGATTCAAAGCCTGAGAGCAGAGCAAGCCTCTGGTTTTGGGTCAACCTGGGAGCACCCCAGCATGAGCAAGTCCCTCTCCTTTATACTTGACTAAACATTTCTCAGGAGTCATTATATCAGCTGGGGAAAAGCAATGGCACCACTTCTAATCCTGCTAGAAAAGAGTGCCCTGTAGGCCACCTCTGTGAGGCTGCTGAGAACTGCAGCCCAGCTGTGGCATTAGCTGAATGAGGCTCTACCTCATTTTCCAAATCCAAACCTCTGGTGGCTCAGCTGCAAGCTGCAGCACCACAGCAATATCAACAGAAAGCAGGTTTATTTGGTCTGAGCAGAATTCAATAGGTGGGAACCAGTGGGGGAACAAAAAACAAAACAAAAACAAAAGGAAACCATCCCTGCTGTCCCTTTGTGTGAAGCAACCAGAAAGACCATAGACCAGTCTATTAAAAAAGAATAATCAGTGCTGTTGTCAGTTTAGAAGTTGCAAGTTGTAAGACTCATTATTCCAAGATTCTTTATTTAATTAGAAAAGGAATGTAGCAGATGTGTTCTCTATGTTACATTAAACTAATAATTGAAATGATATGTGTAAAAGAGGTGAAGTTTTCTGCTACAAGCACTTGATGTCAGAGGAGAGAAATGGTTAGAGGAGACTTCAAGCGTGGCATCCACAGAGTGTGCTGGCAGTGCTATAGATCAAATAAATGCAACAATAATTACCCCTCCCAAAAGAGTAAAAATTTGCATGAGTTTATGCAAATTCGCAAAGGCAATGAGCATCAAATGAGACCTCTACAGTGCTGAGCCAACTGACGCTGCAAGCCTCTGAAGTGACATATCACCATGAAAGAAGATAAGGCCATCTGCTGTCAAGGGGTGGAGGGGGAGAGGGGTGGTGGAGATGGCTAGGGAATGGCAAGCATACTAAAAAAGCCTGTGGAGGACAGATGTCTCCATGCCCTCCTTTGTCCTGTGTCATGTACCCAAGGAGAGGCTTTTATGAAACTTCAATAGCCCCCCTGGACCTTTTGCACTTTCAGATGCTCCATTTTAAAAGCCACCTTCTGTGACGGAGAAGTCCAGAGCCCCAGAAATCCCCACTGTGGTGGTTGCTACCAATTATCAAGGACTCCTCTTCAGTACCTGTTTTATTCTTATATATGGCACAGACCTGGTACATAAACCCATTGAATGCTGCAGAAGGATTTTTGCCAGCCTACAACTTCTTTTGATTGGTGCCATGAAGATGCTTTCAAAACAAGCTGATGCGTGCAAGAAAAAGTCATTCATCAACCAGAAGATACTGTACCCTGCATGGAAGCATCCATTCATTTGCTGAACAGGAACACAACTTTTATTTCATTCCAGGCTATCTTTACTCATTGAAAAAGACACCCCTTTCTCTGCTCTCTTTGATAGAAGAATGATGGGTGCAGTCATATTTCTGCAAGACATGCAATTTTTTCAACAAGGCCACCGGATCAGGGCTAAAGCATGGAAATCATAAAAACCCAGATGTTGGTTTATGGCTGAATACATTTTTATGGTCAACATATCTTAGACTGAATGGATGGTTTTGACAACAACTATGCAGCTTTTTTACTCGACACAGAACAGTTTTTCTTTTCTCAGGCAAATTAAAATATCAGTGCGTTCACTCCTCTTTTCTGTTTGATCTGTTCCTAGCTGGACGCAGAGATTTTAAAGCAACTGATGATCCTACAGTGACCACATTAAAAAAAGTAAACATCTGCCAACCATTACCACAAAGCTTTCTGAGGCTTCTGAGATACTGTTCAACTTGTCCCTGCTCAGAGCAATAACACATAGAGTGTGCCTGTTGGAAACAGCAGGGTTATTGCAGTATTCTGTCTCCTTTGCCCAAAAATTGTAGAAAAGCTCATCTAACCTTTGCCACACAGATTTCAGCAATTTTCTTTTCTAAGTTGGACAGGCTGACAGGGTTTTGTAAAGCTCTTACAGAAGAAACCAGGTCATCACTGTATTGATAGGCAAACTTCATTGCACTATCAACACATGTCAAGAACAATATTAACTCTTGTCTCAGTTCCAATTTTCCCCCTTTGTTTTTAATTGAATGAAATAAGCAGAAATTAATACAGTTCCTACCTTTTTGCTAAAGAATATACTGGCTATGTGGCTATTCTAAAAAAATGTACAAAAGTAATTTAGCAAAATCCCATCAGTTTAATCTATTATGTGAAAGAGCAATGGCCAAATCTTAACAATATGAGCCTGAAGGCTTTCTGCTGTAACAGGATTTAGCAATAACTTTTAATTGGCAGTTCAAAGTTAATCCACAAGGGAAAATGTGATCTGGCAAAAGCACTCACTCACAGAATGAAAAAAAAAAAAAAAAAAAAAAAAAACAACCCACAACTGTGGGATTTTTTTCCTTAGTAATTTTGCAGCTATTGTTATTGGGAGGCATTATAGAAATAATTGCTGCCTTGTCTCAGTCTAACAAGGCTCTTCTTCTGTGACACATTTTATTCCTTCTGTACTTAATTTCTCTACCAATGAAAAAGAGGGCAAAAGTTTAAATTTTTCAGTTCTCATAGTATATATATAGATATAGATATATTTATAGATATATATAGCTTTATTTAACATACCTTCTGAAGGAAAAATCATAAACAAATCCCTTAGACTAATATTCTTCTCTTCCTTTTTTCTCCCTTGACATCAGGCCACAAGCCTGTATTTTTTTTGTTTCTACTCAAACAGCATCCAAAATGTTTGCAGTGAGGAACCACTTCTCCTCCTACATTTAGCCTAGCAAAAGCCCGTAACAGACAACTTTTCTGGATCGTATTCACTGGGATCTGTTCAGCTCTAAATTTCAGCAATTCTGCCATCCATGGTTTGTCTTCTTCATTCCAGTGAAGTTTCAGACTAACTCATGGTGTCCTTCTTAACAAAGACAACATAAGGGCACCTCAAGAGAGAACTGTTGAGGTCCAAACCAGCCTCCCACCATTCGACCAAATTCTGCATTGGAAGCTGAGCTTTTGGCAGCTTATGGCAGTTGCCCTCATGGAAATACTAGGAATTCTGATGGCAGCATGTGAGAAGACCAACTATTTTTGTGAGAGTTCAGAAAGCAAAAAAGTGTCTGTGTTCCATCTACGACTGTATTAAGAAATACAGAATTTTTCCTACATGCTAGCTGAACAACTCTCGAAAGTTGCAGCTCTTCAACATCTATTTCATATGAGTTATAGATTTTATTTTGAAAAAAATATACATACAAACATTCCCCATAAAATAGTTTATAACTACATTTAAGTGACTGATCCCCTGACTTCTCACCTTAGGTTTCATTGAAAAGCAAACATCCACAGCTAATTTGTAAAACCTCAAGCTCTGGGGAAGTAGGGCAGTTTTACCCTCTTATGCTTTCAGCAAAAGCAGGGCTGAGCAGAACAGACCAGCCTATTGTTGGTCTGCAGACTGCTCCCTTGCTGGCAAACTACTTCAGCAAGGTGACTGGAAAAATCACAACAGCTTGTCACAAATACAGCCAACATGAGTATAATCCATGAAAAGGAATACTTCAGAAAAGTGATTCAATTTTTATTAAGTCATTGTACCTGAGAGATGCATTCATCCACATCAATGTGTTATCTCCAAACACAGATCTAAATAAAGTTTTTAAACATGAAGCTTCATGTTTTACAGAACATCTAGTCCAAAAACTAAGCCTGAACTTCTTCTTTTATACATAAATTGAGTAGGAAGGGCAACAAAAATATATATTAACAATAGCAAGAAGTTTGAGTCCCTAAAGAATCTGCTATCTAAAATAAATTAAAACAATCTTTTAAATATTAAATATCCTAGGAAAGGTTAATTTTTGAGACAATGTAAAGGTGAATAGGAACACAACTAAAACAAATTTGAATATAACATATACTCCATGTGTCTCATTGATGTTTTAAAGTACTGAACACTAAGGTACACATAAATCCTGTCCAGAGACCCTGCACTAATTGCAAAGTTTGATCAACTTTTAACATGAAATATTTCATTGCACATATTAACAGTTATCCTCACAAAATAACAGAACTGCATTAAACTAGTCTAGGAAACATTTCATGTAGAAAAATTGCATTTTACCTGCTCTTCTGAGGAATTCTTGAAGAGCTTCTTTTGTTTGGAAAGAAAAACCTAAAAAAACTAAAAAAAAAAAAAAGATGCACAGATGTCAAAAATAAAAGACTTGGTTCAGCTGAGGGAGGAGGGAGATGCCCCTCGCTTTCTGAAAAGAGAGTTTATTTGAGTAAATGACTTTGTCACTGTGGAATCCATCTCAGTTCTTTGTAGTAAGCATCTCTGGATGGGGAGAGAGTGACATTGCATTCTCTGCACACTCATAAATGAAGCAGGAATTCCCAGATTTGCCATCATGTGATTTCAGTGAGGAACTAGAACTCGACTTTCTCCCAGCACCCGTTACTCTCTGCCCAAACACAGCTCTTCCAAAGCCTGAGATGGCCGTAACAAGTGGCAAAGAGAGAAGGAGCACACAAATCATATTAGCTTCACTGAGCAGACACTAAGACACTTTAGACAGGAAGCAGGAGGAGAACAGAGCAGACGTACCATTATTAGACTGCCACAGAAGTTATAAAAGAACAGATTTAGCAATTCACACTAGGAAAAACTGGGCATATTAGGGAGGGGTGGGGTGGTGGGGTGAGATTTAAGGGAGGGAAATTCACCTTTTCAGCCATCAGAAATTACTAACAAGATTATCCTGACAATCACTCATCGTCGTTCTTTATACTGGAATTTCAAAGGTTTACAAATGCCACTGCAGTACTCAGTGGTATGATAATTAAGCACTACATCAGGCAAACTCTTTGTGCCTGTATCAGACAAAAACTGATAAAAGATAACATAATCTACACTCTACATATAGTATATGCCAACTGGAGAAACAGATGCTACATTAATTTCATGGCTACAAGCAAAATAGCTCAAAGAAAAATAATGCAACATTTATTCTTCACAAAGAGAATTATGCTATTGACATTTTGCCCTGAACAACTGCATGTTATTAAACAGCAAGGATGGTTTCTGCTAGCTGAGCCTTCCTAAAGAAGCAATTGTTACTGAAATATGAGTAACCATTTTTGACCTTCTAATACTGAAATATGAGATGAACACTTCCAGCTCCCTCAGGATTATCCATAAGGTCATCAGTAGTTATCTCCAATGTTCTCATTTCATGAGCATCATGCATGTACATCCATGGCTTGCCTCCCTTGCTTCTGGGGAGAGCTGCTTACTACAGGAGTCTGATGAAAGAATGAGATAAGGTGGACCATTGTGCATTTTCTGTTAAAGAGTTCCATTTGTGCTGGAGGTAGTTAATCCTCCAAAAGTGTGTTTTTCAAAGCTTTTTTTTCCTTCTGTTTTATTTTTTTCCCATGGGCTGTAGAGTACATGCAATAGATGCTCTTTTATCGTAAAACAGGTTCCAGTTTAATCTGATTGTCTACAAACAATAAGGTGACAATAACTTAAGATATAGGAATTTATTTACACTCCTGTAACTCAAGAAGTACCTGTTCATGTTTTGTGAAGGCAAATCAATTTATACCTATCCCCATTATCACAGTTCAACGACCCCCTGACTGCAGTAGTGTGGCAATAAATCTGCCAGCATGAGAAAGATCTTTTTAATCACAGAAAATATATATTCCACGAAAACATTAATTTACAGGTGTCCTCCCATCCAATTTTATGCATACAAGTAACACCAGTTCTTCTTTCAAAGATTATTTTGATACAAAGAAAAAAAAGCCATGGATGAGGACCCCAGACCTGGAGATGCTGTAAAAACACAGAAAAAGATGAAGCGTCCCTCTTCACAGATCATGTGAAATGCATGAAATGCAGGAAGATAGCACAGTAAGGAGCAAGTAAGACATCACTGATTGGTATAGTAATTGTAGGATTTCCAGACGGCACACATCAAAGGGATACAGATTGTTCTATTTGCTGTGAGAGTTCACCAAACAGCCATCACCCCACGTAACCCACACTCCATTAAGACTTGTGCTACATCACTGAGTTAGCCATGATAACAGTGGAAGGCCAGGCAGAAATCCAGAGAATTAGTTAGAGGATGCCACACACACAATGGAGCTGGCAGAAAAACTCTAATTTAGTGGCAGGTTATTGGCATGTGCAATACTGTGGCCTTTACTACGCTCGTAGTAAACATTTGTGATAATTCACATTCATTCCGGGAATACACTGGAATTGTGAAAGCCAGGGACACAGTGTTGTTAGATGTCCTTATATTGCTAGAAAAAAAATTTTTTCTTCTCTAATTCTATTTGTAAATTTAAGGAAAAAAGCAAAGAAGCATTATATATTCATACTATACAAAGTGGTGCTTGCTGCTGATGTCCCAAATGGAAGGAACATCATGCCTTGCACTTGCAGAATATGCAATGGGAAAAAAAAGATGCAAAAAATATTAGTTAATTATAAAATCACATCTAGAAAAGACTGCTAAGAGAAAGCAGTGATGTTGCTCATTTAATTTAGGATTTTAAGTCTGTAAGTCTGTAGAGTGTAACAGGAGCTAACTGAGGTCTGGATTCAAGCTGATCATTTTTGTAATACCAAGTTCTTAATCATCTTGGTTTCCACAGAACTAACCAGAGCTGTGTGGCGAACCAGGCTTGGTTCTGGTTGTCTGTCTTTTCAGAGCAAAAATGGGGGCTCCAGCACCCCCAATCAAGGTTTTTATGGAGAAAATTCTGGGGTTTAAGTTAAGAGAGAGAGAGAGAGAAATAGATATAGATAGATAGATAGATAGATAGATAAATAGATAAGACCATAGTCTGTGAATTCTAAACAAGTCCCTGCTAGAGGTGAAGGAAGGACTCATTTTTTAGTAGGGAGTAAGTGCATGAAAACAGGATGGCTGTTGTGTGAAACTACAGAGCTCAGACCAACACAGAGGAGCTTTCGCATTCCTGATGGACTTTCCAGGCGGGAGCGCTGCCTGCCCAGCCCCGGGGCGGGGGCGGAGGGGCCGGCAGGAAAGCCCAGCAGCAGTGCCTGCCCCGCGGGAAGGAGCGACTCCTCCACCCACCGTCCCATCACTCCCACCGTGCCGCCCCTTCGGTGTGAAAAACTGGGTGGGCGAGCAGCCGGGCTCTCCTGAGCTGTAAGTAACGACAGACACCTCTAAGAGACAAATTATCCCAGCCTGCCGTAGGGAGGGGTGCCTTCTGGCAAACTTTACATGGCTACACTAAAGTCACAGGTCTACACTCCCAGTTGTAGTCCCTGGAGATGAAAGACGAGTACAGTCAGCAGTGTAAGAAGGGACACCCTGACCACGGCCAGCTGTCCACTGCGGGATGAGGTTAAAAACTTTCCAGACTGCATCAGCTTTATTAAATAAGCCTCCACTCCCAAAATGTGGAGAATAGACACTGAGTTCACAGATGGTGACCTTCAATTTAGACATCTAGATACAGCAGGGATGAAGCCTTGTGGGACACAGTTGAGCATTCTTCCACAGGGAGGTCTGCCTCTCCTGCACAATGAATGGGAAGAGGGAGATGCCTTTGCAAGGGGTCTTTCTAACCAGGAGCAGTTTGTTTCCCATAGGCAGATGTCCACGCACACCGCCCTGAGGCCATACAGCTGTTCCTCCGTAGCTGCACTGGGCAAATGGTCACTGGGCATATGCACTTCGAGCTCAGACAAGCCTGAGCCAAACTGTGGCCAGGCTCCATCTTCATCTGTCTCTTCTATTCCTGTCTCCTCCAGTTACCTTTTTTTCCACTTGTTTGTTCCTGGTTCTGCCTCTTGCTTCCTTCCTCTGTGAGGGCCTGTCCACAGGGATGGTGAGAGGAGTAGTAGCGAGCAGAAGTGGTGAAAATACAGAGACAAAAAAGTCCATTTGTTGAACACCAACCTGAGACAGCATAACTTTTGGCAGGGGGTGGGGAAATCTGGTCTATCACTTATCATCTGGTTGTAGTGAGGGTGACAAGTGGCTAACTTCCTCTACAGTTACTGAACAGGGACAGTATCCAGCAGCACTGCCCCACTCAGAGGCAAGTTAGCAGCTAGATGTAATTTGCCATCTTGAACTGACCATCTGAGAAGCCTGTAGCAGTGTGGCCCAGAGCTGAACAAACCAAACTCAATTAACAAGGCCAGGTTGGATGGGGGTTTGAGCAACCTGGTCCAGTGGAAGGTGTCCCTGCCCATACCAGGGAATTTGGAGGTAGATGATCTTTAATGTCCCTTCCAACTCAAACCATTCAGTGATTCTATGAGCCAGCAAACTTAAATGAAAGATTCACCTTTCCAGAGAACATGGGAAAAAGCAACCCCTCCAGGAAGAGCTGCAGCAAGGAAAAAGAGAGGAAAACTATCTCTGGCAGCCAATCCCATGACTTTTGTTTTCAGGTTGAGGCTAAGACAGAACCAGTGGTTCATTCAGTCCCTAGAGATAATGAACAAACCTACCCTGCATTCTGCTACTATTGGAGGTCTCAGAGCATTTCGTATCATGCTACAATTGCCATCACACCAGTCAGCCCAGCACCGAGTGTGCCTCACCAGCGGTGAGATGGCCCACAGGAAAAGCAGAGCATCCATGAACTTTTGATCCTTGCTCACAGTGCGCAGCTGGCAAGGACAGAGACACACATCCCAGCCCTGTTGTGTGTGCCTGGATGCACTCTCAAAGGCTCCACAAAACAGGTCATGGGATGTGGTCAGGAAGGAATGCAAATGATAACAGTACCCTTTCAGCTCTGGGCCCTGAAAGGTGGCATTCAGTGACTTCCTGACACTCCTCCTGCTCCTGGCCATAGCCCCTGGCTATGCAGCTGCTCCAAAGGCCAAATGCTGCCCATCTTCACAGGCCAGGGAGCTGCTGGACATTTATGCCTTGCTTCAGGGGCACAGGGGCAGGACAGCAGTGTCCAGATGATACAGGGAAGTCTACCAGGACCACTACATTACTCTCTGTATAAGAAGATGCAAACACAAGAGCAAATGCCCTTTTATGCACGAGCACATACGTCAAAAGAAGCACGAGACAGTACTTATTTCACAAGGGGAGCTGCATGTCCATAAATCAGCCCTTATTCTTAGGATTAATCATAACTCAGCTGAAGCAATTACAAAACCTTTATCTGTGTGTCTCTCTCGTTTACATAGAGAAACAAATTCTGAATGGCTTCAAATTCTACATCTCACTGTACCTCTGCCGGTCTCCACATCTATTCCAGAGCTGATGCCTTAAGAGGCCTCCTAGAAACAGAGACTAGACAGGAGTAAGGGAATAAAAGTAGGTATTTATTTGAAAGGCCTTCAAAGTTACCCCTGGGGAGTCAGAGGCTGTTGCCAAGATGGACCCCAAGGTGGATGACAGGTCACGAGTTTGTCACACTTTTACAGGTTTGGTTCATTTGCATAGCAGGGTTCATTCTCCACTTAAAGCTTCAGTTTAATGATGTAATTTCCCCTCCACTTGCCCCCCTTAGAGGCCTTTGGTTTATACTTTTTGGGCCTAGGACAGTCTGAGTGTCCTTGGAGAGCAGGCCCAGGGAGGCTTTGTTATGTCTACCTAGCACAAGAGAGCAGAAATTAACAGGCTACAAGAAACTTCAGAGTTACACACTAGGCAGTACAGAATTTGAAAAATATAGAAGTTAAAACCTAAGGCATCAGAGTAACCATATACACCCCCTCTCCACTTTCCCACTTTGCACTGGTCTGGAATGGGGCAAGATAAATAATTACTACAGGACTGTTACACTGGTGCCCATGCAGAGGCAAACAACAGTCTTAAATGGGGTTATGGAGCCATTATTTCTGTGTGTGAGGCAGAGCAGAGAATGTTTCCAGCAGAGGTGAAACTAATTTGCTTAAACAGGGAAGTTTTCTGAATTTTTCATGAAAGGAGTTATTTGACTGCTCAGATTTTTCAGTAAAGTTTAACAGTGATTAACAAGGCTTTTCCTTCCCTTCAAAGTTACATATTCCTCCACCATTTTTTTCCAAATATGTGTATGATTAATAGCAATACATTATGATAATTAATGATACACACTTATATATGATTCTACATTATTACATATTACTTAACATGTCCCAGTCCATTTTATAAAATCCATTGTGTCAGTTTGGTTGAGCAGAAACATCTCTACCTCAGCATTCGCCAAACTGGTGAGAAGAATTTTCTTTCCGGAGTCTCTAAGGCAGAGCTGGCTCCCATAAGCTCACTGATAAGAACATCTCATCATAAATCTTTGTCTCCATGTTGGACTTGGACAGTGGAGAGGTGTATTTCACAAGACACTCATTTTCATCTCATTTGACAGGTTTTTTTTCTGACCATTTACTTTCCACTGATGTAACTCCATCAGACCAAAAAGCCATACTAAAAGGAAAACAGCTCTGCAACATCACCAGGGATGACCTCCAGGGACCTTGGCCAACTTTGCATTTCTGAGCTACACGCAAATATTCATCTCTGAAGGGTGGGTCTGGTCACACAGGGTGCTGAGGACTGCTCAACGCTGGCAATCAAATCCATCTCAGTGGCAGGAAAGCATCATTTCACTTCATGACATGGGTAGCTCAGCAGATGAAAGACCTGTGTCATGCCAAAATCCCACCCCTACACAGTATAGCCCCTTCTCGAAGCAGACTTTCATTCCCGATTTGGCTTTCCCAGGCTAGAGGATGTTTAATCCAGAGCAGATACTTTGCAACCACTCCCAACCCAGCAGTACCATGGTTATGATGTTATTAGGAAATGCTGTCTTCATCAGGCAACAGACAAGTTACTGAAAACTCATGAAATGACCACAAGACCAGCCATGTCAGTACATGAGTGCTCAGTAGTTTCAATTCACCTCTTTCCCAAAAGCAGCAGAAGTGAATCCATGCTCTGATGGGTAGAGGGGGACCCTGACTACTGCAAATGCTACTGTCTCAGGTTTGTCTTGAGACCATAAAGTAACCTGAATCTCCCACAAGTGCCACAGAACAGGTTTTTTACCATCTCCTTGTGAGGCCTTAGCAGCAACTGTTACCACTCCATAAAGGATGAAGTGGTGATACTGCCTGGCAAGAATGAAGCCTTGGCCGTGTCTAAGAACTGTGTGTGTAAAGACCATTTTCATCAATGCAGCCTGTGTGTTGAAACAGCTTTTCTGTACAACACAGGAACTTTGATCTCCTGACTCCTGGTCCTGTGCCTTAACCACACAGGAAGCTACATGGGTAAACTGGTCACAAGTACCACAGACCAGAGCCTGGTCAGCATCTCTGCCAGGAAGCAGCAGCTCCCAGGATCACAGGAAGGAAGGTGCCTGATTGGTACTCCGAAGTTCGTTTCTTTCCCAGTTTTGTCCAGCCAGTTTTCCCCCGGGAATCCCTGTCCCCTGCAGGAGCGTAAAGGAAGAGCAATTCACTCAAGGCAGCCCAAATCTCACTACATATACCCACACAGGTATTTAATGCATTTTATTTCTTCCTCCTGCTATGCATGACACTTCATGACACTAACTTCTGCATTGCTCAGGTCAGACAGCCCTTCTCCTATCAATTAAATTTTGGACATGGGCCCTGTTCTCCAGGGTGTTTCTAGGTCAGTGTGATGAAACTGATGAAAAACGTGAGAAGCAGCAGAACCAGGAAGGACATATGCAACAGTCTTGCTCAAAAAGCCTTTCCAGTTTAGGAGAAACCTTCGCATTTTGCCTGAAGCTTTACCTGTAAAATTTTGATGTTACACTTTATTGCTTTTTTTTCCTCTATGTGCTGCTGCCAAACAGCGTAACAAAGCTCAGCTGACCACCAAACCACATTGGCACTTTTTGCCCCCACACACTGATGAAGTTTTCACAGGGAAACAAGGTTTATACTCCTAGCTTAGATTGTATTTTCTAGAAGTGAGGTACTCCATCCTTATTATGGCTTATTGTCAGTAATAAGTACATGCAAGTGCCCTTAACAATTAAGGTTCTTTTCACTTAACACTGACCATTTACAAAAGAGAATCCTAGAGTATTTTACATTATATCCATGTCCTCCAAACAGACTTCTCAAAATGCTTCTGCTAAAACCTTTTTCATGTATGATGCTAGTGCACCACATGCACACTCAGTGGAGAGAGCTGATCAAAGATGGTCAGGAAACAACTGACACAATTCTACTCTGTCTTTCTGAGAAATCTTTGCACAATTGTAGTCGCTGACCATCAGATGACTAAATGCAAAGCTGAAGAATGGTGCCTTGCAGATATACCATCAGCACTCACATTTGAGATGGATACTCAAATCACCAGAATCTTTTCCAAGCATCAGGAGCATCAATTGACAAATAGTTTGTGTCACATTCACAGTTCTATTGCTTTGCTGCAGTTTTCACTTAAGACAAGGACATGACACCACAACAGAATATTTTTTCCACCAATTCCACACCTTTCAACTCCAGCTGAGTAAAAGAACTGTGTTGGCATGTTTTAGTTAACACCATAATTTTTAATAATAAGGTTTGTTGGGAGATTAGTCTTGAAAGGCAATATCTACAGGAAACTCTCTTTCTATACATTTTCTTTGATCTAAAAAGGGAAAATGTTTTATCAACGAGATCTTTGGAATCCACTGCTTTTCCAAAGAATCTTTGGAATCAGGACCAACCACCTCAAGTGTAGGTGTACCAATGCATGCAGCCTGGGGAACACACAAGGAATTGGGGTCTGCACCCAGTCAGAAATTTATGATGTCCCAGGAACAATGGAAACATTGGTACAACAATTCACACGGCTGTAGGATCACGCTGGATGGGTACGGGCTACAGGAAAAGGGGGTGAATACCCATTGAGAACTGCAACGGCATTGCCAGGGTTTGCAGAAGTGCAGTTAGGAAAACAAAAGCTCAGCTTGAACTGAAATTGGCCAGATACAAAAAAACACAAGAAAGGTTTCTTCAGGTATGTAAACAGCCAGTAGAAACAGAAGGAAAACATGGTCTTGCTGTGCAACAGGAAAGCTGAATTAGTCACTAGCAATGCTTAAAAGGCAGAAGTTCTCAACGCTTTCTTCACCTCGGTCTTTACCAGCACTATTGGGCCCCTGGCCTTTGGAACAAAAACCCAGGTTGATGCAAAAATAGACTCACCATCAGTGAAGAAAGAGCTGGGGTGTGACCTGTTACAGGAGCTCAACCCCTACAAATTGATGGGCCCTGACATTATCGGCCTCAGAGCGTTTAAGAGAGCTGGCTGACATCGTGTGTGCACTTTCCACAACCTTGGAGAACTGTGGAGATCAGGGGATATCCCAGAAGACAGCAAGAAGGCTAATGTCACCTGCATCTAAAGAAGGTCTTAAAGGATGATCCAGGAAGTTACAGGCTCATCAGCCTTACTTCAGGCCCTGGGAAAGTTATGCAACAAATCCCCCTGGGGGGCTATCACAAGTCGGATGAAGCCTATGACTGGGAAAAGTGAGCAGGGATTCGTGAAGGGTAAATCACGCTTGACAAACCTGATCACCTTTTACAACACATTCACTGGCTCGGCTGATGTGTGGCAAGCGGTGGACATCGTCTACTCAATACGAATGAACAGTGTGCTGCTGCAGCAAAGAAACCCAGCAAGATGCTGGGTTACATCAAGATGGAATCACCAGCACAGATAAAAGTAGTCTTTATCCTACTTGGCACTTGTGAGGCCACACCTGGAATACTGTGCACAAAGATGTGGACAGGCTGCAGAGGATCCAGAGAAGGACCACAAAGAGGGCCAGAGGAGTGGAAAGCCTGTCATGTGAGGAAAGGCTGTAAGAACTGGGTTTGTTCATTCGGCCTGAAGAAAAGAAGCCTTACAAGAGACCTTATCAACGTGTTTCAGTACCTAAACAGTACCTACAAAGAAGACAGACACTCCTTTTTTACAAGGAGTTACATGGAAAAGACAAGGGGCAATGGTACAAACTATTCTTGAGGAGATTACTATTAGACAGAAGAGAAAAAATTTTCACAGAATAGTCTCACCAGTGTCAGGAAAATTAATCCACAAACATCAGAGGTTTATGTCCAAAAAGGAGACAGAGGAGTCCTGTTATTTATTCGAATAAAGGGAGAGGCCATGGGGCATTGCCCCTGGGGTCTCTCAAGTTTTTGGAGGGTGCAGGCTCCTTTTTATCTTAATTTCCCAGCCGCATTTCCCTCTCTCTTTCCCCATTGGCTGAGGTACTTGAGAGGTACAGACTTCCCAGAATGCCTAAGGTTCCCTTCAAATGTATTACCCCCCCTTTATTTTTAGTTCTTATTGAATTTTGTAGTTTTCCCATTTTTTCTTTCATCTCTCAACATCCAATTTCATTTATCAGCAGACCTAGAGTTTGTTTGTAGAGACAAATCTCTTTCCATTCATCAGTCAGTGGAACCCTTCTCATTGTTTCTTTTTATCTTTCAGTGGTAATTTCATCAACCAGAGCTTGTTCATAAAGACAAGCCTCTCATTCCTTTCACCAGGGAGGTGGCAGATTCCCTAACATGGACACTCTTAAGATTCAGCTGGACAGAATGCTGAACCATCTTGTCTAAACTGCACTTTTGCCAATAAAGTTGGAACAGACAGCCCTTGAGGCCCCTTCCAACCTGATAATCTAAGAAATGCTGCAAGTCAAGCCACAGGTGACGAGCATCACACTGTAAAAAGGTGCTGACACTCTTCTGTTAGGATGGGAAAGCAAAGAAGTAGGCCTAGGAAGCTTCTTTTACAGTTCAATGCAACAATGCAAATGGATTCCTTACATAAAGCATACTTCTTTTTTACTTTTCTTGGATATAAAACCCTGACATTGTTTTTCTTTTCTATAAGCAAGTTATAAACTCCATGTTACAGTAGTCCGTATGCTTCTGGAATGGGGCTTGAAATTCAAGAATGGCAACTGAATTTGGTAAAAGACTTTGGACTGAGATTTGGGCATGACTCATTCATCCCACCTCCTGAAAAGCTGACTACAGACTCTCTTTGATCAAGTTGGATGCCTACAGGGCTCTGGTGTTAGCATGACAAAGGGCAGCAGACAACCACATGAGCACTTCTGTACTACTTCTCCATTCCTTACCCTAAGGAGAAATTCAATTCAGCAGCAAAGATAAAAGAGGTTCTGAAAGGTTTTTTGAGTTTTGCATCTTAAAGACTCAAAAAGACAGAGAAAATTTGGAGGACAGAGCACAGGCCTGAGTTCTGGAACCTCCAATGAGACAGCATCAGGACGGGCATCTATTGCAAGAGATCTTTAGCACTAAACAGAGGACTCTAAAGCTAATGTATTTCAAAATACTGACATCTTAACTACCAACAGTTTCACCACTATACTGAATATCAAGTTTGTCTCATGAAAACTTAGTTCATGACCACAGTTAATATTTAAATCTAGTTGGAACAGAAGTCAAATGCACACACTGAACAAGAATGAATCCACTCATAATTGTAAAATGTTAAATTGTAAAATGTTGAATACTCACATATACCTGTCCTAATAATTACAGAAGCAATGGTATGACATCACCTACTAATAGATTTTGAAGTAAAATACTAGTGTTCTGGCACAATTAATCTTACTCTCCTGTTTTGAAAAACTAGTGCATACCGATCTGTGTGGTCAGGAATGTGTCATGATCAACATGTCATGTGCCAATGTGTCCTGACCAGGCCTTGTAAGGTGACTTAATTTTCTCATTGATACAACATTACACGAGTGTCATCATACTCCTCTCATGTTCAGGTACTTCATGACACCTCTCCCTTACACTTCCTCAAAACTTTTTCCCAAGTGTCCATGAATAAAGTCACCATTACTGTCAACAGTAGCCTTAGAACAACTGCATAAGCAAGGTGTACCTAATCACTACAGTTAACACGTGATCTGGACTTGCTCAAGTTTACTGTAGCTCACAAAACGTCTCTGGCAAGGCACCTACTATTGGTGGAGCAGTTTGGTCAAAAGCTGTAAATTGCAGAAACATTTCTTAGTAGAGCTGTTTCAATGTTCATCCCATGTAGGAGCTGAATTACGGTGAAAAAACACATACTGGTTCTTAATGTGGCAGAACTTTTATTTAGAGGGAAATTATAACTTTTGCATTTACATGGCACCAATTATATACAGTACACTTTCCATGATAAGAATTATGATGCTTTCACAGAAAGGTATCAAATTTGAGATAAATAATGCATAAGCTAAAATATACAAACCAGGGGTGGAGGTGAAACTATTGGCCATTTTTAATTATCTATATAAGAATTTCAAGGAATAATGTTTATTCAATGTTCAAAAACTTTTAACAAACTTCTAGTAAAGTTAATTGAAATATTTATAATACTATTCCATTGTTGCACAGTATTTCCAATATACAATCAAGAAGATGCACAGAACACAACACTTAATATGAAAAAACCTATTGCACCCACAATTTAAAGGTTTCACTGCCTTTTGGATGCTGCACTACCGTATTTATATAAACATTTACAACACTTCAGTAAACACAAAGGTTCTAAATGTAGTGCAGCATTATGGGGGGCCATTTTCAGCTCTTAAAATAAATGTTAAATGCCCATATACTGTGCCATTTATTTTAAGATGATGGATTAAGCTGTAATCCTTAAGTTCTACTGTGAGTAGCAAACACACTTTCCCCATGTTCAGAAGATTACCACCCCTCTGACTATATAGTCTCTGTTCTGAAACCTGAACCATCCTTGGCTTCATTGTCATTTTGGCATTTTGCCTCAGTGCTTTTAACAACTATTCCTTATATTACTTTTCAATGGCCTGTTAAGTAGTCCTGTGTAGAATCTGAAGCAAAAGAATCTGCATCTTCATTATCAGAGTCATCACTACTGTCATCAGCGGCTGGCTCTCCCGTCAGCGCTATGCGGGCATAGTCATCAGTGTCTATGGACTTGCAGAAGTGAATGGCATACTTCAGTTTTTCCTCTAGTACCTGCTTACAGGAATACCTGGGCAGCTTCAGGAGAAAGAAGCATGTGTAGGACTCAGGAAGGAAGTGGTCTGGAGGATTATATTTATCCAATACCTGTTAACAAAAAAAGAAAAAAAAGCATTTTATTTTTGATTCACTGTCCAAAACACAAGTAAGTATTGAAATAATTACAGGATTTTTTTTAGCAGCATGTTATATTTTTGATTCTGACGCTGAAGTTTCTTAGAAGAACAATGAAGAGGCCAAATCCATTTTTCCTACGCTAAATCAATAAATAAAAACAGACATGTATGAGCTGCTTTGACTATGAATATATGGTTGGGAACAATCTAAAAAAGACTGTTTTACTTCAGAAGATATCAAAAGATGATTTCAAGATTGTGTGGTTTTAATTTAGCTGGAATTATTAACTACACTGAATGAAATGCTAAATAAATGCCAGCAAAAACAGTTGACTGACTACAGTGGAAAACGATCAAAATTCACAGAAACAAACGCCTGGGAAATTAAATGAATATCCACTTGTCCAAGTCAAGAGAGAAGAATAGTTCTATACGTTATATAACTGTTACAGACATTATTTTTGTTTATATATAGACATTATTTATGTTTAATCTGCAATGTAAAGCTGAAAAACAGTTTAATGAAATCAGGCTGTTATGTCATGCTGCTACTTCTCCACTACCAGCTTTTTAAGATGCCTCCAACTTTCCCCATCCCACACACCTTACCTGAATAACAAAGTCCCTCCCCCTAAAGTCTGCAATAGTCCTGGGCAGCCTTGTTCTGCCCCACACAAAACGCAGGAAGAGAGATCGCTCTGTGTTGGAGAACGATTCCATCACTTCCCAGAACCACTGTATCAAGGAAGCAGTTGGTTCAATGCCTTTGTAAGTTGCTACAGATTTCAGGAGATGAAGTGGAATATCTGGGCTTCCACATACCTGAAAAATAAAATACAGTGATAGGCTACACAAGTCTGATCAAATCAATTCCAGGTAATTTGTTCCCTCCCTTCCTTTAAAATATTTCATCAACTTTTACACTGACAAACTGAGCATTCAAATATTTGAAATGCCATGCATAGTCCCCATGTACAATAATACTGAATATACATCTTCCCATCAGGCAACAGTAATGAATTTTTTTCATATTCCTGAACTTAGGACAAGTATCTCCAATTTACTTCCTAGATCACTGGCATGAAATCACTGGCATGTGGGGATGTTTTGGTGTTGCTTGTTTGTTTCTTCCTGAAATAATTCATTACATCACTGCTCAGCTATATCTAAATAATTTTACTAACACAAAGAGGACAATTAAACATTTCCTAGTCTTTCCTTGAACTGAATGTTTCAACCACACAGAAATCATTGTAAACAGCATTTAATGTGGGGTTTGTATTAGTAAAACAAATGAGTGAATAATCTCACTCCAAGTTAATCTGACAGAAGTAACAGAGCAGAAATTGATACCATAGTTTCCAGTTCATATCCTGTAAAGAGTGAAAGCAGAGGAACTGGAACAACACGGGCCATCCCCTCACGAACTGCTGCAACCTGTTCATCAAATTCATGAAGCCTGCAAAGACACATTTTCAGAGTTTCTGTGAATGTCATTTCTAGCAATTATTTATAGCAATTACTGTGTTACCAAAGCAGCTTTAACCATTCTCCCCAAATGTCCAGCTGTGTACCAAGGAACATTAACAAACATTTATCACAAGATACTTGACTTTCTACACTAATTGCTATTGCACAGCAAGCTCAGTATGAGGAGGTATCTCCCAATGTTTTACATATTTTATTTCATACATATTTTAGTTCCGTGCCTGGCAAAAACAAACCAATACCCCATTTGGAAACAATATGCTCTTGGAAAAGGAGCAGCTGGATCTTGAAACTCTAACTTCAAACATTGTCAACACTTGACAGACATTATGGTAAAAAAACTGGTCTGAACTAAAACAGGAGGTCTGAGGGGACAGTAGGGTTTTCTATTTCAAGACAGGCACAGGTAAGTAGCATTTTGCTGCTTCTGATGCCACACATGATTTTTGCTTTGCTTATTTTTTTTCCCTGTCAAATAATTTCTGAGATGTTTTACAGAGCCCTCCAGAGAGACACATCTCTCACAAGTGCTGTCCTCAGGCTAGCCATCACCAAAATAAACAATGATGCCAGGACAAGTTTGGTCTTTTGCATGCACTTTTCCACATGGATTCTATGCATGTGCAAGTTTTCCCTCTCAAGGGCTTCAGAGAGTTAAAAAACTTGATACTTAACATAACCTTTAAATTATTCTCCACAAGGCCTTTTAACTGTAAAATGCTTTACAATTGCTCATGTCCTCTGAGGACAGCCGGTACTGGCAAGACAGCAAAGCCATTTCTTCAAAGGAATATCAGCTCCAAATGAAATCTCTCTCTTTAATGTCAGCAGCAGGTCTAAGTATTGGTTCATAACCATTTACAGTGGGGGAAAAAAAAAAGAAAAATGAAGGCTGCAATTCACAGTTGTTGGCAGACACTATAACTACAAACTAATAAGCAAGTATATAAGGCTCTGATAAAGTCTTGCTCAAGCACTCTCTAAAGAAGAGTGGAATGTGGTGGAGTGAATAAAACAAGCCTGAACCAGTTTCTTATCCAAATTATCTAAATGCACATATTTCAGTAGGCACTAGGCCTACTGCTTCAGATACAAGATGCTTATGATTGTTTCTGAGATGCACTCATCTAGATTAGCTACCTGGCCACATAAGCAACCAAAGGCCAGTCTTCTCAAACACTGAGCAGTTATTTCCCACTGATTTCTGTGCAGTGTTCAGCTTTTGGCACCCATGGGTGCGCATCAATGTCCTACCCAAGGAATGAACACTCTGGTTTGTGCATTCCGACCCAGAGTAAGAATTCAGCCAATACAGTCCTTGACTGCAGTTGATGACATGAAAAAGTATGAGTGCAGCACTACTAGATCTAAGCTCTTTTCACAAAGAGCTTACTGATCAAGCCTATTACTTTAGCTCATAGGAAGAATTAGATGCATGGGATATTTCTCCACCAGTAAAACTGGCTGCCAAAACAGCTTTGTTGGGACACGTCTAGACGCATACCTGCTCGTTTATGTTGCTTCCTAAAAATTAAGATTTTTCTCCTTGGATACAGTAAGAATCAGAACATCAACACTGTAATCACATGAAAATATTAAAATACTTGTATGTAAGAGGGTAAGGTAGCATATTGTTTAAAAGCTGATACATATTTTTTAAAAGAAAATGCATATTGCTATCAGTAATTTTAATGATTTATTCAACAAACCTGTAGTTTATTGCCAGCCTCACATATTCTGCCCTATTATCCAGTGTAATATGGGTGTACTTGGAACTCAGCTGAATATCTTGACCACTTGCATTAGGCACAGTGAATGGGAGGCTCATAGCTTCAAATTCTTCTGAAGTAGCTTCATTGTCTCGAATGTACATAAGCCCAGGAATAAAATCTTTATCAACCTTTGGAAGTAAGAAACGCGAGTTAAAGTCAGTTTACTAACACTGTACAACAGCATCTCTTGCATGCCAAAAGCAGTGCATCGTGTGTCACCTACCAAAAGCTTTGACAAATGCCTGACCACAATTCATCTAACTTGAATTCAAAGCCATAAAATTTCATTAGGTTGGATGGGGGAAAGCGCACATATTCTAGATTTCAAGTTTTTTTGGAGGGCAAATGCCCTCCAAAAGAAACTGTATCATATAAGAAAGTGGATTTAAAGCTTAAAAGCATAATCATCCCTACCAGCACTGGGTTTGGTACAAAAGGAATCCCCTCACTGACAAGTAAATGACTCAATGCTTTTACAGTGAGTACATTTCTACATGACAGTATTTGAGAAGGAACTTTTCTTCATAATGAAGACCTAAGTCTTACTCCACATTTACTGAGCTCAGTAAACAGAAACTGAAAGCTTGTGAAATTCAGTAAGTGAGCACAAACCAGTAGTAGTTTGAACTTATTTTTTTTTAGTTCAAAACAGTGCAGGCCCGTGCCTCCAAATCAGTTATTGCATCTTGATATAACAGACAGTTAACAGCTACAGAAAGGTCGACTGGGAACTAGGAATTCAACCACAAAGACTGTCTAGTCAAACCCATGAGAAGATTTCAGAATGCTCTAGAATTCAAATAGATTATTTAACCACTCTTGAACAACTTAAATTTACAGTTTTAACAGTCAGTACAAATCATCCTTGGCTCAGAATATAAAAGGCCAGTCAAAATACATCACATAAAAACCAGGGAAACCAATCACTTGAGAAATTTATGCTGGAGTCTGCTTGTCTTCTGTAAGCTGCATCCTACCCTCGAACTTCCTTCTCACCTCACTGAGATCAGCAATTGTTAGGTTCATTCCTGCAAGCTGTTTCCACACTGGCTCAGCCAGGTTGAGGCTCAGAGGGCTGCCAGTCCGGATAGCAATGCCCAAAAGTACACCTGTAAGTTTTAACATAATTTATTAGTTTTGTTAGATTCCCAATATTCTGACTACACATAAAGCACACAGAATATCATGAAGTTGCTAAGAAATTACCAAGAAAGCGAAACATGTTCATATGCAGTAGTGACTTGGCAGCAGGATTTAATAGGAAACAATCTCTGTTTGCTCCAGATTCATCTCTTCCATTTGGTGTCACAATTAATAGAGGGGTCAGCCCATTCTGAAGTTCTTCACACATTTCTGCTATTGATTCACTATAACCTCCACCACAATCATCCACAGATTCACCTTGGAGAAGAAAAAAGGCTCAAAATTAAATATTCCTTCAAAAATAACTGAAGTATTGAAACAAACTATATTTCCTCTGTGGGGATAATTGAATAAACAAAAGTTTACTAAAAGCTGCAGCGTTATATCCCTTCATATGAAAATGCTAGAAGTTTGGCTCTGTATTTGGATGTTTCCAGTTCATTGCAAAATGTATTTTTTAGGAGATTATATGACATATCACAGTGCCAAAAATATTATTTTGACAGAGTGCGACTAATATTTTGGGCTGTATGCTAATAACAATAAAATACAACAGAAATAGAAAAGGCATAGTGTTGCTTTGTTTTTCACGAGTGGCATTTTAAAGTAGGTATGTTTTATTTAGCCCATATGCAGTAGATAGAATGGCACTTCGATCTAAAATATTTTTCATTAAAAAGCTCAGTGATAGACAAATTGTAAAAACTACCCTACCAGTAAAACTAGCAAACCAGGATTATTTACCAATTCAGACAGCTGAAAAATTAGGTTTAGGTTTTGCAGAATGTTTGTTGTTAGCAGAATAGCTGCCCCTGGGACCTGAAGAGAACTACACACACACTTCCATAAATCTTGAGGGGTTTTATAAACTCATTTTGAAAGCTTTTTTACTTCCCAACATTTTAAGCACCTTCCTCTGCCTACACACATACATTGTTTTTCTGTATCCCTTCCTTCCTTCCGGTTCTCCAAAAGAGTAAATCCCAAGAAAACTGTAAAGTTAAGTGCAAAGCAGGAAGGGGTGGGGTGTTGAGAATTTTCTTACCAACAAACTTGACTTTCCAAACACGATGAGGAAGCAGAAGGCTATCGGGGCTAAAGGAACTCATTTTTGCACACATCTGTCCAAACACTGACTTCGTACCATCAGGTCCAGCCAGTCCTCCTTTACTCCTGGAACGTTTTACCTATTGAGTAAGTACATTATAAAAGTCACTGTAAGAACATATTTCAGCTGGCATCACTGTGCAGATAAATAAGGAATTTTCAGTTCCCCCAACCACCAACACCTTATCTTTAATTTCCAAGAGTTCTTTGTTCATCTGTCACTAATCAGGACTACATCTGTTCATCTTTAAAGGAAAATGGAAAGACAGAGGGATAGCAAGGATGAAGTCTAATGATAAAGATTTCTTTTGTTTCTGAAGAAGCAGCCAATGACTTGGCAAGTTCCGTTTTTCTGATTTCAGTCCTTTTAGTTAATTCATCCTATCTCTATACATAGATTTAATTGACAAATCTGAGTAAGTTTTTCACACGAGAGAGATTAGAGACTGTGCTGTTGGCCAGAAAACTGGGTATGTGTTATTCTTATATTTATTAATGGTAATGACTAAATATGCATCTATGATACTGGGAGCCTCTAAAAACGAGTAAATACTATCAAAATATGTATGTATATAGATACACAGGTAATGTGTTCTTAGGCACCTACAGAAAAAGTGTATTTTATATTTGATGGAGATCTCTAAGATTGGCATGCAAGTAAATTTCCATGGATTTTGCTGCAAGAGACACACACAAAGAGGGTAAGAATACAAAAAGTATTTCACCAGTATAGAGAGGAAAGAAATGGAAAGTGAACAGAGAGCTGGAGAAACACAAGGGGGTTTTTTTTCCTACTTGGTGTTCTGCAATTTATATTCTCAACCTGACTGCAAAAGGACTCCTACATGCACACAGATCACCAATATCTGTGAGACTGTTCATTCAGAAATAACACAAACTTATCCCCCTAACCTATATTTAGTCACACTACAAGCTACAGTGCATCTCAAAATCCAGTTGTTCTCATGCTGCATATTTCTGATGGCTTTGGATAAAAAACCCACCGGATTTCTTTCAGGTTTTATTGAAAGGCTGAGAAACCTAAATCCTCAGATGTAAGATGTTCTCTATCAACACAAGCTGGTTTTAATTCAATAGAAATCCATTGAATTAAAGAGAGACATTTGGCCAAGAAGTTTTAAATTGAGAAACTTTGTATTAGTCTCGAGCAGCTTGAAAAATACTGGTCATCCCATGAGACTCCCTTCAACCCAGAAGAATTCTCTCCCAGAAGTTGGGAGAAATCTAGTACATAAAGCCATGCACTCAGACACCAACAAAAAAGGTTTACAAAAAGATGACAGCTTCTAAGTTGGAATCAGCTAGGAAAGAGAAATATATATAGTTATCAGGTAAGACAGACCTATGAAGAAAACAAACACAATTCAAAGATATGTCACAAAATCACCAGAAGAGGTAGAGAAGTATCAGTGTAATAATTATAAAAGCACAGACACAGTTCTCACCTGTACCCTGAGTTTCAGTTTTCTATGCTCAAACTTAAATGCTACAGAATAAAGAGAGTACAAAAAGATGAAGAGTAGAGGAAAGACTATTCTACACAAGCAGACAAAAAAATCTTAGCCTGATCAGTGTAGGAAAATGAAGGCTATCATGAAATGAGTGTTCTTTGCAAGTACATTTGATAAGGGAGAAGACAATAACCAGGAAGGAGGGATGTTACTTAATTTGAAATGACACTCAAAAAGAACAAATCATTAATTCATTCATATGCTGTGCCTACTTTAAGATCAGATCATTTTTACTCATCATGTTAGTGAGATTGCTATAACCCACACTGCATAAGGAGTCCTTGTGAGGAGGAAGAAACTGGTCTTGAAAGTGGTACTTCATATATCCATACATATCACATTCCTCCCTTGACAGTAAAGAACATTAAACCAGGAGATTCTTTGCCATATTACATTCATGAAAGTAGACATTCTCCATAATAAGTGAAATTTGCTTCCTTTTGAAAAGGATGAAATTCCTTTCAACTGCTGTGCAAAGATATGTTTTAACAGCATTATGGAAGTATCTGCTCCTAGGTCAAAACACACTGTCCATTTGACACTGCATGAATTACACCAGAACTTAAACACTTAAGAAAATCTGATCTCCTAGTATGAGGGTCAGTAAGTAAAACTGAGCACTGGAACCCTGTCTAGACACACAACTGTTAATTCACTTCTGGGTTAGTTTTTGTCTGCTTATATTACACCTCTCCAGAACAAGGCCCAGGTGCTGTTTTGGAACATTTTACTTAATGACTACTCCCGAAAAGCAGTATGGATAAACCTGCATGAAATTTGGTTTCTTCAGCCCTATGTAGTCCTGCAACAGCATCCCATACCACCTGCGTGCATCCAAGTTTGCCCTCATGCTACACCTCAATGCATAAATTATCTACACTCAAATTTTATGCTACAGAAACACCAGGCTGGCACTTAGTTGAGTTACAGCACAGCCATCACATTGTTTTTCACACACCCTGAGCAGAAAAAGTACAGAAAACTACCCTATCTCACCATTACAAGGCTCCCAACAGAAAAGACCCAGGCCCAAGTAGTACGTAAGGTGAATGTGATCTACTCTAAAGGAATCTGGTCCCTGTAACACTGGACCCTGCCAGGAGAAGGGAGTGTTGGTTTGCTCGGTTTTACACTGCCATTATCTTCAGTTCTGGCATTTCCAAAGAAACCACTAAACAGCAAGGGATGCTGAGGATGTATTGTAAAAAAAAAAGTCAATACCTGGAAAACAAGTATAAATTAAAAACTCCTCTGTTTATTTTTATACCAAGGAAGGTGAAGTGAATTGACAGCACCATGTAATCTATAAACTGCAAAAAGAGTCTTCTGAAAGCCAAGGGGTCTTAAAGCCCAGCTGCACTTTAACTTACAACTGCAAATAAGATGAAAAATTTTGACACTGATATTTAACTTTTTCGTGACTAGGTAATGCAGCTTAGAATCTTCAACTGAATATTATAAAGGATTGAACAGTTTCAGAATCCACATTTTCATTCCGAGCAAAAGCTAACTCTAGAAACTGTAAGCCATACTTAGTTCTGTGTAATCAGGCCAGATTAGGAACATGACCTTTTGTAGTCTTCACTTGACTAAACTGACAGTTACAGCAATATTTTATTTCCCCCAGAAGGTACAAAGAAGGGAAGCTGCCAATTCTTTTCTAGGGTTCAAGACAGATTTAAATAACAAACTGAAATACAAGAGCAACCTATCTCAACTAATGAAGGAGGACACTAGGAAATGATCCCAAAACCTACTCATCACTTACTTCCTGCTTAAAATACCAGCAATATTTTTTGGACTTTCTGAATTCACACACTTAAAAGGTTATTTAAAAATCTCTGGTACACTCTTCAGCTTCCCAAATAATACAGTTGGACTCAATAAGTAAAAACTTAGTGACTGTATGATTCTAATAAACTAGAACAACACATTTTAATCACAGCACATTAGCAAGAAATTTTAAATGTCCACAGAACATGGCAAAGAAGTAGAAACAGGGTCCAGCCAAAACAGGATGTATTTTCTGTTCACTAACAGAAAATAACAAGTTTGAATTTTCACAATTTCTTCACTCTAACCTCACAAACGGTAGATTTTCTTACTTTTTGCAATATTAAGGTGGGAAAAAAAAGGGAACAAAAAAAAAGGAACCCACCACAACCGGGAAGAAATGCGTAAGGACTCTAAGATCAGGCTGTAGTCCATTTAAATGAAAACAATGTTTTACTATTCTGTGTTACAGAAGTATCCATGGAAAAAAGACATATCTGGCCTAAGGCACAACATTACATTTTCTGACATCAATGATAAAGAAAAAAGCCCTTTTGTATCAAAGACATCTGCAATCAATATGACTACATGTGATGACCAGCAAAGGACAAGAGTTTATCAGCCTGAATTTTAATTATATTCAAGAGCTTTCTTTCCATGCCTTTTTCTTTTTCTTACCTTTCGTTTTTTCTGTTTTGAAAGCAACAGATGAATAATTCAGCTGAGCATTTGGAAAGGTAAGGAAAGCATCAGAATCACTACTCTCCTAAACTATCTAATGGAGTGAGTTCTGAAAAGTCCTTTGTCAAGCAGGACATACTTATTAAGACTCTAAATCATTCACTTAACATTTCAACAAGTGTCATCACCCTCTCCCCAAACAACTACAGTATGGATAAAAACATACTGAAATGAATATAAGCAGTCCTAACTGCAGTCACTTCTTTACTGTTTGATTCTCTGACAAAAAATTCAACTCTTTAGCACTCAGATACCAAACAGGTAAAACAAAAAGAGGGCTTTGACCAACACAGCACTGTGGGCTAAACATACAGAGAGTAAATCAGAACTTCAGCTGAAGATACCTGTATCCTGTTGAGCTCTACAACTGGCCCATGCTGACGGTCTCTCACCATAGTTGCTTGCACAACTTTTCTGAAAGCTGCCTCCTAAAAAAAATCCAGATAATGGCAAAACTGAAATCAAATCAGAACCCTGCACATATTTTGCAAATAAACACATAGTTCCACCCAGGAAATAAAAAAGCAACAGAACACGAAGGTGCAAGATGTTAGCCAAGGATCATGTTATTTGTGCTAATATGTTTCATGTCTGAAACAGTGGGGATACTGAAAAAGTAAAGAAGAAAGTCCCATCTGTATCACCCAAAACCACGGCTTGAAAGGTTGCACTGCACCCAGATACAATTATTAAGCAACCAACATATTTCTGAGTACAAGCATAAATTAGTTTATACCAGAAAAATATAAGGATATAGAGAATAATTAACATCAGAGAATGACAATCAAAAAAGCCAAAGATGAGATCATCTTGCTATGGAAAGCAATAAATAAAAATTTTTTAAAAACCCTTTTTCATGCAAATTCAAGTAGCTGAGGTTCTCCCACTAAATATTAGGATATAATTTTACAGTCAATTTCAAGAAAGAGTAAGAAGATTTTTGGTCTTTAGAATCTCTGAAGGTAAGCTTGTCTTAAATGCCTATATATGAATATGGCATTACAACCTCTGATGCCTTGTGAGTGCTTCTGAGGTATTTATTCCTGATATCCCATTTTACCTTATGTCTGCAGCCTTTCTGTAACTATTCTGCAGACTCAAGCAAATTAGGTTGAATGTGCCTCCTGCATACACATTCTTATATGTAACATGTACGTAAGGACTCACTTAATAGCATCAACAAACAAAAATCTCACGAAGAGAACAGCAAGGATTTCCTTTCTAGTTTAGGTTTTGATGATTTCCCTTGGTCTGTGAAGTATGGACACAGCTTGCTTGTTCTACTACACAATTTTACTGGAGTCTAGAGAAAGAGACCCTGAGACAACAGATACTAAGAAGTCTAGTTACAGGCCATGTGTCTTAGTTAAGGACACAGAACAGCACTTAACCAATTCTCTTTTCAAAGATATCTCCCAGCAGATTTTGTCAGTTTGTATAATGTTTTTTTTTTTTCAGTTAGACAAATTACTATGACAGTGAGAAAATTCAGACCCCAAACCAATGATTATACTGAAGGCAAATCATGTTTTTTTTGCTTATCATATCTGAAGTTTTGAATAAGTGTTGCAGCTTTGAAGCATTACAATTATCTACATTTTCTCATGACTGACTTAACTATAAAAATACCCTTTATTTACCACTCGAGACTGAACTCCTAGGTATTCTGTTTTCCCTTTTAGCTCAGTCTAAAACAAGCTTGTAACTCCACAGAGCTTTCCATCTGCTAGTATATCACCTGACCTTGGTAGCTGAAATACAAACAGGTATGAATTGGTCATTGTCTCCTATCTTACATTTTTTCCAGGATAACATTTACTGAATACTCTAGAAGAATTCAGCTATACTACAAACTAAAGATTTACAGTGTAAAGTTATTTTTGAGATCAACACAAAAAAGCACTATGATGAAGAACTGAGAAGAACACTGTAGAAAAAAAACACAAAGAAAGAAGTTTGCATCACCAGAATGCAAATATCTGATACACAGCTTACAGAACAAATTGAGACACACAGCTCTTTTTTCCTCAGAAACAACTTAAACAGTACTTCTCCGTTATGGTTACAAATCTCTCCCTTAGAAACATTCTAATAAAATACCTTTCCCTGGGATATCAGAATTCCCCGTAATGTGTCAAACCCAACTGAGGGTCCTTGGCCAGTTTCATCAAGTCTTCCTTCAAGATCAAACATTGGAATGCAAGGGCAGAAGAGTTCTGAAATGTGATGCAGGAGCAGAAGCCTGTTTCTTAATGAAATGATGGGAATTTCCTGCAGATGATTGTACTCCATAGGAACCTAGGATAAGGTAATGATATCCAAATGTAACTTAGAATTATTATATACTTTATTTTATTCAATAGAACAACAACCCTTAGATTTGTAGGTAAACTTGTATTAGAAATGCAGATATTTGCTTATTCACACTGTCAAAACTTTGCATGTGGAGTTCAGTTGTTTGTAAAAGATACTAATAGTATCCATCTAAACTGAACCAAGTATTGTATGATGGCTAGAATACAAGTGCTGTTCTATATTTTACAATTTATCCATAAACAAATACATCTTACATCTTGTCATCACTACTTTCAGGCATAGCTGAAATGCAGAATATTCAAAAACAAGGCTTCCCAATATAAAGCAAGCAACTAAGAACTCCCTTGGAGTTGAATTTCCACAGCTCCAAGGCAGAATTAAATTCCTGCCAATTTTCATACTGAGTTACTGTTTCACATTTGGATTAAACACTGAATGAAGAGGCTTTTTCAGCTCAGAAAAATGGAATCCTTTGGAAATACAGAAGTAAAACAAAGTAACTGGCTCAAACTTGAAGTCAAACTAAAGCACTGAGCCTATGCAGGGATTTGGGAAGGAAATACATCTACTGAAAAGTCAGCAATAACCACATTAAGTATGTTTAAAATCTCAATTCAATAAGCCAAAAATATTACCTGTGTAGGGAGCTTGCCAGCATTAGCAGGTTTACTGGTTGACCAAGCTAAAGTATGTGCTGAGCCACAGGCTACTCGGTTGATCTTCTTACCCTGAAGTGCTGCAACCAGGCGTGGTCTTTGGATGGCATTAGTTGTTCCATCTCCAAGCTGCCCTTCATCATTATCTCCCCATGTATACACTTCCCCTAAACCAATAAAAATAATTTATTATCCTGAAGCTAATATACAAGCTTTTTGCCTTTTTAAATTTTTATTAGCAATTAATTAACCAGATAAAGCCTTGGGCTGTAAGATTTCTAGGACTGTCGGCCATCCTGAAATCCACTATCTAGTGCAGATAAATCTTGATTGACATAGTTAGGTCCACAGTCTCTACAGAGCAGCTAGCATAAGATGCATTTCTTTCCTCATAGTTTGTGTAACTGAAAGGTTCTGTTCCAGAATAGGAGATGGTAGAGCAGAAAAGTAACAGAACATCAGGAACAGCCTGTATTTGATAGTTTCATAGCAAAAGCAAAGCCAATATGAAAAAATAAAAATTTAAAAGGCTTAATATTTTTGTATGAATAATAAGCGGTATTACTAGAGAAGATATTAAAATAGGTGCTTGCTGTTGCAAGATAATTGGGAAATACTTTTAAAGTAACAATGGTGTTCTTGAACATTCATTTTCTGTAGCTATAATTCATTACTCACATTCATTTTCTGCAGCTGTTTTTCACTAGCACCTATAAAACACTGTTATGGTGCAAACTTGTTATTTGTGGGACTGAGTCTGCTACAAAGAATATTCACTATCTCAACCTCTTATGTAAGAAGCAATGTTGTTTGTTCAGTGCTTCAGTTAGCAAGTTAAACACTTCAACAAACTCACAAGACCCCGCAAAAGCCAAATCCGTTCAATGCCACTGCTTGACCATTCTGTAATTACCTTTAGAGCTCTATATTTTTCTTTGATCATCAGTGCTTATGCAACTTGAATTCTTTAATTTTTATTAATTTAGTTCTATGTGATCACTTTAAATTAATTTCTTGCTTGCAACATCTGCAAACACAAAATATAACCATGGACACAGAGAACCAGTGTTTTTAGCAAGGACAAGCTACCAACAGTTAACTAAAAGATAAAGTTTCAATTTTTTTCAAATTCAGTGCTAAGAACTAAGTAAATTATTTGATTTGTATACCATCTTCAGTGCAGCAAACACAGTGCAAAGAGCCCGTAGCAATTGCAATAACTTTCTTTCCTTGAAGTCCCTGCACTTGTCGTGGTCTTCTAACGTGGTCATCAGATCCATGGCCTAAACGGTGATAATCTCCCTTGCCCCTGCACAGAGAAATAAACATTTAAAAACTGTGTTTTAACTGTGGAAAAAATATAATGATAGGCTATGTCTGACATTTCACCTGTAGATGTACTTACAAAGTCCAATACCAAAATACTGTCCAAACATTCAACATTAATCATCCCTACTTTATATGGATGTGATTCTGCTGACTCAGTACAGATTCTTACACCTTCAATACAATGTTCCTACTTAATCTGTGTAGCTCCTTTTACCACTTTTCCAGGGTGTGGTCTTATCTTTCACTCTTAAAGGAGTCAAGTATTAGAAGCATTCATCTGCAGAAACAGTGTATTTACTGATCTCAAGGACTGGAACTTCATACAGTTTAAGGACACCAAAATGTCATATAAACAAGGTAGCTGAGGGAAGTTGGAAAGGTATTTTGCTAAGCCTTTTTAAACATTTCAGTCTAGTAGTTTAAACTACAAAATTTGGAATGGTGTAAGGAAGATTAAAACAATGAATTCTAAAATCAAATTCCCAGACCACAGCCACCACAAGCTAGACACAACTTTGATAATACATGAGAATGTTATTTATGCTATCACCTTCCGCCCTGCATGACACTTCATGCTTATAATTCTACTGACCTCCTTAGAAGTTCTGCATCTTGCAGTGGTCAATGTCTGGAATGACAACCCTGTGCTTAGGTTCCAAGACAAAACACTTGGATTTTTCATTCATGGCACCAGAAAATGTTCCCCAAAGTGGTAGATTTTATTACTAATCAAGACACAGAAACTCAAAAAACTTTTGAAAGAGAAGATCAAAACAGTGAAAGAAGTGTAACACTGATACTTGTTACAGACAAGGTGACATCTAACACTGTCAAAATAACTAATACAGAATACTTACCATGTATATACAGCTCCAGATTTGGTAAGGGCCACAGAAAATTGTGATCCACATTCTACTTTAACCACTCCAAGGCCTGTGAGGGAATCAATCTAGAAAAATAAAATCACATGAAAATCAAATGAGTTAATTAAGGAGACTGTAGACTGAACTGCCTGAAGTAAAATATAACACTAGTGTATTTCTATATGTGTATTTACAAATTGAAATGTTTATGTAGGTAATTTAGAAGAATTCCACTCCTTTAATCTTCCTACCATTTACTGCTTAAACACTAAGAAGGAGCTCAAATTTCACAAACTGTTGAAGGTCACCTCTAGTACATTTTTCCCATAGTTACTCCGCAATTGCCCTGAATAGAAACAATAAGGTTTTGTCTACAAACACTCATCCTTAGTTTGTATGACATGGATGTGATTCTGCTGACATAATAAAAATATTTCTATCTCCAGCAGACCCTTCCTATTTATTCTATGTAGGACCTTTTGCTGCTTTACAATCAGTCCTATGGGACTCAATGATGAAATATAAACAAGCTATTTTCACATTATGTTACATCATGCTGGAAACATTCGGAAACAGAACGGGGGATACCTGTATCCAAGTAATTGTGTTTCTGGATTTACGATCTACAATCCACTGTGCATAGCTACACACAGTGATAGTTTGATTCTCAAACACAAACAACATTCATCTTCATAACAAATGCTGGAATTCAAATTTAATGGCTACATGGATTTCATGTGTAACGTGAAAAAATTCCAAGTCAACCATGCATTCATAGAAAGGGTTGAATATAAAGTAAGATTGCTTTCCAATTAATTGATACCCCTTTCTGGAATGACCTTATGACTATTGTAAACTTATTAACACAAAGAAACATGAAGATTTCTTGGCAAAACCTAATGTTTTGACAGGAACCAAAATTAAAACGAGAAATATTGTTTAAACCAGCAACGTTTTTAAAAAAAAAAAAAAAACCCTTCAAGGTCAACTTTAACAGCCAGCACAAAACTTAAAGACTTGCTATTGTAGCCTACAAAGCTCATTCTTAAGAGCCACCAGAAGAATCCTGATGTCCCAGGATGGATGAAAGTTTGTACACACTGACAAATCTGTCTTCAGCATTCTCCACCAACATCATGGTTTCCAAAGAAATGAAGTTACACAGAAATACCTTCATTGGTACTTTACAGCCATCACTGCCTCCTCTCCCAAGTTTTCCATAATCTCCATCACCCCAGGACCAGACTGTATCATCATCAGTGAGGCACAGTGTCTGTGCATCCCCGCTGCCACAGGCAATATCAATCACACGGTAACCCTGGAGAGCTTCCACCTGGAATGAAATCACTCATTTTTGTTCACCACAAAAGACTCAGTCATTTCGTTTCACAAAAGATGACAAACTCAGCTTGGAGAGGTGAACTACAAGTCTGAAACAGCACAGGAACAAGGAAATAAAGGCACCTCTAAGAGCTTTGCTCTTTTCAAACCAGCAAATGAAAACCAACTATGTATTTTAAATACAGGACTTACTTTTTTTAATTGGTGAACCAGTTAAATTTTTTTACCTAAGTGTCAGGGAAAACAGTACAAAACCCTAAGGTTACTGAAGACTATATTCTGTTGAAATAATTTCGGGCTCTCTGGGCCTGTACTGAATACAGTAAGGGGGAAAAAATGTCTTATTTTCAAATAGTCTTTCACTAGTTGACAATTTTTGAGCACTTGCATCATAATCTGAATTTAGTCGACGTCTTTTGAAATGATGCCATCTAGTGATGAAGCATGGGATTTGGAATGACAAAGTAAAAGGTTGGTGACCCACATATATCACATCCTTCCTATCCTTGCCACTACTTGAAACAGATTCCAGGTGGCACAACCCATCATCCAAAGCAGTATGAAACTTCACATATTTCAACTCATCTATAGTTATCTATTTTCATACACACACAGAATACAGGGTGGGGAAAGGAAAGGTGGGCTGACCTTGGTTTTTGGGGGGATCAGGGGAATGAGAACAACTGGATACAGGCGTTAAGGTCCCAAAGGGGACTAAGATGCATGATACCTCATCTCACAGATTGAAACACTGGAAAAAGTTAATGTTTGTAACAACAGAAAGATACACAGAGCTATGAATAAAACTAACAAACTAACATTTGGTTTGATACAACCAATGAAAACTTGGCCTTCGCTGTATTTTCAGCAAGTGAATGCAGGAAGCAAAATGAACTTTCATTTCAAAGGCAGGGCAGTTTTCTTAATACCATTACTTTAACTAAAATCCCTTAAAGAGTCTAGTTCACAGGAGTACAACAGTCTGAATTACAACTGTCAGCTATTAGTATTGGCAGTCTTCCTACTTTCCACACTGCCCAAGTTGTCAGACTTACCACTTAAGAACCAAATGAAAACAGCTACCTCCTTAATCAAAACTTGCTTTACGTTCCTTAGCAAATAGCAATCAAATACTTCATAATTACTTTGGTTAAATTCTTATTAACTTAGTGCATACTTTAGTAACGTCTCGGTATTCAGTTGTGAGAATTAAGAGCATCATTACTGTGTCAGGAGAAAAAAAGCAGTTTACAAGTGACTCAGCAGCTATCACTGTAAACACTGTTATACTTCCCAAGAAGTAAATAATGAGGAAACCCAGAAAACAACGAGCTCATTTGTTACATTCAGTGCAAACTACTCCTGTGAACAGGTAGAATTTACTTACTATGGGGTGGGGTGTTTGATTTGGGGATTTTCTTTAAATCTCTAAAATAAATTCCTTAAAAGCTGTTTGGTGACCACTAACAAAGTTTTGCAGCTCCTCTTTCATTTTATCCTTTCAGTCATGGGAGCTTGTTCATTTCTTACAAATACATGCCACTGTTTTGCCCTTTCATTCTTTGTATGCAGAAAGGCATAAAGTCATAAATCAGAAGATATGAACTGGACAAAGACTGTTGAGTGCTCCAAAGGTTTCTTACCAGTTTAGGTTTTAGTTGGTCCTCACTATCTCCATGCCCAAGGCGTCCGTATCTTCCCTTTCCCCACGTGAAAAGGTCTCCTGCAGCTGTAATGCAAGCACTGTGTGCTCCCCCAGCAGCAATGTCAACCACTTCTATGCCTCTCAGAGACTCAATCACACGAGGGCGATCACAAGGGCTGAAATGAAAATGTCTGTCTAGACAAACTTTTGGGATAGACCATTCACATTCACCAGTATACGGAGAGAAGCTCTTCAAATGAGAATGAGGACACCTAAAATCGCTGAGTATTTGCTTTAATTTTAACTAGAAAAATTCATTCAGATTCATTTAACTAGAAAAATATTTCATTCAGAAATACAGAGACAGAGGCCTATAAAAGGAGTAAGTATTTTACCACATGTTATATTAGAGAACTACAGGTAAACTGAAACTACAAAGCCACTTTTACTAAAATCTAGTAAAAACTAAGCATTTAGCCTGGAAAATCAGTCCAATTTAAGACACATTAGCAAAATTTCTAAAATGTACTAGTATAAACCACATAATTTTGCCCCCATGAACTTAAGCATTCTTCTTATTTGGATCAGAACATTATCGTCTCTAACACAATAGAACCTCTCCCTTAATGTGGGCAACAGTGCATATGAAAATCAGAAGGACAATAGCAGTTTTGCTCCCAAAAGTATCTGGAAGTTCCACATACCTACGAGACAGATCCTAAAGTAAAGCCATGAATTTTGGCATCCACAGATATGTTAGAAGACAGTATCAAATAGAAAAATCAGATAAACTGCTTATCTGAAAAATATGATGAGGTTCTCCAATTTTAAAATGTACGTTTCCACATCACTGCTTTCTGCTGACTTGTGCATATAGGGACTACTCATAGAGCACTCTTAATATATAGCAACTGTGGTAAGTATCCATTTATAGTTTTTTTTAAATAACATTTCAAAGTGTTACTTGCCTTCGGTTTCCATGACCAAGTTTGCCATCTTCTGCTTCACCCCAAGAATAAACTTCTCCCTCAAAAGACAATGCCAAACAGTGCTTTCCTCCTGAGTTCACTGCAACTTTCTTTATGAACACATGTTGAATGGATTCCAGCAAAGTTGGAGTAGAAACTGACTCCGTTCCTCCAATTCCAAGCCTACCACCTGCTCCATATCCAGTGGCATATAGCTTTAAAGTAAAGAATAAAATTTAGTTTTGTTTGCCTCATGCAGAACATTCCCTAGAAATGAATTCTAGAGAAGAATTCTTTATTCTTGGAAAATAAAGAAATATTTTGAAATATTTCACCTAAAAAACTTTGGGAAAATGCAGCTACATTCAAGTCAATAAGAACTCCCACTGATGTAATGGATTTAGTTTGAAATACTAAAGCTTATTTTGTAAAACTATCAAGAGACCACAGCTTTGCTTGATAGCATTACAAAATCATCTATGACCTGTAGCTCTCCTTCCAAGCAGCGTTATTATTGTTTTCCATCTTCTGTAGAATATACACACCTAAACACAGTTGTTTCTTTCCTTCCATTCCCTAAATACAGTTTTAATGTCTGATTTTCATTTGTTTCATCTCTCTGAATAATTTCTTTCAACAGAATGATGTCAAGAAATGTCATTAATCTGCCCTTTACCCTTCTGTGAATTATTAACAAGGATAATATTGACCCCAAGGAATCATTACAGTACCTCACTAGATGAATGTAACTGTTACATAAAGCTCTAGCTAAAATTCTCCATCACATCCTTAACAGCGCCCATCTGTATAAAAATAAAAATTTCGAATTCATGAACTGATGTTTTTCTCCTATACCTTACACTAAACTTCTGCATTAAGATTCCTTTTCGGTCAGGATTTGAGCACCTGGAAATGAGATGATGCAATATCTAACTTACATTAAGCCAACTGTGAACAATCTCAGATTATACCTCTCCCTCGTCAGCAAGAAATAATCACCCCTGTTTTAGGGAGCTCCGCGAGCATGCTGCTTGTACCCAACTTTGACAAAATCGGATCATATTTTTGAACTGAGAACTAAAATATGTTTCTTGTTTCAGCTATTTAATGCTATAGCAGTAGAAAGTACTGGTGGAGTTGGCACAGTTCAGATTCTTAAAGAAAGAAAGTTACTAACTACCAACAACAACAACAGTAATAACAATAACAATAATAATAATAAAACTGTGCTATACACATTACTTTTCATTTAGCCAAACCCATTCTGACTGAGGGTGAAATATTTCAAGGGAATGAAACAAACAATCATTTGTTGCATCCTTACTTTCCCATCAGCAGTCACTGCAAACAGAGTCTGTTCACCACCAATTAACTGCACTGGTCTGAGGGTGGCTAGAGCTTCACATGGAGTTGGGACTTTGACTTTTGCTCCTTCAATTCCACCAAGTTGTCCTCTGTGATTATGGCCCCAACCATAAATAGTTCCACTGCCTCCAGCTGAAAGTGTCCAATCATCAGGTCGTCTGCAGAAAATGCAAGACAAGCAAAATTTTAAAAGAGCTTTTTAAAAGTCTCAAAAAATACAGTTTATCATTGTACAACAACAAAGCATCCCAAGACCAAACCAGTAACAGTTGAAAGAAATTACCTATTCATCCACTGGACAAGCTGCTCATCCTGTTCTCTCTTAAAGATGTCATGGCACTCATGAAGAACATCCATATTTTCATTATCTGCCATTAATTCTCGGATTTTCTTTGCCACCTGTGAAATATTTTGCATTAAACAACATAATTCAAATTACCAATTATGCCTATCACAGTTGGAATAAAATAATTCAAACTCAGTGTATCTTTTCACATGAGACACTTTCACATGTTCCATTAACCAACGTACTCCTGCAGTACCTCATCAAGGAAAAGGCGAGGTAATGGTGTCCTTTTATCAAGAGCCACAGCAACCCTGGATGCCATGCAGTATCTCCTGAACCAGGCCCATTTGTGTGTCTCTGCACAGCAAGGGAGAGTGTCCAACTCCAGATCACAAGCCAGAGCCACAAGCACCTGCAGACCATCAAAACAACATTTTAGAGAGGTATCAAAAACATGCAATAAAAATCAGTATGCATTTGATAGAGATGAACAGCACATAAGCTAGTAGGGCCTGAATAGAGTCTCAAAGTCAAGTAAAGTCACTAAGAGCCATCCATCTTCATTACCCTCATGGATGGAATAACATCAGGTGTACCCACACTATCTCACACAGGTATCGAATTTCCTCTTTCAGTCCAGAAATTTTCATAACCTCCCTGTGAAACACATTCCTAGATTAATTAACTTTTCCATATCAAATCACATGTGCTTAACTTTTTACCTTCCATTTCTGTCTCCTTTCTACAATTCAATGAATTTTCAATTGATTTTCAATTTGACTCAATTTCAAATCAATGTTTCAGATGAATATTGTGAACAATAGATTACTTCCTCCTCCTATAAACTTCTAAGATTTTTCTGTTAAGATAGGTATGCCCTCTTAGTTTCACTTTTATACTATGAAGGAGGCTTTTTCAGCCTTTTATTCTTCTTGCTCTTCTCCAGACTTCCTCAGTTTGTTTATGTTTACTTTGAAGTACAGGCTCCATTTAAGACATTGTCATTTTTTCCAACTGGATGTAAATAAAACCTTCGGAGTACTGAACTAACTAAATAGAAATATATAACACTCCTATTACGACAGCTCAAAATCACTTATCAAAAGGCATGCTTACAAGATGTTTTTCTGAGCTTCTCTGCCTAGCCATTCATATATTTGATTCTCCTTTTAGAAGCAGTATTCTGGTTTTGTCAGTAAATGTTACTGATATAGGACTAAGTGAACTTTACACATCTCAAAAAATCCCAGAGCTATTTTAAAGTATTCTTTACTGATTGTACTGCATTACCTTAAAGAAAGGGCTGTGGAGCAATTGCTTGCCACCTCTCACAATGGGGTCTTCATAGTCAAACTGTCGCTGCAAAGCTTCTGGAAGACCTTTAACCAAAGCAGCTAAAGCACTCCCTGTGAAACTCTAGAAACACCACACAACCAGAAAGTTAGTCATAGTGCACGCACTACAGGAAGTACATTATTTAGAAGACTGTGACAAACACGAATAACTTCCCAAACTACAGACAGCTGTGTGAAGTACCATTTCCATCCACTTCTTAAAACAAAATTATTTCTACCACTTTTTGGCAATTCTGAAAGCACATCTATTCCTTCTTGGAATTAGCCATTTTTTTAATTCTAAACTGGAGTACCTTTACAGACCCTTTACAGACTTGCAGACCTGTGCAAGAAGACTATTCATTGGCCTATGTCCTATTTTGCACTAACACAAAGGAAGTTGTACATCAGGGCTAGCACTTTAATCTTAATGTGAAAAATATGAAGAGGAGCACCCCTGCCTTCTTACCAAAGCCCGTGTTTCTCCCTCGTTATCCCCTAGGATCCGGTTGATGTTAATGGACTGGCCAAACTCCGTGGTGAGCAGTTTCCGTAGTCTCTGCAAAGCCCACATTCTGTGGCCAGCAGCTAAGGAAAAATAAGCACACAAAACGTCATTACTTAAAACAATCATCATAACTTCAAAAAAAACAGACCTAATTTTAAGACTATACTCACCTAAGGCACTCAGTTGAGCACAAGCTGCAAGAGAAGCTGCCAAGCGAGGAACTATGCTCCTGTTAGAAGCAAAATTTAAGCGAAAATCCAACAAACACGTAACCAAATCCATTGAGGGACATGAAAGAATGCAACGATCTGAGAGAAGGTCTTTAGGGCCTGCAAGAAACAAAAAGCAACAACAAAAAAAAGCTGGGGAAGGCTTGTCCTCGAACTGAAATAAGAACAGAACATAGGCAGGATTTTGCTGGCCAAACACAGCACTCTAGAGTGCTAGCCTGCATCTGAGTTATCTATTCTACTTCCCTTTGAAGAGACTCAGAAGAAAAATGCACCTTCATGACTTAATTCACGTAATTTTAAAACAGACGCATTTTAAAAAATAAGGGCATTTCAGATGACTTGTGTCCCAGAAGTATCTTCTCTTCATTGATGAAGAGGCAAACTAGAGCTATTACAAAATATTTTTCTCTCTTCTCTATGTAGAAGTGCACCTCTCAGGACTTAGCTGAAAAGGTTTCCTAAGTATGAATGAAAATGTTTTCTTAGTATAAATGTAAATGAACTGTTGAACTTTGGCACGTAAATACCATGCAATAAGTGCAGTGTAAAAAGCTAACAATAAAACCTACTCTTACCCTCCTGTAAATGATGTATGTGATACCTTACCTGCAGCTGGCATGATAGGGTAAACTGTGAATCGCCATCCCCATCCATTCACAGACCCATCACTGATGAACTTCCACTTTAACTCATCCCCTGGAATTCGCAATTCACTAGACCAGTCTGACCACTCACGACCTGTTACAGTAGGCAAGACAAGCATATTCAGCTCTTCTGCCTGAGCCAAATGCTAGCCACTCATCAACAGCAATTGGTTAAAGATGATAAATGTGGGGAAATACAAAAGGTGGAAAGGATTTTAGGTGTGAGAAATAAAAGCAGGCCTCAGAAAATAAAGCAAAGGATTTAGAATTCAGCTTTGCCTGTGAAAAACTAGAAGAAGATACAGTTATGCAGCACCAAGGACATTAAAACAATGGTTAGGGTTTCTAGGTTTGGCCTAGATAGATTTTGAAGTTGCAAAAAATATTAGCTTAGCAAGATAGATAAGTTTAAGCCTTATAATGGGATATTGTGTATTGCTGTGTCAAGGCATAACAATCCAGTATTGTATTCAACAGTTGTACATGTGCTGTTTATGAATTGGTTAAGACAGCTGTTTGTAACTTTTAGAAGCATGCTGATTGGCTAAAAAGCTTTTAAGAGTGCTTTGCAAACAGAAGGTTTTGGGTGTCTCAGACGCGTGAGCCCAGTCCCATCTCTTGTGAGACTGATGCCAAATAAAATAATACAAGGCTCCTGGAATGCTTGTCTGGGCTCCCCGTCCCGTTTATCGGAGATCGCCAACAATAAACATCACACAAAGGCATTCAAGAAAAAAAGTTATGTAAAGCACATGAACATAAATGTAAAGATGTTATATTAAGTCTTAAAAAGTTCAATTAGCACTGCTAGCAGATAGCCTTAGTACTTTCAGTACCACATTCAGGAGGCTACTGAGAGAGCTTACTAAAATCCATTGTCCTATTTTCAAATTAGCTTGCATATTACAAAAATATGTAATAACCTATACATTTAAATAAAGCTTTACAGCTTCCAACCAGGAAATATCTCAGTAATGAAACATGTTTGGGGAAAAGTGGGTCAACATTAAAAGCCCACATCACAACTGCACAGGCAGTAACTACTGAGACCCTCGCACACAATGTAGTGTATGGGTAAGTTCAACACAAAATTTGATGTGATTAAAAATAATCCTCCAAAACCTCCTACAAATTAATACTGCTTAAAAATTAAAACAGAGATGTCAAGATTAAAGATGTGAAGAATTCACGTAGTGTCACATACAAAGACCAGAGCAGGAAACAGAAAGAAAGAGCACCAAGCTATTATTTTGGACATTTGACAGCAGAAGAGCATTTGTCTTGACTGTATGAAAGCTGAAATTTCTCTAAGTACTACCTGAAAAAGGAAAAAGCTAGCAAAATAAGTATTCTTTTCCAATTTTTTAGAATACACTTTGATTATATAGAAATTCATACATGTTGGCAGGGGTGCTAAACGCTGAATTTTACACTCTATCTGCTCTTTGGAAGAACTGGACAACCTAACATTCACTTCCCAGAGATTCTCTACATCCAAAGACACAAGATCAATCTTTGAGTCTAGATCCTACAAACTTCTTAGTTTAAAAGACAGTATCAATTAACACAGGTTTTCCTCTCTTTTACTGGCATATCCCTAACAAGAAGTCAGTCAGAGGCAGTGGCACATTTCATTCAGCACTTAAGAGTAAATCACACAAGACACTTTTGAAAAGCACCGTTTCTCCGAACCTGATCGGACGGACACAATCCTGTTGACGCCATCCATTATGGTGAGTGGATCGTGACGCCGCTCCGTAGAACACTGGCGGTCAAACTCTACCCTCAGTCCCTCAGCACCTGAACAGCAACAGAGAGTTCACACATTTCTACAGAGCAATCAATACTGCAGACAAATGCAGTATTTCAGAAATCCACATGAAATCAAACACAGTTGTTTGGAAGCCATAGAGCTCATTAATAAAAGTAACTTCTTTTGATTTGATGACGTTATTTGCCTGTAATTTCTTCTCATTGTACAGCTTAAATCACAGCAAACTTGTGTGAGTAGGGGCTAGCAGACAAAAGACCATAGCAGAACATTCAAAACTAAAGTTTCAAAAGACAAAAAATGCCTATTTACAGTTAAGGCAAATAGCTCTTTGTAACTTTTGGTAAGTACTAGGTAACTTACTGAAGGAAGCACTAATGAAGCATTAAAACAAAGAAGTATTTCCCTTGCTCAAGACTAGAATATGAGTGTTCAATTACTAAACCTGAAAAAGACTCAGTCCTTCTCAGCTTCATAACTGAATGGAAAACAGCAATGGAACTGGAATCACACCCAGTGAGCCCAGAAATGCACATTGTACGGAACAGAGATTTTCATCAGCATGTAAGAAATCAGCTTCAAGAAATACTTTTTTATAGCAACAGGACACATAGTATGGCTTTAAAAGTTCAAACCATATTTTTGTAAGTTAAGGAACAATTTAATGCAGGCAGGCTTAAAAATAATTGAATCTTAGCAACATAACTCTAAGAATTCTGTACCTGGTATTTTAACTGTGCCACTAGAAGATGTATCGTCAGTATACGGATGGCTGCTCTCTACCACAACTGGTTGTGAAGAGAGGCGACCACTTTGTGAATCAGTTGCTACATCTTCTAGTTCAGTAACACAAAGCTCCAACAACATATCAGCAACCTAAGAAAAGAAAAACACACAATTCACAAACTGTATGTTTGATTAGTCCAAAAAATCTAAGTAAACTACCATTCTTCCGAAATTTAAAATAAATAACTTCTTTTAGGAAATCTGATTCATAAACCATCATATTAATTTAAAAATACTCCTTTTGGTAGTGTTAGAGCTAGAAAAACTCCTAGAACTAAAAGCCAAAAAACTTCACTTTTCAGTAAGTAAATAACAACACAAATAATTGTTTTCCCTTGCAGAAAAAGCAAACTATTAAATCTAAGCTGCAGAGCATATACAAGCATAGAAAGGTATAAATATTTAACCAGTATGTAATATTGCAAAACACTGTTTAGGGAGGAAATGCCAAAAGTATTAATTTTAAAAGAGTTTCTAATAAAAATTCTGTCTCCAAAACACAAAATCCCCACACAAACCCAAAGCTGTTCAGCTACTCACTACTAATGCTAAAAAAACCCAGAATTAATGTAGAAGTGCACATATAGCATGTACCTAAATTGACTGGGAAAACTCAAGCCCAACATAAATATACACAGCTAATCACAGCAAATTGGGCAGGGGGAGTAACAGTTTCAGAAATCTTAGAAGAAATGCATTGTTATTCATTAGGAAAAACTACTATTTGAAAGGTAAAGCTACAAGAAATATTAAACAGTTTTCAGCTCGTTACTGTACACAGATATTCTAGAAATAATTCATGATTTGTCACATTCTGTCAGCTATGGAAAAAGAACCCCATACCCATGGCTATTTTGAAAAAAGTTAGAAACTTCAATGCATTAAATGTAAATTTTAACAGATCAGAAGAATTATTATATCATTAAGAATACAATATACTAACAGCATTTTGAGCTAGCAATAATGACTGCATCATTTTGAAAAATAAACTCAGATGCAAAACAACCCCATCACAGAAGTTTTTAAACTAACATTATATAGATCAAGGATAGAGCTTGGTTAATTCAGCTTCATTACAATAACCACTGACACTTGGTGAATACACAAATACATTCTATCTTAATGTCTAATTGCAGCATGAGAAATTGAGACATTCGTCTGTTACTGACACCCGTAGCACATGCATATATTCGCGAAATATTTCCATTAAAATGGTTAAAGCTCACATGCATTTAAGTTCAACTCAAATTTTCATGTGTAATAGGTTTCTCAGGATGCTGAACTGCAGTTCCAATACAAGAAAGTATTCCAGCAAGCTAGTAATAAAACAGACATAGTTAAAATGCAACAGAAACAAAATCTGACCTGTGGGTAAGCTGTGCCCATGCCAGACAGCACAGCTGAGAGAACATCTCTTCCCTTTTCGCCTGCTCGGTTGGACACCGCAAGCTTTAGCAGGTCAACCATGACTCGTGTGTCATCTGGTACCAGGAGACTTGTAAACTCATCCAAGTACTGTGGTTCTGGGCCAGATACCTTACTCTGACTTTCGACATCCTACAAAACAAACAATAAACATCCCTCTGTCTTTGAACTGATTTTTAAAATGCAGTCATTTACAGAATAACTTCTAAAGCACAAAAACCAAAAGAACTGCTATATAAAAGCATGGTAAGGACTTAAGTTTTAAGAAAAGCATTGACAACATTACTTCTTTGGTTTTTGTCATGGTTTCTGCAATAATACTGGCAGCCCCAGGGTCATCTGTGACTGGAATGAAAGGACGGGAAGAGGCAGCAGCAGCTGAGGGAGTTACAGCAGACGGTGTCACAGCATCTTCTGAAGGAACAACCTAGACAGAACAAATAATACCAAATGAAATCTTCAACAAGACACTGTAAAATCTTTAAGAGTTTAACTATTTATTACAAGGGCTAGTGTTTGAAGACAGCAGCAATTTTAAAACAGCCATAAGTTCAAAACCAACAGATCCACTGTCTGTATTTTTAGCTTCTATTTTATGGTCCTAGTGCGGGTGAAACAGCCAACACTCCCTTCAATGCCAGCTACTACAAAAACATACAATAAAACATCAGTGCCTGCAGAAAAGTCTACAAAGTAGAAGGCAAACCCTGACAATACATATCAAGGTCACAGTTTATAAAGGCAAAAGACCTCTGCAGTAGCAAGCCTTTTCTTTTTCCTGCTTTTGTTAGCAGTTGGGAATCAACATAGTAGAACTGCATTCAGGGCCTCATGTCTACATCAGTTGATCTAAGGTTACAACTAAATTTCATTAAATAATGGTCAAATATTCTGCTATTCTTGACTTTTTTTAATATCACTCCTGTAAAATGAATTCCATATCTCTAAAATATTACTAGAAATCATCACGATTGCATTTAAATGACAGTACTTTCTGAAAGTTCAAAACTGATCTCACAATAAAATTTTAGTTTTTTCAAATCTGACATGCAGAGAACCTAGTCCTGAAATTACAGCATGAAGGAATTTTTTATTCTCTGCTGTTATCAGACTAATTGAGGTATTTGTCAGCGTGACAGTTAAAAAGTGATGAAAAAAATTATGTGACACTTTACCTCCCCTCTCCTGTCCTGCCATGGGTTTGGGCTCAGCCTCTCCTCAATATCTCCTACAAGCACACACTCATCTCCATTTGCAGGGCTTCCTGCAGAAGTAGCATCTGACGGGGGCGCTGGCGATGAAGAGGGACATTCTACTGGTGCAATCATACTTGCAGGCATCAATGCTCCAACAACTGCATCCCTGAAATCATTTTGGATGGATTAACATAAACCTAATTATACTCCTCTGTTGAACTTGAAAAATTTTATTAGCTTGTCTTAATGAAGTTTCCAAGCTCTAGAATTTAGTGGGTAGTTCATTGTTATTCTCCTTTGGGCCTGACGCTTCAATATTTAACATGAGTTTCTCTTTATAAATTTTAGCACAAATACTCTGTTCTCTACTAACAACGGCGGCACGGCAAAATTTTATTGTTCTTTCCACTCTGCCCTGTACTGCTTCTTCCAGATCATCCATCATGATTTTCTTACACTGCTTCTACATTATTTACTTGAGCATTTCTAAATGAACAATTTTTTCCCCAGGCAATGGAAACTTTTGTAAACATAACAACATAAAGCTACCATTGACATCAAAAGAAAATTTTGATGCAGTTTAGGCCCATCCTGAGGAGTCCAAACTTGTTAAACAATTTATACCTGACTCAAGAGTCCCCTAATAGATGGTAAGCTATGTCATCTTTTGCTCTGCAACAGACAATGTTTCCATGCCTACCTGGCATACATGATTTGCAATGCGATCAGTATATGAGACAGTGCCTGCTGTTTGGCAACATTCCCATCAAGCGACAGGAGAATCTTAGCAAGGGAAGGGCGATTCGGCTTGGAACTGTTTGTCCCACTTATTTTGTTACTGGCAGCAGAAGAATCTGCATCGGAAGGAACACCTAACAAGAGGTGGGGGGAAAGAGAAGGTAAGCATTTTTTAATGGTATAATACATAAAAGGAAATGATTTATCTAATTTCTCATTAAATCAGAAGAATGACTGTGAAACTAATGTTACAGTTGATTCTTAAACTGCAGTGCCTACAGGTACAATATTAAAGTTCATATTGAGGCTTTCCAACACGGGCTTTCATAAAATAGTATTTGATCTTGTTGCTTACTTATGAGGATTAAGGTAATACAGATAGAAATATTTTAGTGATCATCACCTAAAACAAGTTTTACTTACACAAACATTCTGAAATAACAAGAATATTTATTAGGTACACATTGCCTTGGTCATGAAAAAGCTTAATTAGCAAGATGTTTGATGCTTTTATATTCAACACAAAACACTGCTGTTTTGATTCCCTAATCCTTAAGTCACTTACCATAGAAACAAGAGGTAATGTGTAGAAAGATTAATACTAGTGTAGCATTCATCTATCATTACCTCCATAAAGTCCTTGAGGCGTTTGAGAAAGCATGTTGCATTTTAATTTAAAAGTTCCACTTTCATTAGGAGTTTTGGTTGGTTGTTTTTTTTTTTTTTTCCCCCAGAGGTGTATTTTGTTGGTTTGTGATTTTTTTTTAAAACCATTTTCTTTTGCACTCTTCTATTAAACGACACACAAAACAAACACTCCAGTGGCAGTAAAGGAAAAACAATATAAGGCAGCAAATACCAACCAAGATAAGAAGCACCTAAAGGGTCCCTCGCTGTCTGGAAAAGGACTGGTTCATGAACAGATGGTGTAGCTACATCCACCGTTGTCCATGCTACACTGTGGGAAGAGCCACAAGCAACCCGAGTGATTTTCTGGCCTTCTAAGCCCTGGACAAGAGTGGGTTTTCTATTGACTGTAGTAGTTCCATTGCCTTGTTGCCCATGGTCATTGTCACCCCAAGCATAAACCTGCCAGGAAGAATGTCCACATATTACTTGGCTTCACCGCTTATCTCATTTAAATGCTTTCTTAAAAATTCCTAAAAAAAAAATGTTAGTGATTTGTGCTAGTATTCTAGGACACTTTCAACAACCTATTGTCATGACATTCCCTCACTTGATTAAATAAGGCAGGCATTATCATACATTAAAAGAAAAATAAAAAACAATCAAACCAGCACTTTATCAGATGATTCATAAATTATTGCCAAATCATAATTGATCAGTTGATTCATAAAACACTCAATGTTCACAGTGAACAGTAAGTTAGAAGAATTAATTGCCTAGTAATTACACTGGAGAGCTAAAACAACATTATGATAACACTGCAATATTATGGTAACACTGCAAAAACAATATGATGATAACACTGTCCAGAATACTATGACTGCTGCTGTGTTTCCAGAGCAAGAAGCAGGATTCCTTTCTGCATCAAGGAAAGAGGGGAAAGGAGGGTGATGCCCAACATACCTGTCCAGTGTCAGTCACTGCCAGACAGTGGAGTGCTCCCACAGCCACGTGCACAATCTTTTTACCTCTCAGTCCTTCCACAACCTGCGGCTTTCGTACGTGCACGTCTGTGCCATGGCCTAGCCTGAAGTAGTCTCCCTTACCCCTGGCAACAGACAGTAAATGTAACATTCAAAACAACTGTACTGTTTTCACATTCCTCTTCAATGCAGCTTCCCAGCTGAGCTGAGTATACTTCATATACAATCACTGCCTGAAACACACATACCAACTAGCAAATGCTTCAAAACTGAATTACAAAGGCATAAGAACAAGGATAACTGCAGTTTCATTACACCATAGCTTCTCACCTCAAGAGAGAAGAGCACGATCATGACTAATTTTTGAATGCAAAGCAACTGGTATTACAATTAATTTCCTCTGCTGCAGAAATATTGCAATTATAAACACTTACAAAATTCAGATGTTTTGATAAGACTTGGGCAGATTTATACTACTGAGGATAAACCTAACAAAAACAGAACCTTTAACAAGTCTGCTCCCATGAAAAAAATACACTGGAACTAAAAATGTTTTCAGAATTGAGTTTTTTCACATTGTTGGATGCCTCAGTATAGATTCTCAAGTCTCCACAATTTAAATTCTTCAAAAATTGTTATACACAAACTGCACTAAAAAAATAGCATACACAAGAGTAATGTAAACACCTTAAAATGCCTCTACCAAGAACGTCAGTAAAGACAAAAAAAACCTTGATATTTCTTCCAGTATATTTTAATAACCACTCACTCAGTTCTTTTGCTCACCACCAATTTTTCTCAAGAAAGGTTATATTATGCTGGAGAGAAACATGATATAGAGTACTGTTATCTACCTAAAGTTATAATCCAGAAGTCATTATTTTTTTTCTCAAACCATTACAAATTCAAGAAGAATGAAAGTTTAGAAGCAACTCAGCCATCCCCAGCTGAAACAGACCCAAAAATATCTCCTTGTAGACCTGCAATGTCCTGAAATAGCTGTAGATTTTTGTCTAGCTGTAACATTGTTAAGAAAAACTAAAGCAAAGAAGGAATAATCAAGAATTTTGGAATGAGTTCTTTAAAAAAAAAAAAAAAAAAAAAAAAAAAAGACTGTCAAATTCCCTTTCAAAATTCCCTTTCCTCTTGCTCATTTATCTCTACAAAAAAAAAAAAAAAAAAAAAAAAAAAGAGGAGGGAGAGCAAGAAAAATACGGTTTCCAAGGGCAACTCTGAAAAACAGCATCTCTGTTAAAAACTTTTCTTCCCTTTAACAATAGCAGTAACCTACAAAAATGAAAGTTTTGTGTATTTCTCTCCATATTATTCAGCAACTGCTGACAACAGAACAAAAATGACTGGTTTAAGCCTACTTGGCTTTGATATACATCAAATGGGACACAGTCTTATTATACAAGAATGGGGTAAGACCTTGAACTGGTTAGTGCTCTGAAGTTGACCTGCCATGCAGTAAGCTCTCAGATTTTACAGAACGATTTATAAATTCAAAAAGCCAGATTTGTGTTCAAAACAAAGCAGAAGCAAGCAGGCAAACAGAAGAAAAATAAAACCATATCTCAATAACTCTCAAGGATCATTTCATACCAATTCCTGCTCCAAGGCATCATTACTGACAACTCAGTGGCCTTCTGAGCAGCAACAAGCTGCTGTTGTGCTCCTGCCTCCCCAAGGAAATTCCTTCCATCTGCCCTGAACTTCAGCTTACTTCCTCTCTCTCCTCCTGCATCCTTACTCTCTCAAGTCTCTGCTTTATGCATAGGCTACATAGTCCAAGCTACGGTTATCAGGTCCTTTTTTTCCCTCACTCTACTCCAGTCTTGAATTAACATTCTTTTAATGTTTCATGGCACCCAAAAGAGGGAATGATCTCCCCTTTTCTCCACTAATTCCATAGGAGCCAGGCATTCTAACAGAGTACAACAAACTAGGAATCATGCTACAAGACACAGCATTAGAGTAATTGAATGGATGCAGCTCATCTGTAAGAGCTGTCAATTTAAGAGACAAAGCACACAGATAAGGCACAGAGTCCAACAGCACTAAATACAGCACATAGTTAGCAAGTGCTTTGTTAATACTTCCTGGCAAATGTAACATACCATGTCCATACCACTCCTGACTTGGTCAGTGCCAAAGAGAACTGTGCACCACACTCAATCTGACAAACGCCTTGGCCGTTCAGTCTTTCAATGTTCTGAGGAATGTTGCATCCTTCACTTCCTCCTCGGCCCAGTTTTCCAAAATCACCATCACCCCAAGAAAACACCAAACCTAACAAACATCAAATTGCAGGTCAAACAATGATCACAGTATTCCCATGTGCTTAAAAAGTTTCTGAAACAATACACTCCCACCTTCATCTGTCAAAGCAAGAGTCTGAGCATCTCTGCTTCCACACGCAACCTGAATGACTCGGTGGCCAAGGAGCACTTTAACCTACAAAACAGATGGAGTAAGTAAGAAGTTTTCAAAGAAATTGTTTTAAAAGCTTAGTAACATTTCCAAGGTCTTATGATTCATCTTGGTCACTGTGCCCAGCCTGAGCGAAGAACTATCCAGCCATGCTCAGAATCCAACACCGCTACATGGTAGCTTCCAGCCATGTAACAAAGTAGATGCAGGACATGAATGCTGAAAGCAGCACTAGCCATTTTACATCACTTCCCAAGAAAGAAACTGGATCTTTTTGGCCTTTCTGAAATAGCTTTACTTCCACTAGAGGTACGTGTGCCAAAACCTAACTTAGATCACTCCAAAACATACTGCCTTCATGGTTTTTGTTACTTTAGCTTTATGCTGCTCTCATTTGTTAAAACACATTTGCACTCCATCAAAAACAAGAAACGCTGATTTTACCATCTTAGGCTTCAGCTGTGTGGTATTATCTCCATGTCCTAGTCTTCCATACTCTCCAAGACCCCATGTATACAGCTCACCACTAGAGGTAATAGCAGCACTGTGGGAACTGCCACAGGCAATATCACGGATGCGTTTGGTTTTCAACGCTTCTATCAGCCTGGGTTTATCACAGTTCCTAGAGAAAACGAGCAACAAATCCATTGTGTTCATCATAAAACAGCCACACAAATACTCCCAACTGTTGCAATACAAATCGTGCAATAACTAACAGTAATCTCAAAATAAAGTAAGATACAACACTCTGATTCCAAGATATACTCTTTATCAGCACCATAAATCCAAAGTTTACACTGTACTTTGAATAAGTTTAATGTACTTAAAAGTTTATTTAAAGAATATTTTATACATATGCTGCAAAACTTACATGAGAAATTCAAAATATCAACGTGATGTATCAATTAAACAGTTCATAATAGAAAATGAAAACCAATTTTCTGTCACTGCCCAAAGTTAAGTGATTTATTAGCAGTGGACACAGTAATCGAGATGACACTTCCATCCCAACTTTGCTCTTCACGATAGAGAAACCAGAACTAGAATTTACTGTTAAGCTTCTATGTGACTACTGGAAACATTTATTCTTCATGTGATTACAATGTTCTCTTAATTCCAAAAAGAGATTCAACTCAAGATTTTCTAATATTGTCTGTACCAGGACCACTATTAAGATTCCATAAAATTATGCATAGCCTCTGGAAATATTGCTACTATGAAATGCCCAAGATCTCCAAATCTCACTTTCAATAAAATTACATAAAACATGAGGCAGTTGAACAATAAACAGTAATATTGCTCTTATGTGGACTTCCCTTTTCATTAGCCTGACCCAGCCTTATGAACATTTATTTGTTGTAACATATTAACCATCTGAATTAACTTTTTATGTATTATGGGGCAGGTCCTCAAAATATATCAGAACTACAAAAATGTTTACCCATGGGCTTTGTTTATCAGGGGTTTTTCTTTCAAAATATTGTTCTGTGGGTAAATACAAAGTAAAATCTGAGATAATTCAAATTTTTCCCAAAGCTGTCCAGCAGAAGATTAAACTAGGTATTACTGAAAAGTGTAGGAAGTTTATTTCTGGCTACCAAGTCTGTGAACCGAAGTCTAAAGAAAAGGGCTATAAAATGACAAGCTTAAATTATGAACTGTTACAGCTCAGGAATGTAAAATTGCTATGGTTTTACTCCTCAAGGCACCTCTGAAAACCACACCTTATTAAAAGTAACCAAAAAATATATGTCAAAAATACGGAATTTCATCAGTGACATTTTAAAATACTAGCCAACATTTTATCCACTAGGTATCTTTCTAAGTGTTATATTAACTGAACACCTCCTTTTGCTACAAATGCTGCACCAGCATATACTGTGTAAAAAACCATCTTCCTACAACACATTTTATTATTCCTACTGTATTAAAAATACTGTTGTTGTCAATAGTGGTGGTCAGCTGTAACATTCAACACAAATCTTTTACTGAAATACAGACAAATTGGGTAACCTTACATTCGACTGAAGTGACCAAGTTTTCCATCATCTCCTTCACCCCAAGAAAATACCTTTCCATCGACAGTTAATGCCATAGCATGCCGGCCACCTAAAATTGTAAACATAAATTTACATTTTTGAGCTATCAAGCAGGCAGCAGGTCTAGCAACAATTTGACATTGCTGTACTTCTACACTGCAACTGTACAAGCCCTTCAGCCCCACAGATATTACTTATTTTCTTTGGAGCTTTTATGTGATTTACTTTAAAATAAAAAACTTTTGTGACAGTAGGTCTCCTGGCACATTAAAAAAAACAAACAAACTGATAATCACTCAATGTTTTTATTTTCAGAGTTGCAAGAAAAAATAATGAGAAAAACAAACCCACCATTTAGAAACACTAAAAATGCAAACACTTTCTTTCAATCAAATGGAAACACCAAAGTTGCCAAAGTTAACTTCCAGCAGACAAGAAAACTTGTATGGTCTAAATTCACAGATTTTAATAACAGAACCATTAAATTTAATCTAACATTGTATACAACAGACAGAATTCAATAACCTGTATTTATTTTTAAAAAAGAATCTGATATGCTAGGGCACCACATCACCCAAGAAAATTGCAAAGCAACTATTTTCAGGCTTAATATGTTACGTTTCTGTGTATAAGGGTAGCAATAGTCAGTACCTGAGTGAACAGCCACCTTCTTTACCACATAGTTGCTGAGAGCTGTAATCTGGCGGGGAATAGGCACAGTTCCACTAGATATTCCTAAACCCAGCCTTCCATTTGTGGCTTCTCCACAGGCATACACTTTACCCTCTACAGTCACTAGAATGAAGAAAAAGGTTTGAAATACCATTAGTGTTTCACAACTCAAAATCTCTTTCTGGACTTAAATAACTATATTTATTTTAAACTTATGTTACCTGCAAAAAGGCTTTTTGATCCTCCAGCTACTTGTACAACATTCAAGGCAGACAGGGTTTCAGAAAAGGAAGGGACTTTTATCTAGAGCAGACAGGAAGTAAAAATCATTACAATACACTTTCATGTTTTACACTCTAAAAAGAAGAGCTCTTAACAATACACCAGTTAATCTAACAGGTATTTTCAGATGCTTCACACATGCCAATTAATACACACCAGGCAAAAGACAAAAACCAATGAAAAAAATTTTAATACTACTCTTTGTAGCTTTCAGTAATAAACTGTAAAATTCTAATAAAGTCTGGATTAATTTTAAGTTGTGTGACTCATACATTTTATTTTTCACTGTTTCTCTTTTGTACTGAAGTATGAAAACAACATACCTTGGAACCTTTTAGCCCTCCCAATTGGTCTTTGTCATTCAGTCCCCAAACAAAAACTTTGGTTCTTATTGTAGCTGCTGATTCAAGCCCAGCTGCCTTCTTTCTAACAAGACTGAACAAATTGAGAAAAGAAAACAGTCAGTTTAGCAAACAGCATGCTGTAGCATAGGCACCTTTTTACTGTATTTATTGATTTTTACAGTTTGGAACAGCTTCAGGACTCAAGCTACACTACCACAGTTAAAAAAAAAAAAAACAAACCAGCAACAAAAATCCAGAATGTTTCGCTGAGCAGTGGTAAATACACGTGCCACATATCAAATACAAGCACATCAAGTTTTTAGCTCAAGTATACTGCAAAAGTGGATGAGTCATACAAAATGTTACACGTCACCAGTGTGATCATCTCAGAACTTATTTATTGACAAAGGATCTACTTACAATTCCAGTAAACTAAGATACCAATTTCTCTTTACTATCATTCAACCTAATTAAGGTGTTCTTCCTACAGTCATCTCCAGAGTCATAAGAATATATAGATACTAAGATTCTTTACCTTTTCCCCCTCCTCCACCACTGCAGTTACCTACCTCCCAGTGTTAGCTTTATCATCATCCTCTTCCTCATTATCAGAAGCCAGGAAAGGGACAGCAGCCAGATCTTCATCCTCAGCACGTATACGTCCTAGTATGCTGAGACCATGTATTTTGCAATCAATCCCAGAGCTTCTGCACTGCTTGATTGCAATCTCAATATATCTGTGGTACTAAAAAGAAAAACACTCTATTGACATCTTTTGGGTTCTATGTAACTTCATAAAACATAGGAAAGAATTAGAACTTTTGCTTGACTTTGTCACTTTAACAAAATGAATCTGTCACCTTAAATACTTGTCATTTCAGCTCTAAATAATTCATACCTTGTCATTAGCATAAGGCCTGACTCATCTGAGTAAGATTTCACTCCCAATCTCATGGAATTCATTACATATTTCTCCTTGCTGTAACTGCTATCCAAAATTACCCCCAAAATTTTTTGGAATGTGTTACTGGTTCACAGGTATATTGATTTACATAAAACCCTCTAAAATGTATCAGTCTATTATAGCATTACATTGTGATTATGGTAAAACTTTTCAGAATAATTAACTTTACTTACTTGCCAGAAATACTGCCAAGTTAAAAGGAAAAATAAAATACCAGGTTCTAATGATCACAACAACGCTCTTCATCCACCTCTTGCAGCACAACATTTTTCTGTTGCACACAAGAGTAATTCTCACACAGACTTCACTTACTTCAGTACAGTCACTGAGCAGAGGCACTGTGGTGTCTGTAGGATTTATATTGATTGTCTTTAGCTCTATAAGGTTATTTAAGGAATTACCCCCTAGAAAACAAAACACAGAATGAAAAAAATTTTAGGATATGGCGTTTGCTTCACAGGCACTGTGCATGTTAAACAGAAGACTATGTTAACAGAAACCAGATAAATACCTACTGTTGAGTGCAAGGAAAATTTTTTTGACTTCTCAGAGAACATACACATACCTGAAACTACAACTAAAGAGGGCATGTAGCTGCTGTCTGCAGGGTCCACTATCATCTTTAGTCTGTGAACAAGAACATCTGGAAAAATCTCCAAGCGAATCCAGTGCTAGTAGAAACAAAGATTTTCATTTTTAGAGAGTTATTCTTACAACCACCATATGGTTAACAAGAATATATACGTGAAGTTTGTGAAGAAAGCATGAAAAGTATTTCTGAACTGTACAGAGCAGCTGCAATATATGGAAACTAGCCAAAGGGAAATAACCTTGTGAACTTCTTGCCTGTCCTACCTCCAATTACAAGAGAAATAGTTGTAGCAAACAATTTATTTCAGCCAAGACCAACACCATTGAGAACACACAAAGGACAGTGCCACTGGAGGTTATGAAATAGGACATAATTCTTAGGTTACAGTCTGTACAAAAACTAGAGGAAGAGTACTTGGGGATATTCTCAGCATGGCCATCAACAGAGCATCAAAACACACTGGACAGATGTCCAGCTGCAAATCCTTGTGCCTAGGCTGGTCACAAAACACTGCTAGAGGCCAATAAAACTGGTAAACCATAAACTGAGGAAAAATGCCTTCCATAAATTATCTGGATGCAGGAGTCAAACGAACATTAAGCAACTTTGCCAATGACACTAAACCAGGCAAAGCTGTTGACTCCCTCCAAGACAGAGAGGCCTTGATAGACTAGAGAGTTCAGTAATCACCAACAGTATGAAATTTAACTAGGGCAAGTGTGGCACTCTCCATCTGGGATGGGGTAATCCTGCTTATACTTACAGACTAGGGGATGAGAGGCTGGAGAGCAGCCCCACAGAAAGAGAGCTGGAGGTTCTAGCGGATGAACAGCTGGACATGGGTCACCAGTGTGCACTCAGAGTCCAGAAAGCTAACTGCATCCTGGGCTGCATCAAAAGAGCAGTGACCAGCAAGTCAAGGAATGGGATTCATCCCCTCTACTCTGCTCTTGTGAGACCCCACCTGGAGTGCTGCTGGACCCCACCTCTGGGGTACTCAGCACAAAAAGAACTCATGGACCTGGTAGAGTGGGTCAGAAGAGGGACACAAAGACAATCAGAGAGATGGGGCATCTTTCCTACAAAGACAGGCTGAGAGTTGGTGTTGCCAGCCTGGAGAAGGGAAGGCTCTGGGGAGATCCTCTTAAGCATGAAGCATGCCAGAATAAAGCATTTAGGACTTGAAGTTACCTTTCCCTGTGAACCAGAAGACTGCCAGCACTGCTCACTACCATCAATAAGACGTGAAGCCTGATTCACGGAGGATGAGACATTCAAATTCTTGACTATCCTGGACCAATCATCCAGTAACATTCCCCGCTGGCTACTGTGCCGTCTCTTCAGCTGCTTTCCAGAACGCCCACTGAACACGGGAGACTGACCTGCGTGGTTAAGTGACACATTAAGCATGCAGCTCTCAAAGAAAATACGAAACCCGTAAGCAAGGTGAAAGGAAGTATGACAAATCAAACATTTTGGGTATGTAGTCTACATTTAGAGCACAAGAAGCATGTCACATCGGTACGGTGATACTATGTACTCGTACACAACACGCATGCTTAAAGGGCATAGCTCCTTTTTTGAAAGGAGTTTCAATTTTACAAGTTCTTGACTAGATAGCTACTTGAAAACGTCCTTCCCTCTAAAATACAGATCAAAATACAAGCCCACAGCACATGAATTTTTTAGAGCATTATAACATATGAAAAATATGCAACTAAACCTCAACAAAAATCCCCTGCCAAAGAATAGAAATAGGTAAGCTAGAACACTGGAAAATTCAAATCTTGCTCCAGAAGGAGGTGATTTAGTGAGATGTAGATTTCCTCCCTGCAAAAACCTCACTTCCACTTCCCTTCACTGATTTTGTAGCATCTAGAAATCTTGATTAAAAGACTATTGTAACTCCTCTGCCCTATACAGGGCAAGGGAAAGGATTACAGATTTACATCATAATAGTTGCACAACCATATCAACTGACTTATTAAAGGAATGTCTTTCTTGCCCTTTAGACAAACCATCATACACACGCAATCCATGTTCATGATCTCTAGGGGGAATCAGTTTTATTCATTTTCCAAAACAATTAGACTGGTAATGTGTAAATACAAAGAAATTTAGTCCAGAAGTCCGCATCACCTTGCAAATACTAGGGGTAAGATTAATTTTTAGGCAGGTGGATGGAAAATAAATCAAAGGAAATGTCAGGTAAGTTTTGCATAACAATGCAAAGCCCAAAGCTTTTGGAGCTAAAACGGCTGTATCTGTTCTTGTCCTTGAAAAAAAAAGTCTGATTATGAGTCTTTTAAAAGGCTTCCCTTTCCCATCATACTCCTCTGGAGCCACCACATCACAGAGGAAATGAAGCGACAGCCACCACATACTGACAGGCAAAAAGAGCAACTGAGGCATAAGAAGGCATCTTAGGTATTTCCGACTGCCCCTGGCACCATGAGGAGTCCATTCATCTACATCTAGGCTGACAGCAAAAGGCAGGAGGATTAGAAAATTGCACATTTTGCTCTTGGTGTAGGTAAAAATGCCATTCTGATATGTAGAGTTACTGTTACATAGATATTTTTTAAACTTTTTAACACTATAGAAAAGGCCTAGGGGTTAATGTTTTGTCGTAGTCCATCACATGCAATCGTAGCAGCGCTATAAATGTTTTGTTGTTTAGGGGGTCAGTCCCAACACTAATTTCATCATATTAGGGAGCTGAAATTTAAAACTGTTTTCTTTTAAAAAAACAATTAAATGCATTTTAAATTAATCTAAGAAACACTTGAGACTGCAAAACTCACCTGGTTCATTTATTCTGCCAAAAGTATGTCGGGTGTTATGCTTCCTGGTTTTAAAACACGTTTCACAGAAGTCAAAATCATCACAGTTTCTGCATTTGAATCTAGGCCCATTAATAGGAAACATCTGACAGCCATCACACCTGATTTGACAAGAGAAGAACAAATCAATATATACATGGTACAAGTTAATTGTGACACGAGACAAGGTAACAGAATCAAGACAACAAGATAAAGGATAACCCATATACACTAAGAACAAAGTAAATCATCACTTACGTGACTCCAGGATGAATGCTGGGGACCAATTCCATTTCTGACAACAAGCCAGTCCAATGTGATTGTTGAGGAAAGTCTACAATAACATCTTTTCCATTGGCACTAAATGCTGTGACAAAAACATGGAGAAAATACAAGGTGTTGCAAATCTCTATAAAATGAAGCTGAAACTGCTTAGAGTAGTATTCCATTTGAATTCCTCTACTCTGATTTTTTCTTTATTTTTTTTAGAAATGGTTCCAAGCAAGGACATACTTCTAAGCACAAATACAGTATGACCAAAATCTGTACCTCTTCAAAGAACCTTTGTCCCACAGCTTTCTTCAATACCATCCCTTACAGCCTGACACTAGTGCATACCACTTTCTCCTCACTTCCTTATGAAGCCTTCAAATTAGAATTACTTCTTAAAGGAAAACCATTCGTGGTTCATCCAAAGTGTAAAAGAAAACTACAACAGGAAGCTGCAAAGATGCTTAAAGACTTTTACTGTATGTGTGATGCCTAGGTTTTAACTTTTGTATTTTTTCAAATTCTGTACTGCTTAGAATGTAACTCTGAGGTTTCTTGTAGCTTGCTAATTTCTGCTCACTCGTGCTAGGCAGACATAACAAAGCTTCTCCAGGCCTGCTCTCCAAGGTCACCCAGACCATCCTAGGCCCAAAAAGTATAATCCAAAGAGTTTCTAAGGGGGACAAACAGAGGGAAAATTACATCATTGAACTGAAGCTTTAACAGGAGAATGAACCCTGCTATGCAAATGAACCAAAGCTATAAAGGTGTGAAGAACTCGTGACCTGTCATCCACCTTGGGGTCCATTTCTGGCAATAGCCTGCAGCTCCCAGGGTGTACCTTTGAAGGCCTTTCAAATAAATACCTATTTTATTCTTTTACTCCTGTCCAGTCTCTGTGTCTAGGAGGCCTGATAAGGCATCATGTGAACAAAGTGGCTCAAAAGCAGATGGACATGCTAACAAAATGGGCTGCCACAGAGTACACATCTATAAATTCGCCACAGACTTCAAATGCGTTCTAGATTGTCGATCATCATAAAGCATTCCACAAAACAGTGTGATTTTTAAGTGTGTCTACAAGAAAGTCTGAGTGGTTTTTCTTACCTCCCCATGCACCATTTTGAATATACATTACCTTTGACGATGCCCACACTTCGGTGAGTAACTGATCCCCATTTGTATTTGGGTGTGGTGACAGAGCTTTTCACACGCACTTTGTCACCTATCTTGATATGAGAGGCAGAACTCTGTGGTGGGAATCCTAGCAGATGCAAAAATAAATGTATAGTGAGCGGGGTTTCCCCCTCCAAAAATAAATCTCCCTTAGAGTCGACCATTCACTTTTTTAGTTAAAAAGCAGTCAGAAGTGAACTCACCTAAAAGCTCAACATGGATATATCTGACCCAGTAAGTACCACCCTTTTGTTGCCAATCACACTGCACGTTCAGGTCATGCAATCCATCTCGATCCAGTTTAATAACTTTGCCTACATCTCCTTCACAAACCTCCTCATAGGCTCTGCAGCACCTAACCATCATCCCCACCTAGGGAAAAAAGGACAAGAGAATGCAATAGCTCTGTAAAGGCTTTCATACCAAAAGGAAAGCAGTTTTTATGCAGCTTTTGATCATCATACTTACCTGAATATTCTCCCTAACATACACAGCATAGTCATCATTGCTTAAGAAATCAGCTCGTTTCTTATAGGTCTGGCTCTCTGTTACAACAGCACCACTTGACTGGAAAAAAGTCCAAAATAAATATGAAACAATTACAAAATTCATTTTCAATTCAGATAAATAAAATTGTTGGCAAAGACTGAAGATAACCCAGCAAAAATAAACCCATAAAATATCCCAGCTGCATGCCAAAATGGGAAAAAACTTCAACAGGCTCAACTCACCATAAGGATAACATTTATGATCTACTTGATTTTAAATTAAAATTTACTTTCCAAAATTACTTATCAAAGAATGTGGATGCAAATTTTCAACATGTCTGAAAGAAGCTGCAAGTTGCTTTTACGAAAACTGATTGCCAAGGAGAATCAGAACAGAGAAGATTTATCAGTACTCTACTTAGCCTTGCAGATACACACTTACATTCCAGTTCTTAGAACATTCGTTGGGAGAAGAAAAAAAAAAAAAAAAAATCAAAAATACCAGTGGTGAATGGCAATCTCTAACCTGAATCATACTAACTTTTTTTTATATAGTACAATGAGATTTAATGCACTCCTTTGGAAAAAACAAGCTAAAAAATTAAATTACAGTTACTAAAAAATATTCCGTTCAAGATTTGATTAGCTTAATTTTTTTAAGAGAACTACTGCATGCCAGCTGTAAAGGAAAATTTCCAGAAAACTTTGTTCTGAGTATTAAACATTTTTTTCACTGAAGGCAATCTATAGCAGTTTCTCACTGCAATACTGATAAAGATACCAAAAGCTGTTAATTTCCTTCAAAATACAATGCATTAATTTCAATTACAAAATCCCACATGTGCAAGAAAGCGCAACGTAAAGTCCTACAAGAATAAACAGAAATATGAAATCCATTTAATTTTATTGAAAAGTCCTTTATGAAACAGTTCCTGAAAGTCAACAGAAGCCTAATATAAATTCACATTAAAGCTATCACACTCAATAGGCACTGTAACAGTAATTTTATCACTAGTAAGTGGAAAAAGTTTTTATAAGGAAAAGGCTAGGCTATTTAACAGACTTTTTTGCCATTTATCCACTAGTTCTTAAGCCCTTCCTTGTAAGTAACACACATTTGTTTTTCAGACCAAGGGAAAGGAAAAGGGGAACTCCTTTACCATATTACACTGTAACATCAACTACTTTTGAAGAAACTAAAAGCATCTACCAGGGATACTTGGAGCTACCACCAGTGAAACATCTACCTGCACTCTACTCTCCCCTGTACTAACTCATACATAAAGTATTTAGGGATTATTCTCAGTTGTTTTATGTCGTGTCTTAAAAACACAGGGCAAACATGATCCTTGTTACTGATTTGAAAGCTTGGGACAGCAGATTGTCCTTGTACTCTTGCCACTTTCCCAAAATGAGAAGAATTACAAAATTTGCAGCCAGCTAGGATAATTTAGGTTTATTACATTAATACTTACAACAGGACAAGCAGCTTCAGCTTCTTCCACTTCTTCTGCTATTTCCTCATCTGAGTATTCATCGGAGACAGTATCAGCATCAGAGAGATCCGTAATTTGAACATCGGGGTGATCCAACAACCAGCCAACTAAGGCTTCCACTCCTAACACAGAAAACAAACTCAAGTTTGTCTCCAAGGGATTCCCTGGAATTCTTAAGATTGTATCCAGAAAGAGGGTAACAACTGCTCCCTCATAAGTACTGTTTTAATCAGCTTGCAACTCTTCTTCTCCTTCTAATATCATTAATTTTACTAAATAAAATACCTGGTAATCCAGAAGCACTTCCAGAGGCTCCCGACAGAGATTTTAGTGCAAACTCTATGTTTTTCCTAGGAAATCCCATTTCCATAAGTTGAACTACAATGGGGAGGGGCGGAATTGGAGACTGCTTGCGTTTCTTCACTTTTGTGGGTCGGATATGTTGCACTGTGATGGGTGTTGTAGCTTCACTAGAGCTGCAGTCTTCAAACAGTGGAGTTGAAGGATGTGTAGACTCTACAGCCAGATACTGGCACACTGCCAAAGCAGCAGCCTAAAGGAGAACAAATAAATCAGTGCAAGCAAAACAAGCATATTTAGTATGTTTGTGTGTGCATACATGCATGAACGAAATTAAATGTTATTTGCCAAAAAGGGTTCAGTGTCACTTCTTTTTTAAACCTATCGTTTAGTAAATTTCAACGGGAATGTGAATTATAAGGAGTTATTTCTTAGGTTACTTAGCAGAAAACACAAGACTCTACCTCAAGCTCCTGTTTGTCAAATATGGCTTTCACAGGTGATGGTTGTGTAGCAGCTGACAAAAGTTGCTGCAAAAGGATCATGGGAGGCTGAGGTCCTTCAGGAGACATATCTCCTATGTCGGGAGAGGCAACTGCTCCATCCTCTTAAAGCAAAAACATTATTTTAACCAAAACCACGTAACACAAGTCAATCAGGAGACTTATTCTAGGGCTTACTGGTTGGTCAAACATGATTCTTCACGTACTTCTTCACCAGATATACAATGCATTTAAGATTAAGCCATATGTACCACAATCTCCATACAAAAAATGCAAGTAAGAAATTTATAGATAAACAATAAATTTACTAAAATACACCTAAGACACATCTAACAGAAACTACACAGTGGACAGTGAATCTGCACAAGTGTCTTTTGAGTCCACCTTATTCCCAGTAAGACTAGTAGTAAGAGGTACTTCCAGGATAAACCACTTGATATAGACAACCAACAGTTTCAGTGATACCAGAACCATGGTGCATGCATTCTGGATTGAGTCATTTCCCCTATAATACACCTCTTGGGAAGGGCTCCTTATTCATTGTCCCTTCAAAACAGGATACTTTTATTGAATCAACTTGCTCACAATTCTGAAGCTTTCATATTTAATTCTGTATTCCTGTTGGCATAAACATTCATGTTTCCTAAATCTTTACTGTGACTATCACACGAAAATGTGTGATAGTCACAGTAAGATTTAAACAATAATAAAATGGCTAATAGTCCTTGCATACATATGCTGTTCTGGTTAAAAAAAAAAAGTGTTAGAGGGTTTTCTCCCCCCTTAAAAATTATGGTAAGGAGTAATACCATGTTCCATTCCTTAAAAAACCCTGTAGATTCTGTTGACTTAAAATCTGGCAATTGACAAAATATCCCACAGAAATATCCATATAAGACAAATATATTACTATACTTAAAGATATTTCATGCTTCACAAATACCCAAGGAATTAATACATACTCCAAAGGCATTGATAGTTCTCCTGAAAGCTGACACAGTTACTGTATTTATTTTTATATGTAGAATGCATGTGGAATAAATAATTCAAACTGTTAGAACTACAACTCCTTAAACTCCTTTAATATTATGCTTAAGAAATTGTATTTCTATACTTGTTTCACTGGAAACAGCAAGACATTTGAATTAAAATCAATAGCCAATTTTAACTTTTGAAACAGAAAAATAAAACCACTGCAAAAACTATGAAGTATTTTAAAATTACTTACAAAGCTTACTAACTATAGAAGACCTACAAATTTAGTGAACTCCACTATTTTCAGCTTCAAACACTTGACGTACTTCGTTTTCAAAACTTAAGCTAAAAAGTCAAAATCTTTTTAAAACAGAAGCTTAAAATATTAATGGATTTTAATTTTTAGTCTTTAGAGGGCAAACTGAATTTCTACTGTGCAACTGCCACTAGCAAGGGTTATAGTCACATACTCTATCTACCACCTAAACAGATAGCAGCACAGTCAGGTTGCATTTCAGAATACCTGCAGGATTTAATGCACACTCCTGAACAGCTGGCTGAGATAAGATCTGCCTTAGTGTATCCTGGTGAGAAAGCAGAGCTCGTCCTGCTTTCAGTATGTACAGCTTTAACTGCTGGCACCGCAGTAGATCCAGATCAACTTGACCTATCAGAAATATTAAACAGCCATTAGTGCTAGAAATCTCTTGTATTAGAGAAGATTATCATTCACACAACCTCAGCACAAACATCAGTTTACATCTTAACTCACTGTGTACTGACAGTATAAGTCAGTTTAAACAGCACACGGACCAAAAGTCCACACACATTGTATGACCCATGATATCAAAAATACTGCCTTCCTACTTTTCACACCCTGGACAATCATACAGCTGATTTATAACACAGTAAGTGCAGTTAAGATGTTACTCAGATCCAGTATTTTAAACAACTCAATACAGTAAGATCAGCCCCAAACCTTATTTACGTTTTCCCATCAAAGTTAAACATATTTCACTTACAGTGCAGAGCAATTCCCCTCCTAGCTAAACTTGTCTATTGAGTGTCTATTACTCAATGTTGAATAAGAAAGCATGTAAGGTTCTGGTGACCCTTTTCCTTATGTATGTTTGCTGTTACCAGCATTTTTCCCAGAGCATATCCATCTACTTCCAAAGAAAACAAACAGCAAAAAGCCCCCAACTGTACCTGAAAGACCTTGATTGGGAGACTTCATTCTTTGTTTTTCTATTTTACTTCCAGCCAGATTTACTAGTTGAGCCCAAGTGGATAGCATAGGTTCAGTGAAAGGCAAGTTGTTCACATTAAAAGCCACAACTGGAAGCTAGACAGTGGGGGAAGAACCAGACAAACAAACAAACAAAAAAACCAGGTAAGTATTTTCCTAAAATCTCACAAAATCGTTAAAAAGTTTCAATAGTTCTTAACTGCAGAAGAGGAAAAGTAGCATTCATCTTACTGCTCTTGACCAGGAACAACTAGAGAGGATTTCTATTCCCTACACAGCTGCTAAGCCTGTATTTGTACCACACAATTGCAGGTCTACTTGGTGAAAAAGCAGGAGAGTCAGAACAAGAAAGAACTCCAGTCTCTGAAGCAGACTAAGCACTTGGCCTGTGCTTTCACTGAAGTCGTATCAACCAAATCAAGATTCAGCTGAAAATACCCAAGACTTTCTACATTAGTTAGCAAATCAAGTTAAACAGAAAGCTCCTCTTATCTAAGAGCTATACATCACATTACAATGACTTGGGATTTTGCTTCAGCTTAAGTCCCTCTTCCTTTCACCTCTGTAAATAAGGATGGGATTTAAAGGTCCTACAAAGGTTTGCATGAGGACCATCTTAGATGTGCATTCAGAGCATTGTATGTGTTCAATGGCAATGTATTTAGCCAGTGAAGAGCAAGTATTTTCTTTGGCCCATACTAGAGTTTCAAACCTTGCCAGTATTAAAGCCTTAATAAACCAAACTTACTGGTTTCAGTTGATTCAGAGGGCACACTCTACATGTTCGCATGTCGTAGAACTGCACAGTGATTTTCCCTTTTGGGGTGATGCGTGTCACTGTGCCTTCTCCAAATTCATCATGAACTACTTGTCCACCCAGTCTCAAGCGACTGTCTATGCCACCAATCACCGCCAAGACTGCCATCAGAGCTCCCACCTCTGGATTCTCAGTGTCAGGGAAGTAGTCATCCAACACAGCCTAACAATGAACAATAAAATTTAACTGTAGGGAGAAAACATATACTTCTATCTGCTTTAAAATACAAAGTTAATCACACATATTTCAACTTAAAAATTACAATACAAATACATATAAAAATAGAAAAATGGTTTCAATATTAAGCTTAATATTGTTTACAAAGATTTAGCATTTATAATTTCAAAATAAATATTGCTATAAAAATGAGCTTATTTTAAAACGTGGAAACTACCCCTTCTGACTGTTTTCCTGCAAAGATGTGGGTGATGGAGGTTAGCTGAGAGTTGATGTACTTGTTTATGAGTCCATTCCACTGGCTGAGCGAATGCAGCGTCCTCAGCAGTGCCACTATCTCTTCTGCTAAAGTACTACTATGAGTGGCAGTGAGAGATGCTTGGGGCCTGGCCTTTCTCCTCCTCAGAGTAGATTCTGGAAAGACAAAGCAGTGGCACAACAGCTGTGAGTTTAATGCACACATCTCCCATACATAAAAATAAGCCACTGAGGGAAAATTCCTCTACCTCTGAGCAGTGGGATATCTGAAGAACAAGTACTAAGCAGGCTCCCTAAAAATCCAAACAGTTTTTCCACAAGAAATTTCATGTCTCTTGACCTTTCATTTTTATCCCAGGATGGAAGTACTGCTTTCAGTAAATGCACAGCAAGGATCTAAAAAGAGAACAAAATCAGTGTTATTCTAGTCTATGTCAACAAATACTAAAGAAACTCTCTAACATATTTAGTACAGAAGAATGACATTTTTAAAGTTAGCTTTCTTTTGTAGTTCTTTCTACAATGCTGATTTCTTTCTGGCTGTCGAAATTACAGAGCTACTGATCTTCACTTTGCTAAGGGATATTTTAAAAGAAGTTGTGACGGTTCAGAGTCAGTAACAATTTTACTGGCACATTATATTAATGAACCCAATCTCTTCAATACTTAGGACATGAGACACAGACACACAGAGAAACAATGCAAATGACTAAAACAAATAGGAAAAATAAGAATACAGAATGGGAAAGTTTGTTCAGCTTGCAGACTCGGAAATTAGTACTAAGATGTATTTTGGAATGAAAGTTTCCAAGTGTTCTGCAAAGAAGCTGTAACAGTTAAAATTCATGAGATATAAAGCTGAATGGTGGAAGGCAGGCAACAGCAGCCACAGTGACACTCAAAAGCAGCCACTGTGAAACCAGGGCCTCCAACACAGAAGGAACAGGCTGGCATCTCTGAACCCAGACACTCAGTGCAGGACTGACAAGGAACAGGGGAAGGTGCAGCACTGTAGTATCAAAGAGCAGAGGGGGTTGCATATTTTGAGTAGGAGCATTCCAGGTTTTGAGCTTCCTCATCTTCTACCCGGAAGACCAATAGAAGTGACTAACAGCAAAGACAACTCTCCTCTTGCAAACTTCTGCCAATAGCATGTCTTTATAGAACTTCAAGGTCTCATCTTTTTGTTGTTCTTAAGTTAGGTGCTGGTACATGAGGAATGGTCATTTCTCTCGAGTATTCCCTGAACAGCACAGATGACTCTGCTGCACTAAGTCCTGGATGATGACAGAAGTCTCAACATATTAAAAACACTGACAAGAATTTATTGGAAGATCACATAAAAATGAACAGGCCTTCATGATACAAGGCTTTAGTTAAAAAATGCTAATGGCTTATCAAGGAAAAGAGTAAGATGATTTTTTGACCCCCAAGCCTTAAAATTTGGCAGAGTTATTCTATAATAAAGTTGCTTTTCAGTCTCATGGAAACAGCACTACCAAGATGCTAAGTAACACAAAAAGAAGAAAAAAAAAAAAAAAAAAAAGAAAAAAATTAAAAGAAAGGAAGAAATAAGAAAAGGGGAAAGATGACAAGAGAAACACGATACCAAAACAAGATGCAAAGATGTAGCTTCTTTAGAGACTGTAATTAAAATAATATTAACAGTTTCCTATGGAAGGAGGGACAGTAGACAATACATAATTCAGTAACTATAAATGAAATTTGACTTTTTCCTAACCATTTACTTGTTATTCTTTCATTTATTCAACTTATAGGAAACAGTTTATGGGAGTTTCTGGAGCACATTTTTGGAACACTGTTCTGACCTTTCTTTCAACAGAACAAGGGAGTCTATAGTACCCTGAAGGCTCAAAATTCAAGAGATGCATATTTAAAACAGTAAATCCTAAATATAAAGAAAATGTTATCTTTTTTCCAACTAACTAAAAAGTGATTTATGGACATTTCCCAGCTGTTTTGTAAAATACACTTTTTTCTTTAAGACAATTGAAGTCTATTAATTCTATTGCCTATTGAAGTAATTTGGAAATACACACATTACCTGTCTCTGTAGTGAAGCAGCAGTGAAAGATTCATGCCCCTCAACAATTTTCATTAGCAAAGTTATCCACTGAGATGTACTAAGAGTGCTGCACATCTGAGGCATGAGTGCTATGCTTCGAATGAATCCCAACGTGCACCAACTCCTATGCTGTTCTTTATAAACTAATTTATTTGGCAAGGAAGCTAAAAACAAAAAGACATATACATGTAACAGTTGACTTTTCCACCAGCTACGTAGTTCTCTATATACTACATGGGACTTTTTTGGACAAATCAGAACACTGATCTATTTCACTGTCTTTACATGAACTATTAATTTCAATTTTAGAGCTTGTAATGAATTTTATTAAATATGCCTTTAAAACAATTCTTATCATTACACTGTTTCCTCATTTCAAAGTATTTAACAGCATTACTTCTGAAAATTACAAAAAAGCTACAAAAAGGAGTATGACACACCCAGTCATACTGTTGTTGCCAAACACAAAAAGGCTGCTAATAAATTAATTGTCTAAGTCAACAATGCACATCTCATGCATTTCTTCTCCTTTTACTGTTTACGTTCTAAGAATGCACAGGATCACTTCTATTGCCTTTAAAAAACAAGGTTTTAAAAGCTCTGAAAATGCATATTCTAGCCTTTGCCCTTAAAAGGATTAAAAACTACTAACAAAATATTTACAAACTCACAAGACAACAAAGCACAAAACAGAAGCACACAGCTCAGTCAGACTGCTTCTATGTAATATACCTGATTTATCTATTGTTCCACTCTCCACAAGCATACGGAGTAGACCACACAAAGTCCGAGTAGCATCACTTTGCATGACTTCAGCATGGACACCAGCAGAGAGACACAGTGTCTGCAACAGGTTCACAGTACTTGTCAGCATCATGGAAGTAGGGTGGAGATTCCTTTCAACTTGTTCTCCTTCTGAAGGAAGACACAAAAGGCAAAGGAATACATTAATACCGAGTTATTTTATTTCACAGAGGTTCTGAGACAAACATGATGTGAACAATTTGTTAAAAATATTTTCTCGGAGATGACCTGACACTAAGAAGATTCCTTATTTCCAACTCCAAGAGCAAAATATAAACCAGGTATTTTGCACATATACTTTCAAGTTTTTCTCTAGCAGTACACAGCTGTTGCCAAGAACAGGGAAGCACTCGGACTCAATGTATAATTAGGCCATATAAAAATCCCACTTCAGGGTGGTATTAACACCTGTTAAAATGTATACCTCTTGGTATCTGTAAATGAAACTATTTCAACTGAATAATACTGTTTTCTCTGACCCATGAATACACAACAAATGTGACACCATCTTGTCTATCTTCCTTTCTCATTCTAAAGTTGTATTAAGAAAGATTCTGGTCAGAATTGTACACCTATTAAATGACTCTTCTTTGATGAGGCACTTGTTCCTGTAAAAGAAACTGTTTTATATTACAAGATACCAATTTTAAAATTCAACTAAAACTGTGCCTCCACTTTTATGAATTTTTTTTTTTTTTTTTACCAGAATCATCCTCAGTGTCTGAATCCTCTGTTGTGGGCTGCGTTGCAGGTGGTGGCTCAGCTAGTTTGAGATCATATTTTCCCTCCTTTCCCATTCTGTAAGAGTTTGTACTTCCAGTGTCCCACTGCACTCTAATCCAGCCATCTTCTCCCAGTTCTCCAATCACACGACCCAAACCTGGTGTGGGTCCATCCTGACAGAAGAGAGAGGTTCAAGTGACACAATCAACAACACTAATTCATACCCAAAGTTCAAAAAATAAAAATGCAACTGCTCTTTTTTGCTGCTAACCTAATGATAGGTAGTAAATATTCAACAATGTTTCAAAAATCAAGCATAAAGTTAGAGAGCATTTCACAAATTTCAAAAGAATCACCCCAGTAAGCTACATATTTAGACATTCATGGCTAGATCTCTTTTACTATGTCTTACATAAGTAGCAGTTATGTCCTACATAACTGGAAATGTATAATATTGTAGAAAATGAATTATCCAATTTCCTGTTAAATGGTAAATTACCACAGTCTCACTAAAAGAGAATTTTAAACATCTCCAAAAATAAAGCTAAAGAAATAATTAATGTATTTTATGTTAATTCTCCAAGTCTTTCGTGGTAAATAGTCAGAATTGCACAGCATTGCTGTAAGAGAGTGAAGGATTGATAAAGCTGGTTGTGAAAAACAGGAGCTGGGCCTCTTGCTTATCTTGCACCTGGCTCCAGCACAACTGAGTGATGTCTGGAGTGAAGCAGAGCTCTCATGCACCGATGTCGTTTCAGTGAGGCACAGAAGGGCACCTGGGCCTCTGTGTGAGCCAACAGCCACAATCCCTTCACCGTGAAAAACAAGCCTTGTTATAAATCCAGTTTATTCAGGAGATAAGAATGCATACAAAGACCCTCTGATGAAGATCAGACAGCCCCTACTGCTGCCTCAGCACATGGAGGAGGACCAAAGTGTTGATTCCACCTCTTTCATCAACTGTAAATTCTGACAAAAGGTAACCAAGACCCTCATTAAGCCCCACTAACATATTAACTTAGGCACCCGTCAGGAAGCAGACGAAGGAAAACATAGGATGTGTAATAATGCACATATGGCCAAAGTCACCAAACCCCACCTAAAACATGATTGTTCCATCCCACTGGAACAGGCCAAAATTTATAGTATAAAATAGTGGCTTCAGGGGCAGAAATGGCTGGAAGGGGAAAACTCTGTCTGCTCAAGATCTATTCACAGACTATATCTCTCTTCTTTTCCCAAAGAGAAGCCTTTATGTAAGCTTTGCAACGCCAACAGCACACCAGGCAGTATTAATTTACATACACACCTATACATATGTGTATGTATATATGTGTATGTATACTGCTATAGTGCTATTAGATCTCTTACTATACTTTCTGTCACAACACATACTAACACCCAGTAATTAGTGCACTCATCACCAGCAATCCTGAGCCTGCTTTTCTGGTGCTTCAAATAACCACACTATTTGTGCTTCTGTGCTTGTGCAAGTTCCCCTCCAAACTCAACCAGACTTACAATGTTAAACTGGGCTACAATAAGAAATTAAGCCCAGCTGCAACCAGCCCCCCTATGATCTCTGAAGACCGACTGGAACGCAACATTTATTTTCTGTTAAATTCCCATACCCTTAATTCAACATTTTTGGAATGTAAAATTCCCTTGATTGACCAGAAACTTCACAGACAGTCCACCGAATAGGGACTTTAGATAATAACACACCCAAAATCTGTATGAAAAGTCGTACCTGATCACCCCATTTCCAGTCTACCCCTCTCACCACTCTGGTACCAATTTTCATCATGGCTGCCAGCTCTGGTCCAGAAACAGGGAGCTGAACAGGTGTAGTTTCCTTTCTTGACTCTTCTAGGACCGTGGCAGAAGCCCCATGAGAAGAGGCAATCATATCTTCTTCAACATTATCAGAACTCGGTCCTAACAAGGAAAAAATATGAAAAAAATTAAATCCAACTACAAGTTTTTGATATGTACCTTTGTCACATGTAAACTTTCAGGCACAAACTTTGTAATATAAAAGCAGTAAGAAACAGGAAAGCTGACTGAACAGGTGATAAGTCAAATGACCTTTAAGAAAACTAGGATGTAATGGTTTTGAATGCACAGGAATTGAAATACTTAATTTTGAATAAAAAAACAAATGACAATTAAGAGACATTAATAATGATGACTCAATTGGCTAAATGGTTCTACAAACAGAATTTTTTTGAAAAACTTTCTGTGTGCACTCCAGTTAAACACAAGTTACAGGAACAGATGTTTGCTATTATCTAAGAAAACCAAGAGAGAAAAACCATGGCAATTTGAATCATAGCAAAACACACCAGAGAACTTCCTATAACAGAACAAAGAAAGCTTCAAGCTTAAATATGCAGACTGAAAACATTTTTAATACATAGAAAAAATGAAATGGAGATTAGAGAGTAGACAGTTTTTATTGTTTTCATTTTAAATTTTCCATTTTTTATTTATTTGTAACAGTTCCACCAAAACTACACATCAATTGAAATTTTAGCAAAGGATGGCTGAAGCAAACACTTAATAGAAAAAAATCATGACTGGAAAAAAGCTGCAATCAAATTAACTTCCTTCTCAACCATGCTTACAGATGTGTTTTTTGTATCGGGCTAAAATAGCATTAAGCATTATCATTAAGCAGCAAAGTAATTCTGTAATTTGGGTACACCAACAGGTAAAAAATACAGGAGACTTGTAAAGCAAATGCTTTCTTCTGAGTAAGAAAGAAGAACTGTACCTATCAGCCGCAGTGTGGTTTGTGTCAAGGCCAGCATGCCAGAATTGAGGAGCAGGCTCAAGGTATTCGCACCATGCTGCAGCGTCAACATGTTCAGCATGACCAGCAGAAAACGCGCTTGTGGAATAGTTCCAAGACTTGGTCCTGCTGGATTCTCATTAGTAATTGTTTGAAGAGGAACAGGCTGCAGACCTAGTCCGATTGTAATACAAATAACAAAGTCAGCTGACATTTGGGAGCTACAATAGAAGAGGTTACAGATTTGTTTGATTGATGGTTTAAAATATTTTTTATTCCCTGCTCAGCTCTGAGAACTTACAAGCTGAAGTTCCAAGAAACCGATTCTAATTTGTATTTTAATGCTAAAATGTTACTAATGAGTAATCAACCACCTGTTGCTGGGAAATCAGCAACATACTAAAACACAGAAGCAAGTTAATAGGGGGTCAAGGTGGGAAGGCTGGAATGACACACAGAGTAATTCTCAATACAAAACAAGGGAACAGATTTCAACATCCCAATTATTGGGAACTTTAAAAAAAATAGCAACAACATTAACGTAAAACAGTTTTCTCTACAGACAACAGCAACAAGATGAGACTCACCTAGTTCTTTAAATTTTGCATTAGCATCTAGCAAGATGTTCCGGACATTCTGAATAGCCCATGCATACAACTTTCCAAAAGTTACTTCCAGCAGCATTCTGTTAAATGGCGGAATCAGATCGACATCCTTCAAGCAGTCAGTAAGAGGCTCCCTTCAGGGAAAAACAACAACAACAACAACAAAGTAAGTACTGTTTTCTTATTGAAGAATTGTGGAAGCAAAAGCAACAAGAAGTTTTACCCTATATTGGCTCCTTCTGGAATAAGCCTCTGCCATCCACAGAACATAGCATACTGCACAGATGGGAGCAAAAAATTTTTAGCTGACAATTTCAGAATAGTATCTATTCCCTCCAGACGAACTTCTGCTCTTTCCAACTGTCAAAGACAAAAAACCAAATTGTCACACTTATGTAAATGGCTAATAATTGTCATAATTATGTAAAGGTCCCATTTCCATTCATTTTACCTGTTTTAATAAACATTTTCTCATTTTTTCTACATCCACCGGCTCTTCTTTAAGTGCAAATTCAACAATGGTGTTAAGGAGGGCAGACTGTGGATACAAGCCCTGAACATTTTGCTTCAGCCATTTGTATTTGTGGACACCTGTAACTGTACTCAAAATTGGCTGCCACTTATCCTGCAAAAGAAGAAGGTAGCATGTTAAAACTTTTTAAACAATTTTAAATTATTGAAAATATAAGTTATTTCATGCAAAACAATTTCCAAATTTAAAACACTAGGGGGGTGGAAATAAAAACCTTTTCAAAGTCAGAAAAGAGTTTAGTATTTTTTAACTCATCTTTTTTACTATTGCTACATAAAATTTCAAATGCGTTAATGATCAAAGAAAGAGGAAGTAACCCATCATAACATTTTATTTTGAAGCTTTATCTAAGATTATCAATAATTTAAAAATCAGAAAAGGTATCTTTACATATGCTAAATGCATAGTACAAGCTTATTTTTTAAAATTATACCAGGCTTCACTGAAACAACATGTCACACTTAATTACACTTCCCAAACACCATTATCAGAACATTAAATGTCAAGCTACTGCAATAATGCTTTAACTCATACTTTTTTCTCTTGTTATTTTTATTCACAAGGTTGATTCAAAATCTGATAACTTACCTTGGGTGATTTGATTGGTATGGGCTTTTTATCTATAGGGACAGGACTGTGAGGTACCACACAAGATTCTTCTAAATCACTCTCTTCATTTCCAATTTTGGATTCCTCTACATCAGCAGATTCAGATTTTTTTGGCACTATAAACAAAAAAGTATTATTCTTTCATGCAGTCTGATTAGATTTTACAGCATCACATTTTTAGGTTTGCATGATAACCTAAGCACACAGAATACTTAAGAACTGTCTGTAATAAAATGGAAATGTATTCTTGGTGAACTCTATGTCCAACTATTACCAAATTAACTCTGGTATTACTAGCAATATCCTTTTCTCTTTAAGGACAAACTTGAAAAGCACTTCAGAGTCTGTTCACCACATTAATTTATTTCCAGTTAAACCATTTTTTGACTACACTTTAATAAAACATGATTTCTAAAAAGATGTCACTTCCAGTGAAGTGTTACTAAAACAAATTCAGAGGGTCTAATACTGAAGGATCATTTTTAATCCACTGGAACACGAAGAAACATGCCTCAACTACCCTTGACACTGTTGTTTTCCAGCTCTTGCTGTAGGATCTGACATGCAACCACTGGTTTAGAAAACTTCATGAAAATGCAGCAGAAAGCAAATGGCTTTGATGCTTTATCTAAGGAGAGCCTTGTCAAATAGCAGCAAACCTTGAAATAAGATGGATTTTCATTGTTTCAAAGAGAATACAACATTAATGCTGCTTTACCTCTTTTTTTCCTTTTTTCTCTAATAATTTTCTGAGCTACCCTTCGCCATCGGGGCAAGGAACTAAGAAGTTTAAACTTGGACATTATAGAGAGATCATTGCAAACCGCAGGACGTAGTTCATTGAATAAGAATCTCAAGCGCTCAATGACAGGAGCACAAACTTCCTTGTAAGAACGCCCTTGTTCCTGATGGGTCTAGGAAAGACATAGAAAGATGAAATTATTGTATAATACACAAGAAAATGAACAATATATAGCTTTTTAACAAAACACTTCAAATGAAAATTATCTTAACATCAGCAGCTAAGGGGCTTACCTTAATAAGTGAGCATTTTGCTTGGTAGACAACACGGCACACATCCACTACAGATTTTGGTAAGGTTTTGTGCTTTACCTGGTCAACTCCAAGGGTACCAGGATGAACAAGAGACAGTGCTACATGACCTTAATGGAAAAAGACAATCTTTCAATATGCATTTCCAAAATCATCCATAGCAGAATTTAAACTGACCTAAACAAACACACCACACGCCTACCTACCCAAATCTTCATGCTTCAGAAGACAGCATAGTAACAGGCGTCCTACTTCTTCCACAGGATGCTCAGGAGGGAATGTGATTGGTGTTGTTAAGTGACACTGTTTACAGTATCGCTCTATTTGACACAAGAAATCCTAAGAAAACACACAATAGCCTCTGTTTAACTTCAGTTTTAAAATACAGTGAAAGGACTCAAAATACTACAGGCAGCATTTAAATAACGCTGAGCAATCTCCACAATCTGAACTAACATTCCTGAGGTACAACACGGAGTATGTGCAATTTAACACACAGCAACTACAACCCAATGCTGCAAATATGCTACAGCCTTCTTCCTGTACAAAAAGCAACATGGCTCAAGGAAAAAGCTACTTCTGCTTTTATCTCTTCATGAGATAGTCAGGTCACCTAACACAATTTTCAGTTGTCTTCTCATTAATCATTATTCATCATTATCGCTATTCCCAAAGACTTATTTGGGATTCTCTTCATAAAGGAGCTGAACTCAGAGGGCTAGGAAAATCTGAAGATATTACAGAAGATACTGATCAATGTAAACCATAGGGTTTTTCAGAACATCCACAATTCTAATCACGTGAAACTTGAACCTCAAGCCCCAAAGGAACTTTAAGACAAAAGCATACTGAAACAAAATACATTTGCAGCTTGACAGGGAAAACTCTCTCTTAGTTCAACTGGAGGTGAGCAGGATCTCTCAATGCTACTGAAAGTTGACATGAGAAGTAAAGCATTACTAATTTTTTGGTAAGAATATTCAAATTTTTAGTTCTCCCACTCAAAAATTCTAAAAATAGTAAAGAAAAAATGTACTGTTGTGCTATCAAGTGAAATATACACATTTTATCCATCAGTAGTACTCAACCATTCCTTTCACAAAAAGTAATTCTGAAATAACTTTTTCAATTGTTTTGCTATAACTTGTGGAGAATTTTCACCACCACTATCACCCCTCAGAAACATTTTTTGTGCACAGAACTACTGAGGGCCTACCTTCACAGTGTGATCCTGAATATTATTATCCGCAATAGCTTGGAGAAAGGGTTGTGAATGGTCACTCAAAGTTAATCGATGTGCATATAGTTTTGATTTATTTGGGGTAGTGTTACCAGGTGAACTGCAATGGTCTTCATCTTTTTCCTCATTGTAACTGTAATGAATCTGACTAGTTTGCAAGCCTCCAGAAAAGATCGATGACTTCAACCATTCTAAAGTAAAGAAAACATGAGTGAGTATTCTGATCAAAGACTAAGCTATCAAGACTCAATTTCCTGTAATAAAATGCATTCACAGCTTCAACAAGATTTAGCAAATCTTTCATTTGCTGAAACTTTTTCACAGGCAAAACAAAAGGGTTCTGCAACTGAGAAACAATTAAGTAGCAGGGCAGCCATCATCTGTTTAGAGATACAGGGGGCCTTAGCAATTTTTCTGCTATTAATATTGAATTATACCTTCTATTGACCAAACCAAGACACCCAATAAGAAAACTTCCAATACCACATGATCCAGGCACTCAACTGACCACAAATTGGTGAGATAGGAGACTGTGTAGCATCGTTTTCTCTTCTATTTTATGTTGCATATTACAAAATTCTGAATTCAACTGCTCAAAATTATCTAACCCCTATTTAAATCTTGCTAAATTATTGGGATCTTGATGAGTGTGGTAGTTAAGGTTAAGAATGAAGAACTCCTGCAGAAGATCAAGACTAACAAAGTGCTAAATTTTCAGCAATTTATTCATCCTTTGTCTTTTTCTTGCATGCTTTGACAAGTATTTATCACTTTTTAAAGCTCAAAATGACGTCCTGCTTACTGGCACATTCAATTTCCAGAGGAGAAAGTGGTGTGCTCATTGCCAGGTAGGAAGCATGCAGTCCAAGGAGAAGACCCAAATTCCTCTCTGTGTCTATCAGAGGTGATGACAAAGTACTGAGATCTGGCGTTGTAATCACTTCCTGGTCAGGCTGCACAAAAGAAACAGCAATTGTAAGCTAGAATTGAGCTCCAACAAGAATTCCAAGAGCAAAGTAATGCTTTACTTTAGAAAACATTTACCCACGAGTAACATTTTTACCTCTATATACTGGCCAACACAGAAGGCGTGCATTGATTCCCGTGTGTCCTCAAATTGCAAAGCAGCTTCCAAAGCAACAACTGGGTCCTCACCAGCAAACTGAGCTAATGAAAGAATGATGTAGTCAATACAGTATCTAAAAATGTGGTAATTCCACCTAGTTTTGAAACAAAAGCAGTTTGTGTCTGTAAGTCAGATGAAAATTCTCACCAAGTATGCTACTGCCAGTTAAAGACTGGGTTTGAAAGTCCTTTATATCATACACTTTCCCATCAATCACTGTCCAAAATCCTCCGTCTTTGTTGTGGTTCTCTAGATCAGCCTTACGTATAAGTGTCACCTCCTCATTATTTCTGCAACTCTGGCCAGTAAAAAATGAACCTATTCATATAAAACAGAAAAGAGAATTTTTCAACAAAATATCAGAAAGTAAGGGGTTTTTTCTGAACATTCTTTTAATAGTTGACTAGTCAAATTTTTCACTTCTATTCAAAGGCTGCTTTTTTTTTACATGCTCAAAAGTAATAATGGCTATTAATATGTTCCTGTCCACATATTATGCAATTCAATTATCTGTATACTGTGTTCTTTTATGCACTGATCTCTAATGTCACCTAGCATTGCCCAGCTATATGGCTGTTTTGTGTGGAGGTGGAGCAGAACAATCAGGTTTCTGGCAAATCACTGCTCTAATCGCTTCTTCCTCCAAATTACTTTTGTTTTATTACTCAGTTGCCTGCAAGGAATTTGCTGTATATTTAATTTCATCCTAATTCAGATTTTTTTTAATATAAAAGACTCTTCTCTTTTGACCACAGACACAGCTCATATTACAAAGTACCCTGAGAAAATAAAAATTCCTTATTTCAAAGCTTTCACATTACTCATCCTTTGTGTTACAGACAGAGTTTAGTAACAAAATGCCTAGATGTACTACACAGGTTTTCACTGCAACTTTTCACAGTCAAAATGTGAAATGATGTGAACTACTTCTTGAAAAAGCTGCATTTGTACTCTGCTTAATCCTACCTCTATATCTAACTTCCTTAAGAACGTACTGACAGAAATAAATAGTGCCATATAAATTGGTTAATAAAACTTTGTACTGTGAAGTAGAATTCTCCTCCTGAGAGTAGTTCATGAACAGTCACCACTCTTGTACAGCTACTTTATAAAAGCAGTCCAAATGCTACTAAGTACGTACCCATTATTCCTGGCCATGCTAAATCCTCATTGTCATCCCGCTCCTTTCCAGGGGCTAAGTGGTTAAATCTGTCTAGATGTTCCAGCAAGCCAGCTAACAGAGGGATAGCACCAGCTTCCTGCATTAATCCAGCATTTTTACTGAGGAGTAGCACTATAGAAACCACCAGTTCTGGAAGAAGAATGCCTGAAACAAAAAACACAGAAGATACTCACATTTAGTTCAAGTTCTACATTCATTGCATTGCAGAAGTAAATCACCATTAATATATTCTGCCTTTGACTAGTGTTGAGTACAAAGCACTTGTCTTCCTCATTGAATTTTCCCTCCTTCTCTCCCATTAACCAAAATATTAAACTGACTCCTTTGTAGACATTTAGAACTTTCAAGAATGTCTTAAAATTCTGTGGAAGGGGAAGAAAGGAGGACAACAAGTAAAAACCTACCCGTTAAATCTCCATCCACAACACGAGATACTTCTGCAAAATGCCTATGACTAGTACAAGCAATGCTGGTTGCCACAGGAAGTATATCACCAATGTGCGTGCACAGAAGAGCAGTGTATTTCTTCAGTAAAGAACCAACACCTAAGAGGTCAGGACCTGTATAAAAATAGAGGAAGAGCACAGAGGACCACCACATAGTCATATTTAAGACACAGACTTCGAAAGCTGACAAACTATTCTGAAATTATGCCACTCAATATCAGCACTAATTTAAGAAATCACATAGTTTTAAAAATTTAGAAAAGTTTATTCTCCAGATCCTATTACCTAACAAAAAAAAAAAACATTAACTTACAGAAAACAATGTAAATAAACTACTTTCAAACACTGTTCAGACAAATTCAGCAAATAGGCTGACAAATGAGACAAGAAGATAAATTGAAATAAGAAAATGCTATCCTGTAGAAGTTATTACAGGAATACTTGGGGAGGGGTCAGAAGTTGTTTGCTTTTATTTTTAAAACCACTACTTACTGTATGTGTTAGGGACTTGGCCAACACAATCTGCTGGGTAAAGTTTGCTAACAAGCAGACGCTGAAAACGGAGCAACAGGTCCAGAGAAGCAGATCTCTCCTTGCTATAAAGTTCTTGGTCCATGCAGGAAGAAATGCGACGAGCAACATCTTTTAGTTTGGCTATTGTCTGTGAAGCGATGTTCCTAAGTGGTATAAAAGTACCACAGAGTACTTAAGGGGAGCTCAGAATGAAGACAGTCCACAGTTCATGGGTTAAGATTTTGCAAAATTTTGCAGAAATATATGCAAAGTTTCTATGTAGAACTTCCACTCCTTTGGACCGTGGAACTCAAAAAGGCAATGGTTTTGTGGCTACATTTTGGTTAACAGGATTTGTAAAATACCTCAAGTTTGTGTTTTGTAGCGAGTGATGACAAAAATCACAATCTGACAATCTTCACTGAGAGGCTGCAGTGAAAGTCATGACACTGCATAGCTCAAAACAGTTTCACTATTGATTAAATTACATGGTTGCCATCACAATTAAGTGAAAAAGTGCAATAAATTTCTTGGTAAACTCATAATTACTTCCTGCTTTACATGCTATATGTTAAGTAATCCTGTAGCTCCTCTGGCTGATATAAAGCAGCTTTGTTCTCAGCACCCTAATTGGTCATGCATTCACAATTCTCAGTTAAGAATTTAAAATTCAGGTTTCTTTCCTGCTTACAGTCTCCATGAGACAATTCTAAATAAACAGGACAAAATATTCAGTTCTAAACAAATTTCTGGTGATTCTCACACTTTTTAAGGACAGTCTTTTAAACATTTGTCCTATATTTGGTACAAAAACTTTCAGATACTTCTTCCAGAGAAGTATCAAAATCCATAAAAGCAAGGCAGTCTTTCTAAAATTGGGTAATTAAGTATAGAACATTGCTCCTCAGCAAACATAACATAGCAGAACCACAGATAAGCTAGGAGAATGTTCAATATTTTGAATTCTGAGGAGCTAAAAATGCTAGAAGACTTTATTTGCTAACCAAAACTACCATCCTTTAGCTGACTAGTTCACAGAACATCTAAATACATCTCTACAAAAGTAAAAGACAAATTCAAAGCAATTACCTCAGTAACTGCTGAATTAACTGAACTAATGGTAAACTTTGTTTTCCTGCAGATTCATAGATTCCAGTGTTAATAAGGTCTTTGTCCAATGGAGTTCTGCTCCTATGAAGTGTTGATGCATTTGCCTCTTGTTCATCAATTTCTTTTTCTTTCTGTGCTTCTTTTTTTGCTTCAATATCCTAAAAAAGTAAATGAAGTTAAAGAAAACACACAAACCTCCACTATGATTATGAAACATTTTGTTAACAAGTATTCACAGTAACAAGATCAAGTTACTTTTACCTATGGCAAAAATGAAACAGTTGCTACCAGACAAAATGTCTATTGTATATTCTGTAACAACCACATGGGCACACTTTTTAATAAACAATTATAATACGAAAAGAAAGGCGAAGAGAGGGATGAAGGTGGTGAAGGTAAAAAAGAGTAGAGAAATTCCACAAAACCATGGTGGACACATGCCAGTAGCTGCCGCTGCACACTTCACAACTGAAGGCACATTTACTCTGTGTTTATAAAAGCAACAAATCCAGTGCCCCAAGGAGAACCTGAACTGCAGAGCTGATGAACCATACCTGAATTTCTGCAGTAATAGCAGCGTTCAGTGCAGACTCTAAGCCTCCATCAGCCATCAAGCTGCCCACCAAGAGGTCAATCATGAATCTACGTCCTGGGCTGACATTCATTTCATTTCCTGAAACTACGAATGGAAGAAGCTAGTAATGAAGTCAAAAAGTGAGGCTTAAACAAGCAGGCTTCACTTTGAGGACCAACCTGCACTGGGTAGGAGCGCTGAGAGCGCCCTGGCGCGCTCCTCCGCCGTCGGCAGCAGCACAGACCAGCCGCTCTGCAGCACCGCCTGAGCCGCCGACTGCACTGTGTTAAGAACCCCAGCATTGCTTGCCAATGTTACCACTGTCTGCTTCAGGCTGTTGAGCAGGATACTGCCCAAACCCAAGCCAAGGCATTCTGGATCCACCTGATGACTAATGGCAGCATGAAGCTGAAAAAAAAAAGAAAAGGCAAATTTTAATTAACAAGTGGTATGAACTTGGTGGGAATGGGGGGGAAGTCGATCCTGGAGCAAGTGAGTAAGTTCAGTGACCAAGATACAAACTTTTACCTGCAAATCTGTAAAATTAAAGGGAAATTCTGGCTTGCCTACATACTGAATTTAAACCAATACTCAAAGATTACAAATGGTAGCTATAAGCCCCGAAGTTCTGCAGTAAACCTAAAAAATAACCTATATTGTTTCTGCCTCACTACATCACGCTAGAAAAAATAGCACATTTTCAGTGACTGTCAGACACCAATTAAAGAGATCATTCACTTTTAAAAATGCTATTTAAAGTCCATAAAAATGCTCAAAATCTGAGTGAGTATACAAGGCTTAGTCCATTTAGGTATTGTTTTTATAGTTCATTCTTAATGAAACCCAGAAGCTGCCAAGAAGGAAAAAAAAAAACAACACTAGATGACAAATTATAAAATGATAGTATAGTTCTTTCACTTTCTAAAGCCAATAAAAGTGTTTTAAGGCACATTAAAGGTTACTGTTTCCATCCAAGCAGTTTAGTGAAAACATTCAGCTCAATGACTGCTCAAAGTGTAGGAAATCGGAGGTACCTGAAGTCTTAAAAGGTTTAATGTTGCCACAGCCATACACTCCTTTTCCTGAGGGGGGGGCCAGTCAGAGGATCCATCCATTCCCTCAGTTACTTGTCTCAGTAACAGATCCAGCTGCTCAAATGTCATAGGGCAAACATCCACCACAAAAGGTACCCGCAAGCCTACTGACCATTCTGAACACGATGACCAAGCAAAACTCTATAAATGGAAACAATACACAAAGTTCCACAGTCAGTTATTTTCTAAATATGACACTGATTACAGATAGGAGTGTAAAGCTAAATCTGCCCTCAAACAGCAATAGTTCATGTGGAAATAATACCAGCACAACCGTGGAAGAGAATGCTCTACTTGCATCCTTGTAAACATACATAAAACCCTACGGATCCAGAACTCTCCCATCACATTTTCCAGTGTGTTGTCATACCCAGTCCAGATACCTTACTATTTGTGCCCCAGGAAACAACATGCTGACAACTCCTCCATTGCTGTACCACACAAAACAAAACAAGTAAATAGCTACTTCTCAGAATATCCAAGAGAGGGAAAGCTAATCACCCCTTTTCAGCAGAACAACTGCACAAGACTTTTTTTTTTTTTCCAAAGCCTTCATTTACTCAGAATAAGAATACAAAACGTCATGCAAGCACAGAAAGAAGGACCAGAACTAGAATACAGAACTAACCTCAGTGAAAGGTAAAAAACAAATCATTCAAAAATAAAACCTACCTGAGCAGGTCCACAAGCAATTCCAACAATATGCTTTGTGTCTAATCCCGGGAGAGCTGCGGGCTCTGGTTTAGTGATACGCAAAGTATCAAAATGCTGACACTGATCATTGCTTCCCCAGCTGTGCACTTCACTATCTTCAGTCAGTGCTAAACAATGGGTAGATCCAGCTGCCACATCTATCACTTTCTTCCCTGATAGGAAAGTTAGATATGGAAAATATAACTTGGATATTACAATCATTGACAGAAAAATAGCAGAGATAAGGAAAACCATGCTAATTACAACCACGCTTAACTAGGAACATATTATGGATGTCATAGAGTCTCATTTTTGCCTCAGTAGTGGCTTGGAAGAGTACAGCAAAGCAAAAACCAAGAGACAGGTAAGTATGAAAGTTTACAAGTTAAAAAAAATCTTCTACTTTGTGTCCCTTCTACATAGAAACCTTTTTGGGAAAGATTTTTTAAAAGATCTCCCCATCTATGATGAGAGACTGTAAAGTTATTTGTAGTCATTAGCTCAGTAGTTGTTCTCATTTAGATCATTCAACATATATGAATAATAATTTAAAGGAAAGACAGAGCAATAAAAAATGTTTCTTCCTCATCTTCTCCTACAGAACCTCAGGTTTCTCACAAATGGAAGATGTAATTTTCACTCTGTTATGAACTAGTCAAAAGGCAAACACAACTTTAATGACACTATTTGTTGTCTGTTATTTTCATTTATTCCATTCACCTGCCTTAATCTAATAATATATTTTATATATACTTATTTGCATGACAATGCAAACATACATGCTTTAAATAAGCATTTCTGTGGACCTAATAAAAGAAAAGCAATAAGAATAATGAGAACACAAGACATGCAGCATTTAAAGCAGTCATAACATAGTGTCTTTAAGTCTGCTAAAATCTTGTAGGTATAAATGCAGAAGTGACAGGAAATGCACATTATTACCTTTTTCAGTGCTACCAGCATAAAATATGACACAGTACATGGTATCATCACTCTTAAAGTTGAGTTCATTTGTGTCCCATAAAAAACTCCAACAGCAGTAAAAGGAACTTTGGAATATTTCCAGCTCTGATAATTACCTTTCAAGCCTTCCAGCAGTTTGGGATATCGAACATGCTCTTCCGTCCCATGCCCAAGTCTCTGATTGTCGCCTTTTCCCCAGGTGTAGACCTGGCCATCTTTGGTTAAAGCAATAGAAAACTGACTCCCACAGCGTACTTTCACAACGTCCAGATCTTGAAGTTTTTCTATCAGCTTGGGAGTTTTGCAACCATCACTGCCTCCTCTTCCCAGTTTTCCATAGTCTCCATCACCCCAAGACCACACCTGGCCTTTACATCAGGAGAAAGAAAAAGAATAATTGCACTGCTTTTTCATGTAATTAACTCATCTGTTTTAACAAGTAAGTTCTTAAAAACCCGAGATTCTATAACAAGCACAAATTTTAAATTTTATTTTAAGAAAAGTAGTTCCAAATTAATTACTAATTGTTTGTGACAATAAGAAAGAATAATATTTGAAAAGCTTTCATGCTGACAAAACTGAACATAAGTGCAACATAGAACACGCCCTGAAAATCTGTTAGTGTATGGAAAGTCCTTCTTAAAAATATATGAAGCACAGGATTTACTGTAAATCAAGAAAATTAAAAACTGGTTTCTTTTATTATTTATAAGAACTTACAAAATGTTTTCCACATCAAATGGCCAAACTGCCTGTGAAGCCTATTTCAATTTTCAGTTTATATCATTCAAGCATTTCTCAAAATGAAATTAAATCACCACATCTATCATGTTCTTTTGAAATACACTACTAAATCTAAGTCCTGATGTAGGAACTTAGAAACAGCCAAGTCATTCTGCATCTGCAGTAAATAAAATTATAGTTCAAGAATGATAAACCCATGCATGTACAAACAGAAAGTTTTGCTTTACATTCCGATGCATTTGTGTTCCCTGCTTGCATAAGCTAGTCCCTAAGTACTCTGATAAGCAATGGAAGCATGCAAGGCAGAGACCAAGAGAAAAAAAAAAAATGGATAAAATCTGGGTTTCCATTTCCTGCATGAGCAAACATTTGTTTTTAAATAATGCACATCATATTAACCAGCCGTATTTCAAAGGAACAATTAGCTTCCAAGAACTATCTGCTTTCTAAGAGATGACTTTAGGGCTTAACCTCACACAATGAAATGCAGGTTTTGAATCTATCTCATCCTAGGCACCTTGGTCAGAGACGTTGGAAAGATGAACTTCCATGCAGTTTCTCTTTGACAGTTCCAAAGGGTTAACAGAGACAGCTCTCCTACTCTGAATTCTGGCTCTTGTGACAACATGAGATATTTGCACTTATACAGTAATGAATAAAATTTAGACACATGCACATATATGTATTATTTTGTGTGTCCATTACAAACTTACATGAAATATATACACCATAAATCAATATATTTGCATATTCATAAGGAACATACTGCATATCTATGCATGGAAACACCTCTGCAATATTATATGCAAAATGTATAAATGTACATATTTAATTCCCCAGAAGGAATTTCAGCTTCAAATTCTTACAGAATTCAAGCCACTAGAAATAAGCATATCTGCAGTATAAACATCTTCAGAGTAAAAGGAAGGGAAGGTAAGCTTACTTAAAACTTTTAAGTTTTGTTTACTACTAACCATTTTCAGTAACTGCAAGAGTCTGAGCATCTCCACTCCCACACGACACATCAATAACTTTGAGTCCTTTCAGCCCCGTGACCAGCATTGGGATGGTCTGATCTTCACTGGAACCTTCAAAACAAAGTAGTTCTGTGAGAAGAAAAGCCCAGAAGGCCTGACAGGTTCTTTTGTTTGGTTTTTTTTGCTTGTTTGCTTTTGGATGTTTTGCTATGTGGGTGTAGGTCAGTGCTGGTTAGTTTTGTTTTTAGATTTGAGTGTCATGACTAAGCTCCCATAGGGTTTCTGAGATATCCAACAAGGATTTAACCCATGAAATAGTCTTAGCTTCACAAGGAAAGGAACAGAGAACACCGCAGATTTTATTTCTCCACCCAATTGCTTACTTCCAGATAACTCATAGGAATTTAGTGGGTTTGAGACAACCCCTCCCGTAATTATTTCAATTCACATGAAGCCACAGAAGGTTCTCAAATCAGCTTTAGGTGGGATGAAAGATCATTTGTGACAGGCACTAAACAATTCTTTAATAACTTATTTGAAGATATCAACTAACTCACCATGACCAAGCCTGCCATAGTTTCCTCGTCCCCATGTATACAGCTCCCCCTCAGCAGTAATGGCTGCACTATAGGTGCTTCCACACGCAATATGAACCACATGTTTCCCAGCTTGCTTCCCAGATAAAGCAGATATCATCTTCGGTTCCTCCAGAGGGCTATTTAAAGAGAAGGTGACATATTTCACAAAAGGTGATTTGATGAGTAGTTGATAAAAGGTGTGACATGCTCATCATAATTGCTGCAATTCTACCTGCAAGCCTTATTATCAGTCTGAAGTAACAAAATATAAATAGAGCTACAAGCCAAAATCAAGTTCAAATTGTTCAACAACATAGAAACCACTGAAGGAGTATCTAACAACTGCAACTTCTGTTTCCAACTTAGTTCATGCAATGTTTTAAAAAAAATTTGTCTGTTGTTAAAAATTCTACCTTTAATTACTGTATCTGAACAATTAATTTCATGACACTGATAACCCCTGTGTAGTCTCTCTTTTACTTCAGAGGGAATTCTGTACTGGGGGAAGACACTTAAAATCTCTAAAATGTATTGATGTACACCCCCTATGCAGTACTGTTGTAGAAGACTGCTTCTACACAAAAGCAGGACAATAATGTACGGGAAAAATGGAATAATGTATAACATGACTGCATAAAAAATTATGACCCCGCTCCAACATGTGACTCAACACTACAGAGAAAATGTGTTCTGGATTCATAAAACCATAATAAAAGGCCTACTTACAGTGCTCACTGATACACCCTCTACCTACAAGTATTTCAGAAAGCAGCATTAACAGAGAGCTGGGAATATTCCAGACAGAGAAAACACACAGGGAGAATGCAACCTCTGTTCAGTAACAGAGCCAAATGTCAAATGCTGAACATTGCTTATATACACAACAAAATAATTTTTACAATGAATTCAGAACACTTGCAAATAAATGTTATGATTATTTTTAATACATACACTGTATCCCCATGACCTAGTCTTCCACCATCTCCACAACCCCAAGAGAAAACTTCACCATTTGCTGACAAAGCCAGATAGTGGTGCCCATCTGAATGTGCTGCTATCTTCACAATATTTCTGGAAGCTAGACTCTGCACCAGCTGTGGTCCCTGCAAATGAAACAAAAGCAACATGCTTGCAAAAACTGCTGATATTTTCCATCACATAACTAGATACAGTTTTCCTATTTCCAGTTTTATCAAAACTTTGCTCTCAAATTAATGAGGCATGAAGAAAAAAAACGGTCAAATATGACAAAAGCAATGCTTTGAAGTTATTTGTTCCCATACTCATAGGTCTTCAGTGCATATGAAAATGGTGTTTATCTTTACAGGCTACCTGAGTGACAAAGGCTTCTGTTACAGTGTATTTTTTTGAGAAACTACGCAGCTTGAACACAGTTATATCGCGAAAGTAAAATCCATTTCATATCTGCCAATTTTGGAAGCTATCAAGGCCAGCATACCAATAAAAGCAATTATAATTGTATCCATAACCTCTAGCCTGATAGAAATTATAGAATCCACATGCATTTCATCAGATCAACACAAGAGACAAAACCCACTATTTCTGAAGGTTCAAATACAACAGTACAGAAAGCTCACAGAAATCAGCACATCTCCAACTACTCTCCTAAGGAATTATAAATATTTAGAAGAGCAGATTTATGAAGTAATACAGAACAGATTTTTAAAAACATGTAAAAAACTCTCACCAGAGTATCGCTGTTATATGCTTGTGTATAAACTCTTCCATTTCTAGATAATATCAGAAAACGTTTCTCTGCACAAGCAACCTGTACAACACCAAGGTTGGCCAGTCCTTCACATTGAATTGGACCGCTCACATTAGCATAATATTTCCAACCTATTAATCCCCAAGCAATGACCTCTTGCAGTGACCCCTAGGAAAAAAGAAATTCTGTAAGTACCAAATTTTGAAATACACAACTTAATAAAATCCACAGAGCAAATTATGTTTTAAACCCTTTTATGCCAAATATATTCACATCTGAGACTGTCATTCGTGCCAATAGTCAATAAAACCTACCTAACTGGAAGATACCAAAAAGAAGGACTTGCATGCATCATATTCAGGTCAGTCTGGTATTAAATGAGCTATAAATATCTACTGTAAGAGATTCAGAGATTCTTCAACTTGGAAAGTTGGCATTTACTTTTTTCTTTATTTTTTTAGTACGTCAGACCCCCAACATTTGTAAAGTCTAGTCTTGCGAATTTACTCTGAGAAACACAAGGAACAGCTCAAAATATGGCAGAATTAGCCATAGTGTGGTAACACAGAATGGTTCATAAACCATAAAATTGCACTCCAAGGCCGACTGAAAAAGGGCTGATGTAATAAAAGTTACCCATGTAAGACAAATTTCAGAACTCAAGGTTATGTTGTGAAAATCAGAAAGGAATTTGAAGAATCTTAAGAGCTGTTTTCCTTGCATTCTGAAATTCAGTTATGCTTTCAGGGAAAACATCCTACTGTATTTGATATTGCAAACAATTACCTTATGAGATGTAGGAGAGCTACACTGTGGAGGCATACATGGGGTGGCAAGGCGGTCTAAATGGGCCATGATCACCACAGCTGTTTGTCTCAGATCAATCGCCAGCTCATTGTCCTGTGGCAAAGTCAGATACCTCAGAAAACTTTCATTTGGACTTAGAGGGTAAGTCAGAAGCTGGAAAAGAGAAAAGAGGAGTCAGGAAAGCATTCAAGGTGTATCTATGAGACTACACATAGAGACACACAATAAAGTTTAGACAAGATGACTTTCTCTTACACTTGTGCAGATAATGAATTAACTCTGCACATCCTCTTTTTACATCAGAGAAAAATCTGAAACATGCATGTTGAGAAAATAGTCAGTGTATATAACAAAGTTACAAGCACGATAAAATTGATTTATTATGTTTTATCAACCTCTTTAATAGTCACTAAGAGTTATATTTCAATTAATTTTAAACACAGAATAAAAACAATCCAAATATGCAGAAAACTTACTTAGCCACATCTAACTTCATTATCCCAACAGAATTAACTGTGAAACAATGCTTACCTCTAACCATGCTGTGACATTCTTTCCCCTACCTCAACTAACTCAAATGTTCACATGAAAACCAAACAACCGTGGTGTACATAGATTTTACATGGAAAACACCACTCCCGGTTTTGTTTGGATAATTTTACGATTATTTTAGCCAGGCAAATGAAATTTGATTCCAGCATAATGCCCCTATCAAATAACCCAAGAATAAGTACCTGAATCTCTTCCTCAGTATTGGGCATGTCTTTATTACATATTATACTCTGAAATCTTTGTAGCAAAGGTAGAAGGGGTGCACTTGTTCCCTGTGCAGATCGCTCATTGTCTGTTTCCCTCGTCCCGTTATCCCAAAGTTGAAGCAGCAACATAACTGCAGACAACATTTGGCTGCAAGAGGGAATCAACATTTTCTATTAATAAGCATCCCTAGAAACACTGGGTTACGTTATCCATACAATTCCCTTTCTACATTTGGAAGTTTAGCAAAATCAGATGTCAGGGCTTTGTGTTTTAAACAGATTAGCAAAATATAAAAAATGGATTTTGCAATCTAGATAGTATTAGGTATCAATCACCACTGCTTTAGTGAAAAGGTCCATATGCTTTGAACCACAATTATTACATTAAACCCAAATCCATGAAAACTGAACACTGCCAGCCCATTCCAACAGACAGCGATGGTTAAAAATCAGAGTGTTCATGCTTCTCACCTTAGTGTACCCCTCTGCACTGCCAGTTCAAGCAATATGGCAAGTGCCAAGTGTTGGTCTTGCAAAGGAATGTTTCCTGGCCCCTTGGTACTGGGAGCTCCATGCACATCTCTATTTAAAAGTCAAACAGTATACATTAACTAATAGAAAATAATACATAATTGCTTATCAAAAGCATCTACAGCACCCCAAGAACCACTAAACTTACAGAAAAATACTGAAGTGGTGAGGAAAACAGCTGAGAAGAAAAGCCCACACATTCCAAACTGGATCAAGTTTTAGAGTAACAGCTAGGCTTTAAATATGCCCCAAGTTCTGCTATCTATCAACAGTTCTATTAAACTTGCTAAGAATATGAAACACATATTCTTATATGTGAAATTCAAGTATGTTTTTTATGTTTTATGATATTCACCTTAAGGATGTAGTTCCAGTATTGAAAAGAATTTCTAGTAACTACTGTAAAAAGGTAACCTGAAGCCTACTTAAATAACAGTGAAGAGCAGGGGACTGTTCCAAGTCCAGTGTTAGTGTATTTTCCCGCATGCACAGAAATCTGTATTATTTTACTGTACTTAATTAAGAGTGCACATATACAATACTACCAAAGCATTCTTCTGCTTTGGTAATATTATTATTATTAATTACTTTTACATTAGTAAAACACAATTTTTTGGGTAAGTCTTCATGCAGTGATTGAGGATATTCCAATTCAGATTTTTCTTAAGCAGCTAAAATCATTAAATCATATTTAAAGAGCATCATTTCAATAGTTCATTAATTTTTTGCTTGCTTGTATAACAACATTAGAAAAGGAAGGAAATCTTTCCAATATTCTATAAATCATTATGTTTATACCACGGGCTTCTGAGAGATGCAAGCTTGCCATTTAAGAGCTGAAAAAAAGAAACTTACCCAGTCACAACAGACCTTAGGAATTTAGTAGCTCTTTCTACCACTTCCAGCCACACAGAAGATACAGTCCCTTCATCAAAAAGGGATGCCTCTGGTAGAGCTCGCAGTGCATCAAGTGATTCCTGTAACAATTCACTGCACAAGTCTGCATCTTCACCTAAGGAACACAGCAAGAGCAGTTAAATTCCCATCTTTACAAAAGTTGGAGAAATTGTTGTACACAACATTTTGCGGAGCTTTTTTTCAACACAAGATACAAGTTACTTCCTACAGACAAAGTTCTCAATTTTCACATGAATATTTGACCACAGCATTCTGAAGAAATCTTCACCAAAAAAAAAATAAAATTCAGAAAGGTGAAAACCCAAACCAGCTCATTCCACTATGCAGCCACTGAGAAAAGAGGTGAACTAGGGCTGGCTGGACAGAGTAAGCCCACACCTGCCATCTGACCAAACAGTGCAGACTGAGACCTCTGCCAACCTCTGCAATTTGACAACTGCTGACAAGTACACAAACTAAACACAAGCTTCACACTCAAAACTTTTTCTAAGCTGCTACTATCATGCAATAATACAGTGGCTTGACCTTGTCTGAAGAATAAATCCAACTTTTCTGAAATCGAGCATTAAAAATACATGCTTTTCATGAAATCCCAACTTACCTTCCCAAGCATAAAACATCCCAGAAAAACATAACATTGATACTGGCTTGGGTGGCTTTGATCAGCAACAACATTGTTGGGTACAGTATCACATAAATGCAATTATGCAAACCTATCATTCATAAACTTACAGTTCTATGCAAATATTTAACACACACACAGGCTTTAATGAGTCAACTGGCTTCAAATGAAAAATATATTCAATATGCTCAAGAGCAGACCTACCTGACCTCCAGGCTCTACGAAGGAAAGCAAATGCAAATGAAAGTGCTGCTCGGGATCCAACGCGTGCAAGTCCTTCTACACCTTTGCCTACAGGTCTTGAGCTAAAAAAAATTATGTACGAATAGTTTCAATAACTCTATAGAATAATAATATATATTTATGCTACACTTATTTTGTATAACTTACATACTCAACAATTTTATAATTTAGCCATATGCATGCATATACAATTACACAATTTTTATTTGTAAAGAAGCATAACTGTATCTTGAGAAACAAGGTGAACAACATCAAAACATCAGCAACCAAAGTTCAACTTCAACCACTTCAAAGAACCAATTCAACGTCCAATATCAAAAAGCTTCACAGAGAAAAATATAAACCAGACTGGCATAATAGACTGCCACCAAAAAAATGCCCATAGTTACTCAAAGCAAAATTATGATGCTTTACTAAAGATACGCAAACATAAGGTAATTCATGTACTAATTATTTACTCGGGAAGTCTGTATTTTTAGCTAGTTTGGACTGCATAAACTAAGCTTACAGACTTTTTAAAATTAATCTTTAATTATTGATAATTAATTCCACCCATTTTTTCACTTCTTATCTTTCTATTCAAGTGTCAATGCTACAAATCTCTCCATGAAATTTCTGTACTTGTGTGGTTAAGGAAGACAGACAGCTTCAACTTTTGGCAATATTCACTGGACTCACATTCATTTCTGTTAACTTCTCTTTTCATGCAGACAATCACACTATTTTAAGTAAGCTCCCCTTTGTAGTCAGCAACAGGAGATGCCCTACTGCTTCCAACACTGAACCACCAAGTCTATTTTGGTATGTTGTGAGATTACAAAGAAAGTGAACTGCTTAGGACTTTTTCAAGAAATTATACTTGCATTTTTAGCAATCTGATAACTTAAAGATATCAGTGCTCTTTTTAATCAGAATTGAAAAAAAAATTCAAGAGAACAGTCTATTCAAAGAAAGACACCCTTGTCAGAACTCCAATTCCATAATAACTAGTTGTGATATCTTACTTACATTTTCTTTTCATATCTGAAGCTAGAGACAACCTAACAAAAATTTCCCAAGCCAGATTGCTTGCTCTGTCAGACAGCTACTGAACACTTTCTTTAAAGCCTTATCTAATCGATTTTTCTATTTTTAGGTCTAGATAGCTATCCAGACATGAAGAGTAATCAGATAATTCCTTGTTCAGTTCCTTCTCTTGAAATAGTTCCCTATAAAATGCACAATTACATCATTTCTCACCCAAGCCAAGGTTCTGTGTTCTGCTTTTATGTATTTGTATTTTTTAATTTATGTGCTTTAACTGAGCAACTATTGACAAAAATACATTAATGTTATTGAAATTATGTAATTTCCATTAGCACCATTTCTGAAATAGACTTCCCCATACTTTCTAGCTGAGTAGAACAAAAGAAATACTTCAATAAATGCATACTTATAGCTCAAAGTTTAATATCTACAGCAATGTACTACAATAAAAACCTACTAGTACAGAGACACTGTAAGAAAGCACCAGGCAAGGAGGAGGACTGATGGCAGATAACACCACTTAATATGGTAAAGCCATCTTAAGAAATAAGAAGTTTCTTTACCGTTAATGTTTCACAAGGAGGAATAAATCACATTAAGCTCTCACAGACAGGTTGATAACCTTTCTATGACTTTTCTAATGGATTAGCTTGTTCATGGAAGTGTTACTACCTTTTCTTATCCACAGCAGGCAGAGGAACGCTACTGCTTTTCCACTTTACTTTGACGTTCTCCTGAAGAACTGCTCTGTTCAAAGCAATGAAGTATCGTTCCAGGATAACCAGCCTCTGCTTTAGCCTCATAGCTGAAAGAGCTGTTGTTGCAGTTTGTGTGGCCAGAGCTTGCTGTTCCTTCACTAGTACATGAAGGCACTCCTTCAATTCATTCACATCTGAGAATCAGAGACAAATATCATTTTATGGGCATTCATCTTTGTTATAATCAGTACCAAGAAAAATAAAGACCACTTGAAAACCGTAAACTGACCAGAAGTCTGAACCCCCTGTGAAACTCCCTGTTTCTATACTGAATGCACACGGTACAACATAAATACAATCAAACAGGTGTTTAGACAAAGGTTATCATCAAAACTGCTTTTGTCTAAACATATCTAAACCTTCATATTTCATGTCTGAAATTAAAACATCATAGAAAATATTTATGCACTCCAAAAAAACAAGTTAGACAGCAAATTCTTATCATCATCCAACCTCAGAGTCTGACTTCTCTTAAGTGCAGGCAAGTCCCTTGCAAGTCCCTACAAGAATATGCTTTCATTTTGCACCCAATACACATTATCTTAAGTTTCTCAGAAGTCATAAAACTACTCTCAGAAGCTCTAGGATCACTGCAAAGACCTGCTACGCTTCTGAAACAAATAATGTCAGAAATTTAAGATGCTTTCAAGTACTATTAGCAAATAAAACATCTGACTTATGTACCAGTGCTAGAATATTAACTTTCCCTTTCTTTCACCGGAGTAAGGATGCACCAGCCCAAAGTCCTAGTAATCTAATAACAGACGGTAAAGTACAGTGTTAAAAACAACAACACAAAACCACTCTAAAACAAAAATTTGGAAACTGTATTTTTATATACTCTGTAGCTTTAATTCCTAGGACAAATATCAACAAAGTACATTCCTAAAGGAGTTCTTTTCTGTCCCTTCATTAACAGTCTGATCACTGAGCCACCCCACTCTGCTTTGCACTGCATTACTATACTTGTCCCTAAGCCAACCACAGCTTGCCTGGCAGCTACACAGAGTACCTTTGTTTTAAATGACACCTGACTAAGGAGTATGAAAAAAACATGTCTGCATATATGTAAGAAACAGCTTGTGAGAAGACACTTCAAAAAAAACCAAAACAAAACAACCCCAAAACTATACAAAACCAACACAAAACCAACATATTTCTTGGAACAAGTGCCTCCAAACTAGAAATTTAGACACATTTATGGTAGTCTCTATGGTCAAAAATTTTATCTAAGGAGGTATAAAACCTTTTTTGCAGCTGTAACTGTAAAAAGTATTTCAAAGTTTTGTCCCCACTTTGCAACGCATCTTTGTGTACCCAGGAAAGAATTCAAGCAACCGTCTCTGCCACTGGATCACGTTGCACAGTCACTTAAGGTTTGCTGTCAGCCATCACCCCAGGCTGTTTTCAACATTGCTACTCACATTTCACCATTTCATAATGTGCTAGATTCCTTTTCCTGAGGCAATTCACATCTTTCCACCTGACTATGAGGGACTTATTTTTTCAACAAGAAAGACTAGATTAAAAAGCGTTCCTTGCAGTCTAGATGAAAGCAATAGCAGCAATTACACATGCTGACTTAAACTACAAGAAATCTGGCAAAACCAACAAGAAATCTGACAAAAAGCCACACCATCCTTAATTTTAGCTCTACAAAATTTCCCAAAGAACTCTGTAGCACAGAGCAAAAACACACAAAAAAAAAACCATCTAGCAGCGCATACTTCAGAGTACCACAACAGAACATAGTCAATATTGACATCGCAGTTTCATGATCCCTCTAAGCAAACCACCCAAAGACATAAAAATCAGGACTTTTCTCCTCCCTTCCTGAACACTAAAGTCCTATCAACCTCTACATACCACCAGGCTACAACACCAAAATACAAAATCACCATGCTCTCTTCTTCACAAAGAGACTTTGCTTAACACTGTTGGTTTTGACTAATAATTTTATCCTGCAGATTCATTTCCCAAATTATGATCTCATACATCCATACAAAAAGCAAAGAAATAGTCAATGAAGAAAAGAGAAGGCAATTTAACACTTACACTTGGGGAAGAGAGTCCATGTTTGGTGCTACAGAAAACAAGCACTGGACAATAGACTCAGCAGTCTGTCGAGTAATACAGAACTACAGCATTCATCCTTCATTCCTGCCTGGCAAGTTACTCAATTGTGGAAACCCTCTAAAATTGTTTCTGAGAGTTAAAGACTTAGCTGAAAAAGCCCTTCATTTCAAAACACGACACTTATGAAACACCCGTCATGGGGACTACAAGAAAGAAACACTTAGGACAAGCAGAGACCACCTAACCACCAATCCTCTAGCAATTACTTTACAGAGAACTTTCCCTGAAAGTCTGCAACTGCATTCCTTTCAAACCACTTTCGATCAGCCACAATGACATCCAGGTGTTACATAAATTAAGCAAGATTAAATTTCTTGTCAGCAGAATTGCCTTGTTAAGGTTTAGGGTTTGACATGTTTCAATGATCTCAGACCTAGGGGGAGGTTAAGAAAGCTGGGGGAGAAGGATGTGCCTTCACAATTACAAAAGGCTACAATTTTAGGAAGGCTTTCTACCAAAACTAAATAAATCCACTCGTAAATACTTTATACAAACTTCTTTAGTATTTCAAGAATGCAAAACAAAGTTCATATACAAAGTGTAGTAAAGGCTGGAACAGGTTATAGTATCCTTGTAACTCAGACATCTAAAAACTGAACCAAGGATTATCTTGTTTTATTAAAAGTAACACTATTTAAGTGAGATATATCTATACACTTCCTCACTTTAAATCTTCTCTTATTCCATAAGTAAATTTATCTTTACAAAAAATTTAGTTAATCTTTCAAAATATTTAAATCCATCTGGGAATCAACGTGGTGAAACTCATTTCAATAAACCCTCAAACCTGCACAACACTTGTTACTGATGAACTGAACTGTCTAATGAGAGAATAGCTTATTAATAGTAACGATTCAAATTTCATCTGAGAAGGTTACAGGGAACTCTTTAAACAAAACTGTTCACATGTCACTTCACCAGGCCTTGATGCTCACCATCCATTGCAATGCTATGCTTTGCCAGTTATTCTGTGAAGGGTGGAGACATTATTTACCTAATCTGCACCTGCACTGTAGGAGTTGGAGTCATACCACACCAGTTTAAATTCTCAGACCACCATAAGCAGAATACTTGTTAACTGGCAGCTACAGTCAGGTATGTTTCTGGATGCAGTAGAGATAGGTAAGGGTTTTACCCTCTTCTGTTAAAATTTATCACATCTCTCCCTCCCCTCAGCGAACAATGCAACTATGCATCTTCACTTCTTAATTCCTCCAGCCCAGAGTTCTCCACATTAGAAGGAAAAACACTGGAATTGTTTAACCCAGCCTATTTGACAGAACAGCGCTAAGAAGTAACATGTTATTTAGATATTTGAGCAAAACAGGGGACAAAACAAGCAGCTGAAGACAGCAGCTTCTTAAACCATCTCAGCCACAGCCAGAACACTAACCTGCCATGAGCCTAAGATAGGTAGCATGTCCAAAGGCATGTTTGCTCCTGTTTTAGCAGCACAAAGAAATAACTTAACATGCTTTGTGGTTTCTTAATATTCATTTCATTAGCTCTTTTAGGGAATGCCACAGGCTTCTGACAGGTAAATTAGACACCTTAAAAATGCCAATACCAGACTGAAGTATGTCAAGGTTGACTAATAAACTTTAGTAACAGCAAATATAGATGTTGGAGTGTGGAGAGATTTCAGACTTGGAAACACATTTCAAGCAGAATTTGGCATGAAACTACTGTTATAATGAGTACACATTCCTGTCACCAGCAGAACTAATGTGCTCTAATTTCCTAGAGAATTTTATATTTTGTCTTCTCTTTCCCCTTCCACTACACACTACTTCCATTGGATGAAGAGGAGATAAAGGATGCAGTTGGCTTGGCTTAACAGGCTTCTAATGACCCTTCAAACCTCTAGAATGAGCAAATTCAAAAATTAGAGGGAAGGACAAAAATGCAATCATGTACACAATTTCCTTCAGAAACAAAACCATAATAGGCTTTCAGTGTTATTTTATACCAACAAAGAATATAATGCCTAAAGGGCATTTAGCTTTTAGCTTTCTGCTGTCTGCTCCCCTGTTCAAAAGATGAACAACATTAGACTTAAACTTATTAGTATTCAGCAGGAGAAATATTGATCAGCTGCATGTGCATTCAGAATGCAACTCATTTTGTGGCTGGGTGCAGGAGGACAGTGAAGGGTCTGGAGGGGAAGCCTTAAGAAAAACAGCTGAGGACACTTGGTTTGTTCAGCCTGGAGGAGACTGAGAGGAGGTCTCATTGTGGTTTTCAACATCTTTGTGAAGGGAAGTGGAGGGGCAAGTACCAGTCCTTCATTCTTGTGACCAGCGACAAGACTCACAGATATGGCATGCAGCTGGGTCAGGGGAGGTTTATGCTGGATATCAGGAAAAAGTTTCTCACTCAGAAGGTGGTTGGGCACTGGAACTGCTCCCCAGGGAAGTGGTCACAGCACCAGCCTGAGTTCAAGAAGCATTTGGACAATGCTCTCAGGCACATGGTGTGACTATTGAGGTGTCCTGGGAAGGACCCAGCGTCGGACTCGATGATCCTCATGGGTCCTTTCCAACTCAGCGTATCCTATGATTCTCTAATTTTCAAAGTTTTAGGTCATCAGTACAACTTGCTTAAATTGATGTTCTAGTACTCATGCACAGAACAAAATAGCAAGAATTTGAATTCCTGTGTGTGGGTAAAGATACACACAAACACATACACTCCTTAAGGGCATAAACAGCAACCAAACATATCTGGAGCTGGACAAGTGGTTTCAAGCTGTGGTAGAAGGAACAGGGTAGAATGATGATGCAAAGGCAAAAAAGTAAAAGAAAATACAGGGATGAAGGAGCTCTGAGAAAAACAGGGGAGGTCAAATTTCATCCTTTGACTCAGCATTTCTAAATCTAAACTTGAAAGTATGGGTCAAGAAATTTGATAAAAGCTGAAAATATCACAACAATGAAGGCTAAAAGGTATTTTCAGTGTCACGACTACTTTTTAATTACTTCTGTACACAATGTAAATTTAGATTTAATCATGCAATTAAAAGCCTCTTACAGGATATAAGTTCTGCCTATCTCCTTCTCTCACAACACAAATGCAGGAATACAAGTGCACTTGGTAATGACAGGCATCTCAACAAGCTCACTGAAGTCACATGGTTAATTTTAGCCTTGCCTCTTCAGTAGTGCCTATAAAGCATTTGATGCAATCAGCTGTACTAACAATATCAGAAAAATAAGATGCAACACTGTCTGTGAACAGTTTGATTCAATACAGCCAACCTTAAGCATATTATAACTAAGAAAAAGAAGCCCAAGAAGGTGAAATACTGCTCTATTTTCTGTAGGCTTTGAACAAACTTCAAAGGGTTTCCTCTTTTTTTTCCCCATACCTAGAGCTGAACATCTGGACTTCAGATTACATAAGTGGTTAAAACCTAAATATCTTCAGAAAAGAAAACTGATGAAGGTAGTAAACCAGGATTTTTAGGAAGAATCAGAAGAAATGCTTTATGAATGTACTGGTATGAATACAATAGGCGGAAGATGTTTTAAGGGAGTATTCATGTCAAAAATGGATAGCTCAACAGTGGTATCACGAAAGAGCTGAATACAAAATGGAAGAACACTAAAATGCAAAAGAGAAAGAAAAAAAACCACCTTAAAGTCAAATAATGACTTACACATCTATTTATTATTATCTTATGCATTCTTACAGTACTTGGAATAGTAAGACCCTTACCAAAAAAAAAAAAAAAGAAATAAAGAAATAAACTGATGTTTTTCCCCTATTCTGACAGCACAGTCATCTCAGCATAAATGAGACCTAGAGAAAGCATTTTGCTTCGCTGAACTCGTGCCACGATGACAAAACAAGCATGAAGCTGAGGGATACATAGAGTACTATTTCTCAACGCATTTAATGACCAGGTTTTTCTCTGTGCTCTCACAATCCCTTAGCCCTCATGGGGGAGGGGTGTCACAAGGCCCACTGACCTAGATTAGCCTGTTGAAGTTCAACACCAAGATCCTACACACTTGGCAAACTAAGATTGTATTACAGCACTTCTAAAACATGGATATACAGTGTCTAATATCTAGTTACTATTTTCATAATGTAAGGCTGTAAATCATTAAACTCAGGAGAAATACTTAGGTGTATTGACCTGAGACACTGACTTTAAACGCCTCTTCAGTTCTTTTTGTAACATAACTTCAAATCTCCATCTCCAAATTATACCCTACTTGTAAAGGAATATAAACCATAAATGAAGACATAGTAAGTCTTTAATTCTTACTTGATTAGCAATGACATTTTTAAGAAACAATTCTCCTTTTTAAAATTTCCTTCATGGTTTTGATAAGGACATGTTTAAAAGTTTATTTTCCTGAAGGGTAACAGAAGAAATGCTTAAAACAGTTCTCATTTTATAAAACATTAACAGAAAGCGTCAAAATGGAACTGATTCTGTATAGTTTTTTCAAAATTAATTACCAAGCCACAAAAACTAGGATGGCTCAAAAGACAGCTGTTGGCTATATTTCTGAAAAATGCAAAACAAAAATTAACAAGGTAACCTACAATCATGAACAAAAGCCACATTTGCAGTTTATTTATACAATATAAACGGCAAGTGTATTCATAGCACCATTTAAGGATTTCTGACACAGCTAGGTGACACAAACAAGCACGAATGGTAACAGAGACCAAGGAATACGAATTTAATTCTTCAAATTATAAAGTCTTCGCAAGTTATTTCTAGAATAAGAACCCATACATGCAGCAATAAACCATACTATATATAAGCACTGAAAGTAACTACAAGACAGTAAGCTATTTCTTTCTGAAAACTCCAAACACACATACATCCTTTTTTTTTCTGAAAAAACACTTTCTCAATTTTTTAAAAAATAATTGGAGGGTGAGCTTAAAGGCCAAGTCTTGTCCCAAACACTTTGGTCACCTGGAAGAAATTTGGTAAGATACTTGACATTTAGATTATCATTTTGTAAAATAGTTTTATTTTACTTTTCAGCAAGACACATTAAATAAGAATATAAAACATAAATAATGTGACCTTCAGCTCACATCTCTTCAACACATTCAATTCTCGCTCCCTCTTCCACGGTAGTGGCAATTCTTATCATTCCTAATATACTGCAAGATTCTGCCCCACTACCTGAGTGACAGCAAATCCATCTGTCCTCCTGTCCTTAAGGAAAGGGAGCAAGCAGGCTGGCACAGAGCAGAGGACAGCAGACTGGCAGCTGACCTGTGGCTCAACAGAAACAAGTATCTCCCCTAGCAAACACAGCTACACAGATGCAGATTCTGGCACTGAAGAGATAATACTTTTCCCAGGGATATTCAAGTGCTTCTGGGTGAGGGGAAAGGACAAGTGGCACAACAGATGTCTCTGAAGTTTGTACATGCCAACATCGGAATCAGGCAACATCATGTACCAGGAACTGTAAAATAAACTACTGAACTGAGGCTTCTTCTGATCTGCTATTTTTAAACATGGACAATTTTAGACAATGAACTGCTGCTCTACAGTAACAAACAGCCACAAACTTCAGCTGGCTTCAGTATCAAAAGTAGTATTTCATAGACCCCTACATGAAGATGTGAAAACATAAACTGCTTTTCCACTGCTACCACTGGTGCAATTACTGTCAGCAAAGGTCAGGACAAACAGTTAACTGAACCAACCATTTCAACCTACCTCCCATGATTCACACAAACCTATCTATCAGACCATGAAACCAAAGAGAAAAATCACCTATTAAATCATTACTGCCTGCAGAAAATTCAGGCTTCAGAAACTAAGCAATTTTTTTAAAATGTCTGCAACTGAAAAGAAATATTCTGAAACACTGGAACTTTTCACTGTGTAACTTCATTTATTCCAAGTCAGTCCATCATTCCTTCAAGCAGCCTGAAAGTGGCAAACTGACTCTTCGAGTCAAGAGTCTAATTAAATCTGAAATTAATTACAGCAAATGTTTAATTTCAATCACAGCCACTTACTCAACTTATTTCACTAACCTGGCAGATGCATCAGTCAGCAAGCACATGTGATACAAATACTTCCTGATGCTACAAAAGTAGTGATCAATATAGAATATGTAATGTCAGTGACAATGACCAAAACAGCTGTAATACCTGGTTGTTTACCCCACACCCAACTCTCAACAATCGATTTGGCCCTGTAAGTGGGCAGTGGAGTCTCTTCTTCATCTTTCTTTTCTTTGTCGTTTTGCTCTTCTTTCTTTGACGCAGTTTGGCATTCAGTGCTATCATCTAAAGAAAACAAAAGGGAGGGGGAAAAAAAAAAAAGACCAGTTAAACTACCTTCAGTTCAAGCTGGAATTCAGGTCTAGATTAGAAATGTAAAGGTGAAATCCCCAGCCCACCAGCTGACGGAAATATAGTCTATCATTAAGAGAACAGGGTGGGGGGAGGACAGTTAACTGTCACAGGTGCTGGGTCTCATGTTACATTTCGTAAGACAGTGACCTTACAATCCAGAAATCACCTCTATAACCTCCTCAGGATGATGAACATCTAATATAGATACTATCCTGTAAGATTTGCAAAGGATTTGTAATACACAGTACTGCAGAGGAGGCACTTGGAGTCAGATTTTGCTCCCAACTATTCCTATTTCTGTAGTATTTACTTGCTTTTATATTCCATTTCCAACAAAATAAAAAAAGACAGCAATAGCCTTAATTTCAAAGTCAAGAAGAGCTATATATTGGCATTTACACTAATTTTATGCAGCAGTATGTCAACATCTGTAAAATATCTAGCATCTTAGTAATTACTAGCAAGTAATGAAAATAATTCCACCATTTTCTGCCCAGGCAACAAACACCACGTGCAATCCTTTTGAGACTACTTTCACAAAGACAGAACACAGACATTAGTCACTTACCTCTGTAATCAAAGGCCGCATGAAAGTCCCAATTTCTAAACACAGCAGAACTAGACAGCTGGAAGTTTCTCCTTATTTATACTGGGAATATGGATTTCCATATCCATACCTCCAGTCAGTTCAATGCATAAGACTGCATTGCAATTGAGGGACACATGGCCAACTACTTTCCTCACCCTGACCTTCTTTTCAAACCATACCACTCAGAATTTCTGAAGTCCAGCATTTGAAACTTATCCATGAAGAGTTTAGTTCCAGTCATTTTTACCTGGCTCCTAAAAACTGACCAATCCCTCACTCCTATCTGCCAATCTAGTCCATAGACTCCCTCCCTAAATGTCCTGGCCACAACATGAAAGATAATCACTAGTATTTTGTCTTCTTTCCTCTCTCACCCCACACACCCTCCAAAAAACCTGCATTTGTACCAGCATAAATCAGAAGAAAAGAATAATCAAGAGGTTCACATCAGTAGCCAGACACAGAACATCTAACTGCAGCCTGCCTCACACCCATAGAGTGAGATCAAAGGCTCTCATTACCTCAGAACGTACAAAATACACCTATCACAATGTACAAAAGCATGGAACTGTTCTTTCCATCTGGCCTGACAGAAAATTAATGCTTAATCTGATTGGAACTGGATCTGTGATTGGCTCTTTGTTAAATTTTTTTTAACTGGAGACAATAGCACCTCCTAAAATAAAGCTTTTTGGGGGAGCCTTAATTACACAAATTTTAAATTAAAGCCACTGTTTCCTAACCTATAACTGACACTAGTGCTCAGGAGGTGCAAGATGAAGACTGAAGAGCAGGAAGAAAAGGAAAGAAGAGGAGACATTAATTGCAGTATCCATGATGGGGCTGAGACTGTGGGCCAAGGAAGAGATAGGAAAGTCACTTGAGAACAGAAGAATGCAATTTGTATATACCTCTTGTAAGTGGCAATCAGAGAACGTAACTGCGTCCCCCAAACATTGAGGAACAACCTATAAGTCACTAGGTTTGATAACAATGTCCAGAATGTGATGTAATCCAGCTGTTTCTATTCAAAGGCACATGCAAATAACACTGAAAGTACAGAATCCATTATAGACCATTAAAGGACCCTGTTCAGCCCCAGTGGTTCAGAGTATTTCCACAGTAACACCATAATCTCACTGTTTCTGCACTCACCCACACGTCTAGAGACACACTTTTCAGGGTCTGGAATTTTAGTTAGTGGGTAGAAGCGTGCTGTGCCAAGATACTGTTTTGCAGGCAGCTGTAGGAGAACTTGTTACACTTATTAACAGAACCTTGGCAAGGGATGACAACCAAGGGCTACGAACTTAGTCATTTTGTCAAACTCCTCACTGCAAATAGAGAAGATCCCAACCCAGGTGGGAACTCAAGCTTTTTATGTAATAAAAACAACCCTGACATGTAAATCCACATTGTCTGTATGAACTGAAAAGAGGAACAGTGAGAGAAAAAGTGGGAAGCAGATGAGCTAAGAATCACATTAAAAGACCATGTCAAATTGTTCCACAAAGATGGTTCACTATATTTGCAAAAAAACACTTGTCGCATAACAGACAAAGCTGGTATCAGTCTAGACTGAAACCAGCAACACAGACATCATAATTGTGGAAGTTTTGTTATGCTTCATGAAAGATTTTTGAACAGGGAGACCCCTCTTTCAGAAAGAGGGGCATGGAGGAGAAAAATCTTGAGCAAAGCCAGAACAGGCCAAAGTAACAAGTAGTAAGACAGTTTTCAAAATAGTGCATGCAAAAATACAGTGCAGTGCGTCAGCATGATTTAACTTAATTTTGTGAATATTGTGGTGGGGGAAACAACTGCATAACATCTCCCTGAATGAACTTTCTCTTCATTATGTTTTACTTTCCAGCCTTATGCTTCCATGCTGAGGCAGGCAGGCATAGCCAGTCAAAACTGAGCAACTGCAGAAACCGTTCTCAACTAGAAATTAGCTCCCAAATCAAAGCACAGTAGCTCACCATGTGTGCACCATCTCGCACAGCCATAGCCTAATCTGGTACAAATGGAGGATAAAAAGGAAGCACTAAAAATGGAACTTACATTTCATAATCCATGAAGAAAAAAACCTGACACTGCTTAGTCGCCTCCACCACCTGTTACAGTACGGTCTTGGGCTGCTCTGAAATGCCAATGAACTCAGGTAGTTGGGAATCCCTCAGTCCAGAGAGAAAGCTGGCAACAGTTTCCTTACAGATGTTGCCCCTCACAGGGCAAAAAGTCACACAGAGTGCTTTAGACAAGAGCTGTATTTTATAACCACCCTAAACCAGTACTTGGCAGTCCCAGAACCAGGAAATATTTCAGCTGCAATATGTTTTCTGTCAAAAATCCTTTACTTTTTACACACACCCACATATACATACATACACAAAATTGATAGTTATTTGGGATGGAAGGACACATGCCTTGCCATTTGCAAACCATATTTATGCAGCCTTCTAGATTGAGTCAAGATGATAGATTGTGATCTCCTAACCCTAATCATAAATAAAGTTTCTTTTCTTCCCTGGTACACTAATTTTTTTACAATACATTCTTTAAGTTATATTTTGAATTTACAATAGAGCATTTTACATTTATGAAATCAAACTGTCCTACAGGGTGACTAAAGACTTCCATATCCTGCAGAGAGAGTATGATAATCCACAGCTGAGCACTGAATTCTTGAACCACTGGGTACATAGCTGGGTCAGGGGAAGCAGAGAAGTGGCACTTCTCACTTTTAACAATTTCTCCCTTACACCAAAAAGGAGGCACAAAGCAGGAGCCAGCCTTCATGCCTGCACACTACTAAAGTTTGATTTATAACATGGTCTGAACAGCAGCCACCATAACCAATTCCCACATACTGTTATTCTTGTCATAAATATTTTGTTTCTGCCAGCCTCTCTGGAATTGCTTGTGGCATTTGGACTTCATTTAACCTGCCTGCAGGTGCAATACTGAATGAGGTTTATGGATTCAGCGGCACCAGGCTGAGAAAGATCCAACTTTCAGGTAAGGGGGAACAGAAGAGGAAGCCCACAGTGTTTACCAAAGGCAGGACAGAGGTATGAAACTGACGATTTTATACTTTTGTCCTGGAACTTAAAACAGCTAATTGAAACAGAATTTTCCACCTATGAAGTTTGAGGAATCAAAAATAAATAAAAAATAGCAACCCACAAAATAGACCTGTGTAGTTGACTGGTATGTCTTAAAATTTTACAGTAATGGTTCTCTAACTTGAAAATTTAGTAATAATATTATTTACTACTTTTTATTATTTTCAGTACATAGGTTCCCATATACAAGGTATTAATCTAATCCAAATTTCCTGAGGGCAGCCTGATTATCTTTTAAGTACATGCAATGCTACAAGTGCACCTGTATTTGGATATCACTACTGTCAACAGCTGTGTCCTCAGATGGTACCTGGAAACATGCAAACACATTCAGTTGAACACATTTATCAAATATGTTTTTCTGAAAGTGCCACGAATTCAAAACAAAGAGCTTATTCCTAATCAAACATGCTTGCTAACAGGAGGGGAAAAAAAAAAAAAAAAAAAAGCACTACTTCTATATTCTTCCTAGAGAGAAAAGGAATGATTTCTGTTATCAATAGCATGTTCTTCCAGTCTACTGCCACTACTAATATCCACTGACAGAATGAAGTGCTGCTTCTGAACAGTCCTGTCAGCATCAACAGAGTGCTACAGCAGTAATGAAGAAATAGACTTATAATGGATGGGCTTAAATCAAAGCTTCTTAAAACAGACTGAATAAAAGGGACCACGTACAGCAACCCCTCTTGTTTAACTCCAGATTAGTCAATTTAGCAGCAAACTCTGAATACTGACATTAACCTATACTGCTTCTCATATAAAACCACTGGGTTTTATATAAATCTCATTACTTGTATGTATGTTTCCCTCTCCCCTTGAATTATATTTCTGGATCATTTATGCAAAAAAGTAAGTACCAACTAAACAGATGTAAATACTTTAGATTTTAATTTAGATTCTAATGAAACAACTTGAGCTGCAAGTTCAGAGGTGCAAACTGATCAACAATTTTTCTGGTTCAATGATTCACTACTGCCTAACAGAATCAAACATACAATTAGATTGACACTGACCAAAAATAGCCTTGATTACCTTTTTCTTCTAAAAACTCAAGTCTGGTAAGCAAGATAGATGTATTTTAGAATCCTGTAGGCCAACACAGCGGCATTTTTGAAGGTTATCTTCACTGAAACCCAGTTCATACATTAATCCTAGGAGTTAAGAGCCTGAACAAGCTGTTATTTAAATTCCTAAACTACTGCGGTTCTTCATGAAATAGATGTTTTGGAAATACCTACGCAGAACATACACCCTCCAGCTGTGAAAAGGAACATGTGTGATCTGTGCTATGTAATCCTACCCTTAACTCCTGCAGATGCAAAGAGAAGTGGAAGGTGGTGTTTTAGTTTTTATCTTTCTTACCATCCAATTCAATCTTAACTGGCACTAAAATAAACTGCCCACGACAGTACCCAGTAAGTGATCTCCCCGGCTTTACCTCAGCCCCCAAGCTTTTCCCTTTTATTTTCTCCCTCTGTCCTACTGAGGAGGGGCAGCAAGCAAGGAGCTGGAAGGGCTGGCACCTGGCTAAGGTCAACTCACCACAATACAGTACTGGAAGCAACAAGTGGAAGTCTGCCTTCACCACCACTACTATGGATATAAGAAAGCTTTCAAAACCATCATCACAGCTTTGACATTTTAGGGTAACAAAAAAGCCTTATTTTTACAGTAAAGTGACAGAAACTCTGTATTTTTAAGTAACAGTATCCTACAGTATTTAACACATTATAAATTTTTGAACCTTCTAAGACATGTGTACACACATATATCCAGCATCTAAAACAAAGAATTCTCATCGCTGTTCAGAATAAGCATCCTAAGTGTGGACAAACAAGTGAAGTCACAGATGATTGACTTAGCACTTCTGGATTTTTACTTTATACTGCTGTCTATATCTAGCATCAGAAGTGATAGATTGCATTTTCCTAGCTGATATTTCAAGGATTACCCTGAAAATTAGAAACAATTATCCTATGACATCTCTCTATAAGCTTTCTCAGAATTACTAAAAGCACTTCAGCACTGTAACTAACAAAAATCTCAATTCTCTGCAGGTACTTAGCTATAAAGATATTGAAAGAACAGTCTTCTGTCAAAGACTAGTACAACTCCAAAAACAATGTGTAAGTATCTGGCACAAAAAGATCAATTCATCAATTTCATTTGCAAAGCAGGTACTTACTCATTACTATAATATGTAGTCTTTGGTATTATAGATGGTTTTTATGTGTCTTCTACATGAAAGCATAGTGTGTTGAATTGTTGTACTATGACCACCACAACACCCCTATCATGAGCTGTCAGTGAACAGGAAAGCATTTCCTACAATTCATTTAGGAGGTAATCCTTCCCTTTATTGCATCAAGTTTGCAACACCTGTTATTAATATACATGGAACTAGCCAATCCAAAGCACAAATTATTACTCTACCTCCACTCATTTCATGAGCAGTTTTGCAGTATCCTTTCTGATAAGACCAGCTGTATTTTCACCCAGTGTCAACAATAATATTCCAAATGACCAGCTGCATACGGAAGACAAAAGTTTTCTAACTCTGAAACAGTTAGGAGCATAACCTGGTTTTTATTACAGCATGCAGCCACTCATAACCTACAAAGCTTACACACTTGATAAGTAAATGTATAATTCATTCTTCTCTCATAAATTATTTATTGTATCTTATTTCCTGTAGAAATTACCTCCTCTAGTCAAAAACACATCCATTCCTCCTATTTTTAAAGGAGGCATACTATAGGTATGAAAAAACTGTCTACATGAGTAATTGAGCATTATTGGTTTGAAATATCATGTCTTATCCCACAGCATAGCTCAGGAAGTAAGGTTATTATTATCTTAGCTCAGGTGCTAAGATAATACTTCACTGTTACCAAAGGCAGTATTCCTACCCATCTCTCATTTACCTGGGAATCTTAAAAATTACTGACAAAACTTGTCTGACCATTTGGTGAGTCCATTTCAGCCAGATCAGGAAACAAATATTTTCCTTTTTGACCAGTTTAATTTTCTGTTCAATAAGGAGTCAAGGAGTACCACTTTTGTGGTGAAGATGAAAAAAAAGGCAAGAGCAGAATCACCCCACTGTCCATCACAAAACAAAATCCACCTCCACCGAAGTAATCTCTCTAAATAGATGTATTACTGTGCCATTTGCAGCATTTGAACTGCTCTCAAGTACACTGGAAAACTTAAAAAACAAACAAACAAAAAAAATGCACTACATTCTCAGGCAGATTGTGCACAGCTTTTAGCTGACCTTTTAGCTACGTTCTGAAGACTGTAAACAAAATTAGAAATAGCAGTATCAGCTTTATCCCATTCCTCAGTCCACTTCCTTTAAACAAAGCTTCAGCTGTAAACACACCAAGCATACCAAACAAAAAGACACTGCCAAGCCTCTCTCATAATAACATGCCTAGTTACAAAGTTAAATTTCACAAGGCTGGAACAGATTTAAGCCTTCATTTGGAGGCTTAGATGCTACCTTTCTGTACAATTCTAAGAAATCACTTTCAAATGTATTTAATTCAAAACATTAACACCTGCAAATTGTATAGAGAGGTAATGATAAATCAAAGTTTTGTGACAGTATGGAAGCTGAAGTCCATTTTCATCATTACAGTGAAAGAAAAAATGAACAAATAAGAAGAAATTTGAAATCCATACCTTTTTTTGGAGGTAGCTCACCACTCTGTATTAATTCTGTTCCAGGATATACAATCTCTCCATCTTTTACCATTTCATTCCACAAGCCGCATAGTCCATCTCGTGTAAAAGCAAGCTGTTAAAAATAATACATTATATATAGTTACACACAACAATTTTCTCTCAAGGCAACTCAAGCTAACATTTAAAATACATCTGATTTTATACATGCATCATCTCATCGGAAACGACATTGTATGCATGTAGGACAGGGATTAAAATGCTCTTCAGAATCTCTGATTGTCTAGCTATGCTATTTTCAGGTTAAAAGTGCAAAACAGTAAATTTTAGATTCAAGTCTGGCAAAATGAACTTTTTTTGGTGACAAATCTCGTCAAACACATGAATCTGGTTATCTCAGAACTATCCACCCATTCAAGATGACATCAGTTGGGGGCTGGAGGGCTGAGAGGGTGTGGGGTGCCCTTTTTCCCTTCAGAAAAAGCTATTCAAACAAAGTCAAGCTGCATAAAATCTAAAGACAGAGAAACATACAGTCCCCTCGCCAACCAGCAACTGAAGAGCTGGGCATCTCAACCAGAATGATGACATCAAGGCACAGATTTGTAAATGAATTCAGCCAGTTCAATCTGGTCCTGCTGTGCAAAGCATCTCTCACAACCCTCCCTCTTCTTTCCAACTGCTACAATGCCTCCCCTCCCATGAAGGAGCAGATTATGGAACGATCAAGCCTAAAACCAGCTGCACCCAGAGGAAGAGCGAAGGGCTGCCCCAGCCCAGGTCAGCTCCCAATACACTTTGTGTTCAAGAGGACAAATACTGGCAACAGAATATAGACTCTGCTAGCTGGAACCACTCACAAAAGCACTGGCTGTAACACAAATCTCCTAATGATTTAGGAATTTGGATCTCCCTTGAAGGATCCTAATGACCAGGATAACTTCACTTCTATTGATGTTTTCTGCTTTATAAAACGCTGTAAAACAGGTATCTACATCCCAAGCAAATTCCATAATAACCACGCTGTAATTCACAACTGTGTAGCATAAGGGAGGAGGGCAGGACATGAAACTGAGAAACAGAATACTTTCTGCATACCCAAGTGGTGCAGTGGACCACATTAAAAAAAAAAACCAAACAAACAAAAAAACACAAAAAACAACAAAACAAAACCAACCAACCAAACAAATAAAAAACAACAAAAAAAAAATCAACAACCCACCACCTGCTGAAGGCTTACTCAGAAGCATCTTTGTGTTATGTAACTAGCACTCAAATCCAAAGTGTTTCAGCTGAGAAGTAATACAAAGATGTGGCTTAGAACTGCCATAAAATATTTACCATTACACACAGAAGACCACTTGTCTCAAGGAAATAGGTCAAAATAAAATACATTTTAATGATTAAAGATTACAGGTTTTATGAGAGACACCCACCAGCAGAGAAGACATTTGCTGATCTAGCTCATCTCAGTTAACATGAATTAAAAGACAAGTTGCACACTTTCACACCACTATAACACACTAAACGAGCACAGTAGTTTCTTGACTTCATATTGCATTCTTCAGAAATTCACTCCAACATGTATTAATGACTTCACTAATTCTTCTTTTAGCGTAAAATATGAGCTGACACATTGTATGTGTCTGTCACTTACTATTGCCTGATCAGGGGCATAAGAAGGAAAAGAACCATGAAGTGTGAGCTAGACACTTAATTTTATCTGTGATTTATCAATTGTACAGCACCAGAATCAAACTCTGACCATGCTTTACTGAAAGGTACAGTCCCTGTTCTTCAGCGCCAAACAGCACAAAGAGCTTCTGCAAAGATCTGTCTTTTGCTAAAAGCTTTACATTTGGTTTCATTTTTTAAAAATTGGAATAAGCTGAAGCTGCATTTCAACAAGAAAAAAAAAATCATTCGTCATGAACTGATTTTCTTGATTGTTCCCAATCTATGAATATTTCAACAATAAATGGCGTTCACTTTTTCCTTCCTTAGATGTGGTCATATATTTTAGTGGAATACCTAGAGAATTTACTTTTCAGAGTTTTTTTCTTGTGTAAAATAGCAAAATAACTGTTTCACTGATTTTGGCTCATATAGTGGTGATAGATTATTTTTTTTAACTTTCACCTGTTAAATGCTAACCTACCCTAAAATACAAGCTTGAAAAATAGCAAGTGAGGCAACCCTCCAGATGGGTTGCATAATAAATTACAGTTTGCACAAATTAAAGATCTTTCTCTAATAAATTGTCTTTTTTACACATTTTACTTTACATTCTCAGATCACCTTGGTATGGAAAATTATTGTCACAGCCCATAGAATCTAAATGTCTCCAGGCTTTGAATGCCAGGTTCTTCATAATGCAGCCCTGTTCTATTTCAGAAAACTTACTTATTATTTTTGAAAGCATTCATATAAAGCAGAATCAGGAACTGTTTTCTCCACTTCAACCTCTAATCCTTTTACATGGCATAAAGTTCACTCAACTCTTTCCCGTAACTAAAAACTGAAAAAGTAAACAAAATATCTTCAGCCTTGGGTTAGGTTCAAAGTCTTATCAAAGTAACTTTCTTGGTATGTTGCAAAAAGATAGAGGAACCACCAAGACTACAGGTCACAGAGTTCCACCTCCCTCTCCAAATACCTCACCATAAGCAGCCTTCAGATAAACAATTTTGCCTACTACTTAGGTTGTAGTTAACATTTTGTCAGCAGTATCTGTGCTGGGGGGAGGGGAAAAAGGAGACAAGTTTGAATGTAAAGAAACACTGGACTTACTTTACAACAATAATCAAAGGAACCAGCTGAAAGGATAATTAAGAAACAGTATTTACTACCAATTCATCTGTCATAACTGAGGGCAACCTAATTTCGGCTGTAACAAAATTACTATTAATCTACTCAACATTCAGCAGATACCCAGTATTTGCTATATATAATAGCCAAAAGTGAAAGAAAAGTCTGAGGTTTTAAGTGATAAATTATTTACACAATTTTATTTTCATAATCTCAAAATTACATTATCACAATAGAAAACTTACAGCTCCCCTAAGAGAAATATTTCTTTTAGCCAACAGAAATGGGGAGGAGTGGTTGATACAAAAGAGGGTCGTGCTGACATTCAGAGTGACCTTGACAAGCTGGAGAAATGGGTTGACAGGAACCTCATGAAGCTAAACAAGAAGTGCAGAGTCCTACAGCTGGGGAGGAACAGCCTCAGGCACCAGTACAGGCTGGGGGCTGACCTGCTGGGAAACAGCTCTGCAGAAAAGAACCTGGGAGTCCTAGTGGGCACCAAATTGAACACGAACCACCAGTGTGCCCTTGCCATGAAGAACGTTAATGTGTGACCTGGGCTGCATTAGGAGTGTTGCCAGGTTTGGGGAGGTGATACTTCCCCTCTATTCTGCACTTGGGAATGCTGGGTCCAGTGCTGGGCTCAGCGTGAGAGACATGCACAAAAAGGAAAGAGCTCAGCAAAGAGCCATGATAATGATTAAGGGATTGGAACACCCTTTTAATGAAGAAAGGCAGAGAGAAAGGGCTTGGGAAGAACACTCATCTACATATATATATATATATATATATATATATATATAAAATCTGAAAGGAAGATGTAAAAAAGATGGATCCAGGCTTTGCTCAGCGGTACCCAGTGACAGGACCAGCAGGAGTGGGTGTGAACTGAAACACAGGGGCTTCCCTCTGACCACCAGGAAGCACACTTTCACTGTGAGAGAGTGACCAAGCAGTGGCACAAGGTGCCCAGGGAGGTTGTAGAGCCTCAATTCTTGGAGCTATTCGAAAGACATTCAAACGCAGACCTGGGCACTGGACTCTAGGTGGCCCTGCTTGAACAGGAGAGTTAGACTAGATGATCTCTAGTCCAACTAGATGACCCTTCCAATCTCAAACATTTGTGACCCTGTGAAACTTGCAGCTGAAGATAACACTCATCTGTGTAGTAGAAAAGTCAAATGTCTGCTTTGATTGCCCAATCCCGCATTTTTTTCTTCCTACAATATTTTATGACTAGCGAGAACAAGTACATACTACTTTCTTCTTTTGCTCCCACCAATACCTCTCATATTCAGTCATTCGTAAAGAGTCTATCAACACATCTCAGTGTTCAAACTAGAGAACTAGAACTTTGTTCACAACAAATTTGAAAAGATTTCTCTGGTTTCTTTTCTCAAAAAAAGAAAAAGGTACTTACACTAAATTATTTGAAGAATGTTCACAAGGCAATTGGTGGTACAGTGCAAGAGAAGAAAAACACACTTGGTTGGTGTCCTCATTGCTCCTGACCTACTGGAGTTCCAAACACAAGAGCAGCCACTTGTGTTTTGTGAAGTCTAACACTCTTTTACTAGATTGCTTGATCCATATGAACATCTTTCCCTCTAATAATTTAGTAACTTCATTTGAAAATGTTTAAAGGGATGAACTTAAAACAAACTCAGTAAATTAGCAAATTAAGAATAAGTTTTAACCGAACTTTTACAACAGACAACAGTACCAGAGATGTACCCTCCGTAAATCTCCCCCTCAAGGCCCTGCTTGCCCCACCACTTACATGCTTCCTTCCCAAGACCAGGACAACAGCAGCTCTATACTCCAATACTACCATCCACTGCCTTGCAACTTTGGCCCATGCTCTTAATCCTCCTACTCACTCCAGATGCTAAAAATCTCCCTTGTCCTTTCCCATGACATCTACTGACCTCCTCTCAATCCCCATCTCCTACACATCTCACCTTCAGAAACACCAAGCCTCTTCCATCATTTGTCACACTTTTTCATGCCCAGACCATGTCTCGATCTCTGCACTTGAAAGCCATTTATCTCAACAAATCCACGGTTCCCACACAGACCTAAGGCTCAGCCCTGCTCACTTATCCCAAACTAAAAAAGCAAGGGCCTAAGGAGACTTTGAAGTGAACTTCTTCTGTAAATTGGGCTGCCTCCACTCTAATCTTTTGTTAATCTTATCTCTGCAGTTAAACTGTGATTTATTCTGTCTGGTACAACATCTGATTAAGTCCAAGGGGTATCTAGTTTGGTTGCTGACATATGCTGCTGCCAGCCCCCAACAGGGCTGGCAGTGAAATTCCCGTCCATCCCCATCAACTCTAGAGAGTAGGACACTGGTGTTAACATTTCCTTGCATTTCAAGAAAATTAAATCTTGCAACCATAACTGGATAAGGTCGTGAGAATTCTCAAAGCACTGCTACAATTTTGCTTTTAATAGATTATTTAAAGAATAATCAGCAGCTCTGATTTTGTTTTGAAGACAACTATTTAAATCAGATGCATTCCATGTAGTACATTAGATGACGTTCTCAATGTGGTTTCATAAACTTCCCTGCAAAAAGCATAGAAGCCTTCATAAAAGTTAGCTTGAACTCAAGAAAAATGAAGCCAGGAAAATAAAATGACACATAAGGACGAGGATTGACTCAGGTGGGATTCCTGGTTATATAATTGCACTGTAAGTTTAAGAAACTGACTTCATAATCACAGAACATCAATATGGATTTAAAATACAAGCTACTTAAATAATCTTCACCCCAGAATTGCCAGCAAGGGTACTGAAGAATCTGTTCTTCTATTCAGTTATTTTTGCACTAGCCTTTGGCTGTATTTTAGACTATATGAAAAAAACATTTCTCTTTAAAAAAATATTAAATCGAAAAACTTTTTCAGCCCAGTAATAGCAAGGAAAATCACAGAACAGTAAGTCCCTTCCTAAGTCTCTCTTCTGTTCTTGCTTTTTTGAATCCATTCAATTCGTGTTTCCTTTCTCATTGTTGTCTTAGTATTTTGTCCTAGCTTCCTTCCTTCCCTGCTGAATGAAGCATGCCCTGAAACCCCAGCTGCTTATCACACCTATGCAAAGCACAGTGGAACACCACTAGACCTAGGCACAGTGCTCAAAACCTCAGAGAGCTAAGTCAGAAAAGTTCAGCAGTCCCACGTTACTTCGATTCGGGGTTAAACTAGAAACATCCCCATAGTAGCAGTGTGCTGCTGGTCTTCCACTTGCTGGAGAAGTTAACAGTTAATAGTCACACACAAAGAAAAATAATGCAATTCACTCAAATCTAGAAACTATCTTCATGCATCTGAAGAATAGGTCTGTCCGAGCCCAAATATTTGTACCCATGTGTTAAATCTCATTTCTCTAACCTATCACACCACATATAGTGTTTCTTCCTCCATCTGGAAATCACTTATTTTGGAGAGATAGCACTACTTCATTATTTAAATAATTTTTAAAAATTGCTACTGCGAAGTTCACTTCCTTTAAATGTAAAGGAGTCCTCATTTGCAGTTTGTTGTAAGAACTTCCAAATAAGCCCTTCACTTTTTTGATCAGAAAACCAAAACAAAGAAGAAGGTTAAAAGGAAAGTAACAAAATAGAGAAGGCAACTTTCACCAACTTCTTGCTTTTAATAGCCAAGACATCATTTCTTTACATAATCTTATCACAAGTAAAGACACTGTTAGAAAGAGTAGGATTTTCAAGAAAATCAAAATGACGAATGTAACTTTGAAGGAAGGGTAAAAAGGTTTCACACCAATGCAACTCTTAAAGGTGGCTATTTCATTTCTAAAAACTCATTTTTATGTCTGGACAAAGATAATAACAGAAATAGTCTGCCAACCATGAACTCAATGAAAACTGATGGAAATGCCTCATATTCCTCTTGCAGACAGCTCTTCCACCTTGACTGTTGCCTAAAGTTTTTCTCCCCACTACAGGAAAATCAAAGTTTTTCCCGCTAACTCCTGCTATTAAGCACAACAGTTCTCCACAGGATCCAGAATAAGCAGCCTAATTAAACTCCATTTGAACACACACATGCATCCCATTAGCTCACAGCAATTCTAGTTTTTAGTTGTTCATCCATCACTAATTAAAGGTCGCTGTATAAGATTCTAATTTAGTTGTACAGTACATCTATTTAATCAGAATTATTTTAAGCACAGTTTGATTCTGCAAACTGGGTAGCTAGGTTTAAGTAAACAATTTTAATCTTCCCTTTTTATAATAAAGAATGTCTTCCTTAGGAACAGTCATTAAAACACAATCTCCCATTACACACAGCTTTTGTTATAAATGTGATGGTTTCTACTAGTAATAGTCATCAACAGGTAGGTGTTTTCAATGTATTAATTCAAATCTAAATAAATAAATTAGAAACTGAAATGATATACTTAATTTTTGAGTGACTATGTTAAACATGACACATGAAAAAGTGTCCTGCACTAAACTCTGCCTATTTTATAACTTTATAGAACTATTTTATTAATGGTGATGTTATACACATCCTATTGACAGATGTCAATATTGTATACTGATGTTTTCATATTCACCTGAACTACCCTGAATTTTTCAGCTGCTGTAACAGTTTGTTTTTTCAGGCAACATGCAGTGTATCTTATTTTGCTCCACCAGGAAATTTAGATTTTTTCAGTAAAATAAATGTTTCTGAGCACCTCAAAATTACACTAGTAGCCACAAATCATACAAGTAATTACAAAGTTAGTAAAAAGTCATGGAGCAGTTATAGGATGCACTTGGATCTTTGTAGAGCACTTCGGCTTCCTAAAATAGCATTGTTCAGTTTCAGAAAAATTAATATAAGCAAAAAACACCATGAAGATACAGTTCCATTAACATTTCACACCACATCAGTTAATCCTACAGGCCAGAGGCTCGCTGCTACTACAAAAGGACTTGTGCCTTTGATATTCACTTAAGAACAGTAATAACATGCTACACCACACTGCCTTTGTCTCACAGCAGTAACATCCCAAAACTGAGTAAGAACATTTAAATTTGGCCCGGACACCAGCTGCAACAGTGACGCACACAGGTGATTAAACACTATCCGTGCTACAATCCACATGTCCTTCTTTTCTTATTACATTAATACTACAATGTAACAGACTTATTAATGCAAATAGTACTAGAATATTGTGTATTACATTATTCACGCAATATCACAAAAAAGAATACAATAATTTTCAGAGAGATTTCATTGGCTTAATCTGCAATAACTGCCAGTTATCAACTCTAAAGGGTAAACTCTCTGACAACAGTGACAAAGGAAAAAAGTAAAAAAAAGTACTTTGGAGACCACTAGGCCATCAAATGAAACCATCTTACTTCCAATTCTAGCTATACACCCCAAATTTTGCAGCAGAAGAATTTATTTTAAAAACTAATCAGTCTCTGTACATCTCCAAGGTAAGAATTCCCCAGAATAATTCTGTTTCTCCTAGGACTGTCACCTACTCATTCTTGGGACTGCTGTACACTGAGAATTTTAAAATGTAGCTGCGAAGTGAAGAGTTCCAGGGTCCAATTCAAAACAATTTGTAGTCATCTTGATCTATTTACATAAATTTAGTGTGTCTTCTTCAAACCTCTCACAGTCACCTTTTCAAATTCCTGCTGACAGTCTCTTGAACACCAATAGGGCTACAGCTGAGCCAGTAAAAACATGCATGATAGGAAATCTATATATTCAGTACACACAGAACTTAAAGGATTAAGACACAGGATTTATACCTATTAAAAAAATACCCACATGCAGCTAAGTCATGCTAGTCAACCAGTAGCTAAAATAATCATTCATGTAGTAGAAAACTTCTCCAGAGCCCAAAACCCCTCTCCTTTACAGAAGACACCTGCCATTTAATACATTAAAAGATGCTACTCAAGATTCACATGCTCATTTTTCAAAATACTGAACACACGCATCCAATTAAGAGCTCTGTGATGAGGACCTGTGTAATACCAAAAACAGATAACCTAGTAAGAAAATTATATTATACCCAGGAGGCCTGGCTTGTCTTCAGATTCCAGAGAAGTGATGTTTGCATCCAGCAGATCACAAATGATTACTGTTCTCTTATTTCATTAATCTCATTATTTTGACTACAGCTTGACTGGAAGAAAAAAAAAAGGAGTACCCTGGCAATTAGAGTCTAACTTGTTATTACTTATAAAGAACTCATATAAGTACGAGCACTTATTCATAGAAATATACTGCAAATGAAGATTTTTTTATTATTAAAAGGAATTATTGTAACACATTAACTAAACTACAGACTCATAAATCACAAATATTTCATTGCATTTATACACAAAACTGAAAATAACCCTTAAAACTTGGGATGACAACTGAAATCCTCCACCAAAAGTCTAAATAAATAGAAAAAAAAGGGATGTAGAAAAAAGGCACTACAAAAAAAGGAAAAATCTGAGAAATCACATGAACAGTCACATTTTTCACCCCATATAATACAGAAGAAAAAAAAGGCAATGCATAGTCAGCAGCTGTTACAAACAAAGGTAGCCACTTTTTCAGATACATTTTCCTGTATTCAACGATCATTGAAGCAATATACTTGTAATCCAAAAGCCACCCTTCTGAAAACAAAAATATATTTCCATATTTCTTAATATGCTTATCTCCAAAATGTTATATAGTATCTTTATTTACTACATTAGAGAAAACATCTGACTTTAGATTGAAACTTTTACTTTGGTAGGAACAAAAGATGAAAATAGAATTAATCTAGCCAAATCAAGAGCAAGCCCTGTCATTTCACAGCATTTACATTCAAGACCCACTAAATAATGTAACCTCTTAGGCTATGTCTGTCACTTCTGATTCCAATTTATCTTGTTTGATGTAAAATACTGGAGAAAGGCTGCTTCCAAATCACAACTGCACGGGGAAAAATCCTTGTCTAACCATAAGAGCAGCTCAACTCAGCCATGCAGACTATCAGCATGTAATCTGGGATAAAGTCACAAAGACAGAATTTTTAAGAATTTCTCAGTAGCACTACTGTTAACAGTAAGAAAAGAATAACACTGGCTGGCCCATCCCAGCAAGTATTTTAGTTTTGAGTGGAAACTTGGAAAGGTTATTCAAAGTAAGGAATCTATATGCAACATCTGGGGAAAGGAAGACAAAGCGACAAGGACTTAGTTACTCATTTCATCTGAAACAAATATAACTGACCCAAACTACTCTATTTCTCCATATTTTCCACTTAATCATAAAACCTGAACAGGGAAAACACGTTAGTATCCTCCTCCTCCCGGTATCATGCAACTTTGCTAAATGAAGAAATCATCTTCTAAGACAAAAGAAAACTTTCACCAAACACTGGCATATTTCAACAAAGACCACTTCCATTTCAACCTTGCACCTTCGACAAAAAATTGACTCCCTTCAAAAAGGACAAAATTTAAGGAAAGCCTCTATTCATGATACCAACAACTACAGTAAATCTAATCTGAATTCTTCAAAAATATAAATTACATTTCCATTGCCTTTTGCGTCAGTTCTCCTGTGCATTAAAGCTGCTAGCTCATACGCAGGCAAGACATTTAGCAACAGCCTAAATAGGAATGTATAGTTCTAGCAGAAATGCCACATACTCTGCTAGGGGCTTTGACACTCTGCAAAGATAACACACATATGTAGCCCAGCTTGTTTCAAAGCAGAAGGAACTGGACTGAAAATGCAGATCTATTTGCAGCTCAAAATAAGCTAGTGTTTCTTCAAAACCAGTTATAAATCAGCATACTTGGGAAAACCTATACACTATCTCAAGAGCTGCAGTCTTCTACTTGTCAGCTTTTTGGACTAAAAGCATCCTTGATCAGCGCCTGAAAGGTCACAATGCAATATGACCATCAAACTCCTTACCTGCAAGTCTGTCTTCAACCATTTGGAGTCAAACCTTGCTTGAGCAGACAGACAAAAAGAATCAGAAGACATGTTTCCTTCTTCAGCCTTCTCTCCAGGCTGGCTGAGCAGCCCAACCTGCTACAGAAAGAGCGGAAGAAAAGAAAAAAAAAAAAAGACAATCTAGCATATGAAGTAAACCACACAAGGTTATTTTTGTTCAGATTAGGACGGCTTCCACTTGATCTTTAAAAATGTATCATGAAGAAGGACCTCCCTCGTTCACATTCCCTGAATATGCACGGGGAGAGAAAGACGCATTAGGAATACTATCCGAACCTAGAAAAAAGCCTCCACATCCCTTCCCTATCACACCCGTGGGAAGGAAGCCTCCCTTCTGCTGCACTGAGCCACACCAAAGGCCTTAACGCTGCCCCTCAGCCCCGTAAGTGGTGCATGAAATAAATAATTGATCGCAGATTACGCAAGCCGCAGGCCAACATAAAGCGATTATCAGGGTCACCCGCACCCCCTCCTCCCGGCGGCGGCCGAGGCCGGGGGCTCCCCCTCTCCCGGCAGCATCCCACCCCCGCGCTCACGTCCCGCTGTCACCGCCCCTGACGGCCGCCAGCCGCGGCTCTCACCCAGGGGCCAGCCCGGGGACAGACGGGGGGCGCGGGCCGGGGGCGGGAGGCGGAGGAAGAGCCCCTCCCGGGCAGGGGTCGCCGCACACGGCGCGGGGGCCGCCCCTGCGCTGCTTCCCCTTCCCGCGGGGCTCCCGAGATGCGGAGCGGAGGCCGCGCTCCCCCCGCCGCCTGCCCGCCCACCAGCGCTCCACGGGGCGGGGGCGCTCCCGCCCCTGCTCCGCGCTCCCCCCGAGCCCGACGGGGCCGTCGAGGCTCTCGCACTCACCGGGCAGCCGCGGCAGCGACGACGGCGGCTCCTGCTCTCGCTCCACCGCCGCCCGCTCGGCCCCGGGTAATCCTCGCCCCTCCTTCCCTCGCCCGCCCACCCCCCACCCCTCCTCCGGCGGAGCCGCTCTCCGATCCCGCCCTCGCTCCTCCGCTACTGGAGACGGGGAAAGCTCAGCCCTCCGTACGCCAGCGGAGCTCTCTGCCAATCGGGAGAGCGGCGGGAGGCGGGACATCCTGTCCTGCAGCGGGGCGGGGAGCGGCGCCGGGGAGCGGCGCGGGGCCGCGGGCGGAGCCGGGCCGGTGATAACGGGGATCAGAGCATCCTTACAGCCGGTATGCAGAGATTAAAAAAACACAAAATCGAGATGTTTAAGTAATTGAGAGGCTATCTGCAAACTATACTGTTGATTTCAAAAAAAAAGTAGCTTTTAAATGTTTCAGACGAGAAAGGTTAGTAACCAGTAGCTTGGAGGGAAACAGAATCACGGAGTGGGTAAGGTTGGAAGGGACCACAGTGGGGCGTCTGGTCCAGCCTCCCAAATCAAGCAGGGTCATCCCAGAGCACGTGGCACAATGTCTCTCTGGAGACATTGAGAACCCACCTTGCTGTGTTCCTGTGTAACCTGCTCTAGGTGACCCTGCTTTGGCAGAGATGTTGGACTGGATGATCTCCAAAGTCTCTTCCAACCCTAATAATACTGTGACTCTGTCCAGATGCTTCCTGGATATCTCCAGTGAGGGGGACTCCGCAGCCCCTCTGCATAATGTCTTCCAGTGCAAGGTCATCTGCCCAGTAAAGAAACTCATACTCAGGTGGACCTTCCTGTGCATCAGTTTCTGTCCATTGCTGGTCTTGTAAGTAAAGACCAATGCAAAGAAGACATCAGTAACCTGCCTTCTCTGCATCTTCTGTTACCAGGGAAGGAACAGAGGCTGGGAACAGTAAAGTGATACCCCTACACATGAAGGAATAAGGATGCTGGGGAATAAAGTGTGAACTTGCTAATGGCAAGCAATGACAGGAGTCCGGAGGCAAATGTTGACTGATCGCTCAAGGGAGAAACTGCTCTGGGGCAAATAATCATCTTTCAGCATAAGTTTGTTGGGGATGTATATTAGTAGTTTGAAATTCAAATTAACCAGAAGTCAAGTTTCTCACAATACTTAGACTCCTGTTCCCTGGCAGCTAAGGAATTAGGAATGTAGGAGCAAGACTTGGCAGATGGGACTACTATTGGCTTTGGCCAACATGAAGCCACAGACTGAATGTCAATGAAATGCTAACAGAACTGAGGCCATTTGCTGGCATTTAGGCAAAATACACAACACTTAGTTGTTATTATGTAAGAAGCATTGTAATAAAATAGGGAACTTGATTCTCCAGGGCTCATTTTCAAAGTTGAAACTGCAACCATGACCTAACTGCTTAGCCTGTCATTTACTGCAGACCTCTCTTGGATCAAGATATAGTAGGCACTTGAAGTAAAATACTGTACAAAATTTCTGAAATGCCTCAAAATTTATATAAAAATATAGAAATACCCAATTTCCTCAATTTACTTACAGAAACTTTAAAATATGACCTTTCAAAACCAAAAGTAGTTTCCTTTGAAAAACCTTCCCAAGTGCCTACATGTTATAAACTTTGAGGGGACTGGAAGTTTTGTCATGCATATCATGTTGTGTCTATTCTGACTAGCTGACAAGAGCTATTGCACCAGGATGGGAAATACTTTACTCTTGTCTTACCTGGCCCACTGAAAATGTAAGAAAGTAGTCATATTGACATAATCCAGAGAGGGATAAAAACTGCTTTGAAATTTAAGGATTAAGGGACAAACAAATAATCAGATAAATAATCAGGTGTCCTGATGGGAGTCTAATATAGGCCACCCAGCCACGATGGCTATACTGATGAATTATTCTTTAAGAAACTAAGGGACACATCTAAATCAACCACCCTTGTCCTTATGGGGGACTTCAATTTGGCAGATGTTAACTGGGAATACCACACAGCTGGTACAAACAGGTCTAGAAGATTCCTAAAACACACAGATGATAACGTCTTCATACAAGTATTAAGGGAGCTGACTAGGAAAGGCGCCCTCCTTGATTTTTTAGTTTGGTAATTGAGAGGGTGTCATAAGTGACGTGTTGATTGTTGGCTATCTTGGCCACAGCAATCCCAAAGCAATCCAGTTTAAATTCTCCGCTGGCAGGAGGAAAAGGGCCAGCAAAACTTTACCTCTGGATATGAGGAGAGCAGACTTCAGGCTGCTTAAGGAACTAGTTAGCAGGGTCCCCTGTGAAAATGCTTTTGAAAGTGCTGGCATCCATCAGTGTTGTCCTGATTTTCAAGAAGGGCAAGAGGAATGGCCCTGGTAACTACAGGGCCATCAGTTTTGTTGCCATGCCTGTTCATCATTCAGCTGGATAACAGATGCAGTGGGTGAGCAACTGGCTCATGGGTCAGACACAAAGGGTTATCGTAAGTGGGGTTACATCAGGCTGGTGACCTGTCAATAGTGGAGTTTGGCAGGGCTCCATTTTAGGGCCAGTGCTCTTCAGTAGCATCATAAATTACTTTGGATACTAAGTAAGTTCGCCAGTGCTAATTTGAAAGGAGTTGTTGACTCTCCCAAAGACAGAGAGACCTTGCAGAGAGATCTTGACAAAGCAGAGGGCTGGGCAATGAATTTCATCAAGGATAAGTGCCAGATGCTACACCTGAGATGGGGCATCCCTGGATGTGCATACCAACTGGGGAATGAGATGCTGGAGAGCAGCAGGGGATCTGGGGATCCTGGTCGATGGCGAGTTGAACATGAGACAGCAGTGCCCTGGCAGCCAGGGGGCCAGCCATGCCCTGGGGTGCACCAGGCACAGCATCACCAGCCGGGCAAGGGAGGGGATTGTCCTGCTCTGCTCTGCACTAGGGCGGCCTCACCTTGAATATTGTGTGCGGCTTTGGCCACTGCAATATAGAAAAGATATAAAGCTTTTAGAGAGTGTCCAAAGGAGGGACATGGTGATGGTGAAGGGCCTTGAGGGGAAGCCGTATGAGTAGGGCCTAAGGTCACTTGGTCCTTTCACCCTGGAGAAGATGAGACTGAGGGGAGACCTCACTGCAGTTACAACTTCCTCATGAGGGGAAGAGGAGGGGCAGACACTGTTCTTTCTCTTGGCTAGTGACAGGACCCAAGGGAATGGCCTGAAATTGTCAGGGGAAGTTTATGTTGGATGTTAAGAAAATTATTTTCACCCGGAGGGTGGCTGGGCACTGGAACAGGCTCACCAGCAAAGTGGTCACAGCACGAATCCTGACGGAGTTCAAGAAGCGTTTGGACAACGCTGTCAGGCACATGGTGTGACTCTTGGGGGTGTCCTGTGCAAGGTCGGGAGTTCGACCCGATGCATGTGGGTCCCTTGCAGCTCAGGGTATTTTATGATTCTATATTTTATGTATGGAGCCCAATCTAAAAGGAATTATGAAAACTTGCTTGAAACCACAGTGCCCACTGGTTGTGCCTACTGCTTGTTTAAATGATTTGCAAGTCATATCTAAATAAGATAATTTGCATCTGCAAATTTAACTGCTAGTTCTGGTTTGGCTTTTCAAGATGATCATCTTTAGACGGTCTACCTTGACGACCAGAAGTTTTCTTATTTTTATTAAATAAAAAATGGCAATAGCCTTTGCTAGAACTCCTGATGTGAAGAATTTGAAAAGTACCCAACTATGCAGCTTGTTAGATTTGAATCACTGGTCCAATTAGCAGGTACGCACTCACTTCAACAAAAATCATATTTGGGTGCAGTAACCATGGAAATTCAAAGCTAGAGATACTTGTGAAGAATTTATGGACTATTTTGTATTTCCAGATTTAGATTTCACTTCTGGTGAGTATTTTTTTCCATTTAAAATGCACTGTAATAATGTGGGGCAATATCAAATGGCATTCTCGATTATAAAAATATGTACCCACCACATTTTACAGAGAGAAAGTGTATCTGGTACAACTACATGAACAATTTATTTGATAGCATTATTTAAAATAATTTTATTTTTCAAATAATCATAAAATTTGAAGCTTCGGGAAGCTGAAGTTTGTCTTTATACACAGCATTTGCAATATTAAGTCCACCAATAGCTTTATTTACATAATGATGGTGAGTTGTATCACTTCAGACTAACCAAGGTAATGAAGGTCTGACAGACTTCAGAAGGCAAGTCCAAGAGAAACTGTTGAAGTGTTACCATACAAGCCTTGTGCTCCACTCTTCCATGCATATTTCCATCTTAAAGCAAGGTTCTATGATCCTGTGAATCTGTTCTCCAGGCATCATCCTTTGTGCTGCAGCTTGCTCAATAACCTACTTTACACCCAAGATAATCATTAAGTGGGTCTGGTGGATTTTCAAATGCACACCCCAGTTAGATATTAGGAAGAAATTCTTCCCTGTGAGGATATTGAGGCATTAGCACAGGTTGCCCAGAGAAGCTGTGGATGCCCCATTCCTGGAAGTGTTCAAGGCCAGTTTGGATGGGGCTCTGAGGAACCAGGTCGAGTGGAAGGTGTCCCTGACCATGGCAAGGGGTTTAGAATGAGATGACTTTTAAGATCTGTTCCAGCCCAAACCATTCTGTGATTCCCTGATGGCCCTGCCTTAGAGATACCAACATCCTCAGGATCTGCAGGGCAGAGAGCTAGTGAGGTGGAAGGAATCTCAGCTCTCTGCATTCACTACAAGTCTGTCAAAATCTGTGCACATCTTTCTTACCTCCTCCAGAGAAATTGTTGGACATGGAAAAATCTAGTTTCCATGGTCAGACACTATTAAAAAAAAAAAAAAAATGCCCTAGGGTATATTACCATGTCCTGCAGCCGTAGGGAGGAGGAAAGAAGATCCAGCAGGCAGGAATTGTGCAGCAAGATTGATTTATCTAATTATTTTACAAGCTCTTTTATAGACTTTTTTCTTCATAGTCTAATTGGACAAAGGATCAGCCACCCCTTGGGGGTGATTGGCTAAAATCCTAAAACATCCATTGTCAAAATATTTTCCTACTGTACTCTAAACAAGGCTTTTCAAGGCTGCAGGTGTTTGGTTGTTTACATAACTCTGCTACCTCTTCTGCGAGAGAGAACAGTCTCTCACAGGCTTAGAAAATAGCAAGAAAATCCTTGCTAGCAGCATTTTTGTATCCACAAGACACAGTCACTCATTTATGTGTATTCACTTCTAGGCATATTCTAAATCACTTCACTCTTCTTATAGATTAAAGAAAAAAGTAAATATATCAAAGTGAAAGGCACACTAAAACCAAGGGGTCACATTTACTGGTCCACCTCTTAGAACACCTACAAACAATACAGAGTACTTTAAAAATGTCTGGCTGTGTGCAGGAGACGTCTCTTTTGTTGTAAATGTGGTAAAGGAGCCACACCGGCTTCTAAAAGAGGCAAGGTGCTGTAGAGGTGCAGGATGTAGAGGAAAAATGAATGGTGGTGCACGTGGGAACTGTGTAACCACAGAAGGCTGAAGAAGGTAGGGTTGGGAGCATGAATGGTACCCTCACCTCCAATTTGTAACACTGTCAGGCCTGCCTGAGGAGGTGGGGAGGGATAGACGTTAACTGAATAAAGTAAATCTATCACAAGAATCTGAAGCAGGGCAGGCACAGGAAAGAGAAGTATATTTGGACAATCTGGGCAGTACCATATTTCTTTCTATTTCAGTTGTGAAAATGGGTTCATAGGTACTGATAAGATCAATCTCAAAAACTGAGGCAATTGCATTCTCAAGTAACTAAATGCAGAACCTTAAGAGCCAATGGACAAACTGTGAGAACAATTTTTATTGTTTTTCATTAAAAAGGGACAAAAGTAAGCAAGTATATGTTTACATAAAAATAGTATCTAGTCCAACCTGCAGGTATTCTCGGTGTCAGCATGAAATCTTTAGTAATTAATAATTATTTTAAATGCGTGCGCTCTAAGGAATCCATTCCAGTTACAACAGCAGTGGAATGTGAGGCGTTTTTTTCTCTCATTAGTGAATATCAAGAAGTGTTATGCATGTGAATGGGACACAAAACCATCTCTGTAAGAGCAGTGCCTAGCTGCTCACTACAAGACAATGCCTGTGTTGTTTGTAATTTTTTTTCAAGAGCCATTTGTGTCGAGCTGTCCCACCAAGTTTGGAAGCCTTTGTGTATTATTATACACAAAATGCAAAATCCAGTCCACTTCGGGCTTACAACAAGTCTCAAAGAATTCCCTGGCTTACTTCTGAAGGATGGAGGCTTTCCCAAAGAAAGTAAGAAATTTCTACATTTAGCCTTTATTATTTTCATACTCTCTGAACTGAACTGTTGGCCTAAATTTTGGTTTTATACCATTAAAAGCTCATGGTAAGGCCCATTATTTCTTTACTGTGTTATTTGCAAGGAATGCCATCAGTTCAAATTGGTCAATGCATATTATTTTGCCACACCAGTGCTTTCTACAGGGGGAAAACAGGACAGTAAGGACACGAGAGGATTCTCCTCCTTTCCCATATTCACTAGTATTTCTAAATAGTCACAATAGCCCTTTCTACCAACCATTTTCATTGCTGAATAAATATTATTTACATAAGGAGAAGAATAACCAAACAAAGGAAGCCGCTTCCATGCTCAGAAACCCAAGCCCCCTGCAGTCAGTATCCCAAAAAGGTGTCTTTCCTCACACCTCCTCAGAATAATGAAACAAGATCTTCCATCTGTGTGCCCGGCTTTCTGCTCCTTTCTCATTTTCAATGGTAACAGCCCTGCTACTTCTCATCCATTTCTCTAATGGATCTCCCTTCCAACCTATATCCTTCACGTTCACCCACACTTCCAAGGTGATTTCACTCCTGCCTTTACTGGGCAGTCATGCAAGTTCTAGTGTGGAAACTGTTGTTTCTCCATTAAAGAGAATTAAGTTAACCCCTCACTGTTTTTTATTATTCCAATTTAAAATGACAGATATTGCTTACAGTCAAAATTTTAACAAGTTCTTCTCCTGTGACAATTTTTCTTTGTGGAAACAGTGTTGTGTGAATCACAGTATATTGCACAGCTGACACAGCTCAATTACAGAGGTGGTGTTGGAAAAGCAATTCAGAATACAGAGGAGTGAAAAAAAAAGACAAGAAAAACCTGTGACAATAAAGACACAATTTCCACAGGTAGCTAATTAGAACTCATTGTTAATTACATTTTGCATAGTTAATTATTTTTAATATTAGAGTGAATCTTGTCCTTGTTAAAGCAAGCAGTAACATTTTCATCAACTTCATTAAGCTCAGAAATTCAGCCTCATATAACCTTACTCATGCATATATCCTTACTCACGCAGTGCTAACCATGCTAGTTAGTTTTTAGTCTTCCAGAAAAACACAGGCCCAGAAGCTTGCTTTCCAGGTTATGTCTTCCATTACAGAGAAGAAAGGTTGTTTTGTTTCCCCCAGGCCAGATCCAGTGTTTCTATCCAGGGAGTCTCTTGCTTTACAGCCCAAACCAGTCTGATCAGATTTCATCCTACATCTCTAAACTCATCAACAATAACGAGTTCTCTGTGGCTGTTCATGTTATTTCTTTAAATTATCAATTAAAAATAATCACTTCATAAAATATTCAAGATGCATGTTGTTCTCTGACTTGCAAAGTAGCTTTGGAAATGCCAGCTTGAGTATGCCCACTAGATAGATCTTCATGAGATTTTGGAAGTATATGTAACACAGATATTCAGATATCCATTACAGACCTGTTGAAATTTAAAACATTTGGCATACAGTAATGGATATGTTAGCAATTCAGATGGAAAACATATATATATATATTCCATATACTAAAAAATACTATCCTCCATATACTAGAAAATAGCAACTTCCATAGGCTGTCTATCATTTTCAAATTAAATACAATTCTCAACTGAGAGCCAAGAAGAAAATGCTTGCATTTAAAAGGCCTTTTCAATTACAGGAACATTCTGTATAAGGTTGGCTAATAAGACCGTCTAAAGATTTATTACAGTGCTGAAACATATTCATAAAACTGTTCACCTACAAATTTTAGATTTGCAAAATGTTCAAGATGTGATATAAAAATACACCCAAACATCAAGGAAATGCTAAGGGTGGTAAAAATCAACATGGTATTACACTGGAAATTGAAATATATCATTATTGTTATACAAACCTGTATATCGAGGGCGGAATGATTCTGTGTTCTCCTAATACCATGGAAATAAATTATCAGTATTCAAATATCAGTATTCAAATTTGCAAATTAACCCTTCAATGGACAATGCAACGTAAGTGCTTCACAATCACTTAAAATGATAAGGAGATGTTCAGTAGGCACTTTCAGCAGCAGGACCATTTCAAATTTTCAGCTTACACAAGAGTGTTGCAACTTTTTCCTAAGATATTATGCAAAGCATAGGTCATTAAAGAAAACTTAGAACCAAAATGAAAGTGATTCGGCAAAATGAGAAAAAGCATTAAATCCATTTGATCTCAAAAATAAAAAAGTCTCATGCCCTTTAGTTAGGGTAGGTGGATGCAGTAGAAGGAAACTTTACTAGATAGAGATGAGAACAGTAACCTTTAGCCAATAATTAGTGCATAAGAAAACTCTCCCAATATATAAGAAGGAAGTGGGATGCTAATTTTAATTCTTTCCATTTAGAAGCTACCAAGTATTGAATTTCTCCTAATGCTTGGAAGGTGGCCAAAACCACTTTAGCTTTTATACATTGCTCAATATATAGGGAAATCCTTTGTGAATGTGATAGGGAACCTTTACTAATTTAAGCAGGAAAGGAAGCAGTATTTCTATAAAGGATTTGTTAACCTAGAGCCATATGGTATCCTTTCATACAAAAATGCTTCATAAGGAAAAAAAAACAAACTTACTTTAAAACAAAAAAGACGTTAGGACAAGTTGATCTTTTGCCATGGTTTGTCCTGGCTACAGGGTGTTGGGAGAGGCATTAGCAACGGAACAGAAAGGTCAAGGGCAGGTGGATCAAAGCACAATCCCAGGTATAATGGCCAGGGTGGGGGAGGAGGGAAGGGAACCAAGACAAATTGTTAGGTCTGTCCTTTAATATTTTAAATAAATCCCAGCCCAAAATAACATCAGGCTACTTGTCCTAATGAATCAGGCAACTGTCCACAGCTCCATTTATAAAAACTGTTGTAGATAATCTGTGCTGGGTTTCTCCAACATGCCCTTTTATAAAGGGAGTTTTTTGCAGCTCTTCTGTTTTGCCAACTCCCACCCCACTTACTACAATTTCAAGAACTTGTTTTATCCTCAAGGGAGAATCTCATGGTATTTCAGAAATGCTAATAATCTACATTGCCCCCTTAAAGTTTGGGGTTGGGATGCCATCAATGTTAGTGATCTAAAATTAATGAGCTCAAACAGGAAGGGAAACAATCTACTGGGACAATGTGTTCTTCAGCTTGTTCCAGCACTAGGTCTTCTGTTGATTTGTGTTATGTTGGCTGCAAGCACAATAAACTGTTGCAACCAACAGCATTTGCACCTGTTGTCCTTCCTGCTTTCAGTACAAGAGTATTAGCACCACTAAACACTGCACAGGACCCGGGCCCATCATTTAATGCTTTCTTCAGAGCCATAGTTTTGCATCCCCTCTCAACCAGATCACAGATTTGTCTCTATGACACATCATTTCAACATGCCAGATTTTGAAAAATCAGACTCAACATGCCAGTTATCAGTATTTTTGAAAAATCAGACCTCCAAAATCTTTTCCGCCTTATTCATATTCCTTTGAAGAAAATTAGAGCCTGGGAAACTGCTGCTATGAATCTTCTCATCCATATCAATTTCAAATTACTGCTGTGTTTGCAGACAGTATAGAAGATTTTAACAAACATTTATGAAACCTTTGCTATGAGGTTGACTGACTGCTCCTCTGTGATAGAAAGCTGTGATATCCATGCTGTGGTGGGAGGACTCCTGCTTTATCACAAAGCTCAGAGCCCTTCCTCTGCAGGTTCCCTGCCACTCGAACAAATAACCGTTAGTAATTGCGTGCACTTCTGGCTCTGTATACACATTCATTTCAAAACACCAACTACTCATCTTCCTTCCATCACCTGAAGAATCTGATCCCTGCTCCTGCTTCTTTCCAGATGGACTCCATCTCTCACCATAATCCATTAAAGACAAGAGTGATTTTTAGTTTTAACCTTTGTCACTCATACCATCAACCCTCTCAATTACTGATGGCATTTTAAATTCTTTTCAGTTGCTTGATAATTCGCTTTTCTCTTTGATGCTATTATTTATTAACATAGCCTCAAGAGAACCTGAGAAAATCAAAACTGGCTTTGAAGGTAACATACTGCATTTGAAAGCAGAGCCAAAAGGTAAATCTTGTTTTACAACCTGTCACATTTATAATGAAATAGTTCTGATTCTGATATTAATGATGTTTGTTAATATGTTACTAATGAACAATATTTCATAGGTAAAAAGATCCCTTTACTTTTATGAGTTATGTAAATTGTGAACTTCTTCCTTCCTGTTTTGAGTACAAACATCTGAAATCCCATTTGAAATATGCAGTTGTATTTACTTCTTGTCTGAGAAATACAGCTACAGACACAAAGCTTGATATAGAGTAAATCAGATATAACTGATTTGCAGGGGTACAAATTAGATATAATTGGAGGTATGTCACCAAGATTATGCATATAAAATACAAAAATATCAGATATAATACTCTAGAAGCATATCGTTTTATTATAATCAGTGACCATCAATTCTCCTCCCACTTACACTGTTGTAAAATACAGGTAGGATTGATTTTAGCTAATATTATCCATTCTAAGGTAGTCCTTTGAACTACTTCTAGAGCCAGTCACAAGGGATAGACACCTCAAATGCAACTCATTCTACCCGAAAGCTAGATGGAGGAATTGCACTGAGAAGTACATGCATCTTTCTACTCACTACACAAGAAAGAAAGACAGTGAAGTGAATTCTAAAGCAAGATTATAGGGCTGAAAGAATGGATGTACACAGATGTTGCTGAGAGTAAACTCTTGTATTGGTTCTTTCTGTGACCTTTAAGAAAGATATGCTTTTTTTTTTTTTAGTTAAGAAGAGAGGTCACAGGACTCCCACCTCATTTCTAAAATCAATTCAATCAAAAATAAGTTAAATGCAGTCACTCCAGTTATGTTACTCCTGTTACATTACATTACAGCTGGCTTACTCCCAGGAAATTACAAACTAGATTTGGTTATGTCATGTGTTGACAGTAAAGTTCTCTGTTTAGAAAATGCTACTTCAAAATTGTTATTACAGCTTCCCTGCCCTATCAGAACACTTTTTCAGCAGAGAATTATGGTGCCCAGATTTAAACCAAACTTATTAGCCTTAGTCACCTCAAAAAAATATCACTACAAACACAATGCTTCTTGTCGTATTAACTTTACGTTGTTTAATAATAAAATGACAAGCTATGATAAGGTATTTCACATGTACATAAAAATTAGGAAAATGTTTCATTCCAAATTATAAGATGATAATCTATTTAACAAAACAGTTACTGAATCTACTTGGGAACCTGGTAAGGTGAAAACATATCCTTTAAGCCTATAGAATCATAGAATATCAAGATATTTTGTTATTCTAAAGTTGGAAGGGACCCGTAAAGGCCCATAAAGATAATCCTGCTTCTCTCCGGATTATCTAAAACTAAGCCATATGACTAAGAGCATTTTCCAGACACTTATTGAACTCTGACAGGCTTGGTGCCATCACCACTCCCCTTGGGAGCTGGGTGTTCCAGTAGACAACCACCTTCTCTGCGGTGAACCTCTAGAGAAGAACATTTTCCTGATGTCCAATCTAAACCTCCCCTGACAGTGCTTCATTCCATTTCCTTGTGTGGTCACCAGAGAGGGGTCATCACCCACCCCTCTGCTGCCCCCAATATCATCTCTTTTCTCAGATCTGCAAGCCAACATGAGTTTCACTAGGAGCTACGTTTTATTGAACCCTGTTCTATAGAGAGATTTTTCTCTAATGCTCCAGCCCTGAGGAGGAGCTCCAGAAACCTCTGTTTTACAAATTACTTTAGACTAGTAATTTAGGCTGTATTTAGGCTGTCATTATTCACTAACTGGTTAATTAATAGTAATTTGCTTCTATCCTAACTTTTGGGTACCAGATACAGGAGTTATTCAAACCACAGTCCAAAAGAAGTTCAGGGAGTTCCTTCACTATTTAATCCAGTGATTTCACAAGAACACTTCATAGAACAGATGAGATAAAACTCTGCTATCATAGAGTGAAGGCAAACTGAATCAGAAACAAAAGGGAGAAGCTAAAAGGACCTGCCCATCCAATATTACTGCACATCAACCAACTCATGCCCTAATTTTTCACTTTTTACCAATTGTCCAGAGTATTAGAGACAATGCTGAGGTGACATCCTCACCACTATGTCAATCCTCTGCCTACAAGTATAGTAATACAGGAGATGCTGCACATACATGACTGTATGTATTCTGGAAGATTTTTCATATACTAAAAAATTAGTGTAAGTTTTAATTATCTTCAACATTTTGCAAAACATATGTTATATCTGATTTTAGCATCTTTTGCTGCTCTGTGGAAGAATCTCACACTGTCTTAGCTGTAAATTAGCTTCCCTGACAGAGTCCAACAGGGGTAAAGTAGCCAATGCCTTGGTTCTTTGTAAGATGAGCAACAAACAGACCTCTGACTACTTTACATAACTGCCATAAGTGCCTTTGTGGATGATACTTTGAGTGGTGAAAACTACATATGGATAGAAGTTTTGCATTTATGCAAACAGCTCTCATTTCAGTAGCTACCACAGCACTAATTCCTCTGCACGTAACAAAGCCTTGCCGATTGCTGACTCCAGCCAGGTGGCATTTCAGTAGCAATGAGGGCATCCAATATAGCTTTAATATTTCACTACTCTAATTCAAAAACTAAATCATTTTAGTCCCAGCGCTTTTACTGCTGCCTGGTAAATTGGCCATGTTGTAGATTAGTGATCACATAGACAGACAATTTGGATAGACTAAGTGATGCTCTGCCTTACTTTACTGGTATATAGTACCTGCTATTAAATCTACATGGCAGTCTTGTTAGATTAGTTTAGCTGGAAAGAGCTGCTACTGGGCTAAATTAAGTTAGAATTTGAACCTTAAAGCATTAATGTCCATCGAATTGTACAATAAAAATTAACATGTCACTAATTCTAATATGTCTAAAATATTACTACAACAAAGTAAAGAATTATAATAATGGGAAAAGTACAAAATAAATAGCCCTGCAAATGAAAATTACTTTGCATGTATTAATCCAGCTTTGCTGTTTGGCTTTTCAGAGTCTTGTTTCAATACTGTGCTGGTGATACAGAGTAAATACGATTTTGCACTGTAAGATATTTTTGCCTGTTATGCAAATATTACATTCAAATTTAGCTCTCAGAAGTATCCCATGTATTTTCTTGACACATCCATCCTGGACATGAGAAGAAATGAAAAATGGTGTACAGTTAGTCTCCATTAACAACCCTGCTGGTAACCAAAGTAACAAACAAACAATTTTTTCACTGATCAATGCCTTTTGTAATGAAAGCATCTTGCAGAGCCATCTTTAGTACTTAACAAAATTCATCATCTAACTTAAGATTAGAGCTTTCAAGCAGTCCTGATTTTCCACAAGACTATTAGAAAGCCATACAGTCCACTCAAGTTCTGTTTTCATCTCTAAAATGTATAGTAATTTGTTATGGACTTCAGTAATAATATATCAACCAATTTTTGTTTGATTTATTTTTTATTTTGGTGCAATTCTGAACTAATATTATATTCCCAGAGTTCTCCAATTTGTTATGAACATTAATGTAAAAATCTATTTTGAAATCTATTCAAAAGCTGTGTATTACCAGAGAGCACCAACAAGGCTAAGTACAGAAGAGATTGTACAGATGAAAAAGTACTTGGATGAGATGTTATAGTCTCTGCTTCAAAAGCCACATCATTCAAACTGCAAACATTTTCTGTCCTACTGTACTGCTATGTCAGGGATAAGTCTGGAAAATTTTTATTGTTGCATCCTTTGATTAGAACTTCTCATAAACTGCTTACTTTGCTAAAAATATTCACCAGGATTTACAATATACTGCCTAAGCAGGTGAATGACCTCCAGAGTACATTGCAAAAAAAACAACCAAAAATTTCTGAGTTGCAGCAACCAAGTGGCTGATGCCAAGACCACCTCTGGACTGCTAAAAGTTTTAAGCAAACCCTATAATCTCAGTGTGTAAAAATATTGCAAGAAAAATCCCAGATTATCTCAATGAACTTGAAAATCCCCTCCTCTTTGGTTCTAGAATAGGTTTATTGGAGTGCAGAATCAGTCTCTGGGAGAAGAGCCAGATATTTATGCAGCCCTTGCATTTGAAACTGTACAACAATTAGTTTTGTGTATTTTGGAACTCATCAACTTCACAATGGTGACATTGTGGAGATCAAGGACAGGAGAGGGTGATTTTTACCTGCCCTACCATTCTTGGACAAAAGAAACATTTTAGGAGCTGCAGCACTGGCTGAATGCCTTGCAGATAAAAAGACTTTTATTGCCAATACTCTACCCTTATATGTAGAGGTGGAATTACACTGCATCAGTTTTTAAAAATCGCACTGAACAAATATATATTGAAAAACACCTGCTAATTTCTAGAACACTTTGAATTAAACAAGGAAATTCCTTCTATAACTACCAAGGAATTACTTTCCTTAGCTTCAAGAAGGTAAGAGGTATGATAACTAAACCCCATGCAAGTGGTTAATTCAATGTCTGTCTTTACAAGAGGCCTTCTGCCTCTCCATGAAAAAAAGAGCAGCTGAAGTGTTCACCTTGTGTATTTTTATTAGAAAGGGTGACAGCATAAATTTCCTGGAATTCAAGTATGGCCATTTTTGCCTCTCTGTCCAAAGCCTGTTTATACAATTTAGGGGAGGCTGGACTAGCCCAAGCCCTGCCTCAGAGACCCTGTTGCATGGTGCATCTGACTGTGTCCAGAGCAAAGACCCAATGGCCTGGAGCACAGCCAGCAGCCTGAATAAATGTCACCTAAAAGCAGCCTGGAAGACACACTCTGGGGGCTGAGTGTTCATTCACACACTGGGAAAGACTTGAGGGGCACTGGGCTTCCCTGCAGCAGGGGCAGAAGGGAGACACTTGCCAACATTTCAGGCCAGAATACTGGGAGCTGGGATCAAGCGACTCAGGTGCTCCAGTCATGAGAGCAAAGCTACTGAAAACAGTGGAGTTGGAAGGAATAACATGAAACAAGAAATGGCAATGAGCTGCAGACCTTAGAATCAGAAAGGTTCTAAGCAGAAAAGTCTAATGTTGCAGATTCTAAAAGGATATGAATAAAATATTTCAGTGCAACTAAGGACCAAAAGGAGACCGTGACTGTAATTACTGTACTACCCATTTGCAGAGGTGAACAAGAAAAACCTGGACAGATACAAGTGTTCCTCTTCACTAAATGTTTTCTGATCAATTCCCACAGTGTTATATTATTACCTTCCACATCTTAAATGAATCTAACTACTATAAGTGTATCATGCATACAACTGTAGAACTTAATTTCAGAATTATTACATCATCTATTCAAATTTTTTCAGTAGAGCATGAACTGTAAAAATTTATGCTTTGGGGATCAAATACAGTTGGCATAAAATATGTATCCAGCCTAGAGATGAAGCCATCTAGAGACAAAGGTGTATCAGGAGCCGAGTATATCCTCCCCCATTTCCCAGGGGTTTGACTGCTTGGGCCCCAGGCTTTGCAGCTGTCCAGAACCAGAACCGGTTCTGAACCTGAACAGTAAGAAGTCTAATTGGTGTGACCTTCTTGTCTCGAGATGCTTTCAAGATGAGACTCTTGTCCTTGGTCTCTGCCTAAGCTATATGGCAGCTCTACCATGCCTAGTGTGTACCAGTGACCCAGACCTTGACTTGCTGTCTTGATTTCCAGGCTTGATCTCAGACTCGATTCACCATTTCAGTCTTGTACAGTGATCTGGACTGTTGGATGCACCCTCACCCCTTGTCAGTGAGGTCACTGCCCCTACCTGCCCTGCTGCCACACCTCTCTCTCTCTCCTTCCTTTGCTGGGTAGCTCATGGTTGGACCAGATCTTCCATTACTTCCCTTGGGCGTTTGCTCCAGCAGGTCATCACCTCTGCTAAACAAAATCAAAAAAAATACATCTTTTTTAACTAGTAACTACTTATTCTTGCTGGTTTACCCCCTGAGCTGAAGAACATCAATGCCCCCTCACCGCAAGGAAGGGATTAGATGTTTTGATCTAATTGCTGTTTGATTGCCTGTTGGGATGTAAAGCAAGTTCTTGAAGTTGTGCACACTCAGACATTTCCTTTTATCTCTCAAATAATTTACAAGCCCTTTTCTACATCACTAGCTTTCCAACATGCTTATAAAACATTATGAGCAGAGCAGCACTTCCTATTTCAGTATGTGATATAGAGCACATCATACAAAGATCCTGATCTTGTCACTTTGCCTGTTTCTGTAAGTCCTCTTTGCTATGCCTTATCAAGATTGCATATTCAGATGCTTGTCCACTAAAGTGCCCCATCCTACCCACAGCAAACTGCTTTTGACAATACACTTACCCTTCCTCTTCTTTCTCAGCTCCAACCCCCTTCCTTGCCTTTTTGTTCTTATGTCAAATGTGATGAAACCCCAGTTATGCGACAGTGTGGGTTTCTCTGCCCGATGAGAGCAGGGCATTTGTGCTGTCCTTCTGTGTGGTAAATTGTCAGAATGGCAGTGTTGCTTTTAGGTGGTGAAGAATTGATGAGGCTGGTTGGGAAAACAAGCCTTGTTATAAATCTGGTTTGTTGAGGAGATAAAGATGCACACAAGGACTCTCTAATGAAAGTCAGAGAGTCCCTACTGCTGCCTCAGTACATGGAGGTGGATCAAAGTGTTTATTCCACCTCTTTTGTCAACTATAAATTTTGACCAAAAGTAACTGAGGCGCTCATTGAGATCCATTAACATATTAACTTACACACCCCTTGGGATGCAGATGAAGGAGAACACGGGATGTGTAATGCGTGTATGACCAAATGACATGTGATTTTTCTATCCTACTGGGACAGGTCAAAAATTATAGTATAAAAGGGGGGCTTTAGGGCAGAAAGGGTCGAAGGGGAAAAACATCTCTGCCTGCTCAAGGTCAGTCAACAGACTGTGTCTCTCCTCCCGAAGGGAAGCCTTTATGCGAGCTTTGCATCTCCAACTGCATTGGAGTGCAGCTGGGAATATTCATTTATACATATATAGCACTATTAGATCTTACTAATCTTTCTATGACAACACATATTAGCACTCTGTAGTTGGTGCACAATCCTGAACCTGCTTGCCTGGTGCTTCAATAAAACACACTACTCATTAATCTGGAATGTTCCTAGTCTTTACTGAATTGATCAGACCTAAAATAACGCTATAGCAGTTTTTTTCCGTGTTATTTTGCCCAGCATCAATGTAAATCCAACACACCTAGTTATCCAAAAAGGGTAGATGAGACATCCTAAGGCCAGGCAAACATTAATACCCCATTCTTTCTATAGCTTCCAAAGTGAAGTTGTATAACCAATGCAGAGATTGTCCCAAATAACTTTGTGAGACTTAACCTAGACCTGCTAATTCCAGGGTATCCATGGAAAGGTGATTCTGAAGACAGCCTAATTCCACATCTTTTGACTCCTGAAAGAGAAGAACAGGGATTTTAATGATACCATGAGGTCAGAGGAGCACTAGAGAAGGCAACCAACACACTGGGACACACACAGCTGTTAGATGGAACTGCTCACATAGGCTCTAGGGAGTTGACAGACTGGAATTTAAGTCTGCAGCTCCAAAGTGCTGACCTTATGAAGCCTGTAAGACAATTCAGATAACCATGATACACCTAGGTCACTAACAGGTTGACACTACAAGGCTTGGGCACGAAGTCTTCAAAAGCTGTAGGCAGGAGACTGCCAGAGTATGTGCTCCCTTTCCTACCTACATTATGAGCTTTTTACACAAGGATAACTGGCTTGTGTAGTGTGCTACACAAGAGATCTCGGGGCAGCTCTTAAGAGTTTCTTTTTCTTTGTACCAGAGAAGATGGAAATAGTGCTGCTGCACTAGCCCCTCATCCATGGCATAGCAGGAAAGTACCTTACCTACTAGATAGAGACAGGGATAATAGAGTTATCTACACCCATTGCCCAATATGACTTAGATTTTTGATCTCAATCATGATGAAAAATAGGTTTAAATTTTTCTTTAAAATAAAGAAGCTCGGCCTGTTTCCCTCAACTATCATCTTTCCACAATCCCTTCTACTTTATCAAAACACCCACACAATTATGCTTCAGACTGGCTTATTTCTTAATATTTCTTTCAGCCTCTTTAAGCTGTATTTCTGGATCAATGCCAGTACTAGCTGTCTTTCTAAGGAAATAAATTCAAGTCATATCACATCTTGTTCTCCTGTTTTTATTTCTCTATCATGATTTTCAGAAATATATATTTGTTTGTGACTGTTTTGAGACCTCAGTGCTCTTTTAATTTAAATCTAGCTATTGTTCATCTTTCACTGGTCTCGTAACTGCAGTTGTTCCTGCAACAGTCTTTAAGAGTTAATCAAAAAAGAACAGCCATTTAAAATTGCAAAATTCACATTGAACATTATCCTAGCAGCCTCAGCCTAAAATTTTAGGCTAGACTCAGCCTAAAATCATGATTCATGTAGTTGAAGTATTCTTAATTACTGTCAAAATTATCTTGAGTCCCTGAATTGGGAAATAGCTGATTCACTTTTGGCATGAAAGGCAAAGAAAAATCAAGATATTGCCTGCTGTTGCTCTAGCTGGCTGGCTGTGTAAGATGGCTCTAATAGTGGCAAACGTTTGTCCCAAGACCACTCTGGAGCTGACTGGCCAACTTGTCTCCCAGAAGAAGGCTCAGATGGAAGGTACCTTGTTCTCTGACTTGAGGAAGCTACTGCATTTTATCCTCACCTTTCAGGAAGGGGCAGAGCAGAGAGCAGCACATGGCCTGCAGTAGTCCCAGCCTGGCTGCTGCTCTGGGCACGTCTCGTGCACAGTTCTTGCTCCTTCACTCTACAGTTGTTGCTGTACTGCAGCACATCTTCAGCAGCCCCAGGTATTGCTCCTGATTCATCACAGTAAAGGTTGAGCCAAGAAATGTAATTATTTATTCATGTGTAAGGTACCACTATGAGCAGGAAAACAAACAATTCAGTGCCTCTGCCAGCGTTGGTTTTACTAAAATTGTTGCATGAGTTAATTTTTTTACCTCCATCCTCTCAGAGATAACCAGGTCCTTTTCTAGTCCAAAAAAGGATATAATTATTCTAGTTGGAAAAAAATCAACTTCAGTCTGTACTTGAAATTTGTGGGGGAAAACAGAAAAAAAAAGGAATTATACAGAAGGAAAAAGCATTTTCCCCTTTTTACTTAATGTCTCAGAGCCAAATACATTTCCATGTCATTTACTCATATAATAATTTCACAGGAACCGGATTTTGGGGTGGAAAGACTATTTGTGAGGAACAGGGTAAGGATGATTGTCTGTGGTAATAGCAATTATTCTCAAGATTTAATTTTCCAAGGGAGGAAGAGGTTATTAGAGACCTGTGTTTACTTTACCTACAAGTAAGGAGCAGCAAGGGCTGTACCTGGCTGCCCTTCTAGACACCATTGTTCTCCCACATTGTGCTGCCAGGGACTCACCTGCCTGTGCTGTTCTTAGCTTCTGCTATAGATAGACCCAGCCTCTCAAAGGCACATCCATTCTCCTCAGCACCATCCACTCATTTACTAAAAGCAAACCTCCTGCAAATCCAGCTCCTCAAAGGCAGCTGAGTGGTCCAGAAGAGAATTTGGCTTCAACATTTACAGACAGCAAAGGGGCATGATTGAGCAGCAAGGGGATGATTGACTGCCACCTAATCCTGCCTGTCTTCAGCCTCCAATCTCCTTCCTGCTGCCTGTGCTTTGGGCTTCAGGAAAGGGCCTGAAGGAAACCTGGACAGATGGAAATTCCCTGTTGACACTTCCTTTCTTTATATCTTTTCCTCTTAGGCTTTAGGATTAACAGGCTACATATATATTTGCACATAGGTTAATACTGTAAGGAATCATCTATATTTGATTCTGCCTCTGTGTTTGATGCACCACTTTTTTAAGCTTTAGCTTTGTTAACAACACAGGTCTTCTATTAAGTTTTCTTTAAGGCAGAAATAGCATAACAGTAATATTGCATACAGTTAAATTCTCAGTCCAGGAAACTGTATCAGAAAATACGATCCTCTAACTTTAATTCAGTCTCCCTTGGGTTGAGACTGAGAAGTTTGAGCTGAAGTACATCATTCAAACTTACAAGAAAGTGAAAATAATTATATTAAAGATTGCGTAGCTGATTTTTTTTAGCACGGACTAGACCATAAACATTTTGCACATTAGTGAGCACTTACACACTGTACCAAAAATTACCAGTTAAGAGCAAAAACCTACCCAGCCTATCCTTTCAAAGAGAGCAAAAGGCCCAGAGGCATCAAGTACTGTAAAGCCCTGAAGCTCTTTCAGTAGAGGAACAAGTAAATCCTTTGTTCTTCTCCAGATCTTTCTCTTCTCACGGATACATCTAAGGCTTTATCCCACCTGAACTTCAACGATGTTTTCAACACTATAATTTCACTGGTTACAATTCCAGTGGCTGAGCATTTCTGGAGTAAACATGCCAAATGGCTTCTGTGTGATTAATCTTGTGTGATCGCCCAGCCTCTCTGCCAGGTGAACCACATTAAAAAGACTTGAAAACGTGTCCTTTGAGCTGTGGGGTCTCTCCCACATCCCTGAAGTCTAAAAGCACCTCACAGTCAGATTTTTCCTAAGCAAGCGCAAGAGCACCCAGAGAAGAGCATAAGAGAACTTACTTCCATGACCTCTGAAGCTTGGTTATGGGACTGCCTTCTGTGGACACAGCCTCCCCATTTCAACCAGAGTTTCTTGCCCCTCCCCATACTTCCTTCAGCCTTGACTCCCATTCTGGCCACTTTGCCCACCAGTTCATTCTGCTTGTACAGAACAGGAGCCATGGTCCCTTCTGTCTCGCTACCAGAAGGACCAGCATGATCAAAACTCCGCAGCTGGGGAGGAGGTAAGAAGGCAGCTTTTGTCCCTAATGCCCACTGATGTGACTTTCTCATAGGTATATAACATGCAATATTCCCACGTTGAAGCACAGGCAAGTTAAAAATAATTCCATCACGGGAATACTACCTCATACTCATAGTGGCATTCTCCATTTTCATAGTCACATAGCACAAGATTAAAATATATCAAGATCTGTACAATGATAAAGAATGTTTCAGAGACCTTTGCCCTCCCTTTCCCTAAAGGATGGGAGGAAACCTACACACTGGTGTAATCAGGCTCTACTGGTACAGTAAACCATGTAATACAGGTACAGCTGCTGGCCTAAGGAAGCTATTCTGAAATGGCTTAAAATGAGATTTTAAAAAGAGCTGGTTTGGGGCCAGCTCTTGCCTTTATTCTGAAGAATTAACTGAATTACCTCTCTGAAACAAACATAAAGTATTCCTTTCATATATGCATTCAAAAACCTATTTTTTGCCTATTTCACAAGAACTGCCTGTGTATTTGAGCTTTCCAGTATCTTGCCCTTGAGTGAGCCATAATTTATAAAAATTCAGATTCGTGGTGGGCAAGAAAGGGAAGAGGACCCTGGGAACCAAGGGCTGCAACCCTGAGAGCTGAAAGTATTTGGCTGGTGGTTTGCAACAGATGGCTTACCTTAAACACTACATTTCCTTCCCTAAGTGTATAGAAAATGATTTAAGGCATTAGAACATGGTGTTAAATATAGCACTGATGTTCTCCTATTTAAGAACCATCTTTCCCTCCAAAATGGTGGCCTACTGCCCAAGAATTCATCATAGGACTGCTCTTCAGTGTGAGTTTAGGATTTACCAACCCATTCACCTATTTCCCTTGTGAGAGAGCTCCACATTGTGGGAGGAAAGTGCGCAGGAGCACAAGGGATGCCGAGAAGAGAAAGCATTACCCAAAATTTACTCAGCTATTTCACTAATCAGTTTTTCATGGTAAGAATGTCAGGCAAAACTCTAATCTTTCTTTTTTCAGAGGGGGTAGACTTACGATAACAATATTGTTTTATCCTGGTCTTCCCAGGCATGTTAGATGCAGCACAGAAATGGGGAAATAGAGAGCCATCCAAGTCCAACCAACTATTAAAATACAGACCCAGCCAAGCTGATGGTAAGTTTAGACGTCTTGGAATCTTAGGCACAGATCAGCATCCAGAAACAGCTAAATCTGAAGCCAATAAATGTGTTCATCTTGCTAAAGCAATGATTTACTTAGAAAGTGTGTGTATTAGATTTTCTATGCTGCCATTTCATACCTGTTTAGTTTCTCAACCCATTTTAGACTTCAAAATCTAAACAACACGCTTGCCTCTATTATTTTTAAGAGAAGTTAATAAAGGAGGTAGTGCCTATTAGTTATCTAAAATACAGGATATGAGAATCAGAATGCCATGACCTTTAAAAATGAAGTTGCTTAGTACCATAAAATTTTGTTTGCATGCCATGATTGGGTGACATTTTTTTGTGCCAATTTTGTACCTGGCAAAAACTTCAATTAAAAAAAAATTCTTCCACCCTGTTAGTGACAGTGATCAGCCCATTCTCTGTAACAATTTTTTCTCATTAGGCCAAATTCTGCCCCCACTCTGGGTGGCAGGCAATTTTTATTGTCAGAAATACCCCTTTTCACTGCCATTGCTGACCTACACATTTTCTTGCTGGTTTTGAGTCTTGCTTCTTTGCAGCTGCCAATCTAATAACCTTTTTCCTGCTCACACTATTTTCCTTTCTTTACTATTGGCAAGCCAGACATCATCTTTATCACTACCCTTTAGTCTTCCATGTTTATTCTCCATTGAAATTTAGCAAGCAATTACTCTTTCCCTCATTCCCACTCTAACACTGCAGTTTGTGCCCATCTCCTTGTCCCTTCATTGCATGTTTGGATGCTGTGTCCCTTCATTGCATGTTTGGATGCTGAAAAGCAGATGTTGAGGCAGCATCTTACAAATAAGGTGAAGTTTTATCTACAGAAAAAGCTTATACAAGTAAGGTTTGCCTCTTAGGCTGCTTAAACCGGAAATTCATATAATATTTTCTCCTAAAACTCCTAAAGGATGAGAGCTTTAAAGCTACCCACAGATCAGTTGACTTTCACAGCTATTCAGTAGCTGAGTACTATAGACCAGCAGTGGATTACAAAAGGATGGAGACCCCGTATTTTCTACCCTGGGCAATGGAGTAGTTTCCACCAACACAGTGGCCTTTCTCACCCCTTCTTTCTATCTGCATCCTGTCTCTGGGATGAAGAGTGAAGTTGGGTGACACCTGCCTTTGTGGACTCCTCCTCTTGGGCATTAGTAGCAGGGCAGAGATCCTCCAGGGGTCCAGGAATGTTCCTTTCTGATGCAGCAATCACCACTGCTGAGCAACTGGTATCTGTTGGATGGGACCCTGGGCAGGCAGTAAAGATTAGCTGCATCTGACTAGTAAATTCCTGTATCCTGAGGTTTTGCACCAGGAGATGCCAGTCCATGATGATGCCAGTAAGAAAGCCACTCAGACTCTGCAGAGTGTCATATAAAATCTAACAGTGTAATAAAGAGAGAATAGTATAGATAATTTTATGTCCCTTTAGATGCTGAAAATCCTATCATACAGCACCAATCAGGCCTCTGACACACACACAGCTCACTGTGCAGCCCCTGTGCAGGAAGAAGGTTACATCATTTTGATCATTCAACCTATTGCGGGATTTCCTTATAAGAAAATAACTATATTCATAATTTCTGCTTTCAGACAGAAAGGATGCTCACAGGAGAACTTCTTGCTGCACTGCTAGATAAGAGCAAGGACAAACAGGTGGTGTAATCACCAGCACTGAGTGGGAGTTGTTTCAGGAAGCTGGCCAAGGTTTTCCAGCAGCCAGGGGGTATGTGCCACACAGCACAAGCCTGAATGCCAACCTGTACATGCAGCAAAGCACAGACCTCGTCCCGTTCAGGTTCACTCTTACACGGATCACTAACTCCTCACTGTACAGTGGTCTGCTGGTTAGTACCACTACACCTGGGCCAACTCCAGCTGAAGGGTTCAAGGAGCTGGGGGACAAAAGTGTCTTTGGGTTCAGGGAATGTAAAGGATAGCTGGCAGGCTGCATTGTCTGCCTCTGCACACTGACCACAGCTTCCTGCAGTCTTTGGAGGCCAGCCAGGAGCAGCAGGGGGAAACATGGGGTCAAGCCCCTACACAGAGCCTGGGAGCCAGGGGATAAGCTGTTGGGGACAGCCAGCCTGGGGAGCAGGCTCCATGGCACTCCACTCCAAGCTCTGGAAGACCTGCAGTAACTGCCAGGGAGCAGCAGCAGCAGAGATGCTCTATAAGGGAAGGCAAGCCAGGAGCTGAGGGTGACCACAGTGCAGGCAGTGCCTTCTCCAACAGGGCAAGCAGTCCCTGAGCTGGGCAAGCAGGGCACAGTGGTGACTGGCAAAGGCAAGGTGGCAAATCAGGTCTCAGTCTTGGAGATACAAAGAGTTCAGGCATGTCAGGAAGCACACACTGCTATGACATAGCTCATACATGGGCCCAAGACATAGGGGAGCTCCTGCATCAAAGGGCAGAGAGTGTGGGTGGGGGTCCCTGTCAGGGCTGGTCAGTGCAAGCTGCAGGGCCCTGACAGCAGTACAGTACAGTCCTGCCGTCCCACACAGCATTCAGCTGGTGAAGAAAATAACAGCCTCGTCCATCTGGACCCCTAAGTCACCTGACATCTTTCAACTTCTCCAAGAAAGGGAAGATCTCTGCCTCATAGTAGTCTCCTTCCTGCCTCCTACCCTTCTTGTACAGGTTCAGTGATTCATAGGTTTATGATGCAATATTGCTATATCAGCATATACTTTCACTAGAGGGCCAAATTAAAATTGCATGGGAAGGCTAAATTTGGGCATTTCTTGTCTGAAACACCATTGTAAACATAATTTATGTTTAACCCACATGGGCCACCTGAACTGTCCAGACTTTCAAACTAACTGACTATGAAAATACACAGGCTAGTGTTAAGTTGTTGATTCACCTTGTAAGTATTTCTTATACTGAATAAAAATAGTTTCAGAGCAAGGACTTTGTTCATTTAACTCTAGCATATAGGTACTGGGGTCAAAGATAATGATTACTGTTACATAAAAGTTCAATAATCTATCTTGATCTCCCATTTCCTCTACATTTCACTGTAGGAAACCTATTGCAGTAATATTTAAGTGTCTGACTAGAAAAAAGATAGAAAGCATAAAGTTTCACCCTTTCAAAAACATTAATCATTGGAACACAGGTAAGCAACAAAAAATGCGTAGGGAGTAGAATAGAAGAAGAGTTTGAAGTTTGAAAAATAATCCTAGAACAAAATTCCACTTAAAAAAAAGCAGAGAGGGAGCTCTGAAAGCTCAGACAAGGAGAGGGACTCTGGCAAAATTTGAATAACAAGCAAAGACCAGCAGCCGAAATTACAGTTTTCCCAGCAGTTAGGTTTTGTACGAACGATGCAGATTGTAGTTCTTGTCATGTGATGACAGGAGATAGGCCTAAGGCTCCCTCTGTTGGAAGAAGCACCGCCGAGCACCACCCCAAAGGACAGTGGGAACTTAACAATAGCAGTGCACTGCAATATTTATACCCAAGTCACTGCTAGGAAAGTCTGACAGGCTGGACAACTGCCAGGAGGGGACAGAGAAAGTGGGGAGATGATACCTGTGATTTCCTCGGAGTGAACATCTGGTCTCCCAGGTCCCCTAGCCTTTTCCTTGGGAGCCAGACAGGCCCCTATAGAGACGTCTCCTGTGACAAAGGAGAACCCCTGTCACATATGCACACAGTGGCATTTGGGAATTCAAATGTTGTCATGCTATTTTGGAATGCAGAGAAGTGCCACTTCCTCCTCTGCAGTGTGGGAGAAGACGCACCGAGCCAGCAGTCCTCAGATTGCTTTTCTTCATCCCCCTCACCATAAGTGTGTTCTGGATTTTGGATGCTCTTCCTACAAAAGAGTTGCTTTTGGTTTGGATGGATGCAGGGTGAGTGCTGGCTGGAGTGTAGCAGGGAAGATGGCAAGCAGAGGGCAGAGGCTGAAGGGGACAAAGTAGCTCCTGACAGCCATGCTGAGAAAGGACTCAGGAGAAGGCTGTAACTGCTGCAAGCCACAGAACCGAACCAGTACCCCTGAGCAGGACAAGGAGACAATAGAAGAAGAAGGCTTTTCCCTGTCGCTCTCAAAATCCACGATTGCCTCAGTCACACTTTTTGGTGCAGTCTATCTCTCATCTAGAAGGAACCTTTTAAGCATTCTGCTCCCAGGCCATTTTCTTGCTTTCCTCCCTCCCCTGCTCATCTTTCAGCAGTTCCCCAGGGACAGGCCATCTTCTCTCACCAGGAGATGTATTCCCCAGATCCCTAATGGAGCATCCATTATCAGTTTGAGAATAGCTGTGCTGAAATGCCATGTCCTCTCAAAGATCATAAAGAGTAGCCCACAGCCCAGCATCCAATTAATTAATTAAGATGAGCAGCTTTACTGAAAAAAATTGTTGTCAGGCAGTGAGAAAACCAGGCAGGATAAGAAAAGCACACATAAAACAAAACAAAACACACACCAAAAAAAAGTGAAAGTGTTGACTCCTATTTCTTATTAATTCAAGGCCTCACAGTGCTGATGTGAAAGTTAGAAAACTGAGGAAAAAACTCAGAAGGCAGGTAGAAGACAACAGGTCGTCAAGACAGAGGATTATCCTGCTCCGAGGAGCAACAGAGACTGACGTTTTCCCACATGACTGACAATGGTGTGGCCAAGAAGAACATGTTGCCCTGGGGTGCTGAGGCTTGCATGCCAGACATGTTAGGCTTAGGTTAGGTTAGACCTAGCTCCCTTCTGTGTGCATTCACCAAGGAACAATTTCTGGGTGCTCAAAAACCTGTATACTCCTGCTTGCAATCCTCTGTGCATGGAAAATTATGCTCAAACATTAGTGAACCAGTGGAAAAGAAGGCTCACAATCCAGATGCTCAGGTGGCACTTAAGTATGCCACTTTCTTCTCACCACACTGCTGTTAGTAGGTCTGCTTGCCCAGACTTAAATAAGAAGAGCTCAGTTCTGAATCTCAGAGCCTGACTGTAATGCATTCATTTCACAGTTCACATCAGCAAGTGTTCACATGCATTTGCTTTAAGCACTACTGCAAATAGCAGGCTGTTTTCTTACTTGCTAGAAAAAATAATTTCCATCCATTTTATCTCAGCACTTCAGGATGGGGGTCATTTCCTCAAGCCACTGTGTAGTGGTAGCCCACTTTCCAGCAGCAAGGCAAGCTATGGCTTTGATTCTGCTACTACTGTTTTTCTCATTTAGATCAGTTGATGGCTTTTTGCTTTTTGAGGAAATTCTAACAGCCATGGCAAAAAGCCTTCCCTGCTCTAACCTGGCAGATGTTTCTGCACCTGTCATCATCCCTGAGTTTAACAGAAGATGTTAAAAGGGGGGGGAGGGGAAGAACAAAACAAACAGACAAAACCATGATTTATTTAAGGTCCCAAAGAGGGAAGTCTCCCAAATATTTATTTTGGGGGTTAACAAAACTGAAGTCAGCCAAACAGAGTCCAAAAGAAACATTAAGGTAGAGAATTATTCTGTTTCAGCTACTGTCTAAATCACAGACAGGAAGGAGCTTCAGGCACTCCTATTCTGTTGCTGAAGTAGCAATTATCTCCCTTTCACAGTGCTATTATGCAGGCAGTCTCATTTGAAGGAAAGATGTCTTGAAATAAAAGATTTTAAAATACTCTTTTGTTCACAGGTTCCTTTCAAAAAGTGGGATTTTTTCTGTTTCCTTTGTTAAGTGACATTTATTTGACAAAGGAATCTCATAATTTCATTGAATTCAAGATTAGATCATTAAACCTGAGACACTATTATTTGTTACAGTAATCCATGACTCTCTACCACAAGATCTCATTTCAGCAGTTCTTATCATTAACATCATAATTAAAATATTCTTTATCAGTGAAACTAGAGATGGTATGATGTACATCAAAGACCACTTTATCTCTCTGCAGTCTATACATAGGAAGACTTGCCCTGAAGGTTGATGCTGCCTGCAATATTTGCTGGACATCTCACACAGCCAGTAAACATTTCTAGGCACTTCAAAGTTAGTGACAGCTAAGCACAGGGATTCCTGTTCTCCAAGCTCATTCTGACAGTTTAGCACCTAATACCTTTTGTGCAAAAGTCAGTTGCTGTCAGGGTGCCAGTAACCACAATCTCCATATATCCTCAATAAATGTAACACTGTGACAAGTATCAGTAGAACTGTGAGAGGGACCCAACCTTTTGGAGCAAGTATTTGAGGAAAAAACATTATCAAATGAACCCTTAAGACAGATGTCTGTCAAAGAGACCCTCAAATACATAAGTAGAATAGCTGAAATAAGAAGAAACTCAATAATTCAGCTGTTCAACATCCACTGTACCTCATCTGCTAAGGACAAGAAACATAACTTCCAGTTTCACCTAGGTAGTCAGCATTCCTGTCAGCTGCTTTGCCTGAAGTCAGACCAAACTCAACCCAAACATTTTAGTCATCACTAAAACCCCAATTATGTTAGGATCCATGATGTACAACAAGGCATTAATATTGACCCATCCCATAACAGGTCCTTTAACTGTGCAAAATTACTTTTCCTATAGACCTTGACAGGATTTAGAGAAGATAGATACATTTCCCTAGAAGGTGACAATACCATTCTGACATTGCCTAATGTCACATTTAATAAATAAATATAGCCTTGTCTTATTAAAAGGTGCAGATCAGCATGTGCAATGATTGTGGCACAACACTGAACATCTGCTGAGCACAATGAGATTAACCTCATGCCAAATGTTTTCCTTCCAGCACAGGTCAATAACTACAACAGCTGCCTTTCATTACAACTCTTAAACCAGATGTTTTAAATATTAAACTCTGTTTTAAATATTAAATACTGTCCTGGTTTCTGCTGGGATAGAATTAATTGTCTTTCAAGTAGCTGGTATAGTGTTGTATTTTGAATTTATTATGAGCATAATGTTGGTAACACACAGGTTTTTTTAGTCCTTGCTAAGTAGTGTTGATACTAAGTCAAGCAATTTTCAGCATATCATGCACTGATAATAAGAAGGCTGGAGTAGCACATTAAGTTGTGTGGGGATACAGCTGGACTGGGACAGCTGCCTGAACTGGCCAGAGGGATATCCCATACCATAGGGCAACATACCCAGCATATAAACTGCTAGGGAGAGTTGGCCCAGGGTCACTGCTCGGGAAGTGACTGGACATCGGTCAGCGAGGGGTGAGCAATTGCATTGTGCAACACTTCTTCTACATATTATTGTATCATTATCATCATCATCATCGTCATCATCATTTTCTTCCTTTTCTGACCCATTAAACTGTTTTTGTCTCAACCCATGAGTTTTCTCACTTTTACTCTTCTGATTCTCTTTCCCACCCCAGCTATGTGGTTCTTCATTGCTGGATGGGGTTAAACCACAACAAATACTAAATACTGAAGTAGCTGTGTCTGCAGCTGCCCTGATCTGTAGCTACATCATGCACTGACTGGTAGACTCTCCCTAGAAGCAGTTTGCATCCGCCTATCATCATTTCTTCAGCTAGAACTCTGTTTAAGGCCATTAGCTGGGAATCCCAGCATTGTTCTCCCAGAGCAGACTGCTTCTTTGTGCTCTCAGATGTTGCAGATGTAGCTTGCTGCTGGGAAGGTACATATTTAGTAAATAGAACATATTACTATGGTGGCATACTGTAAACACTTGACACTGAATAACTGGGTCCCAGGAGCACAATGGCTTTACAGTTTGTAAATGCATGGTCAGTTGAAAGTGAAGCTTCAAGAGGAAAGCAGTTAAATAGGGGCCATTTTCATGGTATCATATTGTTTGGTTGGAAGAAAAAAAAATCCAGTTCAGATACATTGCAATGCATTTTCAGTTTTCCAACAATATTGAACATTGAAATCCCATTCAAAAGCACCCACACAAAAATAAAATTTATCATGACATTCCAGCTTTGGAATACAGGATGCACTCAAGGGTACAAAGATTGATCTCTGAACAGGCAGCTGACTGCAATATTCCCTGAGGTGTTTGCTACAAGAGATGTTTTGCTGAAGAACAATGTAGTAGAAAATCCATACATATATTGTTGGAACTACCCAGCAAGTCTGACGAGTGAGTTTACTTGATTAATAGGAGTGCCTCCAATGTTCCTCACTTGAGAGAATTTTAATTCTTCAAGACTCAAAGGTATACCCTAAAATGTAGTCTTCACTCATGGTATTCAGCAGCTGGCCATCTTAACAGGAAGAGACTTCCACCACAGGTGATTCAATGATTACTACACATTATTTAGGTATGCAGCATATGAAGCAATGAAGATCACCATGTCAAAGCTTATAACAACATACAGACAACATCTGTAACCCTGAAATGCAGGCCAGAACTCCCTTTAGCTCTAACAGAAGATTAATATCTGTTTACCTATTTAACAGACAAGGTATGGGAAAGATAGGCAAATTGTTCACATGAGAGATTGTGATAAAGCCAAGGGGACTTTAGGAGGATTGTGATGACCATGCCTTGGAAGACCAGTTCTAAAGGTTCATGCTAAAATACTGTGCTGGACTTTTACCACACTCCTAGTACAGGAGGAAATGGAGCTGGATATACATACACTGTACTCATCACATTAAGACTGTGTATTTGACTTTTGGAAATCAGCACAGAAAAGAATGTCCTGGTCAGAGTTTGCAGTTCATGTAGGTGAACTATAGCATCTGCTACAAGATTAACCAGGAAATCTCTGCTTTTCTTCTGTGTTCCCTAGTCATAGAGGATTCTAGAAGTTTCTGCAGAGCAAATATGAGCAGGCATGATGTTAATTAATGTGGATTCTCTTCAGCATGATCATGCACACGTATCAGAACTAGCTGTCTAGCTTCTGCCTGCTGCACAAAGGACAAGTTCTCTCTGAAGAGATCTGTTTTCCTTGCAGAAAACCTGAAAGGGTATGGTCTGTTTGCAGTCATCTTGCCATACTTCCTGTGTCAATAACCTCAAGTCAGTTTGCACCACCTTTTCAGGATGCTGAAGTTCTCCAAACCCCCAGAATTATGTGTGGCCACTGTCATTTAGCAGAGAAGTTGTTTTCCATGGGCAAAAGTGGCAGCAAGCCTCCATTACTCATTCAGACCAGACTTCTGGATTTGCACATCACTAACAAGCTTCCTTGCATCAGCCTTGGACCCTTTGAAAAATGAAACCACCCCTCACTTTTCTGCTTAAGACGGTACCGAGTTGTGTTGATTTGCAGCCTGTTGGCCTGTCCTTGAAGAGAGCTGATGTACGCCAAGGGCTACCTTTCTTCTTGTAACCCACAGGACAGAGATGCCACAGAAGCTTGTGTGACCTCAATATTGCAGATAGGGTATAAGGCAGCATTTCATTGCAGTCCTGGACAACCAAACTCAGACGTCAAGGCTGAGCTTAATTTTTAGTTCCAGCTCCAGAGGAGCCAGTCTTGTGGCCACTGTCAGCAGGGCAGTAGAACTCAGCAGTACAATTTCATTTCACAAAGATCACTCTGTACTTTAAAAGCCCAGATCTGGGCCCAAAGACTCAATGAAGTCCTTGTTAATAGAATAGAGAGCCAAAAAGCTGGCAGGACCCATCTTTGCAGAGCAGTACCTTTCAGCAGGTTTCCATTCATTCTCCCATCCATAGATATGGATGCCCATAGCAAATCAAGGGCTGGACTACAACAAAGGTTCAAGTCCCTTCCTTTCCAAAGAAGGACCACCTATACCAGTGATGTCTCACTTATACCAAAGCGACGTTTTATACTCCAAGCAACTGATCAAGACTCCCTATAGAGGATTTATAGGTCTTTTTCAGGCCTAGATTCAGTGGACCATTACACTGTCTTCATAAAACTGCCCTTACTTTGGTCTTTGGTTCTCAAGAGCTGGAAAAGTAGGTTTGCCACTGTCTTCTTGCTGTTAGTTTGCAGTCTCAGTTCCTACTGCTTCATTTGCTGGCACAGTGGATCTTTATAGTGCTTCTGCCAAGGAAATTTACTGCTGTTGCTTCAGGGTCTGATAGAGCTGTTGGTAAACTTCCACCCTGCTCTCCCAGCTATTTTATAAGGAGTTTCAGATTATCTTCTGGGTTCAGTTACTGTATTTCCATTCTATGCCAGATACACAATTATCTGATTTTCCTCCAGCCTTGATAAAACAGCCCAACAACTGTTTTAATTACAAAAAAAAATATTTTTTTTGTACATAAACCAAATATAAGAGGAGAATCCAAGACATTACAAAGGAAGCAATACATTCCTTTAGATTAGGCACAAATATTTTTCTTCTGCCTAAAATCAGGGAAAAAAAACATCCTAATCAGAAAACATCCATTGCCCCTGCAAAAAAATGGTGTAACCTCTACCAGCTTTGCTCACTCACTTCTAACTCCAACCTACCTCAATCACTCATCCCTTCCTTTCGACAGGAGACCAACAAAAGTCTAATAAATACTCCTCCTACCTTTTGGCTGCCCCTAAACACCCATGCTAATGGAGGGGAGCAGAGTATTTTGGAAGAAATGCCACATAAATCTGAGGTTCCTCCTATGATTTTGTGTGTTCATGAGACATCAGGCTGATATGACATCAGTGATACTGAGCATTGCAAAGTCAAACTAACCCAAAGCCTGTTATTTTGCAATGCATGATGACACAGCTTGGGCAGGAGGAATGATGCTATCACAATGAAACTCAGTCCCAGAAGACTAGATGGACCTAAGGAGTTTATATGTGGTTATATGTAATAGTGTAAAAAAGGTCATCTAATTTCCATTCAACTAATGATAACAGCTGTTTTCGTTGAGGTACTTTTATGTCTTGGTCGAAATTGTTTGTAAACTTAAAAATGCAGATATCAGGTAAATTCAGGCTCTGTTTTTCAAGATACTTGCAAATTTAATATTTATCAGCTCTTGCTTATTATTTTAGACTATGACTAATCCTTAGGAATACTACACCTATTATATGGCAAGTGCAAGAGTAACTAACTGAATAAGGCAGATAAAGTATATTTAGAATTACCTATCCAAATACATATTTTGGAAAGGCATATATGAGATTTATAAGTAGGATATTAAAATGACATGGCTGGAATGAAATAAACTGTTTTCTTGAGATCTCTGGTACCTGCTTTTTTCTTGGTTCAACCACACCAGAGAGAGATTTTGAGTATAAAAATTGGCCAGGTTTGAGCTGTGTTTAGAAACTTGCCTGATAATTAGATGCAAAGGCTGTTAAATATATATAATATTTCTCTGTGCAAGCATAAATTATTTCCTGTAATAATTTTTTTCTGTACATGTTACTAGGCTGTATATAGATCAGAAATGGATATTTATAATTAGCCTGTATTTGTCTTCACCTCTATCTTTGTTTCCAAGGGTTGCTATGGATAACTGTTCTTCCACCTCCTGTGTACTCATTTTGCAGGTCTTGTGAGTCTCACAAGGATAAATCCTCTCTTCCATCGCATTCAGTATTGATACAATGACCTGATGAAACAACCTAGGCGAAAATATGGGCACTACTGCAGTAAGTATTACATATCTTGCCATTAAACCTTAGAAAATCATATCACAGCGTTCCTGTGCTTTCCTAGGACAGCTGCCTCAAGCAGTGTAGGCAAATGAAGAAATATGCAGACAAGTGAAATATTTCCCAGAGTTTGCCTCTTCTCTATTTCCTCTATTCTCTTCTCATATTTCCTGGGAATGATAAAATATATGCTAAGAACCATGCCCAATTGTTAAAAATTACAGAAACGTCCACTTTCATTTATATTAAGCCAAGATACCATAAGTCATTTCCTTAGACGGATGTTGCCACAGGAATCCATTATGGATTGATTTATTTCAACATATATCTGGAAATGGTAAGAACTGCAGTGAGATACCTGCTACAAAATATTTCTGCTGAGCAAGGAAGATTACTTTCAGCTCAGCACTTCATCTTTGACAGACTTGAGTTCTCTCAAAGAAGAGATCTGTGGCCCTGTGATGGCCCAGCTGTATTGCTACCAGAGGGATCTCCAGCTCTTCTCTGCAATGGCAGGATGGCTTATGTTCTGCCCTCCCAGAACCTGGAAGATCCTGAATGATAGCTGAGAGAGGAGGTTCATAAATTTGAGTATCTGACCTGTGCCATTAGAAGAGAGCGAACTTTTTCCTGGACATAAATGTAGATTCTGGGATTTACTGCGGGAGTGATTATGCATCCCAGTTTTCAGGCAGTGTGTATGACTCCTGGCAGAGGCCAAGCTTTCCCAGTGTAGCCACACAGTGCCTTGCTGATTGTCCAGCTCTGCCCCTCACACTGACCTGGCCGGTGGCAGGGTGGACGGAGCCGCAGTTCCAGGTCACGGTGGGGGCTGTAATGGCAGCCTTGACTCTCGCCTGGCCCTGCCGTCGCAACACCCCACGCTTTCGGGCGGACTGGGGAGCCGACATGAATTTTAGAAACCCCACGGGAAAGCGAGAGCGCCGCAAAGCAGCGCTGCTCCCACACCGGGAACACTGGCCCGGTGGGACTCGTCTGTCCTGCAGACCATACCCCTCTGCACTTACTCTCGCATCCATCCCTCTGTCTTTCCGCATCCTTTTGCCCTGCTGTCATCCCCCTCTGCTTCCACATCCCTGTGCACGTTTCTCCCCCCGATCTCCACATCTCCCTGCACGTCGTCCCGCATCCCCTGCCCGTGGACGCTCGCAGCTCCGAGCTTCTGCTCTGTATCTCCGCACGCCGGGGACCCCCGACAGCAGCGGCAGCGGGGCCGCCTCGCCCGCCGCGGTGCCGGCGGGGAGAAGGGCGGCACGGAGCCGTGATGCCAGACCGGCCGTCGGGGCGGAGATGCCGCTGCTATGACGTCACCCTGCTGCCGTCCCCGCGCGGGACGGGCGCCAGGAGCCACGGCTGCCGCCGGTCCCCGCCCGGAGCCGCCCCCGGCGCAGCGCAGCGCAGGGCGGGTCCCGGCGCAGAGCCGCTGCCGGGAGCGCTGGGCCCGGGCAGCCGCCGCGCCTGCAGCTCTCGGCGGGGCCATGCGGATGGCGGTCGGTGCGGCAGCGGGCGAGGGGGCAGCGCAGAGCCCCGGCCCCGCCGCCGTGTCGCTGGGCTTGAGCGTGGCCGTGGTCTCCAGCCTGGTGAACGGCTCCACCTTCGTCCTGCAGAAGAAGGGGATCGTGCGGGCCCGCGGGAGAGGTAGGGGCCCGGCGCTGCGGTGGTGGCGGGTGGGAGCGCCCCTCCCGGGGCTTCCCGGCCTCCCTCCGCACCCCGCGACCCCCCGGTAACCTGCCAGGTGTGCGTGGCCTCGGCCCCGGCACCGTGCGGGACGGCTCCCCCCGCCCCGGGGCAGCCCGGCCGCCCGCGGGGCCGCTTCCTTCCCTCGCCCCGCAGCCCTTCCCCGCGCTGCGGCGGCGGCCGGCCCGGAGCGAAGGACGGGAAGTGGGGGGGCTGCCGAGGCACCCGGCCCGCCCCGCGGGGCAAGGAGGACGAGCCCTCCCGGCTCCTGTCAGAGCCTGTGTTAGGGGGGTGGCCGTGTCGCCTGGAGCGGGGGACGCCTTCCCGGTGTCTGGACTGGGGGAGCCGGCTTCAGTTTGTCACCTTAAGCGTGGTTGACATTAGAGGTCCATGACTGGGTCGAGGCGCAAGGGAGGTGATAAATGAGCGGAGAGGCGGCAGTCAGGATGTACTAGCGGCGGAGAGCAGCGAGGGGTTGTTAACATGCGCATCAGCAACAGCTTCCCGATGTATGGACAGCGCGCTGGTCTGTCACGCTGTAATACAGGGGACTTGTGTGCTGTATGCACTTCTGTCCATCCACAGGTTCCTCTTTTTCGTGTACTTGTGGGACTTTACTACTAGTTTCTGTGGCTTAGCTAGTTTCTTGCCATGAACAGCGCCAGCATATCCTGTCGCTTGTTTATTCCAGCTCTTCCACAGACACGCACAAGTTGTATCAGTCACATAGTGGTTTCCACTTTTTGAGAAGCGATAGATCAGTAACATGAAGTAATTTATTTCTTGTATTTTTCATACTGAAATCCCATGCCTCGTTATTATTTCCTGAGGTGAACATATTCAGGAACTGACTGTGCTGTCTAGAGAGTTTAGCCAAAACAAAGCTGTAAGTTCACAAGTGTGAGGATCTTCTGTATTTTATTTTGAAATTGGAACTCCCCAAAGCATGCAGCTGAACAGCATTTGCTAGTTGCATCTTCATGCTTTGAATATAGGAAAAAGCTATTTTTAAAAATTTATTTGTTTTTAGTCTCATGCTTTTATGTAATGGGAAGACTGTAAACACAGGTTGCATGAGGCCTTTGAATTTAATTGCTATGGGTAATAGCCATTTGTTTCTGTAGGTGATGGTGTCTGTGTATGAGCATGTGCCCATAGGTTCTAGTAACTCTTTTTTATGAAAAATTGTTTTTAGTGACCAGGACAAGGTATTTTCTCTGTATACATTTGACATATGTAAATATGTACATATATGTACACATACAAATAATACACAAATAAATATTTTACATATGTATGTATATATATTTGTACTTGCATTTCTAATGCCTGCTGCATCTAGCATGTTCATGGTGAATGCAGTGGAGCAAAGCAAGCTTGGAACTATGTTGCTACAACCTGGCAGCCTGATCTGAAAAGTTCGTTTTGCTTTTTCTGCAGTGACCTTACAGTTAAGGGCATCAGACAAACATTTGTTTTGCAAGCATAGTCTCCCTTTCCCTCCAAGATGACTGTAACCCATTTTGATTGTCCACAGAGAGATCACATTTGCATCATTAATAGAAGTCTTTTTTTTTGTAAGGGAAACAATGAGCAAACACAAGAGAAAGAAATAACTTTGCATCCCAAGGCAGCTGGAGGAAGTTTTGATTTTAAGTCGCCTTATTCCTGAAGAGCTTTCAATGGAGCACTGGGTTAAGTGAGTGCTAGCAGCTGTAAAACTTCCTGTTTTGAAGATATTACTGGTGCTTGTGCATCTTGCTGAGCATTTCATAGTACTTTCTATTGGCATGCTCATTGAGGAGGTATCTAGGAAAATACCCCAGGTCCTCTCTATTTTGTGTTACGAAGTAGTGGGGTTCAATCTAGCAGCTGGAGCTGTGAGTCCGAGATGGCCAGTGTCAGATGATGTCTTTTTTCCATTGTCTTCAGCAGGTGTTGTATAATTAACAAGGAGGCACTCATGTCTCTTCTGTCTTCTCTCTTGAATCAATAATATAGTATTGATGTAATTAGCAATCCTTGTCTAGTTAGAAACAGCAGTGGGTGACAAATATTTTGCAAACTTACCTTACTTGAGTCAATATTTTCTATAATTTCTGCCCCCAACAGTGTTTTTATTTTATATGCAATAACAAAAGTCTAAAAAATTACTCCACCCACTCTAAAGCTGGCCATTTTCATTAGTCATTTTTCATCTCTTTTCAATTGTATAGTGTGATTTCCAAACACTTAATACTTTATATGTCTCCAGAGTTAGTGATGACTGTGTTTTTCTTCCATTTGGGATTTCAGAGTAGGTACAATATTGCCTACTGCTCCAGCAGCTTTTGAGAGGGCATCTTCCCAAAGAATGCAGAGATGTATTGCTAGAAAGAGGAGCAAAACATAGGAGCATAACTTGATGCCAAGGTTGTGCTTAGAGAATGCCATTCTTTAGTTTAGGAAGTGGTCATGAGCCTTGATGTTCTACAGAAGCAGAACTTACGTGGTGCACAGGCTCCACCTATGCACATCCCAAGGCAAGAGCCTTCTGGCAGTGAAAATTATCATCCTCCAGCTTGGGAGGCACTAAGGACAGTACAGAGTTTTTACTCCTCTCTGAAACGGGGAACTTTGTCAGGAATTCAGAGGATTCAGCTGTAGCACTTTCCAATGCTTAAATGCAGGAGGATCAGGCAACACTATGGTCATGCCAAACCTGTGTGCCAAAACAATTTCTCGGCTACAATTTTTCCAGTACAATTTCACCAAGGTTGTATTAGCAGACCTACTGAGCCAAATCATGTTCTGTTTCCATAGGTTTCCAGTTCTCCTAGAAGTGGTTGTAGCTTGTATGTTTAAATGCCACCCTCAGAACCATTTGGTGACATTTTAGATGCTTTTCTACACAATACTGTATTAGTGTCACATAGGTACTTCAAACTGCAAACCAGAACTTCTGACTAACACATCATCTTAAAAAGGTCTTACTTGGAAACATAAGCCAAATCCAAAATTGTTCTCTCTCTTTTTTTTCTTTTTTTTACCTCACATTCAGTTGCCTTGAGGAATAGGGTTAAGATGAAGGTCCTTAATAACTGAGACTGTTGGTTCATAGTTCCAATATTCTAATACATTTTCCTATACTTCCAGGTACTTCATACTTAACTGATATAGTATGGTGGTCGGGCACTATTGCAAGTAAGTATCTTAAAAGGTTGGAATTTTTTTTTTTTTTAAGAGAATTTTGCTTAGATGGTGATATGAGACATCAGGAAATCCGTGTTTTCATCTTGAATATCATCTTCACTTGTCATGAAATTCCCATCCCTAGAAATACTGCACTTTTAGTAAACTTCTACCATGGCTACCATGCCTGGTGGTGTTTGCAAAGGCAAAGAGCTGGTACAAACATGAGTCAGACATCTTTCCACGTTTCCAAACCATTTGGTACTTGCAGCCCTTGGCAGCCACACACTGCTCTGACTCTGGGTTCCTGCATGGTTTGTGTCTGTGCATTGCACTGGCCTGCTCAGTTTTTAATAAAAGTCAAAGCTGAATTAAAAATTGTCTCTCTGCACACAAAAGGGCTCATTGAGCACGTTATGTTTTACATCAGAAAGCATTTAACCAGCCTCAGTTAAAAAAAAAACAAAACAAAACCTCTTTTGGTTTCTAGTTCAACAGATACAGTTTCAGTTTTGCTTTTAATCTACAAGATTAATGCAAAGCCTTCTGTGGTGCTGATATGAGATCAGTGTAATTTTCCCCTTAATATCTTTGTAAATTCTGCTAACACCAAGTTCATTCTCTGATGTGAATCTGGAGCATGAGGAGCAACTAGCTTTCTCCTCTTACACATCAGCCCGAGTTCTACCCACAGGCTTAGAATCATACCCCACTTTTAGACTCTAATGCAGCCTTTTGTAAATTATTTGGAAAGTTCTGATGCTGTTTCTGAGAAGTATATGAGTCCAGTTGTGCCCTTGGTTTTGTGGTAGCAAGGTAAGTCTCTGATTCTTGGTTTTGTTGTCTTAAAACTATGCAAAAGGAATAAAAACTGATAGATCCCATTGAAGGACAAAGTTCACAGGAAGTGTAGAAGCAGACAGAGCTTCAGAAGAAAGTTCTCAGCTAATTTAACCTGAGTTTAAGTATTTCTTTGTCAGCTTCCACTCCTGACAGGATCACTACTGCCTAAGTAGAAGTAAATCTATGCATCAGCCACTGTTGTTTATCATTCCTGAGGCTCCCATTTGTAATCTCTGAGCAGGAGGAGTTAAAATAAGGGAGGTTTTATTACAGGAGTTATCTTGGTGAATCAGAGAAAACAATTTCATGCTTAAAAGAGCTGACTGAATTGAATGAAGGCAAAACAGCTGAAGGGAATGGTATCAGTTGGCTTTTTTCCAGTAGCTAGATGCAGGTATTTAAAAGCAAAACCTCAGTAGCTTTACTGAAGAAGTGATCAAGAAGAATTTTTTTGTGGATATTACAGACTCAGAATGGCAGCACAGTCACAAACAGCAATAGCAAGGGCCAGGTAGGCACCTATGGGATGCAGAGAAAGGTGCTACTTGGGGAAAGGTGTTACTTGTGGAATTAGCAATATCCCCGCTTATCTGGGTGAAATGATAACAGCTACGTAATTTTCTAAAGCAGAGAATTTGGAGTTTGGACGACTAACAAAATCCACATAAACTCTTATCAACTTGTTCTCATGGTATTTGTTCAGATGGTGAGTAAGTGTTTCTGTGTTGGCATGCTGACTCAGCATAATGCTGCCCAACTGTTTGGGGGCCCTGGGATCCACTGGATTACTGAAGACTTCAAAGGAAGGGCTGTAGATTCTGCTAAGGGATTTTACCTCACTCTGTAGTCAAAAGAGTGATTGCAGCATGTGTACAGGTATTTCAATGAGCATTAAACTAATTAATTGGCTAATTAATTATTTTCAGTGCAGGTTTTGATAGCAGCATAGATGCAGCTGGTTCTTATCGTGAAAACATCTGCATTGGTGTTTTATTGCAGATGGGGAACACATGTGAAGCTAATCTCCTGTTGTCACCACAGATTGGGCTGTATTTCACTTTTCATAGCAGAGCTGGAGCTCCTGGCCTGGTCTTTAAGATGAAACTAGGTTGGAAAATGAATTCTAGGAACATACTTAATGTATGTGAGCTGCAAATAGACATTAAGTTAGCAGGAGTAGGCTGAAGTTAGTCTGAAATAAACCCCCTGACATGCCTAGAATAGATACCTTTTGCTGTACAGGTCTACTCCTGGTCTCCTTGCTAATGGAGACATGCCAGTGCACATCAGGTTTTGTATTGCAGTAACTCCGAGGGTACTGGTACTTGTTTATCAAATTTAAAGCTTGGTGTGCCTTCAAGAATGGAAGTCAGGTCTTGACTAACAGCATTGATGTATCTGATGAGGAATTTCTGTTCAGAGGGGACTGGATAGGTTGGCAGCAAAGATCCTTATCATCAGGTAGATGGTAACAATTACTGAGATCCTTTTTTTAATTGGTGTTAACTAGTCCTGGTCTGTCATTTGTAGTGGTAAGGGACTGTTACTATTACTCCGTGGTGGTATGGAAAACCTCCAGTAAGTTTAGGTGCCTTACAATATGTTCCATTTGACTGAAGCTTCAGAGACCTACTTTGTGGATTGATGTTGGTGCCATCTGTTAAGAGTTCTTCCAACAGAAAGTTAAGACACCTGACCTCCAAAAAAAGCAACCTTTTGTCAGAGTCATTTGGAAATGTATGTAATCTGCAGAAATGCAGAGTGCCAGCTGTGCACCATTCTCCATCAAAGATCTGCCCCAATGCCTTTAGATGCCTTGAAGATAATGCCAGAGTTGCCACATGTATCTCAAAACAACCTGAGGCTGATAACCAAGTTACTCTGTTCCCAGGGACAAGGCAACCACCACTGTCTCTTGTGCCTTGGAAATGCTGCTCATCAACTTCTCCAGCTCACTCCTGCACACAGGGAAAGCCTCAGTGAATTTAATTAGTATAATTTTGCCACACTCTGCAGTTTTGCAGGTTTGTTTGTCTCCTTCATATTTCCTGTAGCTTACACAGGTCTTCAGCTCTACTAATAATGTGAGCTAAATTGGTAAATTAATTAATGTTTGCACAGTGCTTTGCAGATGTAAAAAATTGGATGATACTAACGATATTTGATAGTTGAGGGCAGTGCCAGCCTGAGCATAAAGACATCTTGGATTCTTGAAATGTTTTTAAATGCTTATAATGGCTTTTAACAGCAAATGGAAATTTGAGCTGTATGTAATCTGTTCTCAAGCTTCTTGCCAGTTACCACAGACCTGGTAACTATGAAAGTATGTTGACCTATTATAAACTTGCCAGCGCTTGCAAAACCATCCAGCTTTTCTTTTTTAGCCAAAAACTTGAACACATGAACTGTTATCACAGCTGTGATGTGCAATACTGTGGTATATCTTGGAATTCGGTTTTACTGGAGGAAAGAAAAATAAGGTTGAGGCTGGTACTGTGGCTTCTTTTTACAGTGGTCGGATGTTACATAGCATTGTGAAAATTTGATGTAGTGTGTTGAAGAGCCCTTATGCATGTGCTTAGTATTTCATTAGAAGGTTCCTCAGCACTGTCTTTATTTTCCCCCCAAAAAGTAACACTGCTGTTGGGAACTATAATCAAGTACATTTGTTTTACATGAATGCACGTTCTAAAGATGAAACCATGGATTATATATACTTTTACCCCTCCTCATACAAATATTTGAGTATAATGCTGAGATATTTGAGTATAATCCACAAGTGTTTCTAATTCATATTTGTATTTATATTTAACTAAGAGAAGTTACAAATGAGATTATTTACTGTGCCCACTTGGATAGTCTTGTGTGGCAAATATAAATCCTGTATTAAGAAACAAAAAACTATAGAAAAATACCAGCCATTTTGTTTAAGTGCAAAATTAACAGAACTAAGCGAATTGTAACATCTGTTTTCCAGTTAGGTCAGTCTTTCCTGGACAGTATTGGGCAAGTTTTGATTACTTATTTTTACAAAGGGGTTTAAAGGCTTATTTCTGGTTCTCTTGACAGTGGCACTCGGTCAAATAGGGAATTTCTTGGCCTACACTGCAGTCCCAACCGTGCTAGTGACGCCCTTGGGAGCTCTTGGCGTTCCATTTGGGTAAGAGTGTGCTTTTCTTGTTCTTATCTGGATCTCATTACTAAATAAAATATCAGATGGACTCAGTGCTCACTGAAGGTCCGCTGAGAAATGTCAGGCTTCTGGCTGTTCATGATGTGTTATAATGTCACCTATTCCTGTTTTTCCCAGGAAAGCTGGGCTGGGAGGAGGCAGTGGTGAAGAAGGGTTTTCCTGAGTATCTTCTGCTTTAGCTATCACTATGATTTGGAACAGATAAACTTTTTTTTTCCTCCCTTCTCTGTGTTTGCTCTGGACTCTTCTGCCTATTCTTTTATTCACAGTTCCCTTACTATGTAGATCTTTCCTTCTGTCTCACAGTCTTTACCCTGCTATCCACAGCCCACATGTGTTTATTGATGCTGATTTTCATTTCATTGGATTTGGCCCCTTTCCAAATCAAGGGAGTTCTGTGCATATGCATGCCCCCAGCTTCTTAGAAGTTATGTTTGTGGGAAGCACAGACAAGGCAGTGAGTTTAGGGAGTTTAATATGCAACTAATGTTTTGTGAATAGATGAACTACAGTTGTGGAACTACTGCAGTGAAAAAGCACAACTCTTTAAAAACAAAGCTGTGCATTGCCTCGAGATTTTTCTGTTGCCTGCTGAACTGTGACTGCATTGGTCATCTGCTTCAGAGTGTAGATGGCATTGCTTCATGTCTGTCTTTAGTTCTATCACTATGAAACACACTGATGGTGCTCTAAGTGCCACCTGTTATTTTATCCTAGGTCACATATTTTTGCTTACTTTGGTCAGCTACATGTCTGAGCCACGTCCTGGGATCTTTGTAACCAAAGGTCACTTTTATCTCATGACTGCTAAGCACCTATAAAATGGGGCTTTGTGACAGATCACCAATGTGGTAATGGGTAGATATCTGCCTTGGGGTCAGATGTCTGGATTGGAGGGTTTCGGTTGTTTTGGGGGCAGTTTTGAGGGGGTGATGTGGTTTTGGGTTTTGGGGTGTTACGGCTAGGAGTTTTGTTGGGGTTTGTGTCTTGTTTTGTTGTATTTTGGGTTTTTTTTCCTGAGGTGAGGTGTCAAGGATTGAGAAAAACTGCAAATGGATGAATCTTTCCTCAGATAAGTCAGAAATACGTTTTGAGAATTCATCAACATTTGATAGTATTCCTTTAAAAGGGAAATTCACATGGCACAGCACTGTTAGAACATTATTAACAGAATGTAGTCAAACTTCTATTTTTCTTCCTCTTTGTCAAAGGTCTATCTTAGCTTCTTACTTACTGAAAGAGAAACTGAACATTCTTGGCAAGCTGGGGTGTTTGCTGAGCTGCGCTGGGTCTGTTGTTCTCATTATCCATTCCCCGAAGTCTGAGAGTGTAACGACTCAGGCTGAGCTTGAAGAGAAGCTTACAAATCCAGGTAGTTTGTTTTTTCATTCATTCATAATGATTTTCTGAGTTGAGCAAGAGCATGCTTGAGGAAGAGGCTTGCCACTTCTAACAGGTAGGCAAATTGACTTGTGAAGAAATCATGACATGCCAGAGGCAAACCAGTACAGGTTTTGTGTAAGAAAACTATGCCCTGCTCTACGTAGAACTTGTCGTATTTATTGGGACATGTGTGCAGAAAGGAAAACATGGATACTTTTGAAAACAGTATCCTGCACAGCAAGCTCAGAACAATGGCCAGTTGAACTTGTAATTTTATAACATTATGAAAAAGTGTATCTTGCTATTTAGAGAAGAAAAGTATAAATCTAGGATCTCAATTGAAGTTGTTTTATACAGAACAAAAACATACTGACTTTCTTCTGTCCTTTATTTCTCCACGGTTTTTTAATTAAAAGTTTATACTAAGTACCAGTTATGTTCCCAGATTTCTTTGCACAATAAAGGTATGTAGAAATAGGCTGTTGAGACATATGCTGAAATGCCTGTTCTGTCTCACCAGCTGCTGGAGGATACATATTGGTGCTAATATGTTCCAGGCCCATTTTTATTTTTCTAGCTTAAGAGCTAAACTGCTACCTGTTGTTTTTCTTGCATTTGCTTTAAGCGAGAGAAACTCAAACATAATAACATCAGCTGTTCAAAAAATCTGCGCACTAAGAAAAGAAAACAAATGCCTTGGTCTAAATTTACCATTTAAATCTGAACAAAGGGAATTAGCTATATATTTCTTTAAAACTCTAAAGCATGAAATGTTTTTCACTGCTCTTATCTGTGTACTGATTGTATAATGTAAATGCTATGGCCTCATGTTTGTTCTGTCCCTACTCATCTTACTCTCCTTAGTGGGACCTAGCTTTATGTTTAAGCTCTTTCCTGGATCCACACACTGCCTTAATGAGCCTTTTATGAATCGGGTGCTATCCCTCTGTCTGTCATAGTAGACTTAAAGGAGTATTGTCCTGGTGGAAAAGAGAATAAGATTTAAAAAAACCATCTGAAATCCATTACAAACATGCAACAGTTTGTGTCATTTTCTACATGACTATTTGTTTTTCCCAAAGAATGTGACAACATCTTCAGTCATGGATGCCAATATTTTTGGAAGCTCAGTGATTTGGATCTATATTCAATAGCAAATCTTAATTGTGATGTATACCTGAAGTTCACTGCTAGGACATGATTTTCTTGCTAAAATCTTTACAAGACCAGGAGTTCTCACATTGATATTTTCTTGTTTTCTTTTTGTTTTCCAGTTTTCGTGGGTTATCTCTGCATAGTGCTGCTAATGCTGCTTCTGCTTATCTTCTGGATAGCTCCAGCTCATGGACCTACTAATATTATGGTTTACATCAGTATTTGCTCTCTGTTGGGCAGTTTCACTGTTCCCAGCACAAAAGGCATTGGGCTGGCTGCTCAAGATATCTTTCACAATAACCCATCAAGTCAGAGGGCTCTGTACCTCTGTCTGGTACTTCTGGCAGTATTAGGATGTAGCATTATCATTCAGTTCAGATACATCAATAAGGCACTGGAGTGTTTTGACTCCTCTGTGTTTGGTGCCATCTACTATGTTGTATTTACCACCTTAGTCCTGCTGGCTTCAGCCATCCTTTTCAGGGAATGGAGTAATGTAGGAGTTGTAGATTTTTTGGGAATGGCTTGTGGATTCACCACAGTATCTATTGGAATTGTTCTTATACAAGTCTTCAAGGAATTCAACTTCAATATTGGAGATTTAAACAAACCTAACATGAAGACAGATTAAAATATTTTTGAGGGGAAACTGGATGGCTCAGGGAAGGATGCAGAGCTGTTCATTTCTAGGGTACTGTTTCAAATAGGGTTCAGGTTGGTAACTACTTTTTGACAATTTGGTGGCCTATGTGAAATGAATTGGGGGCCTCCATCCAGTTTCAAAGGAGCAGCTGTCCATGTAACCCAGTCAACACAATAAATGACCTTAATTGGAACTACTGATTGAGTCAGCATAGAGACCGATGTATTTCCTCACTGTAAAAGCTAGTCCATCAGAAAAGCTCTGTGAATATTCTGACAGACCTGTATGAAAGCTTGTATTGTGTCTTCTGAGATACCATTTCTGTGGGCAGAGGACATCAGTTTCTAATGCACTCAATCTGATGCCTTTCATCATAAGTGATGTATACCTTAAAATAAGGGGGGGAAAGTAAGTGGAACAATTTGTGAATCTCAGTATAGCAATGTCTTCACCGTCAAGGTTGTGAATTCTAAGACAAATGTTGGTTGGATCATGGACTGCAGATTTGTTCTTTTTGGTGACTGTCTTGGCAACTTCGTCTGCTGTGCGGTGAAGACACAGGAGTTTTAAATTAAAGTCTTTATACAGAGCAGGGGACCCTTAAATATCTTTCACTAATTACTTATCAGCTCATGGTAGTGTCCAGTATGCTTTTTTCTTTGTAACTTACACACGTTAAGACTTACTGCATTCATCTGAGAGTTTTTAATTGGGAGCAGGTAGAAAGACTGCAAAGGATGTAGAAATGTTGCACAGACTCATTGCCTACATGGTGGCTTGTTTGTAAGCAGCTCAGAAGTGTTTCAGTGCCTTTGCAATCAAAAAATACTGCATAATTGTAGATGTATTTAATTCAGATGGCCTGTATCAGTTTAATAATTCAATTTCACTGTCTACAATATTGGACTATATTCAAATTCTAAACATATAAATCATCTAGAAGGACCGTATGTTTTTGGAAGAATTTACAAACCTGAACTGAAACCCCTGGATGCCTTGACAGCTTCTGAAAATCTTGTAGTCCTTCTGGGAAGAGGAGGAGTGTTGAAATCAGTCCAGCATACCTTTATTTTAGTTTAGTGACTAAATGCAGGAGACCATTTTGTGAAACCACTAATAAATAGGGACCACAAAAAACAAAGAAATTTAAGAGAGAGAAGAGCATGAGATTTCTCATAGCTCAAAAAAGATGGTCTGATGCTCTTGTAATGTGGAAAAAGGAGGTTAAAGACTGAAAAAACTGAAGCATTCAGAGAGCTGAGTTTTAGGTAACTGACAGGGACATACATTCAGATCAGTAATTCATAGACCTGTGTGAATGGTTCAGTTGTAATATTTTGACAAGTAGTACAGACAGCTTCAGCTATGATGGGGATGGCTCTGAACAGTTCAGTTTAAACCATTTAGACCATATTGATATGTTAAAGAATGAAATAGTTAATTTCATGTTCTACTTATATTTGGTAGCTAAAGCATCATGAATCAAAAAAGTTGAAAGCTTGAAAAGCAATGAATGTTTGTTTCCATTAAGTACAAAAATGGAAGAGTACAGTGGAACTCAACATCTCTAGATCAGAACGTCTCCTAAGAAAAACAGAAAATCCCAGTGTGATTACAAGACAGTATTTGAGAGAATTCACACCACTTTATCAAGAAATCATAAATGTAGCTTTGTAGCTGCCTGACAGGAACATGGGCATTGATTAGTGGGGAGTAATACTGTCTGTTCTTGTGATGTTTTTTGTTGACCTGAATTGATGTTTCCTTAAAACTCAGCCTCCATTTTCATTTAAAATGAATGCTATAAGCCCCACTAATGGCAGCAGTCATCACGAAAGTGAATCTAAGAGATTTAGTATTCTGAAGGGACTGTTCTGAGGGAGTAAGAGCCCTACTATGTTATTTGCAGAACTCTGTATTGCAGGGGAATGGCTCTGAGTTGGCAGAAATGTGCATTGTTACAGGCCAGCACACAGTAACTGGGTATCTTAGTGGAATAGAATAGCACTAGGAGAGAAAAGACCATGGATTTTCAAATATTATGCAAGGTTTTTAGAAAGTTTGAGAATTGTAGATGAGAGTAATTGGGCTATGAAATCTGTTTAAACTGGCCTCTGTCCATTATTGATTGGAAGATGGTGTCTTGGTTCTCAGCAAACAGTTATATTTTGTCATATTAATTTCCTTTTCTTTGATTGAACCTGGAATTAATTGCACATAGGGGTACTGCACTGTACTAACCTACCTTTTAAAACAATGTTATCTGTTTTCTGAAGCAGTCAAGTTGTGTTTTCAAAATTCAGCTTCAGAGTTCATGAGTTGTATGTTCATTCTGTATTAGCCTTTAGTCTCTGAAGACTTCGGTGAATATCTTTAGGTCAGAATGGAAATGATTGTGGTCTCATCTTATTCCTCCTTTGGCCATATTTGTTTGTCTTGGTTGGTTTTGGAATTTTTAATTATTTATAAAGTGCCTGTCTAGTATGTTAGATGCATATGCAAATTATTAGTGAATGCTAGAATTCAAAATAACTTGATTGCCCTGTCTAAACCTTGACATTTTCTGCACCACACAGAGTTTACTTGGTAAGTGCTCACTATGCAGAGGAAGAATGAAGTAGCAACAGTGTTCTGCAGTCCTCTGACCATCGTTACCACTGACAAATGTCAGCATAGTTTTCTTCTCTTCTCCCCAGCTGCTCCTCATCTGTGATGAGCTTTCTAGAAATGTCTAGTTAACCTTGATGTTTAAAACAGAGATGTCAAAAGCCAGCACATAAGGTGAAAGAAATTCTCGTGGCCTTGCACATCATTTGTATCTGCAGCCTTTTACTTCTTGAATGCTAAGTAACTGAAAGCTTTATTTTTGCTACTTTGTTCAGTGTGTAGCAGTGTTCCTTCAAGTTCTGCTGTACCTGGATCTGGTTCAGTTCTAACTTTAGAAATGTATTAGCATTTTCTGTTGTCACTGTTGATATGATTCTTTCCCCCTCCATCCCACGCCCTCCTCTTTCTAGGTGTCCTACCTTTTTTAGTCCCGTTGCTTTTCTGATTTAAAAGGAGGCACTGTTGAAGTTCAATTTTAGCTGTTCCCCCTTTTTTTCCCACCCCTTTGACAAGTAAGCACTTTGAATAACACAGATATCTGAGTTCCATCATCTCAGGGAGCAAATGTGCACAGTTGTCTCCTGAGCTCTGGCGTCCCTCATGGGTCTGCCCTTTTCATGTTCTCCTTGTGTTATGTCCATTGATAGCTGCGAGCCAGATGACTTCAGTTCTGATTCCAAAGTAGAAGTGGGAGAGGCTACACATACCAAAAGTGGACTCATTACAGTAGTGGAATGCATTTGAATTACGTTCAAATCCATATGAAAGGCGCTTCACTCCATATGTCTGACTTCTGTTATACTTGTCAAATGTATTTACTAGGTACTCACTTGAGGATAGCTCTTTGATCATTATCCCTTCAGTGTATGGAGGATTTGCATTTGTCAGTCACAATCTCTATTAGGTGTCAAACACAGAAGTCCCTCAAATGTTCAGTAGAAGAATAGAAACCTTTTTGATACAACCAAAAACCCACATTTGTTACACCTTAAATACTTCTGTAAAAAAGAAAAATATCTAAACAAGTTATCTGCTGTATTGACTTTCCAGGATTCTGTATGTGTAAATAGAGCCTATTTATTAGTGAGCTGCAACTAACATTAATAAGAACCTGTCATATCACACTTTGACAAGTGAGGCTTCCTATTAATAATATTGATTTATATTGGAACATATGTATTTTTCTGAAGTAACTAGCACTGAAAAATGGAAACACTGGATTAAGTTGTCGAAACACTAGAAAGTGAGGTTTAGCTTTCATTTTATTTTTAAAAAATGCACGGTTTGTATTTGAAGAAATTTAGGGTTAATAAGTAGGGGGTGCTTTAAATGGGAAGTTGTTTGCACATTGTACCCCCCTCCCATTGTTGTTTCATAAATAGACATCAAGGATTCTACAGATATTCCTTGGTTGTCTTGAGATGGTGTAACTGCTGAAGTTTTACTGTTAAATCAAGCGTTATCAAATGTGTATCTATTACCTGTTATATTTGTAATAATTCTTTGGTGCTATCTGTGGGCTTACAGAATGCAGAATTTTAGTGTGTCTTGTGTTAGGCACCAATGTTGTCAACAGTTGTCATTACGAGTGCCCAAGTGTATCAGACAGGAGTGTTGAAATGTTACAGATTAAGAAATCTTTTTTTTAAAGCTGCAAAGAAGTTTGGAGTTTCTTTATTGTTTGTGGTTGTGCTGGGTCCTCCCATGTCCACACCCCTCCCTAGACAGTTGCTCTATAGAGTGGAAAATGTTACACAAAAGGGATACTTTTAAGTCAATTTTTTTTCAACTGTGGAACTTTCTCTTCTTTTTATTTTATTTTATTTTTTTTTCCTGGTATGTAAAAAGTAGTTCTAATGGGATACGGGGAAAAGGTAGTTGGCAACAAAAATACAATGTCAGGTTTGGTTGCTTCAATGCTCTTGCAACATAGTTACTACAGATTACATAAAAATGGTTTATTTTATTAGCTTCCAAATAATGTATATATAGATTTGTTAATGGCTTACAAGTCAAGCTTACTCTCTTTGCTTTTTAAAAAATAGTTATAGGCATGTTGTATTTGCCTTGTGTAAATTATAAAAGGCTATTAAGTTTTCTGATAACTAATATATTTATTAACCTGTATTGTTTTAAAATAAATGATTTATTTCTAGCTCAATGCTTGGTTTGTGACTCATCTTTATCAAATGGGGTGGGGAAGAAATCAAGTTTCCCACACACTTAGCTGCTTCACAGGCTAATTCCAATTCATAAGCCTAAACTATTTCCATTACCCTTTCATAAAATAGCAGCTTTGCTTTTTATCAGAAAAAGCATGGGTACAGATCAGTTGGCCCACAAAGGGCTCAGCTGTCCTGTACCAGTATCTATCAGCAGGCTGTAGTCTTAATGGCTTCATTGGACTGAAGTTCGCTCGCAAGTAGGATGAAGACTTCTCTGGCAGAAATGTTTGCTGGGGCTTGAATCACTTCAAACTGTCTTCAGGGTTATCTTGTGCTCTGTTCCTGCATTGCTGCACTCTGGTTACTTGCTAGAGCTTTTATTTCAAGATTTACTGCTCCACAGTTGGGTGTGCATCAAGTGGCAACAGCTAGAAAGAAGTCTGTGTCACCAGTCTAATTTACTGTCTGTCATAATAGCTTTCTGTAGAAAGAGTTGCTTGGAAAATTACAGTGACTGCCCATCTCATTCTTCATCTGAAGTTCCTAGCCCCTTGTGTCAGGTACTGGCAAATACATAACTTAGAGTCTGTGTGTGTGTGCGTGCATGCTAGATTTTAGTTGGCTGGGTTTTTTTTTAATGGTGGGATTTATGATTAAGAACTGTTTCATTCTATGTATTTGTGGTTTAGGGGACTGTGTTGGTTTAACACAGCCTGGTTTTTGGTGGGGACAGGAGAAAAGCTGCTCGAAACTTCGATGTCCAGCACAGAGCCAATCACTGAAGGCTCTGACAATGGGCAGGTTGCTAGCCCAATTATACAATTTGGTAACGCTTCTGTGATGGCATATTTAAGAAAGGAAAAACCGCGGGAAGTTCTCTCTCTTCTTCTCCTGAGGGGTGGTGAGGTGGCCACCAGGGCCCATCCCAGCAGAGGCCCGCCGGGGCCTTTCCGAGACTGGGACCGCACGGCCAGGGCTCTCCTGAGGCCGGAGCCGCCCATGCGGTGCCGGTGAGGACCACACAGCCATCAGCAAGAGACATGGCGAGCAATTCCTCAATGCGGAGCCCAGACGAGATCAACCTGTCAACTGCAACTTACAGACACCAACTTTCTTCCAAGTCAGAGGAAAAGGAAAAGTAAGGACACGTGAGGAGAACCAACACTACAGCACTGAAGTCAGCGAAAAGAAAGGGAGGAGGTGCTCCAAGCTCCGGAGCTGGGATTCTCCTGCGAGCCATGGTGAAGACTGTAATAAAACAGTTTCCCTGTGATTCATGAGGTGCATGGGGGGTGCAGATATCCACACGCAGCCCATGAAGAAGAGTAGTCATGCTGGAGTGTGTGGATGCTGAAAAGCTGTAATCTAATGAGGAACTCGAGATGACCCTTGCTTTTAGAGATAGTGGAAGAGAGCCTTCGCTTCCAATCTAGAACAGCTGATCCTTAAAAGACTAAAGTCCATGAACTAAAACGACCCACGCTGGGCAGCTGTGGGAAAACTACTTGGTGCAGCTGGAGAAATAAACATCTCTGAAACATCTATCAAGAATCGGTCCATATGTATTTCTTTTCCACAGGCCTCCTTGTTTGATACGTGTGTTACAGTATCCGCACTGTAACAACTTGGCCCGTGGGAGGGACTCACGTTGCAGCAGGTTCGGGTGGGACTGCTGCTTGTGGAAGTTAAAACCGCGCTTTAAAATTTCGCAGAGAACTGTCTTCCGTGGGAAGGATCCCACAGCACAGCAGAAGAAAGTCTTTTCCTTAAGCATACTGAAGAAAGATTTTTAAGAAGTGGAATACTGACCAAAACCCCATGTTTTGTTTCCCTGCACAGTCGGTGGAAAGAGGGAGGGACTGGGAAAGAAAGGTGTTCTGTAAGTTTGCTTTGGTTCTCATTACCCTTTGTACTTTTAATTCTGTTAATAATAAGTCTTCTTTATACTGTTTAAGTTTTAAACCTGTTTTGCCTTAAAGTGGTTTTTTTTTCTTCAATAATCCTTATTTCCACTCATGATAATGACGTTTTCAATTCCCTCTCCTCTGCTATAGCAAAGGAACTAAGTAGATGGTTTTTTTGTGGGTGCCTGGCACTTAGCCAGCATCAAACCACAACAGGGATGCATTGATATAACTACCAGTCAAAATTCAAAATTATCTTTAAACAAGGAAACTAGCTCCTCAATATTAAATGTATGCAGTGGAAAAGATGGGTATGGATTTTTTACTGCAATTTTATTTGTAAAGGTATTGATGATATTAATGCAATGTACTAACATAAGACCAGAAAACTAGGAAGGCTTTCACTTCTGCATGCGGCATCTCTGATTTTTAAGCAGGTAGGATAAGGAGTCTGTATGTTGTTAGCAAGAAAATTCAGCTATCTATTCTTGTCTTGTGCATCTTAGGAGCTAGGCCTCTGAGGCAGCAGCATTGTGGTAAAGGCAAATGTGCTATTAACACCACTGGTATTGTTGAAAGTCTGGGACATAATCAATCCTAAGCATATTTATCTCAACACAGTTCATATGGGGAGAGTGTTAAAGACAAAAATCTCATTGTGTCAAAAGAAAAAAAAATATTCCTGTTGATTTTTGTGAGGTTTGTTCTACAAGTCTTAAGCAGAATCCCTGAAGTTCCTTGTAAGTGACACTGCAGATGTTGCACAAATAGACTCAGACATGGTTTTTTTGTTCTGCTGAGCTGTCTTCATGAAACACAGCAGGGAAGTGGTCACCAGAGACCCTGTCAGAGCTTACTGAGGTTGTATTTTTGCTCTTTGCCCTTTTAAACTTTACAAGATGTTTATACACATAGGAGATACTAAGCCCTGAAAAATCCTGTCCATAGCCATGCAGAAGTACCTACACTGACCTCTCTCATTAAATTCCTTGGGCATAAGGATGGTTTGCACAGAGGAACTGCACTATGAGAATGGGTTAAATTAGGCAGGTTACCAACATTCTCATGCTTGGAGTTCTTGCCAGATACTCAGCAAACATGCCTGAAATACTGTGCTGTTGTAAATTACTCTGAGATGGTTTGAGTATTTTCCATTACTGAGCACAACCCTTGGCTTTAAAGTAAATATTTAATGTGCCAAATTTTGTGCCAAATTGAAGCACTTGAACTCATACTTTGTGTGAACAGATGTATGTATGTTAAGCAGAACTAGCAGTTGAAGAAACACAAGGAAGATTAACAGAATGACTGAAGTTCCACAAGGGTCTAAAATGCTTGGAGGAGTCCAATTAATATTTTCAGGTATTTATTCATTATTGTTTTAGCTTGGTTGAGAGGTGTTTCTGAAGGGAGGAGAGCGGAGGGAGACAAGAGTGGAAAGGGAAGACTGAATTGACTTGCTTCTTGTTTAACTCAGGAATACGTACACATACACATTATCAGCACTTGGCATGATCACAGGCACATGTAGTTCTTATAGTTCCTTTAAACTTTGAACCTAGCTATCAGTACTTAGATGCTTCTGTTTATACTGTACTGGTTTAGGTGGTACAGGTTTTAATTTTTTAATCCATTTGAGAAACCATTTTCACCAGCTGTTAACTTTTTCAAAGACTTCACAGTTTTGGTATCTTTTGGTAAACCACAGAAAAGCCAGTGTCCTACTGTGTCATTATTTAGGTAATGACTCTAAATTGTTTAGCAGCCTTTCTATATTAAAGTATGTTTTTATATACACACACACAAAACTATTTTAGAAGTGCAAAGTTCATGTCAAGAATACTAGATTAGTTTTGTAATGGGGAATGGAATGTTGCCTTAGAGAATAAAATAGGCTTAACATTTATCCATGTGCTTTGACTGGTGTAGAAATTTGATTTTTGTGACAGAGTGAGATATAACAGGCAGGTAAAGTGATGAGGAGTGGCTTTGTTACGGGTATCCCACAAGGGAAAGCCAAGATTGGTTTTGTTTCCAGGTCTTTCCAGGTTTAGCAAAAATGAAGCAGCTGCTTGTGCGGACTAGGATAATGTCAACATAAATACTGAGAAGGCTAAAAAAATAGGAACTGCTGTAACTAAGGAATGTGACAAAACTGTCTTTTGTTTAAAGAGGCAGAGCTGCATCTTCCATGCAGAGCTACCACAGGTATTTTGGCAGTGTTGGTTGTTCAGACTTAGTCTTATAAGGCAGCTGCTTGAAGCATACTCAGAGATAGTCCTGACGAAACCAAAGAACCCTCTGAGCCTGATGCTTGTTATGACTGTTTCAAAGACTCCTTGCTGTGTGCTGAGGACAAATATTTATCTAACTGTATTTATCCATTTACTTAGTATGAGATTAAAGCAGTTTGGGTTGTAAAGCACGTGCTGAGAGTGGGTGACCTGGATTAAACCGATTCATTAACCGTTCCCTTTACCTGGCCCAGTAAAATGTCTTACTGCAAACAGCTTGTGTTTATTTCAGCCTGCAAAAGAGAAGGCTTCTGGGTGACCTAATTGCAGCCTCCCAGTACCTGAAGGGAACTTACAGGAAACATGGGGCAAGACTATTTACGTAGTGACAGGGCAGGATGGAATGGCATCAAAGTGACAGAGGGTATGCTTTAGATTAGATATTAGGAAAAATTCCGTATTGTGAGGGTGATGAGGAGCTGGAACAGGTTGTCCAGGGAAGTTCTGGATGTCTCATCCCTGGAAGGGTTCAAGGCCAGGCTGGATGGAGCTTTGAGCTAGCTGATCTAGTCGAAGGTGTCCCTGTCCACGGCAGGGTGGGTTGAAACTGGATGATCTTCAAGGTCCCCTTCCGACCCAAACCATCCTGTGATTGTGCGATTTTCTGTGAGTGTAAAATCTGCGCAGCGCGGACGCTGGCAGGGGCGCCGCGCGGGGTGGGTCGCGGGAATGACCTACCCCAGCTGCAGGGCCGCAGAGGGGTTCGCGACTCTGCCGGGAGCCGGCACCCGTCCGGGGGATGCCGCCAGCCCGGGAGAGGCGGGGCTGCGGGAAGGGGAATGTGACCCGCTGCGGGCGGGGCTCGGGGCCGGGCTGCGCCCCTTCCGGCGGCCGCTGCCGGAACCGCGGAGCGGAGGGGGCGGACGGGCCCGGGACACCGCCTCGCCTCGCCTTGCGCTGCCGCTGCCGGTCCCTCCCGTCCCGCCCGCTCATGGCGCTGGAGCGCACGGGCACCGGCCCCTCCCGCCGCCCGCTCCGGCCTCCCCCGCCCCCGTCTCCTCTTGGTTCGCCGCTTCCGGCGAGGATGTGAGAGGGGCCGTGACCGCAGGTACCGGCGGGGAGAGGCGGGGAGGGGGCCTGGCCGGCCCCTCGGGGGGCGGGGGGAGGCGGGGCTGCTTCCCCGCGAAGCGCTCGGCGCAAGGCCCTCGGCGCTGGGCGCTGCGGGTGAGGAGCGAGTGGGCCGGGGCCGGGGGCGCGGGGCCTTGAGTCTGGCTGTACGAGTGCAAGGGTGGTTTCTCCGTAGTGGGAAACTTGTGGTTTGGTCTGAGAAGGCCGAGATTTAAAGCTCTAAATCGGGCTGCTTGTGGGGTTCTCCCACCGGGCAGAGGTGTCCAGGTACGGTGTGCTGGGTCTGCCCGTGCTCCGGAGCCGCTGTGCCTCGTATTGGCGTGTGCGTGTGGTTAACCAGGGAGCTAACCCGGTTCATCTTCAGTTTGGTCCAGGGTTGAATTATCCGAGGTAGATGGTTGTGCAGCCTGGTTCCGGAGCACCTTCAGTAGTCCTTCAGAGCCCTGGTGCAGCGTTTTGACGTGGAAAAAGTAATCTTAGCTTTGCACTGTAGTTCACTGTAGTCTTAAGATGCACCAGGGGACAGGTTTAGGTTGGACATTAGGAGGAATTTCTTCACAGGCAGGGTGATGAGGTATTGGAATGAGCTGACCAGGGAGGTACCTGGTGGAGTCACTGTCCCCGGAGGTGTTTAAGAAAAGACTGGACATGGTCTGTTGACGTGGTGATGGTTGGGTCACAGGTGGGACTCGATCTCAAGTGTCTCTTCCAGCCTAGTTGATTCTGTGATTCAGAGTGAAGATTTGTGTTCATTCATACACTGTGAAGATGTTGCCTGGATCTAACTCTTTTGTCCCTATTTTTCCCCCCAATCTTTTTAAAGCAGTCAACTTTCTCTATTTCACTACAATGTCTTTAACATTGTTTTTAATGAAAATGTGATAAATGTAAGTAATTGTGGTTCTATCTTAATGCTTTTGATGTGCCTCATTGTATACAGTTGTGTTTTTTTCCTCTGAAAGGTACCGTCTTAATCAATAGAAAATTATTCCATAAGGTTTCGTCAGTATCATTGTATTTAGAATTCAGTGTCTAGTTCTGCTTTTGTTAAAGCAGTTAATTCTCATGATAAAATCCTGGCAAAGAGAAAGCAAGTTATAACACGTTATCAGTTGTGTCAAAGGAGTAGCCATGACTAATGTCTAGATTGGACTTTAACTTCCCGAATTATCTTAAATTTGAAACTGCCCGTATTAAATACTAAAGGTAGACCTTCAGTGACCCTGTGCTGGTTGCCCCTCCCACAGGAGTGGAACTCATGTGCCAGGTACAGCAAAGATGAGGCAAGTCCTATCTTGAATCTATTTTGATAGCTTTCCGTGAAAACAATCAATGCAGTATCAGCTGTAATGCACTGTCTGTATTTGTATTCAGTTAATGACTAATACTGTTTTAGTGAAGATACTTTTTAGCTTTATGTGAAAATGCTTTAATTAAAGGTCTTTTTTCATAGAATAACTACAAGCAGCACATGCAAAGAGTAGGTTTTTAATGTGGCATTTTTTTGTTTCTTCCTAATTTCATAAAATGGCGTGCTTGTTGCTTTTGCTTTATAAATAGAAATCTTCTGTAAAGAATTGATTTTCCCCGTAGCTTATCTAAACCTTTTAAAATAGGCAACTTTAGGATAGTTATGGTATGTTTTGCTTTCTGAGCATATGATAGTGCCTCTAACATTATATATATGCATATATAGAACATAAATATTTTTTTAGCTTGCCTATGTGTAATACGCAAATAATTATGTGTATAAGCTTGGGCAGTCTTTAACTTTGACAGAGCTGGAAAACTGCAGATGTGCAGTGCAAAACTGAACGTGTTGTTTTGTAAACAGTGTATACAGAATCTGTAGGTACTGCGTGCATCCATCTTGGCCTTTGAAAGGTGCACATGACTAAAGTTTGAGCTCTTTTATTCTAATACTCTGTTGTATCTGTCCTTCAGTGTTCTCTTTATACCTGTGTTTAAAAGTTGTGTTTGTGAGTGGATGGAATATGACTGAGGAAGGCTTGGATTTAATAATTATATATTTGGGGGGATTTTAGTAGTCGTACTGAGACTATTTCTGTGTTCATATTCCCCACTGCCCCAGAGTTCTGTAGGTCTAAAGGGGGGCTGTGAAGGGGGTAGAGGGGTGATGCCTGAGGTGGCCACCTAAAAACAAAGACTAGACAAGAATAAGGGAATAAAGGTAGGTATTTATCTGAAGGGCCTTCAAGGTACACCCCTGGGAGTCAAGAGGCTACACCCAAGATGGACCCCAAGTCACAAGTTCTTCACACTTTTATAAGTTTGGTTCATTTGCATATCAGGGTTAATACTCCAATTAAAACTTCAGTTAATGATGTAATTTCCCCAAGTTTACCCCCCTTCTTAAGACGTTAGTTTATGCATTTTGGGCCCAGGACAATCTGGGTGTCCTTGGAGAGCAAGCTTGGAGAAGCTTGTTATATCTAACTAGCATGAGAGAACAGTAGTTAACAGGCTACAAGAAACTTCAGTTACACACTAGGTGCTACAGGATTTGAAAAATATAAAAGTTAAAACCTAAGGCATGAGGGGAAGCTGTATGAGGAGCAGCTGGGGGTGCTTGGTCTGTTCAGCCTGAAGAAGAGGAGACTGAGGGGGGACCTCATCATGGTCCACAGCTTCCTCATGAGGCAAAGCAGAGGGGCAGGCACTGATCTCTTCTCTGAGGTGAACAGTGACAGGACCCAAGGGAATGGCCTGAAGTTGTGTCAGGGGAGGTTTAGGTTGGGCATTAGGAAAATGTTCTTCACCCAAAGGGTGGTTGGGCACTGGAACAGGCTCCCCAGGGAAGTGATCACAGCACCAGCCTGACAGAGTTCAAACCTGTGTGTGTTCGGGTACATGGTGTGGTTCTTGGGGCTGTCCTGTACAGGGCCAGGAGCTGGACTTGATGATCCTTGTGGGTTCCTTCCAATTCTGTGATTCTGTATAAACATCCTCTGAAAACTCACCATACTAAAGCCAGTAATTAAAACTCGATACTAGTTATGTTGCAATAAAAGTGCCTTAGCACTTTAATTACAGAACAAAACTGAAAGGATTAGGATGCTATTTCAGTTCAACTTTAATACAGTACCTTCTAAAGAATAGCTTAGATCACAGGTTAGTTTCTTTGATTTGTGAAGTGAAAAGCAAAGGAGTAAAAATATATATATTATATATATAATAAATATATAAATATATATATATATATAAATATATAATAAGGCTTCAGGCAAGATGTATCTAAGGAAGATGAAATAAAAAATCATACTGATTTGTTATTCAAGTGTTTTTAAAACAAAAATCCTCTTCCTTTTTAAAGCATAGATGGACATTGTAAAGTCCTCTATGCCATGCATGAAAATTAAATTGGCTTGAAATAATGGACATAATATTTTTGCCAAATTCTTTACATGCCAATTAATGTTATTTTAAATTTCTGTTTTAGAAACCTAACTTCGAAATACTTAAGTGAATGCCTCTGGATTTTGGAACAAAATTGGTATGTATAATGAGCCTTCTAAAGGCTCATCACCGAACATTTGGATTTATGTTTTGTTAGGGAATGTTTGTTTCATGTAGTTTTATGCTTGTGGAAAGGAAGAAGGGAACACATAATAGCCAACAAGACACATAATAGTCAATGCATGTTTGTTAAAACAACTTGTTGATTCAACCCCCTTTTCTTCCATGACAAGCTTTATGGCTAGAAGGGCATTAAATAGCTGCTTAATTCCAATGTTAGAAACACAAAACTTCCCATGAAGCTCTTGTAAACTAGCAGAATTGACAGTAAAATACCACAGAACAGTTTGAAAGATGCAGAATGGCTGTACCTAGAGTATTATTGTCTTGCCAAAGCAGGCCTTTGTTTAAAAATATTCCCTCATGTCTGAATCTTTGGCTGTTTAATGTTATTGATCTGGCTCAAAAGACAAAGAAATAATCAATGACACTGGGCAGGGAAGGATTGCCAGTGTGTAACCTTGGTTGAATGTTTTCAGGAAACATTTCTAAAGAAAATATGTTTTTTATAGGAGCAAATGGAAGATATTACGCCCAGCCAGGAATAATTTGCTATACAAATGCAGGAGGTTATACTAATAGAGAAGTTGAAAATGAGTCAACAGTAGGTGACTGCAGACAAAGGGCTAAGAAAACCACCTGATTTGAATGTTTGAAAAGAAATACAGTCTACCACTGTATTGCAGAAGTGATAATAACTCAAACTAGAGTACTGTATGCAGCTTTGGAAATTGCACTTTATAAAGCTATTGGGAAAGGACCCAGAGGGTGGCACAGCAGGAGGTGCCAAGCACCTAACCTGCAGAGTAATGTTGATATGTGGATACAGAGATAAAGCAACTTGTATCTTTTTCCAGTCTGGAGTGGAAAAACACAATGGGATTTGGTAGTGAAAGTGAAGATTATTAGATAATGAGAGTTCCTAATGCCATCAAAGCATGGCTGCCATGTTTGTGAAGTTTCCTTTGCAAGTATTTTGTGGGAGAAGCTTGGCTGAATTATCTGTAATGAGGAGCAGCAGTGAATTATGTAGTACATGGCAAAGGGTTGAAGTAAATGGCCTGTTAAGGTCATTTTTTTGCTTATGGCATCATCCTGTTCATAGTTGAAAAGAGCAGGTTTTAGAAAAGATTCTTGAATTTAAATAATTTAACATAGATTTAGATTACTTCTTGTAAGTCTTTTAAGACTGTCTACTGAACTCCAGAGGGCTTGTGGCCAAGTAAGCAAAGTTGGAGCAATGCACCTTGTCTGCCTTTTCCAGCTCTAGTTATTGCTTCCATACAGTATACAGCTTGTAGAAGTGATACTAATTTTCTTTGGCTGGTAATTCCCACATTCTTACTTATGCTGATCTGTTTTTAAATGTAAAATATTGCTTCATCTTATTATACCACTTTTAGTGTTTCTGAATATTTAGGGAGCATTTGCTACAATAAATGTAACAACTGTTGAGCACTGTGTTTGTGCTACTTTTGAGAGAAAATGACTTTTGAGCAAAGAAGCCTTACCTCGTGTTTTAGAGTCTGTATCTTGCTAGCATTTGTGATACATTTTGGTTACATCTTGAAAATAAGCAACAAAACTTTGTGGCTAATCTGGGCTTGCTTATCTCCCGCAGTTTTATTTTTCTCATTACAAGTTTCTGCATCTCTCCCTGTCTGATAACCTTCAAACCCAGTTCCCTGTGTGGTCTGTCATTGCACTGCTGCACACTGAGAGTTATGACGCCAGCAGATCCACAGGCAGTTCATTAATGAGTGGCTCTTGGAGGTATGGTAGGTGTTGTAGCTTCTGTGAGTAGGAGAGTCTCAGCCCTTCATTACTTCTCTGAAATCAGAGCAGGAAACTAGTACTCCTCCATGACACTGCTGGTCTTGAGTGGATGAAGTGTTCTATGTGTTAAAATCAGCTGTGAACTTGATTGAAGAACCTTTGCAGAACTACACGACTGCCAGCTTTATTTAACTCCTACATTTTCCGGCTTCTCTCTGTTTATAACCTAGTAGTGGCCCTGGCTGCTGGAATGCAACAGCTTTGGCACGTCCCAAGGCAGGAAAATGAGAGGCGTATTTATTCCAGAAACTGCTCATTTCATGGCATTTTCTTTTCTCATGCCCTCAGATAATTTTTCTTGATTATATTAATGAGGATGCATTAGTTCTTCTTTTATTAAGTTTTAGGGTTAGAATTAAAGTCCTGATTTCCTGAAGTGCAAAACTTCCAGTGCTTGGTACTGCTTTGACCTTGCACATGTCGGTTCTACACGTGCAAATTATATCTGTGCTGTATGCAGTGGGAACCAGAGCTCTTCAGAGCAGCTGTGTCCACCATGACTGTGTGATGTTTGTCTGCAACTGTAGACATCTGAATAAACCTTGGTGGAAATAAGGTAGTCCAGCCCAAGCAGAAATACACACTGGTCATGTGTGTGAGGACAAATAAACTTGATGGGAGGAGCTAGCAGTAATTTATCTGAATTTATGTAATTTATGTGGTTGAGATATGTGTTCTTGACAAGGTTAACAAAGTGGTTGACAGGGCAAGTCAGTGTATTTGGGATGGGGGGGAAAGTAGAAATACTAGGTTTCGAAGTGTAGCATCCTTTTCAAGTCTAAATTCATAAAACTACCTGTGAGCACACAAGTTTCCTCATTCTTCTGCAATCAAATTCTTCCTCTGCTGCAAAGAAAAGCAGCCTGTGCTTCTCCCTTGTTTTTGGAATGCAGTGGGTGGAAGGTGTCAGGATGGGACTAACTGATGCTCTTTTCCTCTGTCAGTGTAGGTGAAGGTATGCAAACCAGGGAGAGAAGAAAAGGAAAAGAAAAATGTGGTTTTGCCAATATGGAGAGTTCTCCTTTAGTAAAAAGCTGCACTAGTAAAAATAATCCCATTAGGAATGTAATTAAAGTCGCAACTGTTGAAAAAACCTGTAAATGATAATGCTTAGCAAAACGAGCCCCTGCTCCCCCAGGTGATGCTATACCACTGTCACATTTTGCACCAGCTGGAGTTGGAAGAACATTCTTAGCTCAGTTACCTGAACAGAGAGCCTTACACCAGCTAGAACAGATGGTAGAGAGAACAGTCACAAAAGTCTTATGTATTTTCCTTGCGTTAAAAACTTCTTCAAGGAACTGAAAGTCTTGTTTGAACTCAAAACCAGGATGATATTTTATGCAGTTGGTGAGGTGGCTGGGTTTGGTCTGTCTCACGCACTGATGATTTGTCTTTCTTGGTTTTGTTTGATAGGTGGTTTTGTATCATGCAAGAGTCTAGTTTATTTTTTAAAGTGGCTAGAAAGTGAAAGCACTCTCTTGTAGATCATTTACTTAGTTTGTCCTACAAAATAAGATATTAAAAATTACTGTGCAAGGATTAAGGGAAGAGGATTTGAGAATTTTGAACTGTGGCTCTTGCAGCATTTTGAGCAGTGCTGTGTTGATTGCTTATTGTTTTCCTCTACATTTTCACAGCCTAACTGGATGCAAGTAAGAGAATCTGTGTTCAGTTTTAATGCTAACCTACCAGTAGCTCTGCTAGGTTTTCCTAGAGGTATAGCACATCAATCAAAGCTGAAAGCATGAAAGTACAGGGAAAAGTAATATTGAAAGGTGCTTCATACAAGTATGGGAAACTATAAAATAAATTAACAAACAAAGGCCTTCTTGCCAGATTTTCCTGTTAAAGTGTAATTGGATGTGCATGCATGTGAGATTTGTTTGTATTATGAAGATGGCTATATGATTAAACATCTAATACTCTCTTTAATTTTTCTAGGGAGTTTATATGGAAGAAATGCTGCAACTGTTCTCAAACTCTTTTACAAACTGATTTCAATGTAAGTAAATTTTTTATCAATATCATTAGTTACATGGTGCGCCAGACACAGATCTGTGTACTCAATGAAAAGAAAAATAAATGACATATTTGTAAAATTTCCCTGCAGTTTCTAAAAGAATTTTTATTTGGGTTTCAGGTTTTATATTTCAGGTCAGAAACCCTCCCTTCTCTGTGTTCAAACTTGTTAGTTACTCATCCTTAGTGCAAGGTTACCCATGCTTCAGAGATTGCCATTTTTTTGGTTAACCTCTCTTAGAAGAGGCCATTTACAGGAGAACCAGTCACATGAGCTGTTGAGGATTTTCCTATACAGCACGTATTTCTACCAGCTTAATTCTAATGTCTTTATTTTGCTCGTGTTTCAGTTGAGTAACAGAAGTTCTACTCCTCATTGATCAATGTGACAGAATTTAGTAGTTTACGAGATGAGCCAAACTCGTGGGAGGTATGACTTCTGTATTGGTCTGGTGTTGGCTATGAGTTCCAGCATTTTCATTGGAGGAAGTTTCATCCTGAAAAAGAAAGGTCTCCTCCGGTTAGCCAGGAAAGGCTCCATGAGAGCAGGTAAATACATACATCTTTTAATAAATTGCTGATGTTTAGATATTGCTGTTTAACAGAAGATTATTTCTGTTCATTAGTTCATTAAACTAATGGTCTTGCTTTGACTTTTTTGGTTTTCTGTTACGTGTATATGAAACCTAAAACACAGAGCTGGTGTATTTTTTCTCTGGTGTCAGATAGCCGTAACTGTGTGTGACACATGCTATTTAATGCATATGTAATGCCCTCTGGGGACACTTGTCAAAGGATTCCTTTGTATGTCAGTTAAATCTAAATTGTTCTTGCAAATTGAACTTGGAAGCAGCACTCTTAACTATATATGTGCTCCTGAATGAGTGGATTTAAGAGAGTGTTAACTGTGTTTGGGTGTCAGGAGATTGTTTTAGAAAACTAAAAACCACGTGTAGTAATTGAGTGTGATGAGTAGTATCCCTCAAGGCTTCATACTGGAAGCAATGCTATTAAGTATCTTCACCAGTGATACAGACAGTGGGATTGATTGAGTGCGCTGGCAGCGTGTTTGTGGATCGCACCAGGCTGAGGGGGGCAGCTGATGCTCTAGAGCGAGGAAGTGCTGTCCAGAGGGACCTGGATGGACTTGAGGAGTGGGTCTGTGCAAACCTCATGAAGTTCAACAAGAACCAGAGCAAGGTGCTGCACCTGTGTCAGGGCAACCTCCAGTATCAACAGAGGCTGGGGGATGGACTGATGGAGAGCAGCCCTGCCCAGAAGTGCTTGCAGGTGCTGGTGGATGAGAGGCTGAACATGACCCAGCAATGTGCACTCACAGCCCAGAGAGCCAAACTTATCCAAATCAGGTGTGACAGCAGGGTGAGGGAGGGGATTCTGCCCCTCTGCTTTGCTCTGGCAAGACCCCAGCTGCAGTGCTGCAGACAGCTCTGGGATCCCAATCTGGGAAGGACATGGACCTGTTGGAGCAAGTCCAGAGAAGGGCCATGAAAATGATCAGAGGGACAGAACACTTCTATGAGAATAGGCTGACAGAGTTGGGATTGTTCAGCCTGGAGAAGAAAAGGGTCTTGGCAGACCTTATAGCACCTTCCAGTACCAAAAGGGGGCTTATAAAAAAGACAGTTGTGTTTTGGTTTTTTTTTTTTTCCCCCCCCCACCAGGGCCTGTAGTGACAGGACATGGGGCAATGGCTTTAAACTGAAAGAAGATAGATTTAGGTAGGATAGCTGCAGCATCTGCAGACGATTCAGAAGGTTGACTATGAATATTTTTATTCAGTACCTGTCATCTTTGCTTCTAAAAGATGGTTGATCTTGAGATACATAATTCATGCACCCTAGTTTGGAATGAGAAAATGTGATGTTTGTACATGTAATCAACCACGTATAAACCATGTACAATTTCCACAGAGTAGCAGTCGTATAGTAAGAGAAACATAACTTGGCTTTTCATGTCATTTCAGTGATTGGAAAGAACTGTTTCTCAGGGTAATGCAGATATGATCATCAGTGCCATTTCTAATACAAAAGAAATGAAATAACTTGTTATCAAAGGAGGCTGTAGGAGGTACATGCACATCAGAAATTGAAGATGCTTTGATTTCAACTCCTCTACCTAGAAAGCCTAGGTATCAAAAGGCTACTCATGTTTTTAAGGACATGGGTTGCAAAAATTATTTTATGTTATGGCAGTGTTATTAGTGATGGGGTGTCGTTGTTTTTAGTGGAATAGCCAACATTCTTTCAATTTTAGGTCAAGGTGGTCATGCATACCTTAAGGAATGGCTATGGTGGGCTGGACTTCTTTCAAGTAAGTGTCAAAAATTATTCATCTAAGTGTCAAAAATTTGTATTGTATAATTTTAATAAATATGCCACAGATGGCAGTATGGTTACAAAAAAAGGGAATGAGATTGGGATTCTACAATGCATGGTAATGTTATCTGGTGATTTGATGCATGCAGTTCTAATGATTTTACTGTAACTTCTCTCACATCAGAAATTCTTCCTTTAATGTAACTGCCCTCTTTGTGCAGTGGTTTTGTATGTCTTTGCTACCATATGCATTCTGTTTTTTGTCTCAGCAGAAAAGTGCATAGATATATAGGATTTCTTAAAGGGAAGCATATTTTGGGATTATGCCTGTTTTCTGAATTTTTTTATTGCTTGAACTCTCAATTTACCGGCTGCAGGTAACTGTGGCTTACTGTATGTGCTGTGCTATATCCTGCTATTGCAGATTTCTCCATGCAGAACTTCGAGTCAAGCTGGCAGGCTGGGGGGCTACAACATAGACGCTAACATAAAACACCTTCTGATTTGGTAGAATCAATTCTAATACCTGTTGCAGTTCCACAGCCTGTTTTTAAAATGTAATAGTGGGGGAGAGGGGCAGGGGTGTGTTCTGCTAGTACTGTTAGCTGAATGCAATAGTTAGAATTCTCCACTGTTCCCTTGCTGTGTGTTTGTGTCTACATGACCTCTTGCCCTGAATCAGAGGTTTGTTGCATGACAGCCTAACTCAGGTTTTAATTCCTGTTCTTCTGCAGTGGGAGCTGGCGAAGTAGCGAACTTTGCTGCCTATGCTTTTGCACCAGCTACATTAGTGACTCCTCTAGGAGCTCTCAGTGTTCTTGTAAGGTAAGAAACACTAACAGAAAGCAGTGTGAATTGAGAGACAAAAGTAAAAACACTTATTTAGAAATATGTCACTGAACTATGCTGTAATAAATGGGGTTTGTTCTTCATAATAGAGTGCTTATAAACATCAGGAGTAACTTTTAAGTTTCTCCAAATATGTAGTGGCTATGATATAAAAGGGTTCTAGCAATGCATCTCCACGTCCATCTCTGAAAAGCTATTGTCTTCTGCATTTCAAAAACACGGTGATTACAACAGAGCAGTATTTTCATTCCTAAGTAAATTTTCGTCTGTCTTAAATTATTTTTGCAAGTTCTTAGATACAGCATTTTTTTAGCAGGCAGCATAAAAAAGGGGTTCTGGGCAGAGATGTCAAATATTAACAGGTAGTTCTGTCCATAGCAAGTACCTTAAGATAGAAAATAGCTGGTTTTAAGCTGCACATTGTGTATGCAAGTGACTTGTACAGTCAAAACAACCTGTAAGCTGATGAGCAAATGGATATTACTAATTCCATGTTTGTTGGTGCCTTTTTTTATTTCTTAGTGCCATTCTGTCATCCTTCTTTTTAAATGAAAAACTTAATTTACATGGAAAAATAGGGTGTTTGTTAAGTATACTGGGATCAACTGTGATGGTAATTCATGCTCCACAAGAGGAAGAAGTAGAAACTTTGGATGAAATGTCCCACAAACTAGGTGATCCAGGTAAGGAAAATGCTGGCCTGATATGTACACAGCCCATCATTTCTTCATTATATAGTTTCATTACTGCTGCTCTCAAGTTCCAGGAAGATGGCCTTGTCTGCTTCATGTAGACATGTTGTTCAAATGAAGTAGAGATTTGAATTCTGTAACATAATTCCATAGGAACCTTTGCATGATGCCAATGAACTTGCCTGGCCTTGAATTAAGTGCCTTGATGGCAACCACTGAGGTGATTGTTCAAACAAATGCAGCAGCACAGGTAGATAAACAAAACTTCTATAAATTTTGATTGAAGTGTGTCATTTCCAAGCCCAACTTTGAACTGTCCTTAAAATGAAAAAGTAGGTGTTGTGGTGTCTGCTGAGAAGTAAGATCCTAGAGATGAGCTGCTGTGCCTATGTGGAAGATGAGTACTCAAAAATGCACATCTGCAAAATACTAATTATACAAAGGCAATTCCAGTCTTAAACATGAGGAAATAGCCAGCACAGAGATTAAAAAGCTGTTCTTAAGGAACGACCTGATCATTGGAAACCTGCTGATGAATACAGCCACCTGCCAAAATGTATCTCCTGAAAAAGACTCAATTCAGACTCAAGCCTGTGTCCAGTGGCATCTACACCTCAGTGAATCTGGGTGTAAGGCAATTTAGCAATCTAATCCTGCAGTCGTCTTGACAATAGACTGGTAAAAGTAGTAGAGCATGCCTGAGGTACTTTCTTTGTTTTGGCTAGCTCACTCTAGCATCATCTAAACTGTGATGTTGGAGGAGTAATGAGAAACATCCTGAACTCTTCTGTTTAAGCTGAGGCAGTCCAACTGTTAATGAGTATTTTCCCTGCAGCCCTAAGATAAGTACCCCTGCTTCTGATAAATAGAGTCCATAAGTAACAAGTGTGTCCATTAATAATAATTAATATTAATTTATAGTGTCTATAAATAACAAGACTTTTTTTTCCCCAACCATAGGTTTTGTGGTCTTCGCAACGCTCGTTGTCATTGTGTCTTTAATTCTAATATGTGTGGTGGGACCTCGCCACGGACAGACCAACATTCTCGTGTACATAACAATTTGCTCTGTAATTGGAGCCTTATCAGTCTCCTGTGTAAAAGGTCTGGGCATCACTATAAAGGAACTTTTTGCAGGAAAACCAGTGCTGAAACATCCCTTGTCTTGGATTCTGCTGCTAAGCCTTACTGTCTGTGTGAGCACGCAGATCAACTATTTAAACAGGGCTCTGGATATATTCAACACTTCAATAGTGACTCCAATATATTATGTAATCTTTACAACATCTGTTTTAACTTGTTCTGCCATCCTTTTCAAGGAATGGCAACACATGGCGGCTGATGACATTATCGGCACCTTCAGTGGCTTCCTGACTATTATTGTGGGGATCTTTTTATTGCATGCCTTCAAAGATGTTAACTTCACCCTAGCAAACCTGCCCCTCTCTCTGCGGAAGGATGATAGAGCAGCAAATGGCACTTTGCTGAGCACATTTGACAGCTTTAATGATGATGAAGAAAGTTCTGCCTGCCTAGGTGAAATGCAATCCACTGAGAGTCTCTCAGCCAGGAGAAATGGAAGCCTGTCAGCCTTCTGAAAATATCTACATGTTACTTAAGAAAAGAACAATTCTGTAACCCTGGAATTTTTTTTTCTCCTGTGAAATGTCTGAGCTTGTCGGGAAATTCATGTACTTTTTAACAGTATGTGTAGACAATCGTTGATTTCTGAGTTTGATTAGTTTGGATAAAGAACACTGAAATGGTTTTTATTTGCCTTATTTTTACTTTAAAAAGTACTAAAATTACCTCAGACCACAACTGGTTTTGTTGCTTAAGTTATGTGTAAATACTTTCATTTCATTCTTCTGTTTTTAAGATGTATTGCACTAATTACAATTTTATCAAAAATAAATGGCTTTATTTCTGCATTGGTGGTAAAAAGGTTGCAGCAAAGCTGGATCCTTTGTACTTGGGCCCTGACTGAGCATGGAGTGACTGTAACCATATTGAAACAGGAGCTGCAGCAACTACTCCTGTCCTAGTTTGTAAAAGAGAAAAGGGAAAGCTACATCCAAGCACAACTGATGCTTTGAAAATACTGGTTAGGTAAAGCTGTATGCAAAACTTGCTGGATTTGCATCAAAAAACCCCAGCTTTACCAAATCAGAGTAACTGGCTGGCAGAAACAAGAAGGCAGGAACTTATGCTCTGCTTGGATAGGTGAGATGGTAGCTCCTGCCACGACAATTTATGCAGAAGGAAGGATCTGAGTCATACTAGTAGCGAAAGGAGCTGTTTGCTCTTCTGTAAAAGAGGTCAGGTTCTGTCTGTGCTGCACCATGCTGCTCTGCAGACCTGTGTTCCTGACGTTACAGCTTGCTATTTTGTTTGCAGCAACACAGGCACTGGCTGCAACACTGAGTTTTTCAAAAAGAGCCAAAAAAATGAAACATTGCTTGGGAAAAAAAAAGGGTGAGGCAAGTAACTGGTAATTTAATTTTGTAAAGGCTGAAAATAAAAATTAGGGAAGAAGGTTTTATAAGAACATTTTACCATACATGTGAAATTTGGAAATACTTGGGACAGAGACTAATAGTTACTGCTGGATGTTGTCAGGTCTAGTGCTTAGTGTTTAAGAGAAATTAAGATTTTTCCTAGGACAGAAAAAAACCCAAATTACCACCTGTGAAACAAAATTAATCTGCTTCCTTTGGTGTGTGTCGTAACATACAGGAGGGGCAAAGGTGTCAAATAAGAAAAAGGTTCTTTAAATTCTGGTTGAAGATCAGGATTTGAGCTTCTCTGTAATCAAAAGGCAGATCACATCAGCTGTGCTCAGTCAGGGGAAAAGGTGCCTCCAGCACTTAAGCAAAAACCAGCAAAGAACCAGGGAGTGGTAGAGAAGACATCAAACAGCAGAGGAATTGCTGAACTTGGGGCTGCCTGTTCTAGTACCAAAGCACCAGCCTACCCCAGGAGCAGGTTATCATTTTACACAGTACAGTCTGCTGCTTTCTGTGCTGATGGGCACTTTGGCCTCCAGACCTGGTTTTTGATAAGAACAAATTAAAAAAGAAAAAGTTACACCTTTTATGCACCTTGCTGCATTTTTCCTTTTAGGTAGGAAAGGTTTTACCAGGCAAATAATGTTTAGCTCCTACCAAGTCTATAATCCTGTTGGGGGAAAAAAAAAAAAATCTACATTTTAAAAATCAGAAACAATCATCCCCTAGGACTCATGTCTGAATTGTCTTAAACTTTTTTCCCCCCCAGTGATCATAAAATATGTATTTAAGGTAGTAGTTTTAAGACATTAAGAGACCAATTCTCTTATTGCTGAAAGTTAACTGGTAAGAATTAGAAATTATTCACATCATGATTAGTTATTTTTAAATAATTCTTAAACAAAAAAATCAGGCTTTATTAATTAACCATTTCTGCACCAGTGCCAAGCCAAAGCCTCAGGCATGTGAGATATCCCTAAACCAATGATGATGTCAACAAATTAGGAACATTGTTCATTTGCTTAACTGAAGCCGGAAGCACAGGGAAGAATCTAGCTGACCAAAAGTGCTATCTAAAAGAATGTTTCTTAAAGAAAATTTGTTTAAACACCTTGTAAAAGAAATCCTGCAACAAGCTGGTGTAGCAAGGCACAAGTGCTTCTGACTTCTGTCTCCCCACGCACCGGGCAGCCTTGTGTGCACTCTCACCACGACAGACACCACTCCAGAATGACAGCTCTCAAGCACAGATGTCCTAGGAAAACCTGTTATGGTGGAAACGTGCTGATAGATTGCCTGGAACATCTCCATCCTGTTTTGCTGAGTAAATTTCAGGTAATTTTTTTCCTCAAAATCGAGTTCTCTGCCACTCCAATACCTACGTACGTATTCCTCACTTCCTGTGTACCTCTTCTGTTAGAGGCTCATTTCTACCCACTGCTGGAGTCAATTTCATGGCTGTGAAGCACCTGGAAAGAGCTGAGCAGGAGAAAAGATGTGCTGTAACCTAACCAGGAACTAGTAAGAGGGAAAGGAGAAAAACAGGTTCTCAAAGGGATGCATTCTTGGTTTCACACTATAGGTTAGAAACACTAACCAAGCAACATCTCCATAAATCCATATCCTAGGTAAAACATGTAATTACCTGTCTCTGTTCTGACCATCTTAACATCTTGGTTAGGGCTGATCCCAAAGCCAGCTGACAAACTGACAGGATCCTGGAGTAAGCAAGCAGGAGTTACTACTTTTGGCTGAATGGTTTGCTTTAAAATTCAACTTTTATAGTTGCAACACTTTACAATTTTACTGATGCAGTGTTTGCATAATACAGCAAGTGTAATTGAACAAATACTTTCCATAATAAATCATGATTAACATCATTAGCTTTTATGTACTGGGATAGATTACACCTGATCACCATAGTCAAGATTCTCATAAACAAGAATTCATCATCACTTGTAAATGTGTTTGGGTATGTATTGCCAACCAAAATATAAACTATGTTAGAAGCTCTCATTAGGAAAAAGTAAACAGTCCCCATTCTAATCAATCAAACTTCCACCTTTTAAAAAGATCAGTTGGTCGGTCACCTCCATGTTAAATAACTATGAAACAAACACTTTAAATAGCCTTCATTTCCATAATTACTGATCTCTGAGAATAGTTCTGCAAAGAGGAAGAAGAATCAACTGACTAGAAAATTATTCACAAAGCACCAGCAGAGTTTGTTTTGTTGTTTTTCTCTTTTTTTTTTTAATAAAGGCATATTAAGCAATTAAGGCTCTAATACAAACAATTATGCATTGATTTCTAAAAATTTTTTTCTACAGAACCCAGTTTTTTATTCTCCACAGCCATTATTTCGATAGCTTCAGGGGAAAATTATACCAGTCCAGTCTAAAATGGCCACCTCGGGACAGGAATGCAAAGAGATTTCAAAAATCTTACAGGCTTTTAATCAAAGTGTATAAAATTTTAGTCTAGAAAAATAAGTATGGGTCGTATACAGTTACTGTGCTTGGAGACTGGAGAGAACAGTGTGCCACTCAAATGGCACAGGCGTACTGAAAAATGCAGATGAGAGTATTCTTTAAAACTGTCAGTGTGGGTTTTGTTTCTTGCTTTTTTTCTCACACTTTTAGCCTAAATAGGTGCAAAAAGTATTGTTAGGTGAGAATCTAGTTGCTGGCAAGGGACTGATGAATTGGTGGCTGGAAGCAGCGCACGTGTTCCACGGGTGTGCTCTCTCCATCGCCAGACTTCAAATACTTGTCCAAAATAGCAATTATTTCATCATTCAGAATCTGGAACTTGCGAATTCTCTCAACCATTTTCTTCAAAGGCTGCAAACATCAAAAAATCAGACACAGGAATTAGCTTTGGATATGAAAAGCCTTAGCCAGAAAAGCAGCAAATGCTGCTACCTCACCTCTCCCAGCAATGTTACAAATGCTTCCCTTGCACTGCTAAGCCAATGGAAATCCAAGGTGCATTTTGGTTTTTGACAGTGCTACTTTGGGTACAAAGAAGCTCAATTTACAGCAGCTTTGCCATTATCGGAACAAACATATATGAGATGGAAGGCATTAAAAAATCTCATATATATGACTGGTCAGAATTCTGCTTGACCAATCTTCCAACTCCAGCCTAACACCTTAATCTTTTGTTTCTGAAAATCCTGGTGCCCTCATTTTCAGCAATTCATTCTAAAAAAAAAGGATTGCCACATCTATGCTGCATCTGAGTACAAACAGCTCTGAGTTGATGTTGTATTTATTACTACAGCAAATACAGATGTTTTCAACTCACCACATTCTTGATAACCTCATCTTTGCCATCGTGCTTTTGGACTTTCAACAGGTGGTAGCAGAAATCCAAGACATCAAAGCGCCGCTGCTGTCCCAAAAGCACAATGATCATACAGCCAGCCCAGTGCAAGCCATCCCCAAAGCACTGCCTGGAACAGGAAACAGCACAGAGCAGGTTTCACCTACATCTTCAAAACACAGTCACAGTAAACACTCGGTAAACAGCCACTACACTAAATAGTAAATATGTTAGACATTTATCTAGAAAGCAAAAGCTCTGGTATATTATCACTGGAGATATCACAAACAATTCAAATGGATGCTTAACAAAAAAACAGAACTCCTCTTCTCCTTCAATTTTATGTGGCCAAGTTACTCCAAAAACATTTACTCCCCATTTATACTCCTGTGACATGACATTCCATTTTCAGTGGAAACAACACTTTCAAAGAAAACAAAGCGAGAATTCAACACCACTCTGCTCCTTTAGGCTGCAGGCATGAAAGGAAGCAAATGCCCTATGCTGTTTTCTAATTGCTCAGTAAAAAGCATGTCACAGCTCAACAATTTTTCAAAATAAGGATAGTCTCAAAAGCAACAAAACCAAGAACAAACAACAGTTCCTGGTTAACTCATGTTAATCATGTTAAATTCCAAGTGCTCATTCTTGCTCTTATTCAGTGAAGAAATACTTGTTAAAGATAGATGTACAAATATGCTGCTATTTTATTTAAGCTGAATGCCTGTAGGGGTATGACCCCTATTGAAAGACACGTGCTAGGGCCTGTTTGTCACGGGATCATTCATTATACACTGGCAATACTTAAAAAGAGGGTTATTTTCACTGCAGATACAACAGTATCTGTGTTCATAGATCATGAGCCCCTCCCGGTGATGGCAGCACTTTTCCCTGGTTTTGCACTACGCTCTTGCAGAGGCACTCAAACGCCTCCGTTCCAGCCCCACTGCCACGACAGGACAAGCCAAGCACTGTTGCCCACAGGGGACTGCGGGCAGCTGGCAGCACGTACTCCACAGTGAACTCGTGTGTTCCCACGGGGATGCAGTAGACGAACTGCATTGCGCTCCAGAGGCGATGGAATTCCACACACTCATCCACATGCATCACCCCGTTGCTAGGCAGGGGTCCACGCCAGATGGGATCATCCAGGAAGGAGCGTATCCTCGTCAGGATGACCTCAAACATGGACAGGCCGCAGCAGAGGCGTTCTTTGGTCAGCAAGTCCCCTTCCCTCGCGATTGCTATTTGCTGAAGCAGAGAGAAACAAAGTGCAAAATCCTGGTAAAAGCCACTTCACCAGAAGATTTTATTTAGAAGAATGAATACAACGCATTTTTCAGTTTCACGTCATTTATTCTAAGAGAAGTGTCTTCTGACTTAAAATGAGGTCAGACTGCTAACCTGGGGATCAGGTCACTGGAAGAACATTCAGAGAAAGTTGTAAAAGCCTTTTCAAGCACACAGGCTTAAAGTGAGTAACACTAACTACAGTAATGCTAGTCCTGGATTTATTTCAGGGTAGTTTCAAGAATTCTTTGTCTGAATGGAGGCAGAAAGCAAAACCAAGAGTTCAGTGCTCTGCTGTAGCTCCTGCCTGCACTCTCCTGCCCACCTCCCTCAGCTGCGGCTGTTACCAGATGAGAAAGCTCCAAAGAGGAGCACCAACAGGCTCAGACAAAATCCATAGGAGGCAATGCTGTTTGTGCTTGTCCCAGCTGGTGCCATCACACAGACAGCTCTCTCCTAGTGCAGCAGCACCTACTGAACTGCAGCACCTACAATGACAAAAGCAGCCTAAACTCTGCTTCAGGGCATTCTGCTCTTACTTTCTACTATTCACATCTCAACCACTAGTAAACTGCTAAGGTTAGCAGGGGATTAATGCACCTTCACGCTGGGAGAAAAGGGAATAGTGCTGAAGCTGCAAAGGCAGTTCAAGAATGTTCTCTTTGGTGATTGTTTCCAGAAGAGCTCAGCTCAAATGACAGCTCATTTTCTAAGAGTTTCTAAGTGGCTGAAAGAGTGACAAAATATTTTAAATATATATATATATACTCATGTGCACAAGAAAATTCATTGCTTTTGGTGGAATTTGCAGGAGGAGCCCCCAGACTGGACCTTACACTGGGATAGTATCCCATGGTAAACATACATACCAATTAGCATTTTCCCCCAAATGTGTCACTTCTGCCCCAGTCTCAAATGTTTTAAACTTCTAAGCTTTAACAGCTTTACCAAATTCATGGGTCTAAATAAAAATCCTGTTGTGTGAACAAGCAGGATGTGCTATCTGATGGAGCTATCAGGACAGGCTTTCTGATGCTCAGAAATTTCTTGAATTGCCTCTGACACAAATGAGAGAGATTACCTGGGGTGTGCCAAGTCTTTCAATGAGAGGAACCAAATGTAGTGAAGCATATTTTGATTCCAGTCTCTTCATTTTAGCATCAAGTCTTTCACCCTCTGAAAGAACAGAAAAAAAAGCGAAGAGAGCAACCATAAATTGCAATTAACCAAGAGAATTTTTATTTTAACACAATCTTTATACAGTGAGGAAAAAAACTGTGTTATTTTACAGGCAATTTAAGTACTAAGTAGCTGGTTAATCTTCAAGGCACTTTTAGAAAAAAACACACATATTTTAAAATGCTACATTACATGTGCAAACAGAAAGAAGGATTTGTTGTAGAATACATCTAATTAACTAAATTCAAGGAAGACTATAAGGCTCTGTTATGCTGCTGCTGCTTAGATATTTGACCCCCACTTGTGCTAAGATAACTAAGTTGTCTTTATGTATAAAATGTTTGTCTCTAGAAGGTGAGGTAAAATGAGGATGGAATCTTGTGTATAGTAAGGCTAAAAAGCAGCTGGCACTCCCTCAACAATGGCAAGTAGGAAATGTCTTCTAGAAAATGCGAAAATACTGTCTACAATGGTCTGGTTAGTTTTATGTAGAGGTGCAAGTAGCTACTGTGAGCCTCGAAATATTCTCAGAGTTTTGTAGCTGATGGGATTTCTCCAAGCAGAACAAATCAGCTGCTCCAGCAGTGAGAAATGGAAAAGAAAGGAGACATAAGAGAAACAAAGAAGAGAGGGCAAGGGGAAGGGTGGACAGCTCAGTTTCTGGTGATGAAAGATGAGGAGAACAGATACTATAGGAAGCAATCCTGCAAATACGCACTCCTGCATACTCAGTTTAGTGAAAAGGACATGAAAAATCTACAGGGACCACTTGTATTTACTTACTTGCTGACAGACTCCCTACACCCTGTGTGATCAAACCTATCCCATTTAACTGACAATTCTGTAAGCTAAACAGCAGCTTCAAAAAAGCCTCTCAACTATATCCACAAAGCAGGATAATACTGCCCTGGACATCCATCCTGCTTTTCCCTGTCATGGCATTCCTCCCCTTTCCCTTGTAATATGCATAGAGCATCACCAGGAAACATTTGGTTTTTTCAGCCAGGCAAACAGACCTGGATCTGATACCTCTGTCCTGTAATTATCAGCACTGTAGTAAAGGGTGGCTGGAGGTGTTTACTGGAACTGCAGCAACAGGCAGGGGAAGGAGAAAGCATTACCCAAGGAAGGTATTTTCACTTTGCCCATACCTTTGACGTGAACCCTGGGCAGGATGTTTTGGAATGGTGCTGCGTGCAACAGGTCACACACTTCCTCTAGAGACTGGGACAAAAAGAAAACGAGAGGCATTTAGGACAGAAGCATCAATCCCCAAACCACACCAGACCTTCACAACGGGATTCCAAATGGAGGTCGATGCCGCTGCAGAAACACCAGAGGGCAGCCGGCCTCTGTCACCACCGCAGGGAGCCGCTCCGAGCCCTGCCTCTCCTCATGGATCACTCCCAAAGACCACTTCATTTCACCAGCTTACTTTGAATTCACGAAAACACTCCAGCAACTCCCCTCCCACCCTCAGCTGGCGGTTCATAAAGGACGGGGTATTTATTAAATAAACTAATGCAGAATGAGTAATTTCGGTGGGAAAGTGGCAGACGGTTCCTGCACAGACAAACAGGGCAAGAAGATGACTCACTGCTTGGCTATTTTTACCAGAGCCACAACCCATTATCCTAATGGGAGTTTATCGTGGTGGGAGCATCTCCCTGCCAGGCAGGCTGAGACATATGACAGCAGCAGAGAACCATGTCTTAGGAAGTATTTTACATCTTTAGAGACAGGGGAAAGAAAGACAGATGTCTCCTGTTTCTTTGCTCCTGTGCGTATGCACAGAGAAAATGCAGAGATGACCAGCAGCACATGCATGACCTTGCTAAGACCCTCTCCTCATTTTTGAAGCAGAGGCCCTACTAATCTGTAATCCCTCAATACTAATATCACAAAAGTTGGTTTTCCTCCATACTTTTAGCAAGGCTAGGGTGCTAGGGCTCATGTGCCTTTTCCAGGTCTAATTCCTTGATGCCAGCCAGGGAAATGCATGTGTTAGGCAGCCAGGACAAACAAGACCCACCCACTACCACAGATATACTCAGAATTACGCTTTGCACCGCGCTGAAGTCTAGATTAGTTATGATGGATGACCACAATGGAAAAATACTGAAATACATGACAGGACATGGGGGCCTGACTGAGGACAAGAACAAGAGGAGAGGCAGCGAGCCCAGGTGTATGACCAGAAAGGGTAACCTTGGCAGTGTCCCAAAGAAGGTACATCCATGCTGGCATCACTCTGGTACACCCTCAATCCTCCCAGGAGGGAGTAAGGGCCCTCACCTGCCTGGCCTTTCTCCACATACCCACTTAGCCTGAATCCGAAGTAATCCAGCTTCTCATTCTGTTTCAGCTGTGCCATTATTGGCTACAGGTTTGCTGCTTGTCACCCAGCCCTCCAACTACTCACCCCCATCAGGGGGGGATCCTCTAACACCATGAGCAGGAACTCTGAAGAACAGCATGTCTTCATTACCTTACAGCTTTAATACACCCTAGGGAAGGAGTCTTCCATGAAGGTTTTTTTTGTCCAACAGCAGGCCCCCAGCCAGCTTGCTGAGGAAATGACGTGGCTGGTTTGCAGTCAGCAAAGATCTCTGCGTGCTGCCCAACCTCAGCAGCACTGTGAGCTTGCACAGCCTGGGCAGGGTGCCGGTATGCACAGCAGGAAGAGACCCCCACCCAAGATTCAACAGCACCATGCAGGTAAAGGAAGGGAAGCTAGCACACCTGTTGCTGTTCTGATCCATTACCAATGCTCACCTTTCCTCTGTAAGCACCCAAAAGCATTTGAAAAAAAAAGGAATTACAGGTCTGGCCATCTTGTTTCAACAGCAAATAGTAACAACATGGAAGAAGGGTGGGAAAAGAAAACTGAAGGTAGGGATAAAGATCAATTGTAGCACTGAGCCCTCAGCAGTCAGCAGGTTAGCACAGTGTAAGGCAGACTCTAGATACATCAGAAGTAGCTGAAAGACTGACACGTTTCACAGTTTCATTCAAGCTAGGACAGATGGGTGAATTTCTGCACCACTGTCAGCCATCCAAGCAGCAAGGAAGATGTCCAAGGATGTCCATGATAACTTTGTAATGTTTCACACCTTAACAGGGACATGCAAGAAAGGAATACAGCAGGACCAGACACACAACTCACTGACGTCAAGAGTGGCCACACTGTGACTGGCTGCAGGAGTGCCAGATGTGATTATAATTTATGGTGAAGATCACAGTGTCAGATCCTCAGGTACCAGGCAAGAGGCAACGTTTCTCACCCAGCAAAGTCAGGCATCACTGTATCTAACAGACATGAAAGCCCCTGCAAGACTGAAAGAGGTGAGTGCAGGGAACTGTTTCTACCCATCTGCCCATCAGTAATAGCAAACTCACAGATTTCAACCTTGTTATTGATGACGTTAGTAACAAAAATATGAGAGTACATTTTGAGAGACAGATGGATTTTAAGCTAGCACAGCAGGCACCTACCAGACTCTGTTCAATGAGGAGGCAAAACAGGACAGCATTTCCCACTTCCCGTAAATTCTGGAAGCAGACAGTCTTCAGTTCTGCATACTCAACAATGTCCTTCAACTGATGGTGAAAAAACTCCAAGATACCTGAAATCACAAGAGAAGTGAAAAAAAAAGTCTCAGGAGCCAGAATGAAATCTAGTGACGATCACATGAGCACATTGTTATCTCAGGAAAGCAGACAAAAGATACTGGCCATGTGAATAAGAGTCATAGAGATCAGGATTAATTTTAATTTCTGCTTCAAAAGCCCTCTGATTTTCTAACCAATTTGTCTACTCAAAGATTGCACAAATGTGCATCCATACACTGTTTGAGAATACAAATAACTGAGGGTGCAGGGTTAGAGTTCCCTCTCCATGTATCAGCAATGAGATTTTATCTCCAGACGTGAAGCCTAGAGGAAAGTGAAAGGAGCAGCATTAAATGCATTAAAAGTCAGAGGCTGTGAAGTGTTAAGCCAGTGCACTGACCTTTTTAACTGGATAAATCATGCAAAGTGCAGTGCCTAACTTTTCACTCCTGGAAAACGGAGCTGGTATAAGAGATAAGAAAAAAATATCCAGGGGCAGGAAGAGAGACTAGAGCTCTCATTCATCTTCTTTAAGTCCTGTTGCAGCCACCACTCCCCAACCTGCTGCACCACTCAACCCATCTCGATCTACTGCTGCTATTTTCATGGATGACAGAGCCAGCAAGGAACAAAGAAGTAAGATACAGGGAAGAGGGGTAGTATCAGGCTACGACTCTGACCAGTGCCAGGGGGCCAGAGGTGATGATCTGCGACGTCTCAAAGCAAATAGAGAGATCACAGGTCAAGCTCTGTTGGCAAGGGTACACCAGATCCTGCTGACAAGCACAGTTTCTGTCAAAGTTTTGCCTAAAGCTGTTAAAAACCAGCTAAAATTATGATTTTCAAACCCACATAGTTAACATAAATATACGTCTTTTCCATCAAACTTCTCCTAAACAACAGTGATGTGTAACATGCTGGTGGACTTCCAGCTCCTTTTCCTCCAGCCTCAGAAAGGCTGGGCAGTCCCTTGGTTAGAGAGAAGCCCAGGAAACCACAGGCTCAGCAGATTCTGCAGAGACCCAGTCTGGTTACCTTTCAGAGGTTAAAGCCATGTGCAGGATGGGAGAGGAAGAGCAGAGAACTACAGTAAGTCAGACAGCTCTTCAGCTTTTTACTAATTAATTTTTAGCAGCATTTCTCCATCTTTATGCATAAGCCGGGCCCTTCTAAAAAGCCATCAAAACACTTGACTGAGAAAAAAACGCATCATAAAAAGCTTTCAAATTGTATGCTGTACATGGCAGTTCATTTCCATTACACTGCATTAAGGCAGATAAATTTCCACCCAACTGCACCTAAAGCAATTGAGAGAATTGCTTTCAAGGAAAGAGAACACAGATGCCCTTCAGAACCATGAGTTCCTCTGACACAACTAATGAACACTTCCCATGCAGGAGATCATACTTGGCTCTCTACCCAGTGAGGCAACGGCTGGAGAGAGAACATAAACATGAAATACAGCCTGCAGCATATCTCTTCCAAGGAAATCCCTCAAATTCAGCAAAGGAACTTGAAAACATACAGTGAAGGAAAGAATTACGTAGGTAACCCACACACTTTTACAGAAAGCCTCACATCATTAAAATTAGTAACACAAGACGTCAGTAAAGTGCACGATGAGGGGATGCAGGGCTGCCTCTGTTACATCTCAAAAAACTGTTTGTCAATAGAAAATTAACAGTAGCTGTTCCCACACACATTCATTCATTCACACATGGAGGTGAATTTCAGACCTAACTTTAGTACTTCGGTGACTTGAGAGAAAAACAGAACTGAAAAACTGATGGAGAAGGGTTAGACATAGCGAGTGCTTGCTGAGCTTAATTTATTCCAAGGTAACACATTTACAGCTAGCTAAAAAGCAAACAATGCCAGCACACCAGCAATTCCCTCCTCCCCACAATACAGGGACTGTGGAATAGAAAAGCTGTGGGGAAGGCTGTCAGTGTTCATTGAACACTGCAGGATACAGGCCAGTCACAATCCCCAGGTGTGTGAGGAGCAGTGAACACTTGTGCTTGTCATTTAAACACACCTGCCCACCGTGGCAATGGGATGCTGCAGTGCTGAATACTGGGACTCCCATTTTAAAGATGAGACTGAAAAGGTTGAAAATTTTTCCCAAAAAAGTTTTTGACACTAGGAAGAAAACACAAAGTTAGGGAACTGAAATCAGCTTTATCACAAACACACAGTTTTAGTTACACACTCTAGTATTTCTTTTGTGTTTGTTGATGAAAGGATTTCCATGATTAGAAAGAAAGGTCTTCTAGGGATTAACTGCTAGAAGTCAAATACTTTCCTCATTCCAAGACTTTCTGCAAACAAAAGTCTATTGTGTTATCCTGGACTTAAGCCTGTGCCATAGAGGAAATCAAACTAGAACATCTACCAATGTTTCTGGTCTTAGTATCTGCCACATACAAAGAGACTGATGGTGAACCAACAGAAGGGCTGGAAGACTCCCTGAAACACAATGAGGAACTGTAGACTTCTCCACAGGGTCATCATGGAGAGAAAGCACTATCTGAGCAAACAGGATATTGGTGACACGCACGGCCATGAGCACGCTCTTCCCTTTAGCTTGTAGGGTGGGTGGGGAGCAGCTTGGTGAGAAACAGAAGCTGAGCAGAACAGCAAGGAAGATTCTGCTGCTGCAAGAGGGAAACAACCATCGGTCATGACAGGGATGGAAAAGAGTAGGGTTTTCAGACTCCACTCAATCCCCTACCCAGCCTGTGGATTTTGTGGGGAGTTTCAGAAAAAAGGCTGACATCTGGAAAGATGAGAACTATTTTTTTATGGGCAGTGAAATCCTGAGAATAACCCATGTTCCCTAAAGCAAATATAAAGGAGCAGGATGGTACAGAGAGAAACCAGGAGTAGCAGCACAGAGAACTGTGACCAGAAACAAGAAACTCATATTGAAAATGTGACTGAAACCAAAATGAGACATTAAGTCCACCTAAAAGCAGCAGGATAGTGGAGGTCAAAGAGGCTTGAGGTTCATACCATAAAAATTATTTACTGTCTTTTACAGTCACTCCAGATGACTCCTCTCAAAGTCCTTAACAAAGTTACTTATTTCTTCACTCAAAGCCCCAGTCTCCATATACAGATATATAAATATGCACACCCACACACATTCATGATCAAATTGTGATATTATTTTGAAAATCTGACAGCCAGTATTTAGTATGCAGGTGTTCCAAATGCTGCCATTATCAGTGTACTTCTTCCCTTTAGATCAAAAGCTTGATTTACCAGCAGAACAGAAGAAAGTTTACAGAACTACACAGGCTATTTCTGATGAAAGACCAATCTGCTCCCCAGTGGAGTCCTGTGGCAGAAATACATCATCATGTTTTCATTTAACATTTGAGCAATGCCATTCCAAATTACACTTCTGTGCACAGTACACAGAAGTGTATTCTTATGAAAGACTATGCATGTCTACTAAAGCCCTTGAAAAAGAACAAGTGTCTTGGGAAAGTTAATTTCACTTAATTGTCTGCAACCTTCCTTCTTCCTCTAATTCTGTTTGTGGGTGGAATTTATAAGTTGCTGAATTATATATACACAGAATTTTGCAAGGTAAATGAACCAAGTTTTTTTTGTTCTTCCTCTCCAAGAAATCAGTTTTAATTAAATCCCTCTATTCCTGCAGATGGGACAACATTAGATGTCATAAAAATTGATTCTATAATCCCAGTTTCTGATTTACACAGATCACAACAGAAGCGAAGACTATTGATACAGAACAGATCCAGTAAAGCACAGAAGATTAGTAAAGGATTAGGTTTCCTCTCTGCTTCCAAAATCCTATCTCAACAGCACTCAAACAGCAGATGCCAAGTTTCAGCTGTGCAGTCTGTACACTGATTAATTTAGGAAGTCAGAGCAAATCAACACATGCAACTCAAAGCTGGTTGAAGTCCTTCACTTTGGTCACCTTTCATTTCTCAATTCACACCTACAGACTGAAATCAAACATGTTCCAGAGCTTGTAACAATTCTGATACCTAAAAGATTAGGACAAAAATGAGCTGTTAATTCTAGAACTGAATTTCTGACTACAAACAAACTAGACCTTGATTATAATTCTTGGTCTAATTGTGTTTTGGGTTATTTTCTGCAAAGAACTGACTTGACTATTATCAAATAAAATCTACTAATCTGCAATAGCAAAGCTGCTCCCAAGAAACTGGATGCTATAATGACTTTTAGTTTATATGTTCACTTTCATAGAGACCTTCAAATGCTGTATCCAAATACTTCTCTAACTTACAAAAGACATCATTAACTCTGCATATCAACAGTGCTGCCATTCATTGCCCTCAATGGAAATATTAATCAGGTTTAAGCATATACAGGAATCCAGGAATTACGACCATGGAGGCTGTGCACTGTGTTTATTTTGCTAGAAAGAAATATTCCACTGTTCTGCATATCTAATGATTTCAGATGCCCCTGCAAATCTTTCTCCAGTGGACAGGTTTCAGGAAGACCGATGAATACACTTCCTTCATCCAATGTGAACTTAAGCCATTGTGCCCTCACTTAAATTATTCTCCTCCTTATCTGAGTTTGAACAAAACCCTGGGATAACAGGTAGAATTACAAACCCTTCTGCTACACCCCAAGTGATGCCTCCCTCGCTGCCTCCAGCCACTGCTGCCCTTCCCCATGCTTCCCAGCCCAGGCTTGCTCTTAGACTCTGACCTGAAATATTACAGAAAAAGAAAGGGTGGAAGACTCTTTTTTTGCCAGGTTGCTGTGCAGAAACAGCTCACAAGGTGTTGCCAGCAGCACAATCAGCCCAGGGAGAGATGGGAACACAGCAGCCGACGGCATGAGGCTTTGCGGGGCTTCCCCAAACTGTCATGCCAACATGTGGAATTTCAAGAGGTCATGGCCTGGGATAATGAGTGCTTTGTCCTGCACCAGCTTTGAGTGTTCTGTTTCTTTGGTTTGGTTTTGTTGATTTTTTCTTTAAAGAAGAAAACATGGAAATGCTATACTTAGAAAAAAAATACACATTTTGGCTACTTTCTCTGGCTACTTTATATCTTGCTCAGCTCATTGATTTTTAAAAAAATTTCTTCTGGAGGAGTGGTATACCAGTGACAAAAGCCTCATCTCACAGCAGAGCTGACAAACTACTTTCCTCATGGTATTCAGTGACACTTCAGAGTGGCAGGATACTCATTCATCAAAGCAGGAATGACATGTTCAAATACTTAAAAAATAGCAGAAGAAAATATTACCTCCAAGATGAAATTTCAAGCTTAAACTCTTAAAAGGCAAATATTCCTTTAAGATCTTTAGCAACTTTAAAAGGTCTCTTTAAAAATCCTTATGCTCAATGTATTTTTAGACAAATATTTTTATGACTACAAGATGAACAAGTTCCCCACTGCTTTAGACTGTTCCTATGGAAACAAACCCATTGGCAGAAAGGAGTCCTGAACAACTCTGATGCCACTGTCTGTACCCTGCTCCTTTTAGCAGCAATAAATCACCATTTAGAAATCCACAAGTCTAGAAGGCTGATTATGGAGGGGCTGATTATGAATTGCAATCAGCAGAGTCTAAACAAAACTCTCCAAATGAAAAGTCTTAAGTGTATGAAAGAGCTAGAGGCTTACTTACTGAGCATGCTTAAATCACTTTGCACGTAGAGAATGGACACAGGAAATTAATTCTGAATTAATAAATGCATATTACCTCAAGATAGATGAGAATCTACATATTTCATCTAAAGACTGGAATCACAGTTTTGGTCTGTATATGTGGGCTGTGCCAGTTATAAAGAAGTTATTAAATGATTTGTTATGAAAGAACATAAGCCTCACACAGACATAGCCCACAGCACTCAGGCTTACTACTACAACTAATAACTTCTGAGGAAGCTTTTGGAGGCAGAGGAAGGAACAGACGACAGTTGGTGTGTATTGGCTTGCATTTTCTGTGACAAAACACATAAACAAGGTGTGGCAAAGACTGCTAAAGAGAATTCAGCACAGAAAGGAGAGAACAGTGACTCAAAGGAAGAATGCTTTGAGACAGCCCTTCTACAGTCTGGCAGTTCCTCTCCAGATGAAGGCTAAAATCTACAGCACATCCTCACCACAGAGAACATTTTCCTTTATCAGCCAGTGCTGCTCCAAGGGCAGACAGCTCCATAATGGGGAGGTGTCAGAGAACACAGGGCAGGTTTTCTGTGATGTGAGAGAGGGATGGAGGTGTCCTGATCTTCCACAAGCCTCTTCTGTCTGGCAACTTGGAAAGGAAAGGGAGAGACGGTATGACTGCGATAAAGGCTGTCTCTGCCATTTCTTGCAAGAGACTCTCCAGGGGGTTATTACGCATCCACTGCTAGAAAAAGCTCATAACAGGAAAACTGCATGTGTTAAGACAAAACCTGACAGGAACTGGGGCAGTAAAGGAGCAGAGAATCACACAGGGTTTTGAGATCCAGTCCAATTCTACAACTAGGTATGATATTCAATTGTAAAACCAAGAGTTACTTTGATCTCTTGGTACCATAGGCATCTAACCATATGGCATTTCTTTTGGAAGAGTAAATATGAGGTCAAAATAGTTTGTTACTATTGTTCCAGTAAAGTTCTGCCTTTCCTACAGGAGGGATTAACCTTAAGAGAAAGGTTTCTCCTAAAATCCCTGGGCATCTCCTGCCAAATATTGAGCCATTACAGGTGAGGATTTCTGGCAAGCTTCTTAATGTCACGTGTAGCATCACAGATCCTGGTGATGCATTGTCTATATTTGAGAATACCTACTGCTTTTGTGGTCAGAACTTAATGAATGGCTAAAAGCCTCAGATAGATTATTTTTATACTCCTAACTACCATGATTCATCCATTTCTATGCTCCAGGGAGAAAAACAGGAAGGAAACACTTAGTAAGACCTTGATTTCATTTAACATTGGTAATGAACGTCAAGCAAGCTGTGGGAAGCAGAAAAAACCCAGCCTCATTCCAGTTGGAGTGGCATTTAATAAAACTGACTCTGGAAAAATAAACTCAGGAGGTGGGTGGCACATGGAAGGACTAATTTGTGTTAATTAGAAGTTGTGGAGGAGGAATATTTTGAAGGGGGAAGCAGATTCAGAATTTCAGTGAACAATGTGATAAGTACTAATTAGCCAATTATTTCTCTATAGTGGCAAGCAGCTTTCAATGCCATTTCTTCTTCTGCAACTGTCACACCTCCTGTTGAGAGGCTAAGATGCACCCCACACAAGCCTCAGACATAACTATTCTGGCAGGACCAGTTTGCCTCCCAGCAGTATCACTCCTTTTATCTTGCATTTGGTGAGGGCAAAGGAAAAGGGAATAGAGGCTGTTCCAGAGAACTTGGGTTATCTAAATTAGACATTTGAACAGAAAAAACGTGAGAGGCTAGTTTGCTAAGGGAAAAGCTCAACATGCTTATGAGAAAGACTAGAAATAGAAACTATTGTGGACATCCCAGCTCAAGATCAGTTATGTCTTAAGTCTGTTTCTATACAGATTGTCATCCTTTTGCCCTATATACAGAAGTCTTAAAACTTTATTAAGTACTTTCAGAAAGCACAGCATCCAATGATGTTATGGGGAAAAAAAAACAGAATAAAAAACCAAAGCCAGACTAAAAACTGATTATCAGGAGAAAAAGGAGGGAGGGAAAGACAGAGAGATACAAGATTCAGAAGATAGTGGTTACTATCATCTTACTAAAGCTGCTAAAGTAACATCAAACACAAACTAACCTGGAGAGCCATACTCATGTCTTGGTAACCTACAGATCTTAGGCATCACTTCCATTAGGGTCTTGACATACTGAAGAATGGTCCCTTGTAACTAAGAGAAAACAGATGTATGTAAACATGTCAGTGTTGTTGAACTAAGAAACTTTACAACAAATTGCATTCAAACTATACATGAACTGAAGCAGCTCTTAAACTCTTGCATTTAATTCTGCCAGTCATCATCTTTAAAAAGGCAACTTCTTCAAATTAAAGGAATTCACATGGCATTAGCCACCTTTGCTACAAGAAAAGTGGCACAACAGCTAAGGCTAAGAAGGCAGAAAAGAGGAAAACATGTTTTTCTCTTACAGACTCTTTACTGCCTAACTAACTTTTAGGGTTTTTGTTAAAAAGTTGCATTTGAAAGCTTTCAAAACCATTGAAAAAGCATTTGAATGCATTCAAAAGCAATATGAAAAAAACCCTTATGATTAGGTATGGCTGTAACAGCCCAGACTGGTTCTTCTGGACATACCAGTTGAGACAGTCCCAGCCTCCAGTCAGCCTGTCTTCTACCACTAGACACCTCTCTCTTATCTGTCCCCCTACACCTGAGCATCTGCATCAGGCATTGGCAGGGTAGCCTCCCCCAGGCCTTTTAACCTTCTTCTTAAATGACCAAGTGTTCAACGCCACCTTTAATGAATTGAGACAATTAACCACTAAGTTATAAAAAAAAAACCCTCATAAAACACAACAAACCAATGCTTGACACTCAAACCCTGAAAAATATGCATGTTTTCCTCTTTTCTTGAAGATTAAACTACAGCACCTTTTTGAGTAGAGTTCACCCTTTCTAGAACATCAGAAATGTACTTTGAATATTGTGGGAATTACTGTAAACAAACTGCCAAATGTGTCAAGTGCCTGCAGTAAGATTATGAATACCACAGCTTTCCCTGGTACACTTGGATTATTTTGGCACCACGCTCCTATAAGCAGCAGGAAGTAAAATATAATTTTTTGGCTTAAATTAACTGCAATGCACTATGGCTGTATATATAGATTCTAATATTATAGCAAACAGCCAGCGCCTCAACCTCCTCCCAGTTACAAAAAAAGCCTTTTCCAATACAGGATACCCAGGCTGTGTGGATAATGTCTTCAAAACTGGCCTGAGCAGCATTGCTTAAGCACAGAGGTTAAACTCTCCTGTGGTTAAGCAGTCATCTATCAGTGATGTCATTAATGACAGCCCTGAAGTTAGGTGCCAGGCAGAAAGCACACTACAGCTCTCAAAAAACATCAAGGAAGTGAATGTACAGTATGGTCTTTAAGTTGAAATCAACAAATTTAAAACATTTATATTTTTCCAGCGCCTACCTAGGCCCTAACAGCTCAGGTCACCACAAATTATATTAATCTCCAATGAAGAATTCAAAGTTTTCAAAATACTACTCAGGCCACCAAGGTACATCATCTACTGCTTACACAATACACTAAGTACTGTCAAACACAGTTGTATTGAACTTTAAGGGAAGTTATTTTAATTATTTGTGTCCAGGATCTCACTTTCACTTTGTTTTTCCTGAGACATTTTCTATCAGAAATCCATCTAGACTAGCAGAAATAAAGACAATTAGCATACCAGGCTCTTGACAACTTTCAGCAGCTCCTCCATCACCACAGCAATGCCCTGATATCCAAGAAGTCTACAGATGACTTTAAAGTGAGGGGGACCGACAAAATTCCTGTAGTTGCTGTAAATGCTGGAATATGCCAAATTCAATGCCTAAAACAAGAAAATAGACATGATTAATGACAATTTCATCTGCCTGTATCTCAATAACAATGTAATTTAAACCGCATTTTAAAGCATATTAAAAACTGAAATAACTTTGTATCTTACTGTCTCTGAAAGGACTTTAAATACAAAGTTTCCCTTTTCTAAGGCAGGAACTTCAACCAAAATCTGTTAGCAAGACAAATTTGTGAACACTTTTTTTCAACCAGACATCTTCCATTTATCATTTATAAAGCCACTTTCTCTTTTGTACTTTTCTATTTACACAAGCATAGAAGTAGTCAATGCCACATCCAGATCCCTGAATTTAAAGCACAGCTACTATTCCTGTATCTTCCATTTTATGCACAAAACATCTTGAAAGAAATTACTTCAATTTTCTGTTCATAATAGGTGTTTCAAGTCTCTGAGTACTCAACTACAAAAAAAACCAAAAAAACACCTTCTGCAGTTACTGCTCTCTGCAACTAATTAATAAGGATCTTTCTTTTTCAAACCCCTTTGCTGCACACAAGATCAAAGAAAATCTAAGTCTGGGATGCAACCTCATGGAAATTCTTCAAGACTTGTATAAATAGGACCAGGTGCTTTGTCACAGTCATGTTTATTTCTACGGAAGTGAACACAGCTGTACAGACTGATGTGATGTGGGGATTTAGGAACTCTTTGCTGAAGCTGCAGATTAGAGATGAGCTGGCTAACAGCATCCTCCATTCCTGCAAGTGGGTTGTTCTCCTAATACCCTGAAATTTAATTTTGGGAATCTTGGCCACCTTTGTTACAGAAGGGACTGCTGTGTTTCCTTTAGTTTTGCAGTTTCATTCTCTCTAATACACACATGGAAAACAGCATACTGTTAAACTTTCAACTTCACACACAGCTGTAACACAAAATTTTCCAGGAAGAACATTCCCTTCAATGCAGATCCTGCCCAAAATTACCCACGCAAGTCAACACCAGATACTATAATGCATGGCATTAATCTAGTAGGAATTCAAGTCACAAAACTCTACCAAGCTCTTGGAAGATTTTATTCTCAAAGAAGGACTTAAAAATCATCTTTAGAATCAGTCAGGATAGAAAATGCACATTTTTATTTATGTTGTATATCTCTATATAAACACCAGTTTCCAACTGAGGCCTTAGAAATTTCAGAAAATTGTATTCTAGATGCAAACTAAAATAGACATTTGGATAACTATTAGAATCCTAGTACATAACACAGTCCTGCTGTTACATCAGAGCTGGCTAAAAGGCCAAACTCCAAATGTGTCCCACCAGGGGACAGCCTGAAGTTGTATCCCTCTAGTACAACCTGTGCATTTCCATAGCTCTCCACATACAAAAATGAGGTCTGGGGCAAAGACAGCAGAAAGAACTGGTAAAACCTTAAGAACATATGTGCAGATGAATGTTCTGATACACGAAGGATTTATACAATTGCCCGTAAAAGATGAGATTTCCTTTTTTGTTTTTGATGTTTCCAATTAGGTAGGTCTCCTACAACAAACGTGTCAGAACTATCTATTTTTGCTACAGCACATGGAGAATTTTACTTTAGTAGGTTAAAGCCTTCAGGTTAAGTGGAGGGAACCTCCCTTCACAGCAGGAATTTGTCATAGAAAAGCAAGCCCTAAAAGCATGATTTCAGTATTTAAAAAACTTGCCAATACCTGACAGTAAGAAGCCAGCCAATCTAAAAGTCCATCTTTCATATAAACTTCATGGGGAAGTACCTAAAATTTACAGTCCACCTGTAAACGTTGGATTAGTGGATCTTTCTAGATTGTGACAAGGGATTTAGAAAACACCATTACACACCAACACCACTTCCCCCCCTTGTGAGGCACAAAAGCATAAATTCCTTAGGGAAGAAGCCACTAGCGAGAGGGGGGTGGGGGTGGAAAGGGAGGGAAGAGAAGTTGCTGTTCATTATTTTTTAAGCTATACTTGCTCCCTCCCCTACTTAAATTAAAAAAAAAAAAAGAAAGAGTTGTTAGTTGCTGATGTCATCAAAGTGCTAACATTAATCACTCACAGCATCACCGGTCCACACACAAGAGTATATAACAGGGATGCTCAGGCAGCATACTGCCAAGGGGAGGCAAGCAAGAGAGGGGGAAAAAGACATTTTTTTCTCCTGTGTGGTCTTTGAAAAGCAAGGCAACAACATCCTTAGACAAGATGTGCTCTTGCATGAATTTAAGTGGAAGAGACAAAGAAACCATGCCACCAGCAGCATCGGAGAAAAAAACTGAAATCACCAAGCAATGAGAATTCAGTCCAGAGAATCTGAGGAGAAGAAAAAGCAAACTGGCAAACAGAGATCAGTCAGGAAATAATTCATGTAGAAAGGGATACAAAAAATTTGGTGTTTGTAACATTTTCACAGCAGCATCGCCGCAAAGAAATTCTGATCTGGAATTTCCATCAGGGAGTGACGGTAAGTACTGACTTTATGATCCATAAAACATCAGATGGCTTTTCCAAACATTTACTTGTCAGTAACTGTGTGTTTTCCAATGACTGATGTTTTGTAACAATAGAAATGTGTTATTGCTATTTAATTATAGTTCAAACATTCTACTTACAGAATGCTATGAGGATTAAGCTGTTGAAACTATTGTTTCTAGGCTGTGTGAGGAAATGTTCTACAAAAAAAAATTATAATTTTAAGTAATAGGGATCTACCAGCTAAAGAAAAGGTAAAAGAGCAAGTAAAAGCTCTGATCTCACTAATGCACCCTATTTAAATATCTGCAGTAGTTGGGTAGATGCCAAAATATATCTGTTTGATAAGTTTATCTGATAGCAAATTCAGTTCCTTTATACTGTTGCTGTATTAAAATGGGTGCACCTACCACAGAATTAGAAGAGCAGCATCTACCCAGATCAGTCATAGCCACAGGTTTACGCTGTCATGAAAATAAACAAACATCTTTTTCTTCCCACTTCCCAGTAAGTATAATCCAAAAGCCTTGAGCAACAATTTTCATACATAAACAGGCACAGAGTTCTTACTATTGATGTAATGTCACTATCCAAATCCCATTAAAATAATATACATTTTCCCAGTCTCCTATCTAGGATAAAATACAAGTATTACAGAATAATTTCAGAATATGTTATGAGCCAATCTCACAAGCTTTCTTCCTCGGGAGAATTTTCAATAATTAATTGTTATTTAGCCAGGAAATGTAACATTTTAAACCTGATCTTAAAAACCCCATTAAATTTAATTTTCATAACGGAGTCATAAACAATGAAATACAGTGTTATCATTACGGGCATTTATAGTCATTTAAAAAAGTGAGAAATTTTCGAAGTGGAAAAAAACTTCCATGAGTGCCACTGGAAACTGACAATCAAACTAAGGAATCAGATTAAATTGCTGAGGTAAGCTCTTTTTCAAAAGTTACCATCACAACAGTAAAAGCATAAAACCCAAGCCAAACAAATGAAAATACCCACTGGTTATTACATATTCTTTAATAGATGTGTTTAGAAAATTGCAGAAAATAGATGTTTTCCTTTCACTATTTACAATGGTAACACATACTGAGAATCTCAAAATCCTGGCAGATTTTCTAATTTGAATTGAGGATGAGGAGGAGTATAAATTCAGGGCAGACAGACTATGGGATTACATAAAATGACTTAGAACAGGAAAGAGCATTAGTTTTTTTAAATCCCCACTATTTATCCAAAAGGTAGGCTATAGTGAAAGCTGTATGTCACTAAGCTTGAGAAAGCTTTTCCAAGAGGCTGACTAGCATCACGACTAAATATTGTGATACTGATACCACCAATGTACAATGTTCCCAGCCACTGCCGCAGTGTAGCTGCAGTGGCCACAGATGTGCAACTTAACAGCAAAACACGGGCAGTATCATAGAATCACAGAACAGCCTGGCTTGGAAGGGACCTTAAAGATCACCTAGTCCCAACACCCCTGCCAGAGGCAGGGACACCTCCCACAGCTTCTCTGGGCAGCCCATTCCAGTGCCTCACTGCCCTCACAGTAAAGAATTTCCTCTTAATAGCTAATTTAAATCTACTCTCTTTATGCTTAAAGTCATTCCTCCTTGTCCTATCACTATCTGCCCATGGAAAAAAGTCCCTCTCCAGCTGTATTGTTAGCCCCCTCTAGACACCAAAATGTGCTGTAAGATCTCTCTGGAGTCTTCTCCAGACTGAACAGCTCCAACTCTCTCAGCCTGTCTTCATACAGGAGGTTTTCCTATGTGTACTTGTGAATAAGAAACTAACATAAGATATCGGAGACAAAATAATATCTGGTCATGTTTCCACACACCCTTTTGTTTTTCAGCTGATTGTTACTGGCAAAAATAAAGACTTGTGGATGGTAGAGGCATTTATCCGTCAATATCCACTCCTGGCAATATCCCAATATCCCTCTTGCCAGTTAACATAAAAAACAAGATACACAGACTAGAAAAAAAAACAACTGCTGAATTTTTTTTCAAGCACCTGGGAAAAAATGTGAAAGGAAGTGATTTCCCAATTGCAAATTCTGCAAAAATTCACCATCTCTCAAGATACAACTGGTCACTTACACAGGCAGCAGTTCTGGTTGAATTTCTCTAAGTTTATGTTTATCCTTTCACTTGGAAGAGAAATACACATTTTAAAACACCCCAAACTTTGAAGAACTTTTATTCCCATTTTTACACTGCAGTACCACAGATGACAGCATACTTTCCTAACAAACTCCGTTCCTACATTACAGAGCACTACGATTAAAACACAAACAACATCTTCAGTGCTGCAGCTTCTCAGTCACTGCCAAAGAATATCTTCCCTTTGCACAGGGAGATCAGCATCAAGAGAGAAAAAAAACTCTGAAGCAACATCCTGATGGGAATAACTGTCCAAAACATCACAGGAAACACAGCAATGGTAATTTGGCCGAAAATGGCCAGTTGTGTCGACAGCTTTTACAGCATCATGTACCACCCTAACTGGAACAGCATGCTATCCAGCTACTCCAGAAAGAGCTTCCAGAAGGAAGAGAGGGTGCCCACCACTCGTTCCTCCTTTGTTGTTGAAAACCTGATTCCCCTCACAACATACATCATGTGCGTGACCTGCCAGTCCGCAAACCCCTCCAGCGACCAGTGCAGAGTTTTTAACACACTAGAACGAGACCCAGCATCTGCAAGCAACACCAAGAAAGAGCTGGCACTGGGCATCTGGCTCACCAGCAGTGTCCTGCTCCTCATCATCGCTGCAGTCCTGCTCTACGGCTGCCTGCACCTCCTGTGCCGCAGGAGACGCGAGCGTTTGCAAGAGCAGAACAGGACCTCCAAACAAGAGCACAGGGAGCCATGGACCAAAAGCGCGGCATACACCTCCGTAGAATTCAGCAGGCAGAGCCACCAGACACAGGATGCTGAGGAAAAGCATCCAGGTGGCATCCAGCTGGCCACAATCATAGAGAATCCCTCAGTGTGCAAGGAGCCTATCATGCCATCTTCTAAAAGCCAGGAACAAGTCCCAACACCAGGACAGTGCTCTGCTATAAATTAAAAACCTTTTGTCCAGGAGAAGTTTTTTGCTATGTACGGTCCCCCAACTACTTCAAACACACCACGTGCACTGTCAGTGCTCACAATAGGGAGCTCCAACTGCTCACCACAGCACTCCTGGCTGTACCTCTGATGTCACACCCCTTTCCAACAGCCTATATGCAAAGGCTCACATGCCCAAGAAGTGAGCACTTCAGCCACCCTCCATTATTTAAAAATTAAGCATGTAGCAAGTAATTAGTTTACATTTCAAGGGGATATTTTTGTTGCTTTTCTTTAGTCTAAAACAGCAAACAAATATAAGAAGTAATCAAAAGTGACCAAAAGAATTTTTGTTAACAAGCACAAATAAAACTGAGTAGGAGTTTTCAGATGGCATTCCCAACTGCTACACTATAGGCAACTGGAACATACACATGGAGTGCAGTGGTTTGCCAGTGTGAGTTTTATCCTGACAATTCCAGCTGCTTCCCAAACCACACACTACAGCACGACATTCAGACTACACACTTCACTGCCCACAGCTGTCCATCCCTCCCATCTGCACTGAGGTCAGTTTCAAAATGTAAGCTAAACTCACCAGGATTTTAATTGTATCCTCTCATCCATTTTATTTTCCTTCCATTTAAATACATGAAAGATACTGACTTTGTAAGGATGTTTCTAATTAAGGAAATATCCTGGGTTATCACATTTGGCACTCTTCTGCTCCCCCCATAAGCAACCTCCTGCTCCATGGGCCAGCAACTCCCTGCAGAGGAAATGGAATTCAGAGACACAGCTCCTGGCCCTTCCTTTTCTCTTTCCCTTTCAGTTTTAATGATAACTCACATTAATCAGCTGCAAATTTCTTTCCAATTGCACAGTACATTCTGTGTAATGTGTTTTAAAAAATATTGAAAACATGCCAAAATGCATTTTATTTTTGTAACAAGAAAACCTGCTGAACATCTCACTCTGCCTTGAGCTTCATGGCAAAGTGCCAAGGTCCTTCAGACAGAAATCTGTTCACTCTCACAACATGACAAGTGTTGTCTGATTTACATTTATAAGTCACCCTGTTTTAAACCTCTTAAGTGCATTTGTGTTCCATAAAAAACAAAATAGATCTTAATAGTGCTGTATATTATGCCTAAAGAACAAAGGTGCACTGTGACTGCAGACACCTAATTGCTATTGGTACAAATTATGTCTGAAGTCAGCTCTCACTGACACAGCTCAGTTGTATCAGTGAAGGCTGGAGAACTGCTGGCTGGGCAGCTGCCATCCCACTCCATTGAGCCCTGGAAGCTAAGGGGGGTGCAATTTTGGCAAGAGATCTCCCCATGAATGTTTCACAGCAGGTAGCGGATCTTTTCAGCTACTCTATTTTGACAACAATTCCCACGACTTGTGAAATGCATTGACTCTCAGAGTGCTAGGAAGAAGCTGGCGTAAGTGTGAGGAATCTTCTTAAGTTTTTTTTTGAGTAGGATAAGCATGACACACAAATGTTTGCTGAACTGGGGCGAGTATGACTTTTAGAAAACACTTCAAAAGGCATTTTTATTGTGTGAAGTTAGCAACAACATGTTCTCCACCTGCTGTGGAGCATTTCCTCCAGCTGACACGTTTTTCTTTGTCTTGCACGTCAGTCTCAAATAAACTGTGAGAGTAACAAGTTCACTGCTGTTTCAAATGACGGTGTTACATGAAATAGGCACTGAAAAACCCTCGTCAGAGCATGAAGCCAACACAACAGGTTTACTGCCAAAAAGGGGTGCCTGGGTAACAAGGACAAAAAAAATGCTTTAAAATTATCTTGTAATCAAATTAACAGTAACACTACTCTGATTAGGTTTTCATCAAAAAAAGATGACTTTAATGTTAAAGGGATGAAGCCAAGAGACACACAGTCAGTCTCTGCCAACATCTTGGGTTCTTGGAAACCTGTTTACTTCTCTGCATGTCCATTTCTTTATGAGGGTTTTAGGGCAGTCCAATACATATATTTACACACATTCATGTTATATAAACATGTACATTCCATACTGAGAACAAGGAGCAGTTCAGTCTCAAAGCAGTTTTGAGGCAATTCACCTACTGCATTTTGTTATTTGTACACAAACACATACATCCAAAAGATGTGTCTATATCCAACTAAGAAGGCAAAGAGCTACCACGGAAGTGCTCCCCAAGGGATTTACCTTCTCTAAATATAAAACCATTCCACCCACAGAGTTTGCTGTGCACTACTAAGATAAACATTTATATCATTTCACAAGCAACGGACCATCTCGCACCTGCTGCAAATGAGCAACTCATGCAGAGCGTCATCTGTTTTCTGCTCTAGTTTTGAAAAACTCATGTCATCACATGCTCATAGAGCTACATGATTCTTTGTGTCTTGCTGAGAAAGTTTTATTACAGATTAATTCAGGTTCATTCTGGCAATTTTGTATTCAATTTGGTAATTCACCACTCAGTTTTAACAGTCATCTATCAAGGGGCAAATATTCTGAGTGATTACCAAACTGATAACAATTTGCAACATAGTGCAAACTAATTTTAATTTGTGCACCAGCAGTAAATAAAAACCATTATATTCACAGTGAGAAGTATCTTTCAAACATGTCTTTTTCACAAAACAAATGAGTTAGCACCTACAAAATGCTGGAGACATAAAAACATGACAATATTTGGAAAACATTGTTTAAGACAGAAAGAAAGCTCTTCTGTTCTGGTCTACACAACCTCTATAAAACCAGGTATTTCTAATATAGGCCTATCTAGTTATGAAATTTGCCCCAGAAATGTAAGGAAGACTCCCCCCCCTTGATTGCTGCTGCTCATACAGAAAAATGATCAGGAATTCTGAAAATGTATAGCTCTCAGTGTGAAATTACTAAACCCATTTTTATTATGTAACCTAAAAAAAAAAAGTGTTCCCCAGTTAATCTTCTGTCACTCACCCCACTGTATCGTCACTTAGATAAATTATGTTAGCAATCTCTATGAAATTCAGTTGTGTTTTTACTCTACACTGCATCTGGTCAATTCCTAAAATAGTAAGGAACACAATAACTCTAATGTAAGAAAATCCCACTTTCCTATATTTTACTGTTCCTTTTTGGAGAACAATTATATAAAACACTGTTCACAGGACCAGACAGTCAGCTGTTACCTTCCACAGTAAGACATGTGAATCCTTTTCCATCCCCATTACATTTTAAAGGCATGAAAGTTTTATAAATGCAGCAGATATTTTAGGACTGAAATTTTTAACTCCTGAGATATCTCTTCAGCTCTCAAAACCTAGACTACTGGGTTGAAATTGCACCATATAACTATGGTATGATGTGTAGAAAATAACAGTAAGACAAGGACTAATTATGTTCATGTTTAAGTAGAAGGTAGATACTGAAAGTAGCTAGCCATAACACTTACATCACACTTGTATAAATTAGATGTGTAATTGAGTACATATTTTAAATAATGTGAAATAATAATAAATAATTTTAAGCTTTTTTATTGTCCATCCTCTAATTTAATCCTTATATTTTCATTTATCTTTTCCATACTTCAGCTTGCCACCCTGATACTCAAGAAAACATTGTGAAATTTAGAGCGACAGCTTGCTAGATATTTTCGAATGATTTGCTGAAGATAGCACTGCTGTTAGAAGTAGATCAATATTTCAGACTAGATATTAAAAATGCACATATATGTTAATGCACTATGCCTTTAACTGTCATTAAGACTCAGGTAATAATTCTGAAGAATAAGAAAACAAATCTGCAGTGATCAGGGAGAACAAATCTATCACCCATGAGCATAGCATTGGTCCTGTGAGTACAGGCTAACTTTCCCCACTTGGGTAGCTCACAGCTGTTCTCTTGTGCCAAGTACTCTTCCAGCTTGACACCCACATAAGCTCCTTTCCAACCTCACTATTGGGGACATAGAGTATGTGACTGCACATGGTGCACACTTCTATTGAAAACTTGCATAAACCTCGCAAGCCCTCCTAACTGCAAAGCAAGAAACATGATGCTAATACAGAAGATGAGATGGCCAGCACACCAAGGACATCACAATGAGTTTGAACTCATTGGTTATAGATGCCAAAGAAACACTACATTTTTTTAAAAAATAATTCAAGTAGTTTGGTATCTGGTATTTTAAGATGGTCAGAATCAATATTCCTTTTAAGGCAAGTAACATCTGAAGCAGTTTTTCCTATCTATTCCCTTTTCCTCTGTCATCACAGTCTTCATCACTGTAACAAGAGAGAGCTGCACCCAAGATGGGCTCTTATTCTCACTTCACCAGATGAGTAATTAATCTTTACTTATGAGTCTGCTCTGCCACTATAAGCAACTGAACAACGCAAGGTGGTTGAGAGAAGGGCTTATTTCTAGCTTTGTCAGATAAGACTAACCATCAGACTAATCAATTGCACTTTGGCTGAAACATACGGTGAGCTTCACAGGAAAGTCTTAAAAAAAAGTGTATGTTCAATTTAAAATACACACAAAATGTATTTCAGATCATTTCTAATAACTTTCATATACCGTAGTTTCTATAATTTAAAAAGATACCTTTAAACATTAGCAAACCATAAAGATAAAGGGAATTACATCCAACCTTTGATCCATAGAGATACTGTGGCTGTGCATTAGGCTGCTTATCGCGCTGAAACTCCTGAGAAAATGGTAGCACGGTCCGAACAAATCTATATAAAAAACAAAAACAATAATTCATTATTTATACTTAGGTTAGCAGATGTGCACCTCATGCACCCTACCCTGTAGAAGACTGCTTTTGTCTGCATATACAATCAAAGCCAGACCAGTAGCCTTTCACCCCTAGTAGAAACTGGGGAAGCACACAGTCTGAATTGCCCAAAAGCATGGACAGAAATCATACTGCAGTTCAACAATTGCTCTTCTTCCCATGGTGTGCAGTGTACCAAAATATTCCTCACCTCTACGCTAGCCCATGCCAGCAAATATGGAAGTAACTAACAAAGTAGCAATAGTCTCTCACAGGGAGTAAGGAAACTCCTTGTGCTTGAATAATTAAGTCCTTGAGAAAGAAGTACACCTTCAAAGAAGAACATGACATTTCTGTTTAATGTTTTGGAGCTTTTCCCCCCAAAATTCACATCAGGAGAAATATGTTAGATTGTCACCTTTAAAAAAGGTCACGAGGAAGGAAGGGTATAATCCTCGCAGCAAAATCAACATTTCAAAAGTTTGATCATACTTCAGTGTGAGCACATACCAATACAAATCACGCTTAGCTTTACCTTTGCACACTGTTAAGAAGATGGCAAGAGAACTACAAAGATATGGAGCACTGCCAAAGACAGGATCAGCCATCTCACTCACAACTGAGGGCACCAGAGTCTGAAGGACCATTCCAAGTCCTCCTGTGAACAAGCAGCACAAATCTTCCCCCTTGATGTTCCCTGTTAACTGCGTAATGCACATTTGGCAGCACTGCAGTTTTAGTGCAGGAAGAAGTTAATCAATATCTACTATAATTCTGATTCTGCTTAACTTGACTAAACAGAGCAAAGTTACTGGGGGATGTGTTCAAGAGTTGGATGGCCACTTTATTTTTTACCTTGATTAAAAAGTATTTCTCGATAAATGGTGCAACCCTGTGTATGCACAGCAAAGAGGGAAAAAAGCTATTTAAGAAGTGTATCTCAAATGGTTCTATAATATCAGCCAGGTCTGAGTGATAACTGAGCAAAATAAATGTATCTAGGAAAATGTTTCAGGAAAGAAAACTTGCCTTACATTATAATATCATAAGATACAATTGTAGCTGGATCCTTTTTTGTTTAATCTATTTACATTTAATCTGCATACAAAATTAATTATTCATTATTAATTCTTCATAGAAAGAACACAGACATTCTACTTTTAATATATCCATCTTGTAGCTAAAAACAAAAACAGCCATGTCAATCAAAAATTGGTTCACCCAGACAGGTATCAATTGCACCATGTTGCTTACAATTACTTCCACGGTGTTTTATTTCTGAATCATTCCTGTGAGAATCTATAACTTCAGGACAATGTTTTCTGCATTTTTAACCTTCTCAAAAATAGGTACAGCTACTTGCTCATACATAGTTCAGCCCATCTTCCTAAAAATACTCATACTTGCCATAGTCCAGAAAGAGTTTGCATTTAGAGCTTCTGAGGAAAAATACACTATTTATATGTATTTTATTGATACTATATATATTATTTAAATCTCCTTACATTTATATTCCCTCAGTTTACAGGTTTCTCCCCTTCTCTCTCACTTACATAGAAACTGAAAACTCTCCTTTGAGAGAGATTACTTGAATCTTTATTCTGCAGATACTTCATTAATGAGTTTACCAGAGATGATGTAAACATTTGATGGAATTCAAAGTAATCTGCAACATATGACAGTCCCCGAGATTACTCTATTCCCCCTTTTTTCTCTCTAAGTCCCACTCCTTTTTAAACTGACATCAATTTTCAAGCCCTAAGAGAATCTCTGAAATGAAACCATAGGAGATACCATGTCATTTGAGATAAGACTGGGTTTCAGTGTGCAGACATTTGGCAAGAGCAGATTTGCTACCACTAAATTAAAACACTCACAAGGAAAGGAGCATTTCAAAATATAAGTGGGTGTATCCCATGACTCTGGAAGCTGTAACTGTAATTCTTAGACTTCTCAAAACGGTGTTGTGTGTATAATATCTCAATTATAATGTAATTAGTGTCTGGGAGCAAACCAGTCAGTGCAAGTAAATGCTCAAGTAACTCTTGTGTGTTTCTCAGTGTTCCTCTGCATTCTTGGGGGTTTCTCCATCTCTAATGCTTTAGAGTAGTAGCAAAATAGCCTTAAAGTTTTCTTAAAGACTTGAAACAAGCACACTTGCTTATACTTTCTCGGATGAAAGGGGTCAAGAGAGGAAAAAAAAAAGTAAGGAAGTAGGAGCAAAAGGTAACAGTCACTTGTTAAGTTATGGAGACGCAACGTCTAAGATTGAGGCTACAACAGCCTAAAGAGTGCATCGTTCTAGAAGGTATGTGACTACTCCAAACATATCATTCAGGTAAGTATTAGAAATTTCTTCCCTCAGAACTAAGGGCTATATGAAAACCTTACAGTTCAACATTATCTACTGTTCTTCAAACTTTTTCAATGTGCGTGTGTGTGTGCACTTTCTTTCTGACATTCTGCTGGTTGGCTTCCTTCTGCTCCTCCTCCAAGAAAGAGAAACATCTCTTTGAAGGACTGAAGCTCTTTGACTATCAAAGCTAAAGCTAAGCAAAGTTTAACTTTCCCCTGAATACTGACTGGATGCAGGTTTCAGCATACTCTGAGATAACCAGTTTCATTTTTAATCAGTGTTGATAATCTCACAGCAATTTATCCATTTTAATCAGAACAGGTTGTCAAACTAGATTAAGCAGATGAAAAGCCTTCTGGCTTACCGAAGCGTTGCAAATGATTGCTAGAGGACAACATGAGCCCCCAAAGTAAGTATTTTAGGGATCAAATAATTTAATGTTAGTTTTTCTGTGATACCTACTGTGAGCACTTCACAAACTAATCTAAATGATTCTTTGATTTCAATTACTATAATCTATTTAAGGAGATAACTGAAAGAGACCACTTTGTTCAATGACTCTGCTGCCTTGCTACTGCAGGCACCAGGTCAGACAAACCTCATTCATAAACTTTCTTAGCTTCATCTTTGAAGTAACAAGCTGTGACAATCTTCCCTCCCTGCTCCTACAGAAAGTGCTCTCTGCACTTCTCTGTCTAATTGGTAAGAACACTTTTAACCTCCTGCATTCTCAAATTAGTTTGTCCTGTCTACCAGAACTAAGGGTAGCCCTACACCTCCTCTCAGTGAACACTAGATCTGACTCACCCTTCTTAAACACAGATGTCAAGATGGAGAGAACAGAGGAAACAGCAGGGAAAATAGCGCATGAGAGAGTAACAGATCCACCAATCCATTGCTGTCACTTTTCCTTTTGGCAGAAAGACTTTGGTTGCTTGTTTTTTTAGGAGCGGAAAGGTAGTTGACTACAGTCACCCCTGCTTGGAAGAGTCTATATCCCTGCATCATTTGGCTCTTTGTAGCAGGAACTGCATGGCTTTCACTGCTACTTTTCAGGTTTGCTCCAGCAGTATCTGAAAGGGCTGAAAATTTTTCTGAACAGTGACTGTCAGAGTATATGCAACACAAGAAGACACAGCTGTTCTCTTGTGAAAACCATCTTAAAAGCAGTATGAGAGAGAGAGAGAGAGAGAGAGCTTGCAAAAGGAAGGGGGAGAGACAGTCAGGAAGAGTGAAAAATAAAAAGCTGGTCTTTTTGTTCCTTCTGTGACAAATCTGTATCCTTGGAAGAAACATGTCATATTGCATTTGGAAGAGTGCATGAATTTATACTAGAGAACACAGATTTGGGTAATGTGTTAGAGGAGATGGAGCTACTAGTTTAACTACTGTCTCCAAAAGCTTGTATCATTTGTGTCAAGAAAACACAGAAAATCTTCAACTCAAATATATGTAAGGCTGTCTCACACTTGCTCCTCTGTTAGTCCTTAATACAAAACAAGCTGTCAAGGAAGGAAAAGACCAGCTTAGAAACACTAAAGAAAATAAGGCAGAAAAAGGGACACCACAGACAGTGGAAAAGAAACAAGGAACAAAAACGTGCAAGTTGTCTTTGTGTCATTTAAATCTTCTGGACAGCCCTAGACAACCTAACTTCACAAGGATAAAGAAGAATGAAAAAGCACAGATGCAGGCCTAAGCATGACAAATATTCCTGGTGTGGAAATACTTGTAGCTTGAAAAAACACGCAGCTGAGGGCCAGCGTGAGAGAGGGCTCTTGAAAAACAATCCCAGGCAGCACAGAAAAGACAAGTGGCAAATGGCTGTTTATGGCCACTTTCAGTAAAAGAACTAGTGGAGAATAGCTTGAGAGCATCTCAAAGAGATGCAGCACAAGCTTCATTGCAGACTCCTCACTGGAGCACAAAATGAATGCCAAAGCCTCACACTGCTTTACAAAAGGGACAGGGCAAAACAATGGAGAAAAATTAATACCCCTGTAAAGGGCCACGAATGCACTAACATCCCACCATGCACTAACATCCCACCATTTTCGTTTCACAGAAACATCTAATCATTGCTAGAAGCTGGCATGTTTCTTGGGAGAACAATCACCTCAAGCCTCCCTTGTTTTCATATGCAGCCCCTTTACGGCTGCTGATAGCATCAGAACACTGGGCTAGAGACAACTTTGACCTCACCTGCAGTTCATATGCGTGTGCACTATCCAAAGGTTTGTTTTCCTTCCACACAGGTAGATTAAAAACGCCCTTAGATTTCACTGCTAAGGCCCATCTGCAGAGGTCCCCTCTCTCATCTCCCCATTCCTTCTCCACAAACTGTTGTCCCTCAGTCTGTGCAGCTGGCCAGCATTAATAAGACTAAATTTCAGATAAATGGCAACTCCAATTATTAAATTGCTAAATCTTTTAATAGCAGCCTCACTGTTTAATCTCAGTACATTATCAGACATAAAAAAATTCCTAAGTCCCAAATAATTAAACATGCAATGTGTTTCAGCACTTCTGCATGAAGAGTCTTAGCTTTTGAACTAAATCTGCAGGGTTTCTAAACAGTTGAACTCTTTTACAGATATATGAAATTTTCATGTTCAAGCATTCTTGGGAAAAGAACTTCAAAAGGTACTGGAAACAAGTTAATCTGACCAGAACACTAACGTTGAAAGAAGAACCCTTACACCAAGCTGTCAAATTAAAAGAAGACAAGAAACAGGCATGACACATTTTCTGGGAACTCTTGACTCCAGTCCCTCATACCACCAAGTAACCTCTCTGCTTTTCATCACGATTATTTCTCTTTCTTCCAGCCTTTCATTGCTACTTTTCTTCCCTTGTTTACACATAACCTTCATGCAAGACATTACCTATCAAGAGTAAAGCATTAAACCAGCAGCTCTCACACAGCTCCTCACTGTGTACTCCTGTGTTTGCACTCAATAACCTGTACACTTGAATGCAGAGAGAGCTCATCAACTTAAAGTTCATGCTAACAGCAAGGCAGCAACAGACATAATGAACATGCTTAAGGACTATAAAAAGGCTAAAAACTTCCTGTTCCCTCTCTCATCAAAAATATGAAAGGGCGTTGTATAGCATGTGCAACACATACATTAACTCTCTCCACACTGCTGCTTTTGACTGAAACCAAAGCACTTCTGTGATGAAATCAGACACATGGTATGCATACTTCCTAAAATCTGGCTCCCTTTAACATCTCTTAAATTAATTATCCTGAATTAATTACCCAAGAAGCTGAGCCTAACTCAATTCTTGCATATAGATTTTTAAAACAGACAAGCAACAGTGCTACGGGATCCAGCTAATGTCCTTTGGCACCTCACACTCACTTCCCAAGTGTTGTGGGTGTGCAGTATGTCAGCCCTTGTAGCCAGGATGAACACAGACTAAAGTGAATGTCTTTCAGTAAAGCTGACAGGTGAAGAAGCAGCATTTCATCAAGAATTCTCTTAATATTATGCTTATATGATTCTTAATACAGCACACTGAATATTCCAAAACTGATCTCCACATACATCAACCACACAGTAGCTCCCTCAGAAGTACATTTGACGTTCCTGTGCAAACAGATTCTTGTAACAGAAGTTTCTCGGGTAAAACTTAACCACAAAAAAAACACTCTCTTTTTTTTTTCCTTTGCAGACAGAATCTTGGATCTAAAATACAACATAACCATCACAGAACATGTCAGACAAGGAAAGCTCTCCAAAAAGACAGTGAAAGATGAGAACAGGCTTCCTCCTCTTCCTACAGCTCAATATTCACTATCACTTTACTGTCACTTCACAGGGCTTTAACCAAAACCTTAGTAAAGACTAAAAGTAACACAAATCCTAAAAATAGCACACGAGCAGGAAGTCCAGATATGCAAAATCTTCAACATTGTGCTTCCCCCTCATTCAAACCTTAGATCCTACCTTCCTCTTTCTATTTCTATTACTCACTCTCCTTAAAGGCTGCAACTGCAGTTGCAGTGAACACTGAACTCTTCCTTTCTCAAGGAAACTACTTTTTTCTTCACATTAACACAGAATCAGGAATATAATTTTATTTCTGTCATCTCACAGTTGAAGATCCTGTTTCAAAATACCTTCCTGAGATGCACTTAGCATGTTTTGACACACACTGTTTTTCAGCATATCATAAACTACGTCACCAAAATGTCAGAATTTGGATGCTGTGGTTCCATTTGCCTTCTATTGTGGACAAATAACAGGCTTTCATACATTTAATGGTACTTGGTAGAATGACTCATGCTGCTTCATTTCAAGTAAAGCATTAGAAGTGGAAAACACTAAATGAATGGAGATGAACTTGTCAGCATTTGCTAGGAAGGAAGTTGCAGGAGGGTGGTAGAATAGCAGCTGCAAATAAAAAAGCTGCCTTGCTAACCTGTTAGTGGATCCATTGTAGCAGTAGTTTGGAAGGAAATCATAATTGAGTTCCCAAAAGACATGAAGAGTGATTCTGCCGTAAGGGGCTGAAACATTGTGGTTGGCTTCTCTGAACATGGCATCAAAGCTGTCCAGGGTCATGTACCTACTCAGAAGCTTGTGAGTCATTTTGTTTACCTCTATCAAGCCATCCAGCTCCTATGAAAAACAAGACAAAAAAGAGAATGAGGTATTTAATGAAGTGGAGGAACTGAACAAAGTACATAAATAACCTTGATGGAAGAGAAGACTAGAAAGAAGTCAAAATGAACAACTGACTCTCGCCCAGCCTCTTACTTTAACAGTAAGGGCTGGAAAGAATCAGTATTCATGGGATTGTTTCTTAAACCTTCTGAGACTTTAAGGGTATTCAGATGCAGATGGGTCTCAAACACAGACCTGTGCCAACACTTTCTCCACTGAAAATCTTAAAACTCCAACATTTAAATGGGGTCAGACATAGGCCAAAAGCATCTTTCTGCATTTCCTACTTTACAAGCAGTCACAAAGTAATTTCTGCTCAGTACAGTAACTGGTGAACTAACTATTGTAGTGGTAATGTTAGGAATAACATCCCATTTACCATAAATCCTTTTCATGGCCTATGCCAGTGAAGGATGCACTGAGATGCAATGAAAGACCAGACCAGACATTTACAAATGTAGTAAAGGTATCCACAAAATCACTTGCTGCAGGCTACATAACTATATATGAGTACTGCATTTCATAATGTTTCTCCTCTTGACAAGAAATTCCTAGTATCCTTTCTGGTAATTAAAATAAAATAAAATAAAATAACTCCATATCTGACATCAGACACTGAAAATACCAAACACAATGAACACAACCTCTACTTCCAAAAAATCCAAGCACTGCTTTTGAAGATTATTGTGCAATGACATACTGAAGAAATATCCAGTGGCTTTTTCTAGCTGTGTATCAAACTACTGGTCATCTTCCCACAGACTGCTCTCTGATTTAAGTGCTCCTTATTTCAAAGGAGTTTTAAACCTGTGAGCAACAGCTACTTCAAGGAAAAAAACGCCACTATGATTATTATTACAGAATTAAGTCCAAATTGAGGAAAAAAAATAGCTCAGTCTTGTAAATACCTTAATTTAATTTATTTAGCCTGAAAAACAGCAAAAAATGACAGAGTACTTAATCTATAAGGATCAGTTTCTCACCAAAGAAACCAACCAGTTTTCAACAGAAGATATTTTGCATAAAACAAACAAACAAAAAAAACCCACCAAAAAACTTAAACAAAACAAACAAACAAAAAAAAGAAGAGCATGGTAAAGGGGCAACCCTTAGTTCTGTCACTTTCTTACTCAAAGAATGAGAACCTGTGACCTAAGAAACACATCATCGACAGTTTCTGTTCACTCAGCCACTAAGAGTGTACTACACATAACAAAGAAAAACTATGTTTCAATAATTCAAAGTTATAAAACCAAGTGTTCAGAAGTCAAGAGGCTCTATGGCCTCAGTATTTGATTTCTCTTCAGTAAAGAACAAAATTAAACCAAGGTACTTAACTGCATGACAAAACATCACTGGTAAAAAACTTATTACAGAAAGACCAACAGTAAACTCTTTTACATCACTTTTAATTTATTTTTCATTCTAGCAGAACTGAATGTGCTTGATATTTTTCTTGCTGACTGCATATTTACTTGTCAAATTCATGCCGTCTGGAAATAAAATTTGGTTTTTAGCATTTTAATCAGGAAACTAACTCAAAAGGACACCTTAATATTGCACAGATGCTCTTCTTCCACAGGCACAAGTCAGATCTCATTCCTCCACAAAAAAATTATTTTTGTCATGCTACAAAACCAAGCTGCCTGAGTCAATAAACTAATTTTGATTCTACCAAGCACAAGTCTGGGTTTTTTTGATCTGCAATTTATCTATAAGCATAGGGAGAAGTGGGCACTTACAAAAATTTAAATCGCAACAATGCTTGCTTTCCTTGTTTTCTCATGGCTCCAAGTACATGCCTTCTCTACACTTTACTCCCAAGGCCCTCAGTTGCGGTAGTTTTGGGGTTGTTTTACCTCAGCTGCTGTGTCAGTGCAAAACTGCAACACAACACTCACCACAATAGAAGTCAAATCCTCGCTTTCAAAGCGGCCAATGGCCAGTTCCATCGACCTGTACATGGCTGCTGAAATGCGCTGCGTGATCAGTCGGTTCAGGTCTATGGACCTACCGAGAAGCTAAAGGAAAACATGCTATGAGGTTCTGAACTGACAGTCAGGTTACAAGACAAACTGTACAAGGACTGTGAGACTCCACAGATTAACAGACTCTCACTTTTTGAACTTGCATCCCAAACACACTGAAACAAAGCAGATGGACAAAATTTATAAATTCATGAGCAAATGCGGTACTACAATTTGCATCCCAATTCTCACAAAAATAAGTAAAAGTACACAATGCATCTACATTTAAGTATTTATATCATCATTTTATGCTTCCATGACATTTTGCCAACAACATACTGAACACTGATGAAAGACATTACTAGGAAGACAACGCTACCACCCATGGCATTCCTATTTGGCTCATGTTTTCTTAACTACAACAGACATTTGCATTAAAACGGGATCTTTTAAGGTTTCTTTCTTAATTTACGCCTTCATATGACAAAACAAAAAGCAGATCTCAGATGTTCAGTTATGCTAATTAGATGACAGAACATAAAGCACAAAATGAGTTTTGTCTACCTACATGAAGAAGCAACACCATTGGAAAGTTGCCAAGCAACTCCAGTACAACATGGTAGGAGTTAACTCACTTGAACATGTCTCTGTTTCAGCAGTGTCTCATAGCGGTTGGACTGCAGCAGCTGAATGGTTGCTCCCTGGTTCTTGCACTCTGAGCGCAGCCGTTTATCCAGAAGCAGGCTGTGAAGAAAGGAAGAAAACACTTGAAGTATATTAAACAGCAAAGCAGAGCAGAAATGTGCGAAGAAAAGCTCTCATAGTGGAAGGACTATCTACCTGCCAGCCATTGCCTTGTAGTATGCAAATATTTGGTCTGCCAGCTTGTAGACAAATTGGTCAAAACACAGGTTTACCTTGGGGGGAAAAAGATAGTGCATTTAGAGATACTTAAAATTAAAAAAAACACAGCTTATCTAAGACCTCCCACTGTTTATCAAACATAGTCAAGAAAGTTAACAGATCCAAATTTCCCAGCAAAGAGAAGATGATATTCAATTTTCAGCATAAATGTGAGGCATTTTTGCACAGGTCTACAGGTTTCCTTACAACATATCACCCAATCAGTTACTCATCTTCTCGGTATTCAGTATTCTCAGTTTTTCTGTTATCTCCAGCTGTTCTGAATCTCTTATATAGAGATTATCCTTTAGCATGATTTTTTACATTCAGGTACAGATTATTTTTCTCTAGTAGGAAAGGTTACTTTACCTCTGCCTCAATTTCATCATAGAGGAACTGCTTCTTAAATTTGGTCAGTGCATAATGAGCACTGTCATTATAAAGGTCCAAAGAATACAGAACATACCTGCAGGAAAAAGAATAAAAAAAAGAGTTACATGTTTATAAAAGTCATGATTCTTTAGGATGGTGCAGTCAAGGTGATGTAAGCCAGTTAATATTGTAGTCCACATGCAGTTCATGAAAACAGGATCTTTTTTAGTTTATATAAAAAGGATCACAATTTTTCCTTTAAGAAAATATTTGTTAGTTCAAGAAAAGGTGTAGATATTTTTGAAGTCTAAAACTTGTTTTCTAGATGTAGCTTTCCATCAAAATGGAACTAGGCTTTTACCACTATACATGTTTTACATCTCTGAAGAATAAGTAAGGAGAACTCAAAGAGCAAAATACGTGGCTGGTGCAATGATACCTATATGAAAGGCCTAGCATTTCAATTACTCACTTCAAAAAGAAAACTTAGAGAATCTGAAAATGGGCAAATGTAATACAAACATTTTATAAACATTTAGAATACTCTCTCAGTGACTACCTATTAAAACCAATTAAAGCAGCAACATTATAATAAGTAATGGCAATCATTAAGAATAGTCATTCAGTGGAAGAGCACAAGTGGGTCTTACTCCATCATTGATGCCTCTTTTGTCTCCAAAATATGATCTGTCAAAATCCAAGGCATGGACATCTCAATAGGAAACTGGATTCTTCTGCCCATGGTCAGCTCTAAGAAGAATTCCCTGAACCACAGCTGGGACAGATCACAGCATTGCTGCAGAGTTTCTTTCAGAATAAATAAAGGAGAATTACACTTCTCATAGAAATACATCAGGTACAATACAGCTGTGATTCTGATGATGCAATGTGAAACAAAAAAAGCAGGTGCAACTCACTAGAGCTGTACATAGGCCAAACAGTCTAAAGCAAATTCAAAATTTAAAGCCCATGACTTTTCCTAAGAGTTTTGAACTCCCCACTGGCCCCCAAAAGTGGTGTCTTCTTATAGGAAAAAAAAAAAAAAAAAAAAGAGTGGAAGTGGACAAGACTATCAGTTAAACAGAGAAACTATGTACACCAGTAAAAAGGGATTTCTAGTTTAATTTCTCAGTTGGGGGCTGAGAAAGCCATACACTGAATTTGGGAAGCAGCAAGTGAAGGAGACAAAATTGACTGGAACTTCCAGAACCATCCCTCCCAATGGAGGACTGAATTGCTCCACATGTTCCTGTTGATTAGATGGGCAGGAAATGACGGACAGACACATGAAGTAGGGATTAAAACAACAAGTTTCTAAGGATGCTGTCAAGGGCACAGACGTGTGCTTCCCACCTCTCCAGAAAACACTTGGTACAATCCTTCTTTTCCAGAAGGCTTGAGAACCAAAACAGGAATGAACTTTTTACACTAAGACCTTCTGAAGACCTTTTGCGGTGCTGTTCCCCAGTAGCGCTATGGCTGACATTAACAGGCTCCCCTTTCTCCAAGGGTAAAAGAGGCCAGCAGCAAAACAAAAATGAAAGACAACACAGCATGGTGATGACAAGGACTAGGTACACTCAATGTCAGTAGGTGAATTCTTTAGGACAGCATGTTTCCGATTACAATTAACTGAATAGTAAGAGTAGTGAAATGACATCAAATTTACCACAACAGAGAATTTGTTTCCTCTGTACTTAAAACAAAAACAAAAACAAAAAATCTCCCAAAACACAAAAACTACTTCCTTTTAAAAATTTCAATATGTACAGGCTTATTTGTCCCTTGTTTATATAAGTACATACATAAAGAAAATAGAAAAGGGAGGTAACAATATGAAATTTGACGCATTAGGAACAAACGCATAACAAGTCAAAATAAAAATCCCACCACAATACTAAGTACCATCTCAGAAAAAGTTTGGACAGACCAAGGCTTTTGATAAATAAACCAAAGGTTGACTTAGGCAATCGGAAACATTTTCCAGGTCGTGTTAGAGGTGTTAGGACATGCTAAGCTGGACACTGATCATCTACATATCTTACCACTGAAATTTATCAAATGAGTGTAGAAGAAAGACTCGCGATGGAATTTTTCTATGTCCAATATGGTGGGCCCCTCAAGGCTACTTCTCAAGGTTTTCTTGGAACCACTTTTGTCAGCAATGAGGGACTCTAACATAGTTCTCACCATGTAAAGCTGTATCATTAAAGGAAACAATTATGGTGGAAAGGGGGGGAAAAAAGGAAAATACACATGGTACATTAGTTGAGCAACACTGAGAATTACTATCAGTAAGCGACTGCTCCACTTCAAACTGAAAACTGGCACTGTGTGGATAAAAGCCTTGAGGCAAAAGGAACGATGCAACAGTAGCCTATACACCAGCACAAATGCCTACCCATGCCAAGGGGATCTCCACTGACACTCAGCAGCAGACCATTTGCAGTGGAACAGTTCACATCACCACAATAAGTAAAAGTAATAAGTAATGTCTTACCACCAAAGTTTAAAAGAGGCGGATAGATGTAGGACTGCCTCAGAAACTTGTGTGTCACATGCAATAGCTTTTCCAATCCCAGAGACTTGAGCTGCTTCAACAGCTCAGCAGAGTTTAAGGACTCTGTCATAGTGCGAACCATGAAGAGCTAAAAACCAACAGACAGGGGCAGGCAGGGGAAGAGAATCCGTTAATAAAAACACATGGGTAAATAAGGAATGGGAAAGAGAAGCAGAGAAAATATGTTAGTTTGTTAAAAATGAAAAGCAGCACAGTGAGCATGCAGAGGAGGTCACACAGAAAGGTTGTTCAGAATAATCACTGCAATCTGGGGCTCCCTCAAGCAAAGGGAAAGTTCCCGTTCATTTCAGAGGATGCTCAGAGAGCCATTAGCTTATCAAATGATTTAGCAAAGGTTCCCAGGTAGCACCAATTACCCATTCATACACAGCCATTTTAGAACAGCATGAAGCTGAGGAAAACCTATCTAAAATGGATATATTTGACCTCTTGCCCTCCTGTCAACCCAGACAGACAAGTGTACCAGCCCAAGAGCAGAAAAAGCAGATAGAACCACATACTCTAACCAGCCTGTTGCAAAGGTGAAGTAAAGCCCTTAAAGCACAGGAGAAGCAAACTGGTGGTGATATTTAACCTTTTCTTTCACCCCAGGAAATTAGAAATCAAAACAATATTTCTGCAATTATCAAAACAAAATATTCATTAAACCAATCTTATCACAAATTAAGCCACTTTTTATTACCCAAAATTATTAACCATACATGCTCTCTTTCCCACAGATTTTAGGTATTAAAAGATTGTCTTCACAAACCACAGTTGCCTTCAGTTTTTCACCCAAAGTGCTCAGTACCTCATTTTCTCAGATGAGCTACAAATATGAGACTATACACTCTCCAAACTAATCCATAAATGAAATAAAAAAGAGAATTATATGGAGGTAACAAGAATGAGCACCTAGGTATGGGATTTTGATGACTACCACAGAAAACATTTGAAATATCTCATTTTAGTGGCAGCAGCAGACAAATTAGATTCTAGGGACCAGCTCTGTCATTCATTACTGAAGACTGCAAGGGATCTTTTCAGAAGTCATATATTTTCCCATATTTTACCAGACATCCATTTATATTTTAAACATATTTTAAAACTACTAGACATCTACTGAATTGTGGGATTTAATAAAAAAATTTCACCAGCCATACCAGAGGTAGAAGTCAGTCAAGAAATAATTCAAATAGTTCAAAAATATTATTTAAAAAACATTAGGAGCTCAATGAGAAAATATTTGTTCCCAGAAAATCAAATTAAAGAAATTGAACACTTGGAAAAATTATGTATCAGAGTAGAAAATTACAGAAATCCAGACAGAGGATCTTGGTTAAGTGCATATAATTTTGCAAATATAAATCAGAGTAGATTTTTAGCATTAAAAAAAGACCGCAATAAAACCTGCAATCTTAAAATAGTTCAGGACAGAAAGAAAACACCTCATGCAATAATTGTTGACAGATATCACAACCACCAGACAGGAAAATACCTGAGTGCTGGAAGGTCCAACTGCACGTCTTGGGACTTTGATGTCAAAACCACTTTTGGGGTCCTTCTCTCCCCTTAGTGCTGGGTCATTGAATGGCTCGTGACCCGCTTCCCAGTCACACACTGTCTTCCTTATGGCCTGCAAAACACTGAGCACAATTCCCACTACTTCACACCGCAGCACATCCAGGTGCCTTGACAGAACACTTAACTTTTTTAAGCATTCTTCCACAAGCACAGAAACTTTGCAACAGCATTCAAGAGTTCTGGGTAACTCCAACCAAGAAAAAAGAATTTCACCAACACCTTCAGGAATGACACATCCACAAAATAATCACTCCATGCTCTTTATCAGAAAGGGTCTAGAGCCCTTAAAGACCATCTAGTTCCAACTTCTCCCCTGCCATGGGCAGGGACACATTTCACTACATCAGGTTGCTCAGGGCCCCACTCAATCTGTCCTTGAACACTTCCAGGGATGGGGCATCCACAACTTCTCTGGGCAAACTGTTCCAGTGCTTCATTACCCTCCAAATAAAGGATTTCTTCCTAGCACCTAATCTAAACCTGCTCTCCTCTTTCAGTAAAACCATTGCCCCTTGTCCTGTCACTATCTGCCTGTATAAAAAGTCCCTCTCCCTCTAAGGTACTGGAAAGCTGTAAATAAGGCCTCCCAGAGCCTTCTCTTCTCCAGGCTGAACTACCCCAGCTCTCCCAGCCTGTTTTCATAGGAGAAGTGCTCCACCCCTCTCATCATCTTCATGGCCTCTGGACCCTTTCTAACAGGTCCACGTCTTTCTTGTGTTGAGGACCCCAGAGCTGGATCAATCAAACAAAATTCACATTAATATGAATATATTAATTCATATTCACTACGAATTCAATTAATATTCAATCAAACCAAAGCAGATTATTAACCCAATTATAGAGACACAATGGTGGCTTGAAATGAAAAAAGCAGAATTCTTGTTTTCAGAAGAAATTCAGATTCCAGAATTCAGCTGAAATTTATACAAACAGCTTTATACTTTTAGCTCCAAATACTGAACTGGAACTCAGATATTTGTCAGGAACACAGCCAGCCATATCCTGTGGCATGCTGAATGATCAAGAAAATGTCTCATCCCAAATCTGAGCAGGAATGAAAACAATATTTTTCTATTTCATTAAAATCCTGGGACAAAAAGACTCTCCCTGTAAACCTGATAATGTGGAGCAATTTGTTTATTTTTAGCTTATGATGATATTTTTGTGGTAGTCAGAGCATTTAGCAATAGCCTAATTAGCTAAGGACTTTCACCTCTAAGAGCTTTGCAATGAAATGTGGGAGTGAACAAACGATAGACAAGTCAAGATTAAAAGCAAACAATTAGGGACAAAAAAATAAGGTCAGGAAATGTCACCAATCAGTGTGGGCAGATGGAGCACTGGAAGACAAGTGTAAGGCTAATGAGCCAAAGGCAGCAGAAGCTGACAAATAAGACAGAATGCTAAAAGGGGCAGAGAGAAGAGAGAGCGGGATAAACATGAGACACAAGGAAAGGAAACACTGGAATCATAAAGGGGACTGTGAAACCTTTCTTCAAAATATAAACCCTAATCTTGCTTTCAATATTACTGTATTTATATTTTCTGGAAATTAAAATAAACAACAGGAAACACAAGACTTCCTGAAGTAGTCCCAAGAGGCTCAGGACAGCCTGGGCTCCTACTGCAGCCATGCTGGCAGCCTTTCATTTTTAACTTCAGACTCAATCCATATCCAACCAAGCTAACTGTGAATGCCAGACAGACTGGGAGTACAGACTTAAGAGAGGCAGAACTGAACATCTGTGCAATTCTGTAACAAATTTACTAAGGTCTGGGGGAAAGAATATAGAAAAAGATGAAAACAGTAATTCTACCTCTGAATGACATTTTTCTTCTTTTTAATGGCTTGTCTTAATGGCTCCCTAAGTGTGACCTGGGCAAAGTCCTGAAGAGCTGCATAAATAGTATGACGAATGGCATGATTGAAAACACTTTCCATCCGTCCCATCAGCACCTGAAGACCTTTGATCATGGCAATCACCTGTAAATAAAAACCCCAGACAAATGTATTTTTCTTATTTTGTTTGTGTATTTGTACAAAAAGCGCATTTTTAAATACAAAAAATGAGAAAAGGGGCATTAACAAGTTACAAATGATAAAGGATAGTTTTGCTGTGCTCCTCCCCTATACTGAATGGAGGAACACATGCTGTTTCAGAGTCAGCACAGGGCACGCTGTCTTTTTGCACTGGGTATGCAAAATGCTTATAGAGAATGTTCTCTTTTGTATAGAATTAGTCTTTGGAAAATCCCTATAGAAAAACATTTCTCTTACCTCAACCAAAGCAAACTTCTCCTCACTAGTATAATTGTATCTTGTTGCTCTTTCATACTCTTCTGCATTGTCAGGACAATCTTTATTAGAGTATTTGTCAGTTGGGTGAACCAGCTTCCATGAATACTGCAGTTCACAAGGCAGAAGAGGGAGAAAAAAAGATAGGGGGAACAAAAAGAAACAAAAATGCTTGAGAAACACAAAACACAGCTGGACACAAATAACATGCTTTGAGAAATGCCCCAGTGTTTTCATGAATATTTGACAAATAGTATTTAGTACTATGTTCAAACCTTGCATAAATTCTGAAACTACTACCTGGTGGAAATGTCAAGCAGTAATTTCCCTAAAAACTTTTCCTGAAAACCAGTGATTCTGTATTATTCCAAAGAAATGCAACTCAAACTCAGCAGGTATTACACTTAAGGGTATTTTTTACTGAGCAAATGTTAGCACGGGCAAAAGTTTCTTCTCCACTTCAAACATGAGAAACACAGAAAGACTTCAGAACAGAAGAAAAAAAAAGTCCATCAGACCCATGCACAAAAAGAGGAGTTTTCTGCTTGGTGAAACATTCACATTTAGATTTCAAAACACAACTGGAAAACTACAGGTTTGGGGGTTTTTTTGTGGGGAGGGGTGTTAATTTTTAATGTACTATGCTGAAATGTGCGGAAATAGCTGTGTTATCTGTGACAATATGATCTGCACAGCATGCACTTCTCTTAAATACTGCCTTTTCAGCCACTGCAAACACAGCTCAAAATGTCCCCGAGCAGGGTCAGGCTGGCCTAATATCCCTCAGGGTACATCAAGTGAAAAAGCCTAGTCACATTTAAATGCAATTTTCTCAGAGTTTGAGTTCAGTACATAGTAAGATCTGGCTGACACCACCTTAGCATAAATGTTAGATTACATAGCCTACTAATTTGGATTAGTAGCCTAACAAATTTGCCTACTAAAATGGATTAATAGCACCAATTCACCTATGACAAAGGGGAGCATCACACCCTGCAACCTGAGTGCTACAAAGAGGACACTGGGGAAATGATTAAACAAAGATGTTGGGGGCATTAAACTGACAGGGTTAAGATGCACAACAAACATACACTGAAAGTTTTTATCTGAACATGATGCATGTAACTATGTTCATGCATACTCAGTGAAGGTGTAGACAGGTAAATAATTAGGCTACTCCATATCAGAATAAATTCTCAGGAGGGGAGAGAGAAGGTGAACACAAACTTGAACTTAGATGAGAAGTATTTATGGGAATCCATACAAATTATAAAGACAAAAGCAGCGAGAATAGCCAAAAAAACCTGCTGTGATGCTCAGAGAAAGTTTGTCCTAGAATGAGCAGGATAGAAACAGAGCTAAGAATGAGAGATTTCCTTCAGAGATATAATAAAATAGGAAGATCTTCACTATGAAGAGACCCTGGATGCAGCAATTTGTGATGAAAAATTAATAAAATAAATGAAATGAAAGGAGCAAGTCTAGGAGCTGTAGAGGTAAGGAATAGATGACAGCAACCTCTTTTAAGAGGAGAAAAGGAGATAAAGATTGTCATCATTAAATACACTGTGGATTTAAATAGGAATAGCATAATACAGGAAAAAACATGACTCATCTACTGGCTTCTAAAAGAGGTAGTTAAAAATACAAACGAGAGAGCAAACTGGTTCTCCAGCTATGCCCACTGTGACTGCACTGTAGTCACATAGTGCAAATTGCTTCATGCCCCCTGAAACATTTGAGGCAGAAGAGGAGCAAGTCTGGCTTCTCTCACACAGTAAGTCATGTTTCAGCCCTTCCTAGAACATATTTTGGTTCAGCTAAGACACAGAGCTTTTATCCAACATCTGCAGCATAAGAAGGACTCCTGCATCCTCTTCTTCAATTTCTGCTTTAAGCAGCTTCTTACTGGAAAAAAGCACAGTCACATTTCTAACTGGCATCTGTTTTTAAAATAAACTATTGCAATACAGAGAAAACTCAGCATATTCTTTATTTCCCCTCCCTCATCTTCTCTCATATTTTCCCTTTCCTGCATTTACTTTCCTTTTGGCTAAAAGCCTAATCTAAAGCCAATGGGTGCCCTTCCATCTATTTTTGTGTGTTAAGACCATACATGCTTCAATTTACTCAGTGGTCATGTCTAAACACAGCCAGTTGGAGCTGTTCTATCACCTGCTTGGTGACTGCACGCCAGTACAGATGTTTCTAACAATATGATTTTAAACAATGTTTAGAAGGAAATGATGAAGTCTTAGTCTACAAAAGGATTGTATCTAGAGTGACATTAAAATATCTGGTGAAGGTTCACAGGTGACAGCCTATCCATTAAAGTTGAATGTACTGGGTGAGCTACGAGCTACTGGATCTTCAAAGCAGCAACATTACTCCTAGACTCTGAGAACTTCATGTGCCATCCTCTAAGAATGAGGTTTGAAGCAGAAGGAGAAAAGGGGTGAAGGAAGAAGGAAGAGGAGAATTAAGGGAACAAGATTCTTGTGGATCCCTTTCAACTCAATGTTCTGTGATCCTGTGAAAACACAACATGCATTTTTCAGTCCATTAAAATAAAGCCGTTTTATTCTGTCTAACCTCACCAAGCCACCTCTTTTTCATTTGGTTTTATTTCCCATGTTACATACCACTTCCATGACATGGGCACTCCACTGCGAGAGAAGCTGCAGGCCTTGGAGAGAGAGATCAAAGAGCTTCCGATATTCTGCATCTGTTTTTTGAGCTTCCTGTCGACCAGACCCAGTCACCACCTAGAACATTATAAAAAAAACCAAACCAACCCCACACTCAAATACACATCAGAACATTCAGCATCCACAGCCAAATTTCTACATCAATTGAAGCACTAAAACAACATTATATACCAACACCTGCATTTACATCAGCTTTTTCTTCTAGAGACTTATGTAGTTAAACTTCACAGATTTGGTCAAGAGATGGAAATCACTCGTATCCCTAATGACCACAATATTGTTGCAGATAAATTCAAGACATCAATTATACAGAATACACAGTTATATGTTCTCTCTATATACCTGATATATAGGAGTGTGTGTATACATATGCATTTCTGTGTTCTTTTACTTATCTCTTAAATTCTAGTTTTGTTTAAACTGTTACAAGCACCTGTTTGGAGTAAGGGCTAGACAACATATTCTAAATGAGATATACCAAAATTTCTAGGACAAATCTGAGATACATAAAGAGAAAGAGGCAGAAGGACGTTAGAGTTTGGATGACGTCTCATTGTTATGTTAAATTTAAATAGTGCAAATATAATGCAGAGTAACGGGTACTAGACCTGCAGCCAGCTTTTCTTGACTCAGGTGGCCAAGCTTTGTCATTTACCTGCTTTTCAGATACTTAACAATAACTCTTAATGAGTGACATGAAATTTGCACATGTAGCTCTAACCCTACTCACCTCACTGTTGCTGTAACGAGCCAGTTCAGATATGAAACGCATATGGTCTTCTCTGATTTGGATCATCTGCTCACATATATTGTACTGGGGACTACTGCTGGAAGATGTGCATGTCCATCTGTTTCAGAAGACAAAAAAAGCCCACCTAAATCAGGTTTGACAGTAAACAGCACAGCTGATACTGCAAAGAAAGATCCACAATGCATTACTTTTTTTTTTTTTTTTTTTTTTTTTACACATTTTGCTTCTCTGTTGTTTGAGGCTTTTCCTCTCTTCACATCTCTAGCTCTACCCCTGCACAAGCCATTAGTGATGAACGGCCCTTCTGAGTTCAAATAGCACTTCTTCCAAGTCTTAAGAAAAAACTGTAAAATTTTTCTGTTTCGGGAGTTTTTCTTTTCATTTTTCAAAGGCCGCTGCTATGAAATATGAACCAGCATATCTCTTAGAAACAAGATCAAAAAGGATTGAAAGCTACGACAGAAGTACAGGTATAGGCTGTAAAATACATGTAGCCACCTGCAAATATTTTTTTGTTCATTCTTGTTGAACTCTGAAGAGCGTATGGTATGCTCCCAGCTATAAAAAAGGCATTATCATATACTATTAACATGTTATCAAGAGGTACACAAAAAACATGCTACCAAGAATGTCATGTTAAGTAACTTCATATTTTTAGTAGCTCAGTAGGCCCATTGCTGTTGATTTTCTCTTAGCAATTACATGCAAGTTATGTGGGTTTTTCTGCAGGAATTAAAATGCAAAGCACAACATTCTAAATTCATGTAACTGCATGGAGGCAAGGTCTTGGAGGAGCACAGAAAGGTTCACTAAAACCAAAGCAATAACCAAAAACCATGGAACCATTAATGCAACAACTGGCTGCATTTTCCAACTGTTTTGCTGTGCTGCACACCTAGCCAAAAAAAAAATAGGGGGGAGACAAGCTAAGTTGCTGCTCCATATACAATGTACACATGCCTGTTCACCCATGCACTACTACTGCTCACCTTGCTTAGTAAAATCCTTCATTTCTTTTAAAGACAGTTTCATATTTAAAGGAAAAAAATAAAAATTAAATATTAAATTAGGGTAAGATAAAATGAATTTCTTCCAACCCAGGCGATAAGAAATGTCACAGATACAAGAATGAGCTCAGCAGCATAAAGAGGTTTTTAAACCACCTGTTTTTTCAGCTGTATCCATTACATGAATTACATTAATAGTGAAATACCCACACCAAAAAGATGACCAAGTGAAAATCCTATTAGTTACCACAGACCCATGGACTAACAGGTGATTATGAACATATACTCCAAGGGTCACACTTTCCCCATCCTGGATGCTCCACTCTGTTTCTTTCTCCTTCCTACCTGGATTTATTTTCCTCATAATGGGCACTGGTCTTAATGTATCTTGCAAGTTCAATCTGCATGTCACCAAACAGTGGAACAACCTGCAACTGCTGTACACAGGGAACAAATCAGATTAGATAAATTATTAACACAAATCATAGTGAAAGGAAACTATTATTTACCCATATTATAACACAAAGTGATCTTTATTCTATTTAAATATACTTAAAATGCAAGATAATCTATCTTTAAAATCACATCTTAACCAACCTTAAAGTACTTGTCTATTTTGGCTAAATTTATCCTTTTCTTTGCATCCAACTTATAGATGTTACTGACACTTCCATCCATCAGGTATAATCCAAAGCCCATCACCTGAAAAAGGAAAAAATTAAGCCTTCAACAAAAGGACCTCAGAAGTAAAAACCTGTAAGTCTGTTCTTCATGTAATTAGAAAAGTAACATTTTAAAACTACTCCTGAAACACCCAACCTCCTTCAAACAGAATATATTTTCAAATACGTAAATTTCTGTACTGTTCTTTTATTATCTGTATTAGCAGTTTTTACAGTAACATTAGCCTGATCAGTTAGCCTTAAAAGATGCTGCTTGTTTGTATAAAGGTTTAGCATTAAAAAAAAAAAAAAAAAGATCTCACTGAAATGAGTCTGGCTATTTTTAGAGCTTTTCTTTTCCATTTTATTCAAATTCTCTACATGCAAACTGATTTGGTAACAGAGCTTTAGATCTAACATCTCTGAGTGATTGTTTTTCTGGCTTTCAGTGCCTCTCTGAATTATACACACAAGAACTCAGAAGCATTCAAAAAAAAATCTAATTACCTTTTGTCCAAGGTATTAATTAACATAAGGTTATAAATTTTATCAGGAAATATTCTTCACCCAGAGGGTGGTTGGGCTCTGGAACAGGCTCCCCAGGGCAGAAGTCACAGTACCAAGCCTGCCAGAGTTCAAGAAGCATTTGGATAACACTGGCAGGCACCTTTGGGGATGGTCCCACGCAGGGCCAGGAGTTGGACTCAATGATGTGTGTGGGTCCATCCCTCCCAACTCAGCATATTCCATGATTCTATTTAGTATCTACAGGAGCCAAGCAGAGCCACTTACTATGTTCTAAGCATGTCAACCAAACAAAAAGCCTAAATACAAAAGTCACACTGGGCACCCTCGCAGACAACATAAATGCTCTGGAGTTCATGTGTGGTTTCAGAAGACTTTCATTTACTCCTAATAAACAGAGCTCTTCAAAATTTAAAAATATTTGTCATGAGGCAAATTTTTAGCTCTTACTCTGTATCTTTTCTTCCACTGCAAAATATGCAGCTGATAATATCAGCCACATTTCATACTGCCCAGCACCCTCTTATTAGATGTACATACTCCAGGTAACTAAACTGATTTATTAATCCTAATTTCAAGATACTTGTTCCCTGAAATATTTGATACACAACCTCACTTCTAAAAGCTTTTTAAACAAACTTGCCACATATCTAAAATTAAATGTACTAGTTCCTTTCTGCTGTCATTATACATTATATAGAAACACAATTCCATAGACTTGGATGCAGTTCAATTGGGTCAACTTCAATTTATGAAAAACAAAGGTGGATTATAAGCTTTCTAAATACTTTCAGTATATAATACAACAAAAAGACAATGACAGGGAAAAGCAGTAATTTGATTATTTGCATAATCTGGTTCCTTTTAAAAAAAACAAAAACAACCAGAAACTATCTTTTGAATTTAAACACCTGTGCCCTGCCTCAACATTCTATTTTTAATTTTGTGCCCAAAAGAAACCTACTTTCAAAAGCATATGTTTCTCACTGGGTGTTAGATACATTTTGTTTTCATAGTAGTCCACACACAAATTCACAATATCTGCAAGCAGCTCTTCATAGCCAACAATCACCTCCAATTGCTGCTGCAAAGACTGGAAAAAAAAAGAAGGGTATTAGTCAACTAGTTACACTGACAAAAAAAAAAAAGTTACTACCAAACTGGAAGAGCGTTATTTTAGTACTTTTGCAAAGCATTATGTAACTTGCAAGAAGACAATTAAAGCTTACTTGTGTTATCTTGTTGTGGTTGGCAAGGAACATGGAAAGGTTCTGAGATTCTTGAATGGACTGAGGATCTGCCATTTTCCGCAGGAACTGAGCAGCTCTTAAAAACAGAAGAAAAAACAGTACTTCCCTTGGCCAGGACTGATTTTTAGTAAATCTATCTCCTTAAAAAAAAGGTGAAAAGTCGACTAGAAGAGAGAGATGGACTTAATTTATCCAAAACAAACTGGTTTACTTCCCTGAATCCCTCACTACACCCCTACTTAGAAGGTCCAATAACACCCAAATGAAAAAACATTGGCTATAGCCTTCATTTGGGTGCAGCTGTGGCTCTATAGATCCGAGCCACTCAACAATCCAGGAAAAGTCAGTCTTCCAGGAAACAAGAGTTTGACCTCCAGAAGCACATCTCCAAAGAAAAAGAAAGGCAAACCAAGTAAGTTTAGGAGGCTTCCAGGAACAACAACAACTACAACAGGTGGAGGTAGAAACTAAATCTCATGTAAGTAGAAGCAACACAGGTAAATTTGGCTTGTCATTGACTGAATAGTTTTCTGCATGAAAGACCGCAGGTGCTAGAGCTGGCATAAAGGCTGTCTTGCCCTACTGCTCTGACCACTGTGTTCAACAGAAGATATCTGATACCATTTGGTAGCTCAAGTACAAAACTTGGCCACTGTATCTCACTCCCTCCCCTCCCTGCTATACCTGCAATCACAATGATTTTCCTGAAGTACGCTAAGAACAAGTAAAACAACTCTCAGCTACAAAAGTGGATGCCAGGAATAGAATAGATCAGATCAGAATAGAATAGGAGTAGCACAAGCAACCAGAATGCCAGCTTCCTCTCAAAAACAGAAGGTTTACTAAACAAAGTATATGCATTACATTTAGCATACACCAAGACATCAGTATTTGACAGCTTGGCATCAAAGGCAGAAAAACCTTGTGCTGCTGGAAGAACAGCACAAAGAACTGCCTAACTGCAGTCAAGCCATCCCTAGTTTCAAGGTAACCTGTCCCACACGTGAAGAGACTATTTTTGAAGAAAAAGCTATCAGAAAAAAAGCAACTGCTGCCATCTCGTGGGAGGCCTGAATGCTGGCAGCAAAGGCCCGGGTACTGCTGCTCCTTGCCACTTACCGCTTGTAGGCTGAGTGGTCGTTCTTCACACTGCACTTCATATTTTTCAACTCATCCAACACAGCAAACATGTTGATGAATTTTCCCAGTGTGATCAGATACGCTTCAGACACAAAGTCCTTCCTTCTCTCCGCATGGCACAAGCGTCTCACCTCCCCACAAAACCGTTCAATTGCATTTCTCTAATGGGAGGAAAAGACAGAAAAACAGGGAGTAAAAGCCATGACATTTCCAGGGAAAAGTTTCATCACCTACCTAGAGCTGGTCCAGTGAAAAGCTCCACTGAAGCAGAAAAATGTTCAAAGCACACAAAACTAGCAAGGCATGAGTACAGGCCTTTCAGCTCCTCCTCTCTGTACTTGATGTGTGCTACAAGTGTCACCAGTGATTTTTGCCACCAAGCTTGTCTGACACAAGAGCCAAGGTTCTTCTTTGCAGACAAAAGTAATTAAAAGGATAAATAAAAAAAACAGGACAAGGGATAATGTTTTTTAAACTAAAAGAGGGTCAATTTAGATTGGATATAAGGAAGAAGTGTTTTACAATGATGGTGGATGTTGGAGGGAAAGCTTCTCTGGACTCAGAGAAGGGAAGCCAAAGCACAGGGGTTGAATTAAAACCTTTGGATAAGCTGAGATATATGAAGTCACACCAAAGTGAAATAGAAATAAAGATTTTTTAACTTTTAGTAGAAATACATGCTAAGTGCCTTTAACATAAAAAAGCTGCAGCTTAAACCTTAAAGTCCTTACTGCAGCAGTGTTACCTTTTCAGAGAATTCTTTACTTTAGACAAAATATAGATAGAACTATACTGTTCACATTTTTTAGATGGAGTGTTCACATAAACAATAAGAGCTGATAGAAACTGTATATGCAAATCTGTGTACTACCTATGTTACACTTGTGTAAGACTTACGACTGTTAGACTTAGACCAGGATAGGTTAAGAAAAGGAAAACTAGAATAGTGTGTTAATCTTATTGGTCAATTAACAAATATAGTCCACACTTCTGTAAGAAAAAAATTATAGAGAAACTAGAACTAGAAGAAGCAGCTGTTTTCTGCCTGCTGTTTGCTGTTCCTGCTTGGCTTTATCATGTAACCCCCCTGAACTCTGCCTTCAAGAAAGCTATGAGACAATGAAATAAAGAACTCAGCAGAACAGCAGTCTCCTCTGCTCTTCCACCCTGGTCCGAGAAGGAAGGGTAACCCATCTGAGCTCAACAGGTAGTGAGGCACTGGAACAGGTTGCCCAGAAAAGCTGTGGATGCTCCATCCGTAGAAGTGTTCAAGGCCAGGTTAGATGGGGCTCTGAGCAACCTGATCTAGTTGAAAATACCTCTGCTCACTGCAGGGGGTTTGGACTATATGGTTTTCAAGACCCTTTCCAACTCAGACTATTCTGTGATTCTATGAAGTTTAAAATCGCTCAGAAAAAAAGGGATTTCATGCTCTTTAGTGAGAAAATATATATACGAACCAAAAGGCAAATTATAGGAATGCTCCCTTCAAAAAAACAAGGGAAAAAAATCCGTAGCACACTGTACATGCCAGCACACTGTACATGCCAGCTCTCTTAAGTCATCCTGGCACGTTTATTTGAGGGCTTATTTCCAAGCACACACCAGGGCCATTTCAGATGGCGATTACAAATACAAAAAAGACAGTAACTTCAAATGTAAAAAGGAATCTGTTCTGACTTTAGAGCTCTAATCTGCTTGAATGAAAGGAGATGGAATGAAATGTAACATTTCCTGTTGTCTTCCCCAACCGGGAGTCTGAGTACAATCAATCTCCTCCTTCCTGTGTGCTCCGGGCCTCACAGGCTCTAGCTGCTCCAGCTCTGAATAATGCCTGGAAACACCCTCAGTCCATTGAAATAGATGGCAAGCTGCCAGGAAGGAGGAGAAAACAAGACAGACTCCTATTCTCTAGCTCGGGTGGCTGGCAGGTCACAACAACTGGGTTAGCTCGCCTCAATTATGAATCGCCATAGCAAAGTTGCACCTGCTGCTCTGCTGTCCAGACTTGAGGATCCCTCATTACCTAGCAAATGGTTTCTGTGCTGAGATGTGTTTATGTATACATATGAAACACATTCTATTTCTACTTCCTTTCTTCCTAAAGTGACAGATCTCTGTCCCCATGTGCTGCATAGGGACTATACACAATTACTTTTGATTTTATGTTGAAAGTCTTAAGGGAGATTGCCTGAAGTTTTTAAGATAGGCATTAAAAATTCTGCCCTTCTGTGGGAGAATATGGTGTGTTTTTTCTAATGTATAACAACTAGGTTCAGTACCTGAGCACACAATATAAAGTATACAAAACAGGAATATAAAATTACAAGCCTACTGACAAATTTTGTTTCTATTCCTTTTACCTGAAAATACATAAAATTCATCAGTTTTGTGACTTCTGGCTCCAGAACTTCCACAGTTTTCTCATAAATTTCTACTCTGTTAGGCTGTTCATTGCACTTGACCTGTGGATAATTAAAGAGGTTGTTATACTTGGAACTTTCCCTGATAAAGCCTCAGCAACTAAGATCCTGAGAAAATGCATTATCATCCTAAAGAGACAAACTTCAAGACAAAAGTTTCCAGGTTTGGTAATCTTATGCTAATCTTCTAAGCTTAGTTGTGTGTAAAAAATCCCAAAACAATCTAAGATTTTCCTATTATCTTACAAGTAATTTAGTTGTCAAACATCTCTGGAGGGTTAGAACAATATTCTTTCCAAATTAAGCCACTTGCTCAAAATCATGCACTAAAATAGGGCCAGAACTGTAAGTTAAAACAGGTTACCTGACTTCCACTCTAAATATTTAAACCACAGGATAAGCCTTCCTTGCATTTCAGTACAAAAATAATTGCATTACAAATTCCTTATAAAGGAAGGACTCAATTCATGGTAATAATAGTGTTCAGTTTTCTGGCACTTCTTAATATTCTTCCCACCCCACTCCTGTACAGCCATTCCCAGTCACTTGAAGCTGACTTGTGACCTATTCGCAGGGGGTTTTTTTTTGTATACAGATCAAGAAAGCACTACATAGCTCTGACATTTAGAAAGCGGCTACCTTGGAGTAGTAGTGTCTAGAAACTTACATGTTTAACCTGAATGTTAATTGTTACATGCTATGCTACCTGTTTTGAATTTAAGTATTAAACTGGGAAGTGGGAAGAGTCCATTCTCTTGAATGAAATGTTGACCTCAAGCAGATCCCACAATCAAAAGTTTTCCTTTTAAAGCACATTACCCCTATACTCTTGAACCAAAAAGTAAGACTGACACAAACCCCATGAGGTATTGCTATAGATGCTTATAAAAAAAATAAAGTCCTATTGTTCCCCAAGTGCTAAAAGACACCGTTCTATGGCATTCCCCGCTTAACAATTGAGGAATCAAAGCAGACTCCACTTCGGATCTCACTGGCAAAGCTCTGTCTGGGTAATTCCACACTAAAACAAGACAGAAGCTCACATGTTGCATGACAGTACAGTTTTCACGCATTACCTGGGGAATAGCTCTTGAGCAGCTTCTCCATGTGTATAACATAATTGCATATTCCTGACCTTCTTCTAGCATTTCATTCTGTAGGGAAGACTCAATATAATTAGGCATTGTAATACAAAATTATTATATCCATGTGTCTTCTGTCATTCCAAGACCCTGTCCAAACAAACCTATTTCTCTTATCAGAATGTTTATGTACAAACACACATATATTGCATGCTGAATGATACATCATCATCATCTCCCCAGATCAGACTGGTTTACGCGTTGTTCTTTTTTCCCAAAACTAATGACACTGTGATCTATAAGTATAAATAAAAATGGTAATCTTGGGGTGAGGGAGAGTGATGGGATGGTGTTTATTCTTCTTTTTAAATTCAGGGACTCCAAATGGAATGGTCAAGGATGAAAGAGCTAGCACATGCAGAGCAATTTTTTACAGGGCAAAGGAGAGGTACAACAATATCCATACAATCAAAACAGGTTAAGGAGTAACCATATAATTTTAAAAGTAGATTGATGTAAACATACATAACTTCCAGTAGCATCTGATGATGATAAAGCATTTATGCTTTATCTGCCCAGTCCACTATTTGTGAATAGGCCTCTAGAATTATAAGACATATTATTCCTAATTTTCCAAGAACGCCATGAACGAAGGGAATCTTTGAACAACATTAGTTGCTCAAGAGGAAACACAATGTAACTTTTTTTTTTTTTTAAGTGTGTTTGAAGAGAAGAAAAGCCATACACTTTTTCATCTTACCTCCTCCTGGAAATACTGTAGGTAACCTGTTTTCTTTGACCATAATTCTTATAATGAAATGCAAGAAGACACATTCCTATCCTTTTATTCTAAGTAAGACAAAAGTGTATATCAGAACATCTACTTACCATGCTAGAATGGACTGTAGCTTGCTCAATGTATCTTGCAATCCCAGTGACAAATGCATTTCTGTCTTCAAAATTAGTGTTGAAGTTTGGCTGCAGAGAAAGGAAAACATGGAATTAAGTCTTCGGTAGCAGCATCTCTCCTATGAAGGAAAACTGAGAACCTGGCATTTTTCAGCCCAGGAAAGAGAAGACTCTGGAAAACCTTATGGCAACATCCAGTACCTAAAAGGGCACTCTGCAAGAGAGCTGGAAAGGAACTTTGTAAAAGTGCATGTAGTGAGAGGACAAATGGGAATGGATTCAAACTAACAGTAGGTTTAGATTAGATATTAGCAAGAAATTACTGACTGTGAGGGTGGTGAGACACTGAAACAGGTTGCTCAGAGAAGTTGTGGCTGACTCATCCCTGGAAGTCTTCAAGACCAGGTTGGATGAGGCTTTGACCAATCTGGTCTAGTAGAAGGTGTCCCTATCCATGGCAAAAGGGTTGGAGTACATGATTTTTAAAGTCCCTTCCAACCCAAACCTTTCTATGATTCTATGAAAAGAATTTTTATATATATTGCCAATATAAACACTTTAGTTTTGGGCAAAACACACTCTTTATTAGCAGCAATGGGAAATGGAAAAACTTTTTCCTAAAATGAGAAAATACCTGGTAAAGAAGAGATGATGGTGGGGGCTCAATACATGGTTGCTGATCTGGCAATGGTAATTCCTCCAAGAGATCCACATTGGACAAGGCATCCTCCAGCGTTACTTGAGCAGTCATTTTGCACCTGGTTAGAAAATACATACATACATATAGATATGTAGACATATACACATAGATATAACTTCATATGTCTTCCTAGATACACAGTGAACAAATGAGTAACATGAACAGCAGGGAACTACCTATATTGTGGGAAATGGGAAGTTTCCCTTCAACCAAAATCGAAGGGAAACAGTCAAACAGAAACTCAGTTGATTTTCGAATACAAGGTTAAATAAAACTTTTGAGACTAACACCCTTGTCCTTCCTTTTAGGATTTGAGGAATGTTTCTCTTCCCCCACTGCTGGACACCAGAAATACACCAGAGCTACTACAACCACATCATCGTCAGGAGACCAGTCTGTTAAAAGGTGCCAGCCATCTCCAGTCCAGACCTGCTTTGGGTAGTTGATGATAGACCCCTCAGGGCCATGGTGATCTCCATAAACCTTTGACTGCTGCCACTGCATGGGCTTTTGAACCAAGAACAGCAATGGGAACAAATCTGTGACCAGTAACCAAGCACTGCAACAGGCTGCCCAGAGAAATTGTAGACTCTCCTTCACTGGAACTTTTCAAGAACTGTCTGGATGCAATCCTGTGCCATGTGCTCCAGGATGACTCTGCTTCAGCAGGGAGGTTGGACCAGATGACCCACCACAGTCCCTTCCAACCTTACCTGTTCTGTAATGTTGTGAAAATTTAGGAAGAAAACGTGGGGTGGAACAACTCAGTCACCCACTTTCGTATAATGATCTACTTATTCTCCTCAGTGTAGAGAAAAAAATACTGATTTTTAAGGTAGTATCTCTAATCAAGATGTCTCTTTTTTTTTGCAAGTTATTTTCCCCCATTACCAGAGAAAAACCATACACCTATGATGCAAGGAGCAGCTGAGCACTGGCCTCAGCTCTAACCAGGAGGGAAGGAACACTGAGCACCCACATCCCAGAGCAGCAGGATCCTGCTTGGCATGTGTAACCCCCATGGACCTGTGCTATCCTCACACACTGGGAGGGTACAAACAGATCCCAATGCAGCTTTGACAAAAACTTGCTGCGAGACAGCTGGTATGGGCTGGTGATGCCACCACTCCCTGCACTTTTACTGGCCTGGCAGAAACATCTCCTCACTTTCTCTTGACAAATTACAGATTCCTGGGGAAAGACCCACAGAAACAGCAGCTTTACCTCCAAGGAAGGGCTTAGCTGACAAAAAAACAGAACCAAAACCCAAACCCAAGGAGACACAGCAACCAGGAGTGATTGCCTATCTATCTCCAGAGACCAACCCTGTGTACCAAGCCATTGCTGCGAAGTTAATGTACCACATATGAAGAGAGGTTGCCAACAACTTTATAAGCAACAATCAACAGAAAGATTCAGAGGTTTGTTTCTTCTTCAAAGCCCAGCCCAAACCTTGCTCCCAGCCTGAGCATATCAGTTTTTGTTAAAATAAATAAATAAACAAATGCTCATACTGCACAATCTGTGATCCTTGCCAAAAAAGGGATGAAGGACTGGACTGACAAGAGTGCTGCCTGGCAAACCTGTGCCAGGATGCTTGCCCAACACCTGCCTACACCCAGATCAACACAAGAACCACAATTTTTCTCAAATTAGAGACCAGCAAAGAACATGGTGTCCTCCATTTGATAAATAAACACATGCCCAAAAAATTCCTGGCTGGGCAAAAGTCCTGTGAGGAGGTCAGACTGAACAGTTTTCCTCTAAAGGAAACTGAGCCGCCAAAAGTCAGGACATCTACAGATGAGTCTCTCTATGGGTAATTTATATGTGAGTCTGAGTATCTATAAATCAAGCTTTAGCTAAAAAAATAAACAGTTTAACTGAGAGGCTCCTTCCAACCTGAAGCTTTTCTTCCTCTTAGTCCACCTGTCCAAGTAGAAACTCCCAGTAGTGCAGCTGCTCTGGGATGTGCCGGTGGTGGGATCAATGGGCCCATAGCCCTCTCCCCCACCAGACAGGCAAATGGCCACAAAGCACTGGCTCCAAGAAAGCACTACAAAAAATGTTCCAAGACCCATAGTGAAAAATGGCCAGCCATTCCACACCAAAAACTACTGCAACTATCTGTCTAAAGGGGAGGAGTCACTGCGTGCAAGGAAAGTATCAGTACTCTCTCCCCATCTCCCCAGTCCACATATCTTCCTTCTCCTAAAACATGAAGGACTCCACCAATGACTTGGGCCCCTGCTGTAGAATAGAGCCAGGCATTTGCAAAAGACAGGCTCCTGACTTGTACTTCCTCAGCACTACAAGTGAATATTCTGAAGATGTGGCCCGTACATCCCAATTCTGAAAGCACACCTGCATGCTTTTGGCCTCAACATTTACAGCTGCACAGGAATAATCCTCCAGCATCAGCTTTCTATGTTCAGACTATGAGACATTAGACTATCTGTGGATTTTTTTTTAATACTTAGAAAACAATTTAAAAATCAAACCCAAAATCCCACCTGACTTTCACTGCCATCTATTTAATACCACAAGTCTGGGAAACCCTCACTAACAGGCCAGAGGCACAAATAAGAAACAAAAGCTTCCTGCTGCCCTCTGTGTTGTGAAAAGAAAGAAGGGGAAGGAACAGTTTTTGAAGTCCTTCAGCATGATTTCCCAAACATCAGCATTTTTCAAAGCAGGAAAACAAAAGCCATTGGGCATAGACAGCTGTAAATGTGCTCTTGTTTGAGGTTGCTTGCTAACAGCTCTGCTTTGCAATTTTGCCAAAGGTATCCACAGGTGTTTTGTTGGCCAAGTTCAATGTCCCTGTTCTCCAGCCTTTGCACTCCAGTATCTAGCAAGACATGAAAGAGGAAGCAGCTTCTTCCTGCCCAGCTTCGACACATTTGCAAACATTGCGAGAGCGTTATTCACATTTCCCCTCTGCCCCCTTAGAAGTGAGCAGAGGAGGTTTGACAACAGCAACGGCAGGAGAAGAGCTGGAACTGGTTCAGGGTTTTTTTCCCCCTTCTTTATATTTGTTGATAAAACAAGGTCCAAAAGACAACAGCTGTTTCTCATGTACAGGGATGAAGGGCTGGCAAAACCAGAATTTTTTTTCCCCTTAAGCTCAGAAAAATTAATTTAAGAAAAGCTGAAATTCCCAAGACACAAAATTGGATAGCTTTGCCTCCATAAGAGTCATGAGTTTTTAACAGATGAAATTACTGGGCAGAAGAGCTAATATTTTAACAGATTACTTTATGGCAGAGAACATAAGAAACTTCAAAGACCTACTTAAAAGTTTGATTAGGAGTTTACATAAATGAGAACAGACTAATATGCTGTAGTCATAATCATCATTATAGTTATACCAGGACATTTACCCAAACTGAGAATTTCTTTCTTACCAAATTCCTACAGTGCTGTTTTCAGTTCTGTACCCACATAAAATTTTCCAGGACAGATTTTCTCAGGTAGAAGACATGTACGCTCTACTATTTTTTTCTTTTTGGATTATGACTCATCATTAAAGCACTAAAGTAAAAATGCACTCCAAGAACATGTTTTCCTGGTTGTACACAACACAATTAGTAAACATTCAACATTCATTATCTGACATTCTCCCTTGAGGAGAGAGAATCACATATACCAGCAAGCTGTTTCACTAAATTTTGGTGTTTGATGAGCACACACAGCTTTCTAAGCAGGGGAGAGCAACGCCTGTGCTGATTCTCAGTTCCTTTTTCCAGATTTTAAAGCAAGAAAATCCCTGTCTCTAAACAAAGTTCAGCCTTATAGTACCAAGTCCCACCATGTCCAAGGATCACAGGTATCAGATCAAGGGTTTGGGGTTTTTTTAATAGGTTAGTGCAAGGCCACAGACTAGCTTAAACTAGAATATCCATCTTTTTCTTCAGTTGTGAAGGAGATGAGCACCGCATGGGCCTGACCTGCTCAGAAGAGCTTGTGCTGTGGAGAAGTACACTGAGCTGCCTCTCTACCATTTTGTTCATGTAAAAAACCAAGCCAAAAAAAGGAAGCTCTTCTAGCACTGTCTGTATTTTGATTTCACTTCAGAACTGGATTATTATTGAAAATATTCACAAAAAAAGAGTTGGCAATCTTTTTAAAAGTCATAAATCTGTACCACTGCTCTCAGCCACGCAACTGTGTGGTAAGCAATGCCCTGCTAACAACATTGTTTTGGTATTTAGAGGAGATGATTGTCAGTTCCAGTAGAGGTACCATTTCCACATCTCCATCCTTACAGAAAAATGTCTAAGTCTTTGCAGAAGCTCTATATTCTTAATTCCAAGCACATCAGAAAACAGCCAGCATGCATGTCTCAGCCATGCTCTTTTGGGCCTCCTGAAGCTTCACATTATTTGGAAGAAAATATGAACAGGAGCATATCACGGGGAAAAGTGTTCGGGACAAAAAAAAATAGAAAACTGATCAGAAGAAATAATAAGAACTACAGAAGGTAAGGACTGAGAAAGCAGGGAATAGAGAAGAGAGCGTTAATTTCAGAATCACTGTGAGAGAAAGGACTGCTGGAACTATTCTGTTCTCAAACTTACACGTAAAAAAAATCCCCCAAATTCTAGAGTTAAGTAGCTATAACAACAAGTTTTTAAGCTTTTTTTCAGTGACAGTTAAACAGGACTCAGCCTATAAATAGCTAAAACAGGAAAAAATACGCTTGATGACACAAGATAGTTCTTATACATGTTCAGCAGCAGTGCACACAATCCAACAGATTACTTGTAGCTAGCAACCAAGTTATAAAAAAACTAAATAAGGGTAAAGCAAATGAACTAAGGTAACTGTACCCTTATTGAGATCTTCTTATAAGTGCAGAAATTACCATACAGTTCCTCTTTAGCCTCTGGCCAAGACTTCCCAGAAATGTCCTCTAATGGTCTTATGAATCTACCCAGCTGAGTTTCAAAAAGACATTGATTCCCAACATAAAAGTTGTACCTCAAATAACTGGGTTTGATGATATCTATTTATTGGTGAACAATAAAGCTGTCCACCACAAAAAATATCAGATGCAATGTTATGGCTGTGTTAGACCAGATAGGGAGATGATGAGGTTGGTATCATGCAACCACAAAACATTTTAAAAACCCAAAAGGTATGTTGAGTATCTTGAAAATAAACAGGGAAAGAATGGAAACTCCTTGGAGAATACAAGCACATATGCCATTTAAATTACTTGCAAACTGTCATTATCACCTGTACTAAGATCGTCAAGAGAACATTCCCACAGAAAACTGATAAACAGTATAATTCAGTCCTTTAGTTATAAAAATAAAGGTAGAGAATATAAAGCTACAGTGGAAGCCAACTTTTCTTCAGAATATTTAGCCACAGCAAGCAGAGGCATTTACTTTATGACAGTTCTTCCTTTACTTCATGGAGTTTGGAGTAACAGTGTTAAGCTTCCCTGAAATAAACAAAAATAATTAAAATCTAAATACCACACCTGACAGGCACTTTGTTCCTTTGCATCACTCACTCAAAGGTTTGACACCCTGAGGACATCTAAGCATCCTCACTTTGAAATCTCTAAGGATTTATCCTCACACAACCACCAGAGTGGTAAGACAGCAGGCTTCCCTCTTGAAGCACGGTGGATTGCAGCAGGTAACAATCTGGAAACAGATTTCCAGGTGGTTTTTTGCTGTCAGCTCCTTACAATACATCTTCCGGTATATTGCTGCATACTGGAAATATCAGTCAGTGGACACACCAGTGTCTAGTGATACCACATGCTCATCTTGTGCCCTGAAAATTAAACTTCCACGGAAAATGAAAGAAGAGTTTTGCTGGTATTACAGCATGGGAAAGATCTGAGTGAGCAGTCAGTGCTGTGGATGATTCCTCCTCCCAGCACCAGTATCATACATGGATATGCAGCAACCAGCCTCACCACACAGGGCTGACAAGGTTCATCTCATTTAGGCAACAGTTCAGCTGTTCAGGGACAAGGATTTCCTTCTATCATTAACCTCCAATAAAAATAAAAGTATAAAAGAGACAGCGATATAAAGGAACACACTTTCTTCAGCTAAACTTCAGCTGAACTACCCGAATGTCCCCAACAGTCTGAGAGCAAAGCAAGTGTCTGTTCAGCTGCGTCTTCATGCTCCCCTGGCACGAAGTGCTGCAGCAAGCTAAGAGGGGTAGATGAAAAAGTGTTGGATGAAATAAATTGCCTTGAATCATTCTTCCCATTTTTCGGACTGACTCTGAAAAAAGGTGCTGTAAACTGCAGTATATCCCATCTGCTCCTGAAAGAACATCCCCATGGCAGTGACAGCAGAGCAAACCTCTCCTGACGTCCTGTACTCTTCAGAGCAGCCCAACTACTGCTACTGTCTCTTTTGACAGACCCTCTCCCTCCCTGCCCCAAAGCACACATCCCAGCACCTCCAGCAGCACTTGGCCAGGCACGTGGGAAGAGCTGAATGGGCAAAGATTTAAGTCACTGCTGAGTCTCAGGGTGAGAAGAGTCAGAAAAATATCAGCATTGGCCTTACTTCACCATTCTTGATACCATGCTACACACTATACCAATATCTTAAATACACCTCTTGGGGGGAAAAAAAAGAAAATAAATTCTCCACATCCTTTTAACCTCATTTAACCACAAGCTCACAGAAAACTGAGTTTATGTATGTAAATGTAGCATGCATCCATTCAAAATGCAGACAGTTACACTTCCAACAGCCTGAAACAGTCCAGGAAAAACATATCCTATGGTCGTCATAACTGCAGGGCAAGTTCCCAGCCCTCGAGAGGGGAGTTTGGGGCCCCTGGTCACAAAGGGTTGGATCAGCAGTTCTGGGCTGCAGCTGGCAGCCAGGGGCCTCACACCACACTCTGAGCTGGGATCAGCAAAGCCTGACCCGCTTGAGCACAGTTTCTCTCTCTTTCCCCAGGCAGGAGAAGTTACCAGAGAACATTCAGAGACCTGTGAGTGCAAATGCACGAGTAGGACTGATGCCATGAAGATTTTTGCCTTTTCTTTTATACCCCTGTTATACCTTTTTACAACTTCTGTATTCCTGGTGCTTTTTGCCTACATTCTTGGACTTGTTTGCCAAGCTAAGAGACTAAACATTTTAGAAGCTTCATAGTTAGGGATCAGTGTGCCCCAGACCCCAAGGTCCTCTCCAGAACACATTCTATAAACTAAGATAGAACCATCCAGGGGAAGGCTCCTTGGGGAGGGGGGCTCACCTGAGCCTCTCATTGGGGAATCTTTGACAGATATGCTAATTAGTAACACCTATAATGTTATACCCAATGTTGGGGGCACACTCGGTGGGGTGCATCTCGATGCACATGACCTGGACGTGTGCACCTAAGGATCCTTAAAATACCAAGGTAAAATCCCTTTTCCCCTTCTAACCATGTATGACTCTTGATTTTAAGACCAGGAAAAGGCATCAGGACAAGCAGATGTGCTCAGCACACCCCACCTCCAGCTGCACCCAGGACAGTGTAAGCCCTAGAAACCAGCATATAAAACAGCAATAAAACACATGCAAATACTAGCTCAAGAATGCAGCCCAAGAAAGCAGAGGTGGTTTGGGACATCCAGGGAATTGGTTTTGGTAAGAGCATTCTCTATGCAACCCAAAAAGCTCTCCAATACTGGAATTTTAAGTGGAAAAAATTATTTCATATTAAAAATATGGAGAGGGATCATGCCAAAGAGTGAGTTAATTAAGGTGGAGTTTCAATGATCAACAAAAATTGGTGGACTGCAGAAATTTTTGAATATTTTCTGACTTTGCAGATGAAAATAGTGTTTCATTTGACTGAAAAATTATGTTGGGAAGGGATGCCCCATGCCTTCTTGCAGTCCACTGGACACATTTTGTTTTTAAATAGATGCATTTGATCTCCAAATGCTTGTACATGTTCCCAGGCTCAAAATAAGACAAAGAGGAAGCATGTCTGTATTTTAAACAGCAACTTCCTTTGACATTGCCTCTCTTCTTTCCCAAGACTGCAAAAGCAGAACCTTTGAATCTCAGATTAAAATTGCCATGCAATCCATTAATTGAAATATGTATCCACATGAGTGGTTTTGCCTAAAATAAATAATTCTATATTAATATTAATATAAATATTAATAAATAATTTAAAAATGACTTTTGCATAAATAAATCAATCAAAGCTTACCCTACTTAAAAGCACAGAATTCTGTTATAAAAATCAGGGAAAATTTTATGTACTGCAGCTAAAGAGGAAGAAGAGAAGCATATTATTTACAAAAAAAAAAAAGAAGCAAAGATATTCCACAGTCCACACACTGAAAGAAAGAAATTCAAATCAAAGTATTTTTAAAGAGATGATTGACTGGCCTGCTGAATTGGGCTCTTCAGGACCAACCTCAGTAAACTCCATGGCAACTAATGACAACATTCCCACAAGAATAGAATTGGTTGGCACAGCGGCGGAAGTTAAGTTTTATCCCTATAGCAACACAACATTTTCAGGTTTCTTCTGTCCCATTGTGTCATTCTCCTATGCCACTGGATTGCAGAAAATCAATTAAATCATTTTTCTATTAAGGAAATTTGATTCAATATTCTGTGTAATGTTCCTACTCAAGTTAAACCATGAGATTCCAATCACAAAGGGCCCTTGTAATGAGAAGAGAACAAAAGGAATGGATTCTCTCTTCCAAGAACAGCGCAGCAATTACTAAAATATTCATTTTTATTTCAAACCTCCAAGATCTCTCTCAAAAACTCCCTTTTAGTTCTATTTTAATTAAATTTCAAACACCTCAGCTGTTCAGCTGCTTACCTATCAATTCAGACTGAGCAGAAAACATTTTAACACCCTGCTAGCTAAAGCACTTCAGAGAACAGCACCATGACGGATCTTCTCTGTTTGAATGCTCTTTTTGTGTGCTCTGGACAGCACAATCTGCCTTTCTGCCAAGCGGATCAGCCTAAGATGTTCCTTTTGGGACTGGAGCTCCCCTTCGTTCCTAAGCAACAGATTTGCATAAGCTAAAGGAGCAAAGAAAAATGCTTTTCACATCATTTACTGGCCTGCCTGATTAAAGTAAAAGACAGAAGAAAGCAAACAGCAGCTGACAGTCCTTTGTGCAACAGATTTGACATACTGTTAAGCTTTCAAAAATACATCTGCAATTGGAATTTTAAAAAAGGCTTAATATGTGAAAAAGAGAAAAAAATTCCAGCACTGAATTATCACATCCAAACATCACAGCAAGTCCCAGAAGAATGGCCATATAATGGAAACAATTAATTTAGCATTAGACTCCTACAGGGTGACGCGGCTCACATTAACTGCTTTGCCTTGCCCTTACTGGATGGATGCAGGGAGAAAAGCAGGCTTCCAAAAGCAGGCACAGACTAGGAGAAAAACATGAGGCTAATAGCATGGAATTTTTTTTTTTTTTATAAAATCTCAGCTTCCTAAATGAAAAGCCCTTTGTGTTCAGTCACATGCAAATTTTTCATGCAATCCACACTGCTACCTGTCCAGCTTCTGTCCCCTGCAGGGAAACATCCCAACAAGCAACCCCCATCCCTTCCATCTCCTTACACAAGCAATGCCTGTGGTACAACTTTGCAAACAAGGCTCAAGCGCCCAGCGATACACTGGTCTTATCACCTGGAAAACTGAATTCTGGGCAGTACCAGTAAGCAACAGCAGCACTATTAATGCAACCTAAAAGCCACACTTCTGGGAGCCAGTACTGCTCCTCCCACAGAATAATCAAGGTGAGAAGGACACCACTGCTAAGGATGCTGTCATGCAGCTGAAATAGCTTGCTGGCACATTGACCACTGGGACTCAGAGGACAATTGGTTATGCTTGTCAAGTAACTTCCCTTTCAATATCCTGGATGCATTCAAGCACTTTCCAATAAAAGGAAGGTCTGACACTCTACTATCATCACAGCAGGTTATGAATGGGGGAGTCTCAGCTCTCTGGATGAAGCCTAGATCAAGACTGGTGAGTCATGGCAATCCAGAACTGCCTCTCCCGATGCCTGCCGCCAGGTGTATGTCTACTAGCTACTCCTTTTTACAGCATCAGTAAGAAAACTCTCCCACAACTAGGGAACACAGTGCAACCCTAGCACTCCTGTACCATAGCATTAGGCTGGAGTCATTGTATTTTTGCTACCAAGGCACCACAAGAGTGAATTTATCTTTTCCTGCCATGTTAGAAGCCAGCAGGAGCACATGGACAAGCACATACTAATTCTACAGCAGCAGCAGCTGCAGTAGATGATGATGCAGCAAGTAACAACCAGGTATTTCGAATGGCAGCCTGGCCAGTACTAGGCATCTGTAGCATCATCCCACATCTTGAAGCTTTGGAAGAGAGATACAACTTCCTGATGTTAAAATATAGGGTGAAATGCTATCCCTCTGTAGGAAGCTCAAGCAGAGGATGCACACACTCCAATGAAAAATTAATTCTGTTCATTCCACTTATTTTGAGAATCCATTGCAATGGCATAGGAGAAGCCTAATCCTCTAAAATTTGCTCCAAAAGCATCCCACTCAGATGAACAAGGAGGGAGGGCTTGTCTCTGTATTTTCTCCTGTAACATGCAACCCTCTCTGCAACAGCACTTGTGCTACAAGAATTCACAGAGGTATTTTGCTTGGTTTATCTGTGAACCTAAGGCTGAAGTCCAAGATATGTCACAAATGTAAAATAAAAAAAAAAATCTGCTGTTGGTGGGGCTAGATGGCTGAGAGCGTTTGCATTGATTTACTAATTAATTCTCACAGAACTGAGTTAGTTCTGAGTGAACTAACTAACATAGAGAATGAACCCCCTTCTGCAATATTTGACCTCTCTTCAAACTGCAATGAAGTTAAGAGATTTAAGCATTGTTTCATTCTAGGTTAGGAGTGCTGAGATCTGTCTTGCTACACTTACTTGCCTCACCCTATTAATACTCTCTGGTATTGCACCTTTGAGTTGCACCATTTCACCTTCTTGACCAACTCCCTCCCCTTCTCTTTTTTGTGTTCTTTTCTTCTTACCCAGTTCACTCCTCTGCACCCCGTTTTAATCTTCTCAGTTTGCTGCCATTTTTGCATTCTGCTGATGCTGCTCTCTCCTGCAGCTGTTCTCAACAAGTACTTCTTCTGCACTTCTGTTCCTGATCCTGCTGCTGCATGGGTGGTAGGAAGCAATGCTGCACAGCAGTGCTCTGGATGAGACTGAAGTCTAGCACAGAAGCTAAGCACTGAAGCACAGCACCTAGAGCATGTTCAGCAGTCATGAAAAGCTCTCTCACTTCTTACAAAGCTAACACTCTCACTGTGAACATCCTGAAAAGAATGAGAAAGGGAGCGGCAAGAGCAATAACCACCCCAAAAAGCAGAAAGGAAAGCAAGTTCCCATGAAATTAACCTGGCATAGCTCAGGATGAAGTCTTCCATCACAGATTGCTCACATCTGCTCAGCGTGGGTTTCCTTGGCTGCCCTTTGTGTCTAATAAAGAGAGTGCTGGTACTTTAATCAAAAAGGGCACACCTGTGTGCATGGGCTGAAAGGAGCTGGGGATGGGGGACTGAGCACCCCAGTGAATGGAGGACTGTCACATTACAGGTAAAAGAGATGAGCCACAAAGATGGAGAGACAGACGAGTCTGGAGCCTTCAGATTTCCTTCTAAGCAACAACACAACCTCTCAGCCTTAGACAAACTGTTTTTTTAGAATCATGGCATGGCTTTGGTTGAAAGGGACCTTAAAGACCAACCTCTCTGCCATGGGCAGGAGCACCTTCCACTAGAGGAGATTGCTCAAAGCCCCATCCAACCTGGTCTTGAACACTTTCAGGGATGAGGTCCCCACAGCTTCTCTGGGCAACCTGTTCCAGTGCCTTACCACCCTTCACAGTCAAGAATTTCTTCCACATCTTTCAGCTAAATTTTGTCTCTCTCAGTTTGAACCCATTGCGCCTTGTCCTATCACTACAGTTCCTGATAAAGCATGTAAGTTCTGTACCTTCATTTCACAACACTGGAGAGAAATAAAGAAAAACTACATTGTTTTCTCAGGGGAGGGGAGGACAGCACTCTCTTCCTTAGCCCAGTTACAGAGATGGTTGCTCCAGGGTCACTCTTACAGCTTCTCAGAGGAGTCTGCCTGGCAACACAGCTGCCTGTGGGAAGGACACACCCACCAGACCACTGCTGGGGGCAGCTGTCCAGGCAGGGGCAGCCCCCCAGGTCTCCCATCCACAGTGTGCCTCTGCATTTTGCATCCAGCTCCATCTTACAGCACATGTCCCCCAGTGACACCACAGGCATTAATTACATCCAGTGCGTTTTTTCAATGCAAGCCTGCAGCTGAAGATCTGGCTTCAGTGTTGCCTTACTTTGAGTTTAAAAATTGAACAAAGGCTTCAGTAAAAATGACTCCAAAACAGAGGCTGTCTGCTGTCATTCCTACTCCTCCTCTATACGTGTAAGTACTTGGTAAATCAACAATACAATACTCTCCACTTTCAGTTAAAAAAAGTTACACAGCTTCATCTGAAAAATAAGTTGGAAGACCTTTTAGGCAAATTTGTATTATCCCTGCTTACAATAGCTTTTTATTTAATATCTAAATCAGTACGATAGAATGTACAATTTTGCAAAATTACAGTATGTATAAAGAAAATAAAAACCAAACCAACAGGCTTCAGAAGCTGTTAAAAAAAAAATCTACCATGTGCATTTCTGTGAGAAGAGGATGAATCAGACAAGAAGTAAGTCATGCTTTAATAGTTCTATTAAAGAAACTAAGGAAATACTACAGGACAGGGTAGAAGAGAATCATCTGTAATATTTTATACAAGAAAATATGCAGTTTCAGTGAAAATTCATCCAAAGCTTTACTTCAGATATCACCTGACAAGCACTCACATCTATCTTGAGCCATGTGTCATGACAGTTTGCCTGAACTTCACACTCAAAATGTATAATTCAATGTACTCCCCTTATTGACTTTATATCACTGAATCAACTTAAAATAATTAGAACTATACTGAAAGAAGGCTATAAACAGCTTCAGGTCAACAGCATTTTTATTTCCTGACAACAAAGTGTTCATGTCGTTATCAGAATTAAAGTATTTTAAAATGGAGTACAGCACTAATATTTTTATCTAAACCCTGGAAACAAATTTCTTATATAGGTGTAGTGCATAAAGCAAGCATCTCCAAAAGCACCTTGTGTCAGCTGCACAGCTGCAATCATTACTTAGCATGTCAACTCTTGAGACTCATGTCCTAACATAAAACCAGAGTACTTGTTTTTAAATCTATTTGTTTCTAAAACCAAAAGCACCATTTAATTGTCTTTCTTTTACTTTAGAATACAGTAATTCATAAGAACATTACTGAGACTCAACCCTGCTAATCATTTGCAGAGAGTCATCTAGTAAGCATAAGTCTATACACTGCCTGAATTCTTAAGATGCCTTTCAGTGGAGGGAGGGGAGAGGGAATGGCATTTTCTACCTCCAAATGAGCAATTATTGGCTTTAAAAAGTTGATTTGTCACTCTGTTACCTCCTGACCAACACTGCTGGAAAGCAGACCTGCAAAAACCAGCCATGTGAAAGGCTTGCTGAAAGACAGACTGTTAAACTGAGAAAAGCTCCCAGTATCTGGTTCAAGCAAAGAGAAATCATACAAGTTCACCCCACAAATAACTGCTTTGTAAGCTAGCAGCACTCACAAACCAGGAAAAGGAGGGCACCACAGCCTGCTGCCCTGGCATTTACCTCTGATGAAAGCAAGAACACAAGTGCACACGTGTTACCTGATTACTTGAAATAAGAAAAGCTTTAGTAAAGTTAACAGGTAGAACCTCCCCTCTTGAGGAGGGCACTCACTTTAAGCTCTGCCTATGCCAGAGCACCTGTCCTGGCAACACACACACAGAGAACAACCACCCAGTTAAAGAATACCATGTTCACTTGTACTTCTCTGTAGTCATTGAGAAGAGTGTAACAGGGACCGCACACATGACTAGGAGGGCTGCAAATATACAGCACACCACAGCTGGCTAAATCCCACACAGGGCCTGCCCAGCAGGCAGCTGATTTAGCAATGAAGGGATTTCCACCCCGAGTGTCCTCCCTGAGCTCACCAGGCCATCAGACTGATGCCCTGTTGGGGTCCCTGCCAGCAGGAGCAGAGGTCTGGCAGAAGGAAACAGCTACAGAAAATGTGGGGAAAGGATACAGCAGCAGGACACGAGTGCTGCTCCTCAGGGGCAGGGACCACCACCATCTCCCTGCCAGGAAGGCTTGGGGAGATGGGCTCCCTCTCCAACACCCCAAGCCAGATCTGTGCTCAACTTGGCTGCCCACAACCTTAAATCACCTCTCCCACAATGGTGTTTCTGCAGAAAGGCTACACAACTATAAATTCACTTGCCGTTTGCTGATGGTCTGCCTAAGGGAAAGGGGATTTCTTCTGAGATGGCAAATGCCTGATGATTATTTGTGCCATACCAACCTTTACCACAACTCTACTTTTTACAGTGTAAGTCCAAGATAGCCACTTCTCCCCAAAAACACTGAACTGTGCAAATACAGGATTTTCTTCACAAATACATACATTTGTGAGTGCACATATATTTACAGATATAATAGAGGTAGACAGTAAACAGTACATACTGACACAGAGAAAATCTTTTAAGTCTTATGTAGAAAACAAGCTTTAGGATTTTTGCCAGTGTGTTTACAAGAGATAAGGAGCTACCCAAAAGATCTTATAACTGCCAAGAGATAGAAAGATTAACTGCTATTTTGCAATCTCTGTCTTCTTGTAGCAAGTCTCATCAATGCATCATACATTAATTTTGCCACCAGAAAGGCAGTGATGTGGATTAATGGAATTACGCTTTAACAAAGCAAATCAATACGCACTCTGTTATCGGTATTACACAGCAAAGTGTGCCCCCGAGCCCTACTAATGTCAGCTTCTAAGGGCAGATGTGCAGTAAAGAAGAATCCTGAACTGACGTATGTAGCATAAAATATAAAGCACCATTACCAAGCTCTCAGGGAGTTTTTGCAGGTATACAGTCATATTTCACAACGTTGAAATGTCCTTCTTTCATGTTACTGTCTCAGTTCTACATAAAAGCCAAGACAATGACAGGTGGCTTTTATTTGTTGTCTATTCAAAAAACAATGTAGCCAAAAAGTACCAGGATACCCTTCAAGAGTAAGGTCTGCCAGAAGCCACTTGTAACAAGGTATATGTTCTACCGATCAAAAAACTACAAATCTGTTACATTTACTACTCCCTCTTTGCCTTCATCCCTGAGAACACGCTGGCAGGGAAGATCAAGACTGCTTTAAATGAATCACATTCCCACGCATCCCATGGATGGATCCACTTCACTGGCCACTTGCTCCTGGGTTGTGCCAAGCTTCTGCAGCATCCCTAGGTAAACAAGCACTTAACTTGGTTCAAGCACAATTGCTTGTTAAGTTGGGGCTTGCCATAGAAGCTGCAGTTATTTTAAAATGTATAAACAGTGGAAATTCACAAGCTCACACAGTCACTGGTTTGAGAGCAGTGAAGTCAATCGCACAGCTGACTTCCGACTCACCAGGGTAAAACGTGCTGCCCAGCATTCAGTTTACTTTACTTGTTGGTACAGCAAAGGAACCACTTGAAGAACTTGCCCCAAGAACACAGGGCAAAAACTATGCAAATGAAAAACGTAAAATGAAATGCACTTGATATGCACATAAATAGGCATGGAAATTACATTAAAATTATTTTTTTCTTGTACAGCATTGCAAGCAATTCTAGCAGCTTTCAGGCCAGGAGATGAATCCAACTGTTTCCACAAAAAAGAGCTTTGTGGGGATTTTTTTGTTCCATCTTTTTGGTTCCAACCACTCTGAATTTTCCACCTCAACCTGAATATCTCGGAAATCTTTGAGAAACAAATTTTAAAATAAAAATCAGATTATACTGACAAGAGAGTTACAACAAGATTTTAAAACCTACCCTTGGGAACATAACACCTTCCAAGGCAATTCTCTCCCAGAATGAATAAACAAAGCACTATCCAAAATTTAAGGAGTATATCTGACAAACATCTAACGCAGAACAAAAAGCTGGAACAGATATCTGGTAATTACTTAATTACACTATAAAGTCAGCATAATGGACCAAAAGAATCTGTTGGTTTAAGCCCAGGGGACAATTGACAATTTCCATCTAAGGCAAACTGAAGAAACAAGAATTTTGCTAATGAATGCTTTGAATATTACAGGTACATCGCTAAAGGACTACGAGGTTTTTTTATGAGTCACATATTCAGAAGTTAAAAACTGAAAAACCTGCATTGTTTGTGGAACATTCCCTTTCTTATAACATAGTTTGTTGTTTTTTGGGGTTTTTTTAACAGCTCAGATAATTTGGCTCCATTTAAGTTTAAATGCTGTGATATCTACTAAGGAAGAAATTTTAAATTAGCAGAGCTGAACATATTTCAAACACCACTCCACTCTCCACATCAGGACCCTCAAAAGAAACTGACAAACCAAGACCTGCAAACAAAACAAAGTCTTTCCCATCTTCAAACAGGGATGTTGGGGGGGGGGGGGGAGTATTTGAGTGTTTTTCTAAGACTCTGAGAGGTTTATTCTCAGAATAAATAAATTAGCTGTGACAACCAAAGCACATCAGAGATTTTTCCATCAAGTACACAGTCCCCATCAAAAAAAGAAAGAAAAATCATTCTTTGCTGCTACAAAGAATGACTGATGTACACTTTTAGAGGGCAAGCCAAGCAAGTTTTGATGATACTGGGGTTAAACCTTCCCAGTGCTGTACAGACTTCTTCCAAATTCCTCCTCCTCCCTCCTGGCAGCTACAGAGACAACTGGCTGCCTACACCAGCCAGACTTCACAGACCAGTTGCCTAGGGAAGCTTAAAGAGCCTTTCGCATTAGAACAGGAAAAACTCTGTGTTTACAAAAGTAAAAAAGTTTTTTAAAGGTAAAAGTGGGACTTAAAGGAAGTCAAGAATCAGAACTTAAGTAAGGAGCAGCAATGCTTTTTCTATCACATAGCTCAGATGTTCTCTGAGCATAAAACAGTTTAAGTACAATCAATAAAAAAATAATTCAGAGATTGCAGAATTGCATTACAGTATTATTAGAAATTCAATTTTGAAAAAAACACTACTCAACAACACTGCATATGTACATGTTTGGTAAGCTTATTATAAAAAAGTTATGCCAAATAAGTAACTGGAATGTAATAAGGACTGGAGTCACTCATTAGTCTAAGCTTTCCATTTCCCACAGTTTACAAAGAAGCCTGGTATGACCTTCTAATTAAGAAGAAATTCCTCCAGCTAGCTTTCCTCCTCCTCCAATACATGCTCTCCAGCCAGCACTTCAGGCAGACTGGCTACATCCCACAAAGACAACTTCCTCCCAACAGCCTTCCTGGCACAAACAACCATTTACATGTCTAAATGTTACTCCAACCTGCCATCAAACAGCGCAGGAATAAAAATCAAGGCAATGAGAGCCTACTGAAAGGCAAAAACGATTAGCAGAGATGATGATGAACTACAGGAATACTCAGAAAGATGAAGTGCGTGTCTGTCTTCACCTTTGCTCATTAGAGGGGAGGGATGGGGTAGCAGACCAACCATCTGGGGATTTTCAAGCTTATAGTGCTGCTGTCATTACAGAATAGTTATTTTAACTGGATAATTCTCAGTTTCCTCATGAGGAAGTTATTCCACGTCGTTAGACAGACACGATAGATCACCTCCTTCCTCTGAAGTGGGGTATGAACCTGCATAGAGCTTTTTTTACTTTTATTTTTTCCCCATCTAACCCGCTCCAGGACAGCCTAGGAGGCAGAACTCTGACCACCCGAGTGCTGCAGACAGAGAACAAGCTAAACCCTACACCCAGAAACAAAAACCAGAAGTGGCTTATAGGTAGCCACCGCTGAGGGACCCTGACCCGCCCGAGGCCACGGCCGCCTGCCCGCCGCGCCCCGGGGCACCGCCCGAGCAGCGGGACCCCCGCGGGGCCGCCGGCACCTCCCAGCTCCGGGGAGCGCCAGGTACCGAGCGGGGGCATAAACAGAGCCCAGATAAGCGTACGGGGCTCGCAGTTACCAGCGAGAGGGGCGCGGCGCCGCCCGGCCCCGCAGACGAAGCGCCCAAACGCAGGGGACGGGGCGAAGGCAGCCGGGCGGGTCCCGGGAAGCGCTGCTCACCCGCTCTCCGCCGGCTCCCGGGAACGGCGCTGCCCGGCGGCGGGAGGAGCCCGTCTGTCTGTCCGCCCGCCTGGGGCCTCCGCTCGGCCCGGCCGCTCCGCTCCTGAGCCGCGCCCGGCAGGGAGTTTCCTGTCTGACTCACTTCAGCCGGGAGTTGCGCAGGGAAACACCCTTCCTGCCGCTCCAGCTCCTCCTCCTCCCGCCTCATCCCAAACCTGCCTCCCCTTCCCGCCCCCGGCAGGCTCCGGCCCCGGCTCCTCCTCCTCCTGGGGAGCCGGGAGTAGTCCCGGAGCTGCCGCAGGCAACGGGGCTGTGTGGCGGACTGGCCCTTTGCTTTTAATGAAAGCGACTTTTTCTATGCCCTAGACACGGGGCAGTCTGTCTCTCGGAACACAAATCTACACGCAGGACGACCGTGCCCACTGGTACAAAGCAGAGATAACGCCATCCGGTGCCCGCCCCAGCACCACCGCAAAGAAAACCAGCGCCCCAGGGGCACGGGGGTCGGCAGTAACAGGTCAGTGGCGGGGTTTCCCACTTCATAATCGTGGTAGCATAGCGAAGGAAAGACACCAACCGTAAGGATGAAAAACCTAACCTTAAGAAATCAAAGGAGATCGCGCAGGACCCCCTTAAACATCCTGCGGAGGGTGCTCAGGCCTATGGTGTTTGTATCCGAAATAACCACACTTCGTTAAAATCAAAACCATAAAAAACAGGTTTTTGCTGTTTGACAACCTCCCACTTTCACTTTTCTGTAAACGACACCAAACATATGGACTTTCTAATTTTAAGGTTTTCTTGCTTTTTCCATGCAGTGTTCTCCTGTTTAAAGTTCAGCTTTACTTCTTATTTGTTCAAGATTCCATCTGATGAACTTGACACTGCACCACAAAATCAAACTGCCCGTTCTTTTTCACTCAAGTTTGTCAAGATTGCTCTTTCCAGCCGCTATTTTATGGCGGAGAGAATCCACAAACTACTCTATGTTGGGAATAGTCACCTGAGAGCATGGGAACTTCCAGTTTTTCATCAAAGCCTATTTGCTTGTATTTGTCCACTTTAAGTTGCATCCAACATTTTATTTACTCTTGAAAACCCTCTAATTATCATCAAACTGCACATTATTGCCATAGCAAGCACTTTTAAGTCTCTGTTTTCAACAGCTGTTTTGGGGACACTGTGCTATTAATGATTTTTGTGCTGAGAACAGAATAATTAGGGCTTTACTTCCACTATTGGTTGTTGGGTTTTTCCCCAAAAAAGTTTGTACTGCCTCAAGTTTCTTTAAATAACCATTTCATAATAGCATCTACAGGAAAGCCTTTGAAAAGTGGGGATAAGGTCCTAGACCCCCAGTTTTCATTATTTCAAGTATGATCTAATCCAATTATTCCACCCTTTCCATATCATCAAGAGTTTCCGCAGCTTGTGGAGAAGTTATGCATCATTGCAAAATGTTATCATCACCATTTCACCATATCACAGACACACCTTCATAGCCATGGTTTTTTTCTTGTACTGCAATATAGTCTTTTCTATGAAACAGTTTTCTAAGTCATGGCTGCTATTCATCTCTGTCTGTATATATTCATAAGAATTTTGAGTGCATATACCAAATGAATTCATTTCAACCATCACAGCTTCTTAACCCAGCTCAAGCAGAAGTGTAACATACAACCAGAGCTGAATGCCTTTGTTTCTGAACTGACACCTGATTGTCTCCAGTGCAATCCATCCTATGCCCTTTTCTGCAAACTCTGCTTGGGACAATGAGCTTGATTAAGTAAATTACTCACCTCTGTAAAGCAGGATTTGTTTTGTTTCCTTGTCCTGAGCAAGTGCAAATTCAGAACAGCCTTGTCTTAATGCAACCACTCGGCCTACATCAGCAATGGGGCATCTGGTACCGGGCCACAACAGAGCAGCAAGGACAGCGAAGTCAAACGCTCCCCATGAGATCTGATCAACAGCTGCTTGCCCCCAGATGGGCAATATTTCATAGTCTGCCAGTCTGTCCCAAGCAAGACCACCACTGTGGCTCCCCTACTTGCTGAAAACCAGCCAGGAGCAGCTGCTTTGTAAGAAAGCAAGACACTGCCAACTGGCACCATCCCATCCAGGAAACAACAGCTAGTCCTAAGGATTGGCTGATGCCCCAGATCTTGCTATCTCCATCTAAATACTGAGTGGGCAAAGGACCTGCTTCCCCATTGCTGGGGCAATCTGCTTTTTATTAGCATTCCTATACACCAGTTTATAACAACCCGTAAGATCATACAAAAGAGTAGATGATGGTACACAGCTACTCAAGATTTGTGTTGCTTTTCCTATTATTTGATATAGGAATTAGAGGAGAATCACATTTTACCATCTGAATGTCTATGGTGTCATGTAACATGGCATGCCTATTGGAACCATTTAAATGAGCCCACCATCATTCCAGATGCCTGATTCAATTCTGTAATGCCCCCACAACTCCCTGTTCTTTCCACTTCAGTGGAACTGAAGTAGCGCAATGACAGTACTTGATTAAAGACGTTCAGCAGGTCCCCTCTTCTTCCTCTGCTGTATTCGCCCTTCTCAGTTATCTCTGCCACACTGAACACAGGCCTTCTAGGTGTAGCTAAAGATACATGTATCTACATATTCCCAAACAAGTCACTGATAACCACAGCCAGTGGAAGTTAGGTGTGCTTTTTATCAGGCTAGACTTAGGGCAGTTTGAGATCCTTTCTTGAGTGGAATTTATTTTAACCTGATTTTAACCCATGCCTGTGAACAATCTTTAGGAAGATCTGTAACACTAACATATCATGCTCCTGGCAATTTATGTACCCTGCACCTAAACCACACAAGTATCAGATAATATGGTAGTAACAAGCTTAATGCAGTTGTCTGAAGACTAGATAAAGCCTTTGTTCAAGGCACTATGCTACAGGACAGCCATAGGTCTACTTCCTGAATTCCAGCTAATTTCACTTTATTTTCATTTTCCTTCTTTGGGCTTTTCTTTTCCAGGAGCCCACAGATTACACAGAAGAATTCCATTCCACAGCAGCCAGAGAACTTCAACAGGAATCTTGTGGTTCTACCACTGGGTGTCTGCTATGTCTAAGATGATGATGTTACTCTCTGGTTTTGCAGATATTTTGGTGTTTAAGCTTAACAACATATCTAGCTATTTATTTATTTTTCTTACCTGCTGAGTTCAGAGATTTTTCATCCTCCGAAACGAGGTAACACAGGAAACTGTCATCACCTGACCCAGAAAGGTGTTTACGAAATCATGATACGCAATGGTCCCAATGACCTCAAGAACAGGACATCATACAAGAAAATACATAATCGTCTATAAATCAGTTTAAAAATTAAATCCAGCATCTGGCAACATATCAGCCACCTGTCCATACTCTAAAGAACTGGGTATGATTTTTCACACCAGAAGTCAGCCCAGACTTGGTGTCATGCATGGCAAAAGGTTTAAAGCTCAGCAAGGCTACAAAAATATTATATGCTTCCACACTACATACAGTAACCCATTGTTTCAGCTCTCAGGAGATAGGCACCTGTGCAGAGGGCACAGCACCTGGGAGAGCTGAAGCAAGAGAGACCAAGCATAAAGCAGAATTGCAGAGGCCTCAATGAGCAAAGTGAGAACCTGACCCCACAGCAAGAAGCCTACACCAGCTACCTAAACACATAACTCCTATCAATAGCACTCCATTTCACAAGGCCTTACACAAATGCAGTGATCTGGTCACCCATAGCTACCTTTAACTCCAGGGAAAGCCAGATTCCTACCCCCAAGTGCCCATGTCCTGCCAAGAGTGCAGCTGACAACAGCAGGTGTGCTGCATACTCATAAATACTAACTAGCACCTGATGACACCTGCAGCTCTCTGGTTCTGATCTCCCTCTTAGTGCTAAGTGACAGCACCTGAAATGGATCTGTGCAAGCAGGGTTCCCTGGTTCTGCTTTCCAGCTCCCTGAAGCACTAGACCAAAGTTCTATTGTTAACTCATAGGATTTAACTCTTTATGTGTGTACAATGGGCCCGTGTCCCCCCACTCTGCTTTCCAAGCCTGCTGCACACTGTGCTGCCAAACCACACCAGAGCTCACCCAACTCCCTGACAGACATTAACACACCTTAAATCCTTTCTTGATTCCATTACAAATTACATTCATTTTGCTCATGCATGATATCAGTGCAGAAATTAGGGCATGTATGTTAAGCAATTCAGCCCCCTCACTCTTCACCCCAGCCCTGCCCCTCTGTCACTGGTAACTTCATTAGCTCTCTAGGCCCTCGGACCTGTGATCCTGTGCAGCCTTCCCAGCAATAAATGCACAGTGCAGCAACAAGACACTACAACAGCCAGTAAATACCAATTCAATCAGTGAGGAAAGGTTTTTCTTTAAGTGTGCAAAGTAGTACAAGAGGAAAGCTGAAAGATTTGCAAATCTTTAGTTAGTAAGATTAAAAAGCACGTCAGAGGAGTTTTTAAAATATTTTTAATCAGCCTGTAATTTAGCATTGCTATCTTTAATCCATGCTCCCATGGAAACCATCCAATCAACAACTGGTTGCTAACTTTTTTTATATCCAGAGTTTGACACAAGCAAAGGTCCTCAAGGACCTAGTGGTTAATTAGGGGTTATTAAAACTAAACAGCAAAGAAAGCACTGGAGAATTACTAAATCAGAGCTAAAATGTGGCCTAGAGATAACAGAAGCCCACAGGAAAAAAAACCAAAGGAGATGAAAGAAAAGTAGTGAGTCAGATAAGGGCGTATGCTGCAACTTTACTAGGACTGCATCCAGAAGTTAATGAGAACAAGTAAAGGTAGAAATGAAATTGTGACAGCATCCAGTAACAGAGTGTGTTCTTTTCCAAAGAATTTTATATATCTCCTTAAAAGCTAAGAAAGTTTTGTTTCTACATGTTTTGCTGGGTATTTTATGATTTCCTTTAGCTAAATGTAACAATTTACAAAACCATAGACTATGACAGAAGTCCTTTAAACCTATACACACATGGAAAACATTACACCTTTCCTAACATCCCCAAAATGGCTTACTTGAAATTCCAGAAGAGCAAGTAAAGCAGATTCAAATGTTGTGTCTCCTCTAACAAAGAGGAAAAGTATCCATAAGTTAAGATTCAAATCAATTCAGAAATAACTGACAAAAACAGGAATTTGAAAACAAGGTCAAAAAATGTCCAGAAGGAATGGATTCAGGACAGAATCCTGAACAACACTGCTCTGTAAAGAAAACAGAAAATGTTACAAGGAAATCTGAGTAAATAAATAGCTAAAATACCCCTAATCTCACATAAAACCATTTTTTTCTCCTAAGAGGTAAATAACCATTTTAACAAGTGCCAGGGGACTGATGGAAAGGTCCTGGTGGCATCACAGGGCATGCACACTAAAACACAGGACTTGTTTTTTTTTCTGTGGCTCTGAATAAAAAGGAATGCCATAAGATGGACTCATTGAAGGGAATTTGTCAGCCAAGTACTACTGACACACAGAAAGTTAAACATGGAGGATGTCCGTGACTAGAATCAGTAAATGTTGCCAGAGCCAGACTTTCCACTGTGCTTTTGTGATGACAGATGAGCACATCTTGGAAGCTGGCTGAATAAACGGCATGCAGGCATCACTCATCTACAATGTGCACAGAAGTCTCTCAGAATGCAATGTTAATTCCTAAACAGGAAATTGGGTGAAACAGCTAAATCTTTCACTTGCACAGGGTCTTTCACATAAAATAAGTAAAATCAGCAAAGGGATTTACTAGGAATTATTGTTTCAACAACATGAAAGATTGAAGGGGTTTTTTTCCTCCCATATCTAGCTAATATTATCCAAAGTAAGGCTATGAAAAGCAGGAATTTCACTGAAGGTAATGACTGTATAGGAAGCAGAAATAAAGCAACCACATTAGATCGTCCAAAAGCACAGAGTACAAGACATACTCAAAAAGTAATGAGCCAGTGCATAGAAGTGCTGAACTTCCAAGTACAAGTATGTCCTTTGAAACTCTCAGTATGCTATTCAATTTTACTCTGAGTAAGAAGCAGTTACTAAACAACACACTGTCTCTGCTAGCAATAAACAAACTGGAATCTTAAAAGAGAATCAGTCATGGTGAACTAGAAGTACCAATTACTTTTGTTAATAGGTGTCCACCTACCACAAAAAACATCCACTTGGAAAAGTGTGTCATGTTGTAGCAAAGGACAATACAAACATACTGTTCTCTAAAGCAAAACCTCCACTCAGTCAAACAAAAAAGAACATGTTACAGGCCAGCAGAAACCTTCTCAGTGATATACTTAAAAAAAAAATTAATTTCTTTTCCTCAAAACATTTCATAGCTATAACTTGGAAGAACCTCGAGATCTCCTGTTCAAACACAAACACAAATGTTCACTTTCATATAAAGTAATTATTAGTTTACAGCTGAAAAAAATAGTTTTATAATGAGCCACACAGTCTCAGTTGGTAGTTACAGACTTCATTTACCTTAAAGAAACAGCACTCAAACTTTAAGCGAACTGACTGAATTTCAGCAGACACACACACAACAGTGAAATTCTAATTATCAAATCTTTTATTTATTCAAAAAAATCATTAGGCAAGTAGCTATGATTGATTTTATCTTTTTTTAATGCAGGTGTACTGATGCCAGAATTCCAGAGAAACTTTAATGGGGAGGAGACAGGGCAAGTCATTTTGTGCAGAACAAGTTCCCCAGAAATGTACCCTTCTGTATCACAGTCTACTGCTTTACAAGATATCAGCTATAAGATGTAAAAGTTTGCTTGCAAAAGCCTTAGAAGAAGGATAAAGGTCTATTCGTATCTGACCACCTTTGAAACATCTCAACAAGCCAATCGTTAAAACTAATATATTACACACTGTCATTTTAATCCTACTTGAACTGACTAGAGTTACCACTAAAATTAGTAAGCATTTGAACACTTAACATAAAAAATACTGGTATTTTATGTTCTGCTATAATCCATTTTGATAAATTCATCTTGTATTTTTTACATCAGCTTCTTGTAACAGTCTTCTTAAAGATTTCTTAAGAACCACTAAGCAAAGAAGATGAATGCTTCTTAGACTTTTTTCAAAGGGAAAAAAGGCCAAAAATTAATTCAACCAACCTTCTAAACACCAAGACTTGAGTCACACCACTCCACACTGCCCTGTGACCTACTCACAGCTGAAAAATTAATGGAAAAAGTAAACCATCAATTACTCATAATTAAAGGAAAAAAACCCCTTGTTTCAGCACGAAATACATTTAATGTATTTTCAAGTAAGATTGTTTACATGGAATGAATTTTACACTATACACGTTTTTTGATGTTGAAGCATGTACACACACTGCCACAACCAACACACTTAAATACCTGTACATTATTTACATTTTAAAATATTTTACACAGCTCCAAACCATCAGCATCATTTAGCTATATACATTTTAAAGTGGAGTGCAAAATGCTTATGGTTCTTTAACACAGAAATTTCAACATAAATCCTGCTATCAGTTCTTCATTAATTCATTGGATGTAGGTGTTAACTTTGTTCCATGCCAGCCATCAGTGACAAAGCTAAAGATTCCACTGTGAAACAAACCACAAAAACGTAGTTAATATTTACATTTGCAGCAGTCTGCAAACATTTATTGCAATATTCAAGTCTGTCCTTTAAAAGGAAGATACCATTTTATTTTTTAAATTGTAATACTTTGGGACTTCAGACAGACATTTTTTATGTCTCTGACAGCTTAGATAATATTTCACCATATTCATAATCAGCTACCCATTAATTATTTCATGTCGTAAGAACTGGTAAGAAATTAGCTCCTTTGTTTGAAATACTGTTGTACACAAAAGAAAAGGTCGTGGAGGCTTATATACAGCAAGCCATTCTCATGGATGGTTCTGCAGATAAGCTCTTGTAGATGTGAGCAGCCGTGATGTCAGATATTGCCTATTTTTTAGGCACAGACTCATTTAGGTTGGAAAAGCCCTTTAAAATAATCAAATCCAACCATTAACCTAAGACTGCCAAGTCCACCACTAAGTCATGTTCCCTAGGCACATGGCGTAGATGGCGTAGAAACCTGTAAGAACACATATCTGCATCCCAACTAACCCTGATGCCCCACAACCTCACTGAGGAGTTGCCCCCCTAACTCAAAGTGGCACTGATTAACAATTTAAGCTCATACCAGGTTGTAAGGAGAAGCATAGACACGTCATCCTCTGCTCTTTCTACTACCACGGAAGTAACTGCCAACAGATGGGCAGAGCTAAGAGCTCAGTGCAGTTGCAGCTGCAGCACCATAATATTAACATCTTATCTGCTCAAGATGTATCACAGCTGTCATTCCCAATACCAACAAAAAGAATGCTCTTCTATGCCCCCAGAACTCAGTTTCATTAGTTTAGAAAACTGCTTGTCACTTGCTTGGCTACACAGCTTCCCCTCATCAAGTAAACAGATAAACTGAAGACAGCTGTCATGGAAAAGCTTGGCACAAATACTCTAAAAAAATAATGACTTTAACTTACTAAGAAGTAAGTCTTCATATCCCTCTGTGAACAACTCACAAAATGAGATTATTTAAAATGTGCCAACAAACATTAGAACAGATTAAAACATAAACACATTCCTAGCAAACTCTTTTAAGTGCAGGTATGTGAAAAGCCTCATGTACTTACAATGGGGAAAAGAACCTCGACAGACAGCTTTGTTGAGAACAGTTACAAGAAACATGTGACAGTTTTTAAAATCAGATTCCATCTTCTCTATGGATTCCATCCTACAAAACAGTTTAACAGAGGTATGCTTAACAGACCAGCTCCTATGTTATCTTCAAAATATGACAGAAATTTCACAGTAAATGACAAAAGTACTCTTTACATAGAATTCTGTCTTGAACTTACAATAGTTCAGTTATGCCTGCATACGCTACTTCTAAAAAACAAAGGCAATTTTGACAGGAGCATGTGAGCATCAAAGGGGCATTAATAACTTCCTCATCATTTTAGAAATCTCTGCAGTCACTTGGAGGAGCTGCGTGGCTCCAACTGACACCTATCATTCCTACATATGTTTTTTGCAAGAGAGCCTTTCCTGGTCCTTACTGCTTTAGAGGTCCTTGGGGACCTACACTGCCAGTAAAACAGAGACACCCATACTGCTTTACATCTTTCACATTTTTTGCATCTCTTGAATTCCACTTTGGACTCTGTCAGCTAGCACTCACCAGTCAAGGGAGAAGACATAGTTCACAACAGTGACTCCTTTCCTTTTTCCCCTCTCCCAAGAAGATACAGCTGACACCAGCTGTGACTTTTTCCTGCCACATGCAAGAGCATGCAACCACATGCAATGTTTCAGTCTTTATCAACAGCATTCACAAATTATTTCTGACACTCAGAATGAGAAAAACACTCCAAAAATATCAGCTTCCTAATGTCACAGGAGAGTGGGATCCAAGTTTTGAGTAGCATCTGGGCCAAAGAAAATTAGTCCTGAAAAATATTAAGTAAGCCAGTCCACACCAGCTGCCTTCAGGACCATACATCAACTTCTGAGTGTTTGACAAAGTCTTGGAGACTTGCCCACTATCATTCATCCTTCAAGCTGCAGGTTGCACAAACAAAAGTATAAATGGGGAAAGGAATGGCTGCAAAAAGTGATCTGGGGGTGCTGGTCAACAGGAACTCAACAGGAGTGAGCAGGGAGCAAACCCCATCCTGGGGTGCATCAAACAGAGCACAGCCAGATGGATGAAGGAGGTGACTGTCCCACTGTATTCAGCACTGGTGTAGCCTCACCTGGAGTGTTCTGTGCAGTTCTGGGCACAAAATCATACTCAGAGCTGCAAAATTATAACCATGTAGAATTTTAGGTATGTGTACTTACTTCCAAGCCCCCAAACCAGCTTGCCAACGGTCTGCAAACATCAGTACTAAATTTAACACTTTCATTATAGCTTCCTTCACAAAGCTCACCTAAAATAATTAAAACACAAGGAGTAAGTCAGAAATTCATTGTTTTTACAGGTCAGATTAAATTGCATGTGAGACCTTTATACTGCAGTGTAATAATGGGAATTATTATGCTTAACAATCTCCTAAGCACAATGTGATTCTTCCAAACTGAAGATGTTTGTATTTGTTCTCCAATTCATTTCCCAGCTGACTACTTGGATGCAGACTTTGCACAGACAGTATGTGGGATAAAAGGTTACAAAGGTATCCATGTACCTCCATTTCCTGCCATACCACTGTGTATAATCTTCCTTACGTTAACAAGCCTCAGTTTGTTCAAAACCTTCCATCTTTTAGAAACAAATGAGTCATGTAATACCTGACATAAAGAATTTAATTTTATCCTCTCTCCTTGACAGAACTGAGCTGAGAACAGCAAGGGAAACTGGATCTCAGTGTGAAAAGCTACCACTTCCTCAAGACTACCTATATATTGCCTGGTATGTATGCTGCAAAACAGCATAATTAGTACAAAACTACTTTCTTGTCCTAATAACTCAAAATATCAAATATACTAATTTTTTACTCACCTTTTCTCTCAGTAGGCAGCGATCATGAATTGTAGATAGATATCTGTAATGAATCTTTATCAATTGATCTAAATCTTTGGCTTCTTCTACCTGATGCTGAAACTCCAAGCCTGTACTGTGAAGAATCTTAAAAAGAAGACCAAAGTTATTAAATTAAATGCCACACACAAGTGATTATGACCCTCTCCCAATATATATTTTTAAGAGCCTGAAATTGTATGATTCATTCACTCTTCCCTCTCAAATTTAAGGACTAGCCTCCGAATTACCATCAATAGCAAAAATTTCAAGCTCTTCTTATAACTACACAGGAACATTCCTCACATAAACAGATACACTGCCACTACACAAGGGCACAGAGACTATCCCCAGAGAGGCTGAACTGGAGCATATACTAATTTTATTAAAAGCAAAAAAAGGCTATAATAGAGCAGATATGTATCTACAGGCATTGCCTTTGTATTTGAGAAGTCACATATACACTGTGTACTAGAGATTTTTGAGCAGAATCCATTGAAGTATCTGTTGCAATACTTTTAAAAGCATAATAAGTAACAGTTTACAAAAACCTCTTTTTACATTACTGTGCTTAAGTCATCTAGCACTGGGAGAAACAAAAGGCAAAAGAATCAGTGTTATCCAAAGATCAATCACATGCATGTAGAACTTCTAAAGTGTTTTTGGAATTACTGATTTAAAACGGCCAAGTTGAAACTGAAACACGTGCAGAAAAGACATTATATTTCCATTTTGCTTGTTTTGGGGCTTTTTTTAGGTTTTAAAGGAAAATTAATACTGCATCTCCAGTTACAAGCTCCTAATATAAATGAAATTGTGAAATAAGACAAACCCTAGTCATGATGTAGTTGTGCAGGCTGTTGACAAAATGCATAAGTTTCACTCTTAAGAGGAACATGCGATGTATTTGTTGTTTTATATTTTCTTTCTGTGGTCCAAATACAGGAAGTATTCCTTGTTCTAATGAAGTTCCTTCCTTAACTTGTGAGTTTTCTGCAGCAGAGACTAGTTCTTAAAAAAAAAAAAAAAAAAGCAAGACTGTTGCTCTTTTTGGGAAAAGGCTTAAGCAAAAAGACATACCCATAAAGTTTAAACAGTAAAAAAACCACATACTTTTAGAAAGATAATGACTTAGCTGATATTCAAAACACAGATGAACCCACCAACTTTCTAACTTACTTTTCTAAGACATGAAGTCTATATCCACTTTATGTGGCACGTGAACATTAACTTGGTGAAGGAAATACTAAAAAAATCTCTTTCTATAATCCCCCAATAGTTTACTGTTTCAATCTCAAATAGTGTTTTTTTCATCTTGTTTTCTTAGCTTGTCTGCAAGGTATTACTCATAAAAAGACTACATAAACCTTAGGGTGTGGTAGAAAGACTTTCTTTCAATAGCAAAGTCTGTAGAATAAACAAGTTTCCAATATAACTAACTAGACTTAAATCAGAGACACAAAGGGAATGCATGAACGGAGATGTCCTGAGGCTGAGAAGTGAAAAACATGCCCAGCTTAATACATGTAAATTGACACTAACAGAGATTATTATTTTATAGAATGAATCAAAATTCTAACTAGTTTATATTACTTACTGCAGAAAGCAGAAGACTATTTATATTCTTAGACCACAAAATGAGTTTACAGGGTATCTTTCATTGAAGAGGTATCTTACCATCAAATCGTAGAACATCTAGACTATACTTGGCCCACTTTATTTGCAGTAAGAGCAGAAAAACTTGATTGTAAATTTTTTGGCATTCTAAGCTTATAACTATATCCACAGGCCAAGGAACCTAAGAGGAGGAGAGGATAATCAAGATAGAAAATATAAGTCACTTTAATACAACATTTCAAATCTGTTCTAGAATAAGAACTGCAGCCATATTAACTCACTACCTTGTAGCTCAATGTCAAACCATCTAAGGTGTGGACAGGGAGTTTCTTCTTTGCTGTATCAACACTTTCAAATGATATTGACAACCTATGCAAGGAAACAAGTGACGTAATTGGTGAGAATCTGTATTAAATGAGTAGTTAGTTTCACAAATTTCTATTTCTCACTGCTAACTACTAACTGTCTGATTTTTATCTGGAGGACTTTGGTAGAAAAGATGGTAACAGCTCAAAACTTCATTAAAACACATTATTTTAATGAGTACACAATAATTAGTATTGTGCTACGCAAGTTAAGTACATAAATACAGCTAAGTGTGAAAGAAACATAACTAAAGCATTGTACCTTGCACTGTCCTCTGGATAGCGTTGTCCAACTGCTTCCTGTAGGTGAACATTTAAGAAAGCAACATTCTGCCAAGCTTCCTTTTCTCTAATTTTGTCAAAAATAGATGTATAGAAGTCATACATGGTATCTCCAGCTTCAAGTAAGAAAAAATTTCTCATTGCCTGCAAATATTCTACAAGCCTGAACAGGAGAAACGTACAACATTTCCTCAGTCTCATTGTACAAGTGAACAAACTGTTTACATCACACAAGCAAAACACAACTGTTACAAAAACAAAAATCTTAAAAACTCTTCACAACAAAAACTCAGTACTGGATACAAACATAACAAAGTCTACTGTGAATCCTTTGTTTAACCAAGGCATTTTTCCCTGTAAGCTTTAACAGCCCACTAACTTCACTGGAAGTGCTCATAGTATTCAGCTATTCTACAGGCTAGGTAATTCTCAGAAACAGCATAGTTCAGAAATCCTGTCCTTCTCCCTAAAATGAATTTAAAATTACAACACTATTAAGAAACACTGTTTGAAATAATTTCCCCACCAAACATCCACTGGTGACAAATGGCAGCTTAGCTGTTTTAAGCTAGACTATCATTTTAGAGCACCCTTTTCTCCTTAGTGACTTTACTGCTGGTTACCAAACTGGACCAGAAACAAAATAAAATTGCTTCTTTAATGATGACATGATGACATACCACTGGTAATAAAAAAACAAAGTTAAGGAAAAAGAAATCTACTTTCTTACCTATAATCCTTCTTTAAAGTTTGCATCAGATTACCACAGCATTCCAAGTATTGCTTGTCTATGTGAGGATAAAGACAAGACCTCAGTGTCAGTTCGAAAGTCTGGCAGGTCACAGATTCTGAGGATCTATCCACACAGACATCCCCACCAGTAAACTTCTCATGAAAGTCACTCTGTTCCAAATACAATCTTCAAAATAAAACAAGATACTTAGGGAAGAAGGCTCATTATTCATATAATGTATAAAACAATGTCATACTTCCAAAGATTTTAATCAAATTTGGGTCCTCTGCTCTGAAATATATGGTGCAGGGATAACAAAAGCTGATTGATAAGTAGAGCACTTATCTAGCCTATACAGTGATCCATCATACTGTTTGTGTATCACCAGATACAAGAGTATCACAAAGGACAGCATTCTATAATCACATAACTGCTTAAGGCATACTTCTGAAAAACATCAAGTTCAAATATAATACAGCTTACTAAACAAACACACTTTGATAGGAACTTCTGGAACTATATTGTGCACATACAGCACTCAGATGAGCTTCCCATGAAGGAAGAATAAAATCAAAGACACAAAGTAAAAATTCAACCAAAAACCACAAAACAGCAAACAACAAAAATCCCAAAACCACCCCCCACATGGAGAACTGGTTTGAGGCATCTTAATTATGGGGTCTCTACATATTATCTATAATATTATATAATGGGAAGAGAGTATCTGTGGTCTACATTTGCAAAGTTTATTGGTTTTTACACAGAAAGCATCAAATTATTGTAATATTTTGTAAAAAGATAGTTGCCAGTTGAAACCACTCTAAGAAGAAGTCCAGCTCATAGCAACTATTGCCTGGATAGACTGAATGAGCCAGATATTGAATTAATGTAGCAATTTTGAAAAATAGAATAGTCCCAATGAACAAGGGAAACAATAAAGTCCTATCTATGATTTCTTTAAAACAAGCTCCTCCTAGGATTGCCATTAAAATATTTAAATACACAATTAGTATTTAGTAAAAACGTAAATAGCTATTTTCTTATTTGTAATCACATAATAAGATTTTCAGAGCTTGTCTTTCCTGCTGATTTCCAAAACATTTATACACTCTACAGGATTCCCCTCACTACGAAGAATGAAGGATTTTTGTGCAATTAACATGAATTTTGGAAGACTTTTACAGTTAAATGATGTAAGCACAGCAAGACTGAGGCTGCATTCTTCTAGAATATACTTGGTGCAAATCAAGGACTTTGTGTACAAAAACCAAGCAAACTCATTTAGAAGTTCAAATTTTCCAATGGCATTCACTATTAAGCTACTTACTTGCTAAAAGCCTGTTATGATAAAACTACTCCAGTTCTCTATGCTACCAATTGCAATAGCACATTCTTCACTGATTTTAATTGTTTTTCTTTAACCATGCACAAGGGGAGTGTCTGTTTAGCTTCTGTCACTGATTGTTGGTGCTCCTCTTTATTCCAAACTTGCTGGTTTTCAGTAGCAGCAGCAGCAATGAAAATGTGATCTACCAAATGTCACCAAGCTGAGCATTGCTCTCAACAACACCGCAGGAAGATCATTCGTTTACCTGGCAAAATTAATAGCCAGCAGTGGGTCATGGACATCATCCAGTTCCAAGTGTCTTTCTGCTATAGACTGCATCTTTATCAGGCTCTGCTTTGTGGCCTGCTGTTCTGTAATCATGTCTGGAACAGACTCTTCCCCATGCCGCAGGCGAGACTGCACTGATTCCAAGAACAGTGTATATAAACTCTTCCGTTCAGCATCTGAATTGGGCAACACATTGGAGGAAACATGGTCTGAACTAAAAGAACTCCACAGTCCAACATTCACTAGCTAACTTTTAAAATGCATTTCAACCACTATTCAGAAAACCAAATACGCTCAAATACATATTTAAAATGACAGGACTAGCCCAATGCCTAAGGTCAGGCATATGTTCAAATGCATTGCAGAATGGGTGTCTGAAATATGAAATATTTCTGAGATTGTTAAAGAAATTCCTACTTCAGGTGCAAAGGCAGTTAATTTTTAGCACCTGACAATCCTTCAGTATTTACTGAAGTGAACCTCCATAATAATTTAACTATCTCTACTTTAAACATGAAGCAGCAGCAAAATGAAAAAATTTATTTTGTTTCCTTCAAAAAAAGAAACAAACAAAAAAACCCCCCAAACCAAAACAAAAAGAACCAACCAAACCAAACATCAGTTACAATGTTGTATCATCTTTTACAATCACTCAAGATGAATATCCTAGATATCCAAACATCTTTCATCTACTTAAGAGTAAGCTTTAAAAAGAAAAAATTCCACATGCTATCTTAGATTACTCAACCACTGAGTAATGGAAAACAATTACTTATAAAAAACCACCAGTTTTACTATTAGAACATACACGCTGGTTTTGTCTCGTAACAAAAAAAATGGTTTTGTAAGCACATGAAAAGAAGTTTAAGAAAAATTTAAAGCAATAAAAAGAACATGGAACACTCAACATTATTCACTTCACTCTTTTCACTTGTTTGCATTGGAAGAGTGTTTTCCATCAGACCTGGAGTTACCAACCATGACACTGGTATTCAACAGTGTTATATTATTCTAAAGCCAGGGGAAGCCCATTACCAGAAATACACCCATACTGTTAGATAGCCTAAGGCGTGATGGTGTACAAACTGACATCTCACCTCTTGATGCAGCCTGCTGTGGAGAACCATCTTTGCACTGAAGATTCTTCAACAGCTGCATGGATTTTCCAGCCATGATAATTTGCTTTAGCACAGGTTTCAGAAAAGAAACCATTGTGTGCTGTCTGCTTGAAGGGGCCTGATCACTGCCAGAACTGGCACTGGCATTATCACTCATCTTCTCTTCATTCTCTGTTTTTTCTGACACACTATATAACGTGTAGGTAGCATACCAAAAATCTCTGTGATTAACGGGAACATTTTTGTTTCTGTGAAGAAATAAAAAGTTGTTGAGTATTTTCCTTTTCAAAAGGAAACTTCATTACTAGAGGATACGTATTGTATCCTCTTTGTTCTATGCTTTGCCTTTCTCTTAGAACAGTCATGAAGCACTTTCAAAACTGTATAAAATTAGCTCATCCGTATTTGCAAACTATCTAGACACTCTGAAAAGGATAAACAATCAGCTCACAGGAGATAAAACAATTGTACAACCAAATAAACCCCAACAGCAAGTCAAATAGAGAAATTATAATTAAATTTGTCCAGGACGTTAACTATTCACAGTGGCATGCATCCTTAGTGTCAAAATGATGAGTGACTGACTTGCAGAGTTATTTAAAACCCCAAACTGAAGTAACTACTACTAGGAAAGATGAAAAATTCTAGAGTAGGTAAAACTCAATTTGTAGTTCACTTTGGATTTTTTTGTTGTTTATATCAGATACACAGTTTGGTCTTTGAAGTCAGATGGAAAAATCTAAATTAGATAATTAAAATTAGGTAATTAAAATGAAGAGTAAATATAAACAAAAGTTGAGATCAGCCCTGTTGGTAGCACTGAAAATGCAACTATAGAACCACAAAAAGGCGACATAATAAGGATGCTAAGGATCTCTGCTACTAAAGATTTATTACAATAGTACTACTAGGGCTGTTGTCTTACTTCATGCTCACCTCGACAGGTGTTAACAGACAGAGGTTCAAGTAAGTTTGGCAGATAGGGGAAAATGGATTTGTAATTACAAGCCAGAACTTTAATTTCTATATTCACTTTCCTCTCCAAGCTGTCAAAAAAAGGGACCAACAAAATGTAGCATAGCAACAGAACAAAACTTAACAGCTCAAATAATGTTTAGGGTATACGCATATAATTCAAGACAACATATTAACTTTACTACAAGTCAGAAGCAATGAGTATTTTAATTCTAAATAGCATTTGACTCATAACAACTAAAGATTAGTAGAAGAATTTAAAAGTAAATTTTGTAATTTTTGCAAATGTCTTGGGTTTGAAAAATGGTTAATTCTTTTAAAAAAAGTCAGTACACTCAGAGTCAGTCTGCTCATTATTTACTATAGATGGAAAAAAAACAAAATAAGTGATTTCTACTCTAGAACAATGTGGTAGAGATCCATATCTATGTAATTTCCCTAATGGGAAGTTTTAGACAAGTTAGGGAAGTATGATTAAGAAATCCCTTCTTAAGCAAATTAACAAATGTGAAAACCTACTTTTACTATTACCCTTTACCCTAGATTCTACAACAGGTTTACTTGCACAGCATTAGGTGGGTCTAGTACGAAGCATCCCTACCTCTGAATAATAAACTCCTTTGCAGGATCAAACAAATTACCATGGACTATCCACTCATCCACTGTCTGTAAGTATGGCCTCACAGTTTCAACCCAGAGGGAGAACAAAAGGGATACCTGAATTTAAGGGAAAAAAGAAAAAAACTGGCTGAATGTTTTTATACCAAGCATTGAAAGCATAGGTAAAGTCTAATCTCTTAATTGTGCAACCACAGTTTGTAACACATAGATAACTACACTGAAAGATTTTAAAGATAAAATGTTAATTTTAAAATTACAGCTTTTTTTTTTAAATGGAAGCCTGTATTGTTCATGCTTCTCCTTGTTACTCTTGTCATCACAGATCCAAACAGCACTTTTTCACTCTAACATCTCTGAAACAGTAAGGGATAGTAATAAAACGCTCTGTGGTTTTGTAACATATAAATCAGGAAAACAAAAGGACATAAAGACATAAACTATATTTTCAATAATATAATCAAGTTACTGTAAAAATCCAAACCCTCACATTTCAGCATTAACTGAATTATTCAGTCATAGAAATAGGAGGGAAAGCTATTCCAAAATTCCCTCTTTCAAAACAGCTTTCTGGCCTCTGATTTTCCACAGCCCTTCCTCTTGGTCCTCAATAAACACTGCTCCTGACCCTCTTATAAACCATTTTTGTCCAGGTTAAGTGAATTCATGTAGAAAAACAGTAATCCATTAGTTACTAAATCTTCTAGTGTGCTGTTCTGTTAAGGAAGGCATTATTTTCCCTACCGTTTGCTCAGATGCCTCTCCAACACTGTCATATTCAAGAATAGCTTTGTAGAGGGTATTAAGCAGATGAGATGCTCGTACAACATTTCTAGTGTCAGGTGGCACTTCCGCTACTCCTGTGCTGAAAACCTTGTGAAGTACTTTCAGCTGTGCCAGTCGGGGAGACAACTTATCTATTACTATTGAAAGTGTGACTGTTTTATCTGGAAATTAAAAAAAAACCCAAGATGCATAAAATAACATCCAATGGAAGAGCAAATTTTGTCAGTGTTAATTACTTGTGTGTCCCCCTCTTGCAGAACTTCCCTTGCACTGTACCTTTATTGATGATGCATTTTTCAATTTCAGTAAGTTCTTCTTTAAAGCTAATGAAATATTTATACAAAGCCCACATAAAAGCTTGGTAGGTTCTGAACGGAGCTTCAGTAGTCTTCTTTGGAGTGGAAACTGTTCCATGCATTATGCTTTCTGGACTGTGTCCCATCACTTCATCAATAAACTTCTGGAGTCTAAATACAACTTGACCATATGCTGCTATCTGCTCCAATACAGATCTCAGGCAATTCTAAAAAAAAAAAAAAAAAAAAAACAAAACAAAACCACCAAACTTTTAAAACCATATAATAAAAATTGTATTTCATAAAGCCTACACATTTAATTACAATATTATTTTCATGAATTAAAATACTATAAACTTCTGTAATTGCTATTGCTTCATCACATTCTCAGATACAGCAACAACCCATTCAGTTTTATTAAGCCAGATGCTCTTATTTAGACAAAGCACAATTGTAGAAATATGATTTTTCCACAAGCAGTTTAATTTCCTATTCCCACAAATTACATCTTTCTAATGAGATATATTCATCTGAGATGCAGAAACAACTTACATGGGTTAAATGAGTTACAATAATATCATTCCGCACAGTCACTTTTCCATCATTCAGCTGAAATATAAAAAGCTTTTTCACTCCTGAAAGTAGCCTTGAAAAGAAACAAAAAGAGTAATTTTCCCCCTTAATGGACTTATAATTATATATAATTAATAAAATAACTAGGTCTCCCTTGCCTAAAGGTTTATTTTCTTTGAGTAACAGGAGACCACAGATCAAGTACGATGCTATTGGTATTGTAAGTTGTTGCTAGAACAGGAACAATTGAATATCAGCATGAAGTAAATATTTCCTAAAGTTTCTTTCCAGTTGAGGTAATTCCAGCTATAGGATGACTCAGCCTATTTACTAAAACTGGACGCTGTTTTAAAAATCTATAGGGACAAGATAAGAACAAAATGGTTCCTTTTTAACAATTAGACTTGAATAATCAATGCAAAAAAGAGTAGTAAGCTACTTTCTTCTTCACGAGTCACAGAATGGAAGGGACCTTAAAGATCATCTAGTTCCAACCTTCGGGCTATGAAGTGACCCCCCTCTCACCAGAGCAGGTTGCTCAGAGCTCCATCCAGCCTAGCCTTGAACACTGCCAGGGATGGGGCATCCATAATTTCTCTGGGCAACCTGTTCCAGTGCCTCAAATGCAAATGTTTAACACAGAAATGCAGCATCTTTATTGTCAGAAACAGTGTAAATTAAAAGTTCAGTAATAATTCCTTCTTTGGACATCTTCAAAGATAGATCTCTCATTTCCTTGAGAGAAATACTAAAAGTTAAAATGAAAGCTTTGTGATGCTGCTCTTACCAAAGGGTTTCCCGTATAACCTGATTTTCCGTGACCAGTGTTCTCTCCTCTGGCACGTACAAAGGATCACTGGTGTACAAATGGTGGTCCCTTAGAAAGAAAGGAAAAGAAAACAATTTAATGGCTGAAATAACAGCTAAATCACCTGAAAGTAAGAATGAAGCAATAATCTTTAGGTTCAGTTTTGTTCTGCTCATATCTGAGTGGATTTAATGCTCATGGGGACATTTTAAGTATATAAACAAAAGCACAGTTTGTTTTCATATTGTTAAGCAAGATACTGTAGAAAACATTCAAATATCATCTAGTCTTACACAGCAAGACAAGAAATTAAGTAGCAAATTCATGAAGTCCTGAATTTCCACTATTTTCGGGGGGGCTGGGGGGTGTTAATTTTTCAGTTATTTTTCATTTAGTGCTGTGAAAACTTATCATTACTTTCTGGGAAAAATACTAAGCTAAAACATAAAATATCAATTTCTCTAACCCATGTAAAAAAATTCACTCTTTAACTCAGAAGTTTGCTTAAGAAGTGGAAACTGTCATAGCCACCTAAGAAGTTTCTCTCATGCTACTGTCCTATGCAATTCTTTGTAAACCTTCCTCAGTATCTTTTCATATTTTAGCAAAGTATAGAATGATTATTTACATTTTTAGTATTTTTACGCATTAATATCATCAGTGGCAAAAGTTAAGCAATCACACTCAAAATCAAAAAGTCCAAATTAAGTAATAGTTATATATCATACATATATATAAAACATACATCTCCTAACAACACTGCAGCAGAAGCAGTGTTGCTCTATTCATGTTACCCATTTTCTAATATTCATTGCAAATTGTGTCATAACTGGCCAGACAACCACCTTATACTAAAATAACTCCGTGATTAAGAAATTCATTAAATTAAGAAAACCAAGGGCAAATCTAATGAACTTCATTACTGATACATCAAAATTTGGGACAGGAAAAAATTACTTCTTTTTATTTTTAATTCTCATTTTCTTTCCAAGGCCATGGCAGATCATGGCAATATACTGTTTTATGTTCCTTCCCCACACAAAATCTATGTTTAAGACTAACTTTGTAAAGGAGGCACCAAAAACATTTTAAAAAGTTAAACATTAGGGGACTCCTCACTTCCAGGACCACTTACAACCGATCTATACTAGGTCCTCAAGAGACCTTCATAAGGGTGAAGCCACACAAAATTTAACAGTAAGATTTGCTTCTTCGAAAAATGAAACCTCTCGGACATGAGAAATTTAATAAAAATTAAATAAAAGGATAAGAATCTACTAATAGAAGAAGCAGCTCATTCATTTATCTTATTAACTTGTAGCCCTTTAATTCTGTTTTTAAGTGAATTGTAATAATTATACTATCTTTATGCTTCCAACAGTAAAGACGCTTAAAAAAGTCAATATTTAGCATTGTATGCCAGGAAGGAATATGTAAGTGATATTGTTTTCTTACCAGACTGCAGCCAGGTTGGAATGCAAGTGCAAACTATGTGAAAAGCGAGGAGCTCTTCCTGTCCAGTACTGAGGAACTACGTGCTGCTCCAGCCAGCTGCGGGCATCAGGCTCACCGACTGTGAAAACATGTGACAGTTAGCAAGGTGTTTCAATTTTTGCAGGAAATGTTTATAAAACACAGGAAGAAGTTATTATGAGTCTGTTCACTCAGCTGCAAAATCACAGATCTTTTCAAATGAATTACCCTTTACAACCATTTACACTTTACTGCACTGGGAATTTGATACCACTGTGCACAAATTAATTTACACAAAAATGCCGCATTTCCCAAATGTTGCAAAAGTCCTAAAAAATAAGCCCTGCTCACCACTGGTGAGGCCTCAACCTGGGTACTGTGAGCAGTTTTGGATGCCACAATGTAAGAAAGTTATAAAGCTTATTAGAGAGCATCCAAAGGAGGGCTACAAAGACAGTGGTGGCCCTAGAGGAGAAGCTGTACAAGGAACAGCTGTGGTCACTTGGTCTGTTCAGCCTGGAGGAGAAAACACTGAGGGGAGACCTCACCACAGTCCACAGCTTCCTCACTAAGGGGAAGCACAGGAGCAGGCACTGATCTGTTCTCTCTGGTGAACAGTGACAAGGCCCAATGAATGGCCTGAAACTGTGTCCGAGAAGGTTTAGCTTGGATATTAGGAAAAGGTTCTTCACCCAGAGGATGGTTGTGCACGGGAACAGGCTCCCCAGAGAAGTGGTCACAGCACCAGCCTGACAGAGTTCAAGGAACATTTGCACAACACTCTCAGGCACATGGTGTGACTCTTGGGGATGGTGCTGTGAAGGACCAGGAGCTGGAGTTTGATAATCCCTGTTGGTCTCTTCCAGCTCAGGATATACTACGATTCTGTAAGCTTGGAGATTTACATGGTTTCCAATTTTTTCTCAAAAAATGTGCTTCTGTCTCAGGCAATTCTCAAATACTATACACAAAAACAAGCTGACTTAAAAAATAAACTGCCAAATGCCATCAACTTCATCACTATATTCCTTTTTACTAGACATTTAATAAATTACCTACAAAGTTTTTTTCTTAAATGGGATTGTCAAGAGAACTTTACCTAATCCCAGTTAGAGAGCTACTACTCATATAATATATACTGTGCACTTTTCATGTACCAGGTAAACTGTACCCTACAGTATTTTATGAAAAAGAATACAGCTACATTAATACTCCCTGAAGCTATTCAAGAGAAAGCCACTAATGTTTTCACTATATAAACCTATTTTTTTCAGAAACATTTCATACCCAGAACTGAGCCAACTATTTCTGTTGGAAACTAAGTCTTGTTTCAGCATTCTCATATTTAATAATAAAAATTTACATTATATCCATACAACTACATGCTGCATTTACTGTGTAAGTTTTCATTTCTATATTGGAATATCCATGTAAATTTCCACAGGAATGAACAGAATTCTTCTCCATTAGCAGTAACAGAAATCAGATCAAACTTTCCATATTATTTCTTTACTGTAAAAAAAAAACCCACCCCATCAGTAACAAACAGTAATGTGCATCTGATACTACAATTACAGATCTGTAAAACAATACCTCACCAAAGAATAATTTAAAAAGCTGCATTACCTTGCTAAATTTTAGTATGTATGGCAGAAGAAATACAGCTTATTCTAACCTTTCCAGGAAGCATTAGGTACTATCTTCTTATTTGGATCTTGGTCTTCTAAAGGTGTCTTGTCTACTTGAATACCTGAGTCCTCCCTGCTCAAGGGCTGAGTGTCCTCTTCCTCTTCACTTTCTCCAGACCAATCCTATGAAGTGCAACAAACCCCAGGACATTTCAGTACAACATAGCAGACAGATCTATATTCAGCTCCTATTCAAGCCAAACATTAACTATTCACTTCTTTCTAACATTATTAAGTAAATTCAGGACACTAGGACTAACATCACTGTCTAACAGAGAATGATTTAAGTTATATACAACATTAATAACCAGGCAAATGAGAGATCTGGAAAAGATCACAGAATGGCAGCAAGTTCTGATTAGGTGGAAGCAGGGGTCAGCAGAAGCAGACAGTTTAATTGCAAGACTAAGTCAAAACATTGTGAAAAACAAAAGTATTTCTATTACTGTTATTCTGCTTGAGGCTGTGTGTTATTTCACCGTATTCAGCAGAGCATTGGAGAATCCTGCAAGAATCAACATGCAGAGCATACAAACTACAAAAACTCAATCAGGTCTCTAGCACACTTCAAAACAGTTTATACAGTTGGGGTTTTTACCTTAAAAAATCACTTACTGGTGTATCTACGCCTGGGCCAAAGAAAATTTCCTCTCCTTCCATCAAATACTTTCCCCAATCAAATACTTCTTCCTTTTCTAAGAGAAGTGTAAATATACAAATATTAAGCATCACATAACGCTGACTTTCTTTTCCTCTACAAACACTTAAAAAGTTAAAATTATCTTGATACTCTATAGCTAAAACAAAAGACATTCCCTTCCACTTAAGGTTACACCACTGTTCAGTTAACACGGTTATGCACTTTCAACATGACGTACATTGTGACGTATCAACCATGTATATCCCTTATTAATTCTCAACTTTATTGTTTATACACTCAAAATATGCAACACAGTGTGCCATCAGCACATTTGTCCATATTATGTTACACTACCCTACACTTTAATCCTGGAAAAACATGCAAGAATGAGACACACTACTTATTGTGACTCTGAAGTCCCATTTAGCTCAATGGAAACATTCTAAATGTATCATTTATGTATGCACAAGGATCCCAGAGTGTAAACAACATAAACCAAGAACTGTCTTACTCTCAAAAAAAGACACCACACATCATGATGTGATGTGTGATACTTTTAAAGTAACAATCACACTTACAACATATGATATCTTAAACGTGAAGCTTACTCAACTGTAATTAGTGTTGTTTGAGATAACCTCTTCATATTCACATTCCTGGAATGGGCTGAAAGTGCATTCAAAACACCGCCGAGGGAATGTGCAGAGATCATTCAAAAAGGAATCTTAAGATGCAAGATTTTCTTTAGGTTAGTCTGAAATATTCTTCTTTCAGTCTATGATACAACACTGTAAACAAATGGGGGATGGTATCCACTCAAACTTAAGCACAAGCCTCATTTTCAGGCACTGAGTGAAAAAGTCCTACTTTAGAAAGCAGGCAGCTGGGATCTCCCTCTGGAAACCTTCCAATATATCTCCCTTTCCTTGATTATGTAGGAAACATAGGAATTTACATCACCAAAACCGTTTCAAGAGATCTAATATTGAGGTGCAAGACAGAGACTCAGGACAGAAATCCACTGTCTGTCTTTGAGCATGTAAGCACTGCTGAACAGGTAGAGAACATTCATTTGTGATAGCGGTACAAGTCAAAGAGAGTTCCCAAGGTTGGCTGGAAAACTTAATTAGGTGATGCAACATAAACAGGGGTAGGAAAGACTTGCAAGCTATTTTAAATGTATAAATTATAAAAAGAACCAAGAAAGCAATGTGAAAGAGATAATAAAATGAAGAGGAAAAATGTCCTTCTTATCAGATTGCACTGCGGATTATATCTTTCATGAGCCATACAAACATCTTGGAAACTTACCCACTTCTTTGACTCTTGGTTTTTCCACATAGGTGGTGTTGGATGGAGAATCAGACAAACACAACAGAAGAGACAGTATGGAATAGTGTGCATCCGTCTTTAAAACACATTAGAAAAAAAGCAAGTCTGTAAGTGGTCTAGAAGATTTTGCTTAGTAACAAAGTCAGCCTATTATCTGCAGGAATACTCCCCATTAGTTCCCATTCCCCAGCCCTGAATTACAAAAATAACATCTGCAACATGATATTGAATGCTATCCATTTTCTTCTGCCTATTAATTAGCCAATCAATATACAAATCCTTCAAAAGCAGCCACAGCATATGCTGTCTCTTACTGAGCTGATAATCAGAGAACATGGAAAAGATGCAAGTACTGTGAAAGTAAGAAGTCACCTCAGGACAAGAGATAATGGACAGCCACATAAATGTGGACCAACTAGAAGGACACAGGTAGTGGGCCTGAAGGAAACCAAGTCTTGGGTTCCCTTTTCACATGGCCAGTTATTTCAAACAGAGGCTAAAATAGTTAGCTAAAATCACTACATTTTAATATCATGTTCACATTATCTTCTCACATCTGAAAATCTACAAAAATAGTTAAGGATGAATCTTTAACTCCAATATTGCAGTCATGAAACAGAGGCCTTCAATCAGGTAAGAATACTGTGCCAGCACGGGTATGGTCCAGAGATTTGTATTATTGTCTATTCCCTAAAATCTGTTTACCAATGTACAGCCATTTCTTACAATAAAAAGATTTTTCTTTGGCCTCATTGTAACTTTACAAAGATCTTCAGCCAACCATTTCACATCTAGACTCATGGAGATTCTGCTATCTAAATCCTTATACACTTTCATACATTCATAAACATACTTACAAAGCTGTTTCGGAATTAGCTCCTCTTGCATTTTAGAAAAAAATAACACAAATTTCTGATAAAGCATCATGATACTCACCAGCTATACAAGGATTATAACATGTTCCGACTGAACATTACTGATTTTACCAGAGTTTGTCAAAGAAAACCAGTAAGTCTGACAGAATCACATGTGTGAGCTGGTGTTTCACTTACCAGTCATAGAAACTGATAAATAGTTAATCTTCCCAGTTATGTGTCACTGCTAAGAACTAAATGCCATTTAACTTCCCAAATATGAGATTAATCTACTTCCAGCCACACCCCAGTTGCATTTTTAAAAAGAAAAGGAAATTAAAATCTTAGGACACTTGCAACATTCAAGTATTAAGCGCTTGCTTGAGTGTTTGTTTTGGTTGGTTTTAATATCATTCAAGTCTCAAAACAAGTGCTACTAAAGGTACATTTTCAAAAAACTAAGAGACTACAGTATAGTAACTGAAGATATTTGTAAGCTATTAAGGGCTCCTGGGTTTTCCCCACAGATTAAAAGGAACCTAGAATAGGTAAAGAAAGGTGAATGTCAGTTCAACGAGACGTGAAGTCAGACTGCAACTCAGAACATGCAGCTCTATTAAAGAACACCATTATATGGAACACCATCTCTTAAGACACAAGCTTAAATTTCCCAACAGCACGAACTTTTGAAGATCCAATTCATTATTACATTGCCACACTGGAAAAAACCTAAGTGAGACAACTGTCGCCATATTCATCCATTCCATATCCTAAACTGATTTGATACAAAGTGTATCAATGGTGAAACACACCCATAGTCTCAATAAGGAAGCTACAGAACAGGAGCGTTCCAGCTGGAAATCCTAAAACCAAAACATCCAGATAGATCACTTAAGGTAAAAAAAAATACGCAAAGAATAAGAAATGCTCAGTTCATTGTTGTTTTAGAACAGACAGGAATCTAGATTCACCTAGACTCTAGCTACAACATTTGTACAATGCTGACCCTACAACACACACTCTGCACTGAGATCATGTACTTTAAGTCATGAAACTCCATGTGCTGAAACCCTGAGAAGACAATAAATGCATTTTCATTTCTGGAAATACATGACCTGAACAGCAACTCCAAAGCCTACTACTAAGTCACCTGAAATTTCCAACACAACATTACAACTGAAGCCCCCACTGTCAGTGTAAATGCAAAAGGAATGGAAAAAACATACATACCTTTGTTTCTTCAGTACTTGGGAGTGGCAAGTTCAGAAATTTTTCTGTTAGTCTTTTCCAGCTTGCAGCTTTTCCAAGGTCAGAATGAATTACCAATTTTTCATGTATTCTAATAACATAAATAGTATCAAGAATGCTTTTTAAAAATATATATCTATAACCAATGCATTATTAATATCTAGACATAAAACTTACCCTTCTATTGTTCTCTCTACTTTATGGCTGTTCACATCAAGAAAGCGGTGAAATCTGCATAAGAAATCTGCATTAGAATATGCTTAAAAGGAACCTTAACTAAGGAAGAAAATAAAGCTGATTTACATGTATGAGGACAACATTACTAGTTTAATAATGCACATTTAATTCAGCAACAGCATTAAGCATCAACAAAATTCAATTTGTCTCTTAGGTCAAGAAGGATTAAATATAATTGGCCTGAAAGAAAGAAAAATTGAATGCAGGTTACATCTAACCAGCACTCTAAGCTGAATGGAAAATTACTACTGAACTAGCAAACTAAGCAATTAAAGTATGCTGTCTGCTAAGTCAGCAAGAGCAAGGAGATCAAGAACTGTGTTGTCAAAGGCACTGGTGTCAAATGCACAAAATTATCCAGGACCTGCTTCACAGGCACAGGCAAAACAAACACTCACATGGGAAGGCCTCTAAACCCAAAAGAAGCTCCTTTTTATAAAGGATAGGGGAGAGTGTCTAAGAAAAAAGAGAGCTTAATCAAAAATAAAGACAGATATACCAACAAAGGTATATCTATATGTATAGGGACAAAACAAGAACTCGTGACAGGTAAGATGGACTTTGGAGACTAAATTAGGCTATGAATAGGTTCTTCAGATACAGAGATTAGAAAACAGGGAATAATATGTGACAACACTGAGCACAAGGTCAATACACTCTATAAGCAGGCCCTCAAAACCAAATTAATGTTTTCAGCAACAGGTGACAGAAAGTGGTAAAATTTTCATGACCACAGACAGAAATGAAAACTGCTGAGTCTGAATCATGAGCAACAGTTAAGCTTAATAGACTGAAATTCAAAAGACAGTATGAAATCACCTCAGTGCCAAAGTAATGAACTATAAAGTGAAACTGTAAGGCAGGTAGCAAGGGTTTTTAGTAAGTAGCACCAGAGAATGAAGACAGGCCGATGGAAAAGAAAAGAAAAGAAAAGAAAAGAAAAGAAAAGAAAAGAAAAGAAAAGAAAAGAAAAGAAAAGAAAAGAAAAGAAAAGAAAAGAAAAGAAAAGAAAAGAAAAGAAAAGAAAAGAAAAGACAACTTTGCTAACTACAGACACATTGGTCTGACTTCAGCTGTGTATAAGGATTAGGAATAAGAGCACGATCAAATATAGCACTGACTGCATAGGTCTATGTCTAAATAGGCATTTCGGTTTAAGAAAATACAACTTATCTAATTTATTATACCTCATTAGCTTACATCGGAAATCATTTATTCAAAATAGTGGTAAGTACAAGAACTGGAAGATTTAGAAGATCACACTGAAAAGACAATAAAAAATCAATCCAAGAATCTGTACTGAAAAGAAAAATTCAGCTGCAGGGAAGTTATTAGTGAAAATTCTTTAGTCTATTACTTAAAGCTTTAATTAATGACTAACACAAATTCAAAAAAAAAATCAATTTTTTAGGCAAGTTGGGAACATCATGAATAGAAGAGGACTACAGTGCTGCATGGAAATAAATAGATGGATCCAAGAACTACAGCACAGAAATATCATCAAATCTAACAATACAAATCACAAGTTCCACAAACTTGAAACTAAAGAGTTTCTGCTACAACATAAGGTCTCACTGTTTGCAAATGTAATACTAGATAGTCTCGGGTTGATGTTCCATGCACATTCCTTGGGCAACAATCCTGGTATGAAAACACCCTTCCTCTTTCCCAAACCTCCCTGCCAAAAGTTTCTTGTTTACTCTGCATCATCCCCTCTGTTTTCCTGACATGTAAAAAAAACCAAACAAAATCCCAACAATTCCGCAATCCAAAAGAGCACACAGCTACACAAGCAATGGGTGACCAAAACTGAGGCTGAGATTTGCATATTAAAATAACTTTGAGTCTTTATTTGAGTAGTTAGGATTCACACAGATGCAATGCAGTTATGCTACTGCTCCCCCAAAAATGTATTTAATCAGCATGAAAAATGCAAAGCAGCATTGATTTTTTTTTTTTTTTTTAATATGGATTAGGTACTAGCTCTATCAACTTCTGCAGAAGATTTCAGAGGCAGCAGTTAGTGACAGTACGGGTAATTGGAAATACCTCACCTAAGAGTTTCACAGCTTTCACAGAATATCCTGAGTTGGAAAGGACCCACAAGGATCATCGAGTCCAACTCAAGCAGGCAGAATACACTGGAACAATAACTGTGATAATTGAAAAATGCGTGTAAAGCTTGAGTAAGGGCATTTTAGGTGGCAGTATAATAGAATTAAAGGCCTACAGATATGATATATTACAAATTAATAAAGACCATGTTTCTGACAAGCCCAAATGACACCAAACACGTTCTCATCCTGCAGACTGATAACCTTTCACATAAGCAGCACAGCATTCTTGGCCAGAAGGTTTATCTCAATTTGGCAGAGTCCTTCTCACTTGCTCTTTACACACGACCATAATGCATCTCCCTCCAACAAAGTTTCGGGCGGCTAAATGAACGCGCTGAAAAGCACCTTTTTACTGAGCAGGAGAAAACCCCAAAAGCACCAAGATTCAAACGTGACGGAGCAGCAGTCACTGACCCTGTGGCACAAACTCGTACACGGCCCCCGGCGCTTCCCCGGACACGGCGCACGGAGGGCGCGGCGGGATGCGGCCCCGTCCCACACCCCCGCGGCAGGCACCGGGACCCTCCATGCTCCCGCTGACCTGAAGTTGGACCAGGCGAAATTGAGCGCCGCCTGGAAGCGCTCTCCGCCCAGCTCGTCCTCGGGCACGCCGGTCACGGAGCGCACCAGGGCGCGGACGGCGCGGTCCTGCTCCTGCTCGAAGCGGCCGCGGGGGCCGGGCGAGGCCGGCGGCGCCGCCATGGCCCGGCAGAGGGGCGGGCGGACACAGGGGCGGCACCGCCGCACGCAGCCACCGCCGCCCCCCGCCCCCTCCTCTCGCGAGGCTTCCCCGCGCGGCGCGTGCGCGTGGCGGCCACGCTGAGAGCGGCGGAGGGGCGGGCGCTCGGCACCTCCTGGCGCGGGGGCGGTCAGGGGCGTGAGGGAGCCGGCGGGAAGGGGAGGGAGGGAGCGAGCCGGCGGGAAGGGGAGCGGCCCTCCCTCGCCTGGAGAGGCGCCGCCGATCCCGCTCCACTGCTTCAGCATCCACTTGCTGCAGGAATTACACTTGTCTTCCGAAATATGCCCATAATCACCTGGGATCAGTAACTGGCAGTTACTGATTGATTACAGAAGGACTTAGGTTGCAAGAGGCTTGCGAGATCAGCGAGTCCAAGCTATGACCCAACGCTACCTTGTCCATAGCCCATGGCACTATATGCCACGTCCAGCGTTTCCTCAAATGCCTCCAGGACGGTGACTCCGCCACCTCCCTGAGCTGCCCATTTCAATATCTAATCACCCTTTCTTGTGAAGAAATTCCTCCTCAGGTCCAACATAAACTTCCCGTGGTGCAGATTCAGGCTATACTGTTTGTAGGATGATTACTCACTCAAATAAGAGCCCGTGTGATCCTCCCTGACTGAATCCCTGCTTTTGCGCAGCTGGAGAAACCACTGCTGATGGATATTCTGTACACACATCCTGAGCAGGCACATCGGAGTGCAGTGGGAAACCAGTTTGTCCCAGTTCCATGTCAAACCTTCGCTGAGCAGCTTAAAATGCTTTCGTCTGTTCATGTGGTTTCATAGGACTGCAAGGACAACAGCCTGGCTGTGAGATTCCTTCCGGAAAGAAACTAGCCAAATCAGTGGGAAATGGTATTATTGGCCAATTCCTGTAGCAATCCCTGCATTGCTGCAGTTGTTCTATCCTTTGCTGTTGGGCTTTGTCCTGCTTGATCTAATAAATAATTATTGGGTTGTAATCCACCTCGCCAAAATTTTTTATTCCTCTTCTCCATTAAGAAATATTCTGGCACAGTGAAAGGAGCAGCCAGTAGTGGATCAGGAGGAGTGGTAGGAAGAAGAAGGCCTCAGAAATGCCCTAATAAAGTTAAAATATGTTTAATGTACTATCATAATGTGAAGAAATATATAAAAATGTAGTGGCTAGTAAAAAATAACACCAAAATTCTTATAAGTTATGGTGTATTAAGAAACTCTAGCATTTTTTATCTGGGTAGGCTACATCCTACCTTTGGGTTGAGATGCAGAACGGCAAGGAAATGGTAGCCTCAGTGCACCTGCCGGCAGGATGCTCAGCATGAACATGAGCTCAGAGGTTCTCTGCTCTAGGGCCTTTCTTATAAAGCCTTAACTTAATGAACATTCAAAGGAAAAGTCTCTCAAACTCTACTGGTTCCTCAATCTCCTCTTGACATTGCCCGTGTTTTCTACTTTAGATTAGCAGCAGTCTTTTTTTTACCCTTTAGTTGATGTAGCCAAACAATGTTTTGAGCCATAATTTGTTGTCCTACATGTTAAGATATGGTCTTCACAGCTGGTAGACAATCCAGTGGTCAGTCCAGTAGTAATTAATAATTAGGATACTATGACTGGCTTTTAAACAAAATTTTTATATACTTAGACTTCAAGTGTTTTTTATACAATGTAACTGTGGTGATCACTTAACTCCTATGTATTCAAGCATACCTGTGCTACCCCTGCAATCACTGCACAGAGGTGAAGTTCCAGGCTTTGCAGCACAACAAGACCATGTGTGTGTCACCTGTGCCCTTAGTGGTGAGAGGAGTGTAGCAGCCACCTATTTCAGCACCCTATCACAAAAGAAATAGTGATGTTTTCACAGTGAGAAGGATTCCAAATCATAACAGCTGCCTCAAGACAAGCTGAGTATCATGAAACACGGGCTTTAATGACAGCGTTGTCTGAAAGGTTTCCTGCTTCCCAACTTCCTCATACAAGTCCATTTCCCCTCACACCACACCCTCAGCTGTGCTGTCTGTGGAGCAGCATAGTGAAATGAATCAGGGAATAAGTTAGAAACAGTCTTGTTTCTGTTTTGCTGGGAGTTTTAACCCTGATCAATTCACTGATCCATTCGTTTGGAGATGTCAAAAAGTGAGGGAAGAACCACACTCCCAGGCAGTGGAAAGCCTCAGGCAATGAAAATACACCCTTTGTGATTGGTGAATCAGAAATCTGTTGCTGGTTTTCAAAACAGGATACAAGGACTGGGGCAAATGTATAACATCTGTGCTGCCTCAGTCATAAAAGGCTTTAATGCTACAAATCTTTTCCTTTTTTCTCTCATCACAAGCCTCATTTCTATTTTTGTTTTACCAGTTTACAGTAGCAAGGCTTGGTATTTGATTTCAGGTGGGAGAGGGAGCACTGGGCAGGAAGAAGGCATGAAGGCCTGCTCTGAAAGTAGATTTAAACTGGGTTTTTAAAAAAGATTTAATAGTAGGAAGCTTAATAGTTTACTTTATTATTCCTTTATTTTCATGTGGTAGCTCTCTCTTCCCACCCAACTGTCCTTCCACATCACACTGCTATGAATTAGAAGTATTTCAAGTAAAATCTTCCTTTCTCATAGGACTAGATCATATTTGGGAGATGTGTCCCTTTTTGTAATGTCATATTACAATATGTCACCTGTGTCTAGTCACATGTTGGAGGAGGAATTACAATGCAAATCTTTTGGTGGACTGTGTGTCCTTTAGAGAAACTGCTCTGAGCAGGCAACCTCTCCTCTGCTTTTCAATCTCAACTTATGAGCCAATTGGTTAAGCAGGATTCTAAGGTAGGTGAAGGAATGCATGAGTTGAAACACATCAGGCTGCAGGGGACCATTCGACAAGCCAGCCACAGGAGTTCATGCTTCATGCATGAGACAATCAGAGCTCCCATCACTGTTCCTGGTCACTTCTGTTACCAACAAAGCTTTGGGTGAATTCCACAGAACAGATGGACAGTATATTTAAAACACTGTGTCTGAAGAAGTACTTAAGATTTTATGGATGGGGGTGTAATTTTTCAGTGAATCTATAGAAACAGTTACTTAATAATTAGCTGGGAGGGTTACAGAACACTCTTGTGGCTTTACTTCATTTTAACACCATCTTTAGGATATACAAGACTGATATGCTGAGGTGCTTTTTTATGTTCATGCAAAAATCAGTCCAGGTGACTGAATACTAGAGCAGGCTATTGGCTCATGGTTTACACCAGAACTCATACAAAATTGCCTCTGAAAAGCAACAGGAAGATGGTGTACCTGATCTTTATCCTTAACCGGAAGGAAGGAATCTGATAACTTTTTACTACAGTACCTTTGAAGAGCACTATAGCTTCTTACTCTCAGTTCTTCATCTGATGGAGTTTCTCAACTGAATGTAGGGCAGATTTTAAAAAATGCTGAGACTGATGCTACGTCTGCATTTTATAATGGTTTGCACTTCCTGTTAGTTGGATGTATGTGTAAATAGACATTTCAGGGCCTTAGTTTAGAGTATCATTAATCCAAAACATTTTTGTGCAAGACTGATAAAGATTTGGTATAAGGTTCAGCTTAGGTTTATGTGATCCATCCCATCAGGGCAGTAGTGTAGCTGTAATACCTTGTGTTTGGTGTCACGAAAGACCCAGTCACAGGACACAGAAATCATGTTGTATCCCAACTATCACTATCTCCCCCTGAACAGCAGATTGTTAGAATATTGAAATATCTGCCAGAGTTCAAGAACTGTTTGGACAATGCTCTCAGATACATGATGTGCTTCCTGGACTGTCCTGTGCAGGGCCAAGAGTTGGATTTTGATGGTCCTTGTGGGTGCCTTCCAACTCAGGATATTCTATGATCTCTTGTGTTACTGCATAGTTACACTTCAACTGTCAGGCTGTAGCTTAGTGAAACTGGATCTTCTCCTCTTTGCCGAAATGATGATGCTTTGCTCCGACTTTTAAATTTGATCTAGTACATTTTCCTTCAGTAATATAACTGCAAAAGATGAGTGGAGTTGCCCTGGTCCCAGGTTTTCTTACCTGTTTGTAAATTAGGCTGAGGAACCATTCTTTTAAACCCTTGTGGGAAGTGAGCTTGACCTCCACAAATGGTAGCAAGTGTTTCAGTTTGTGGAGCTTGTCACAGCTATTTATATTCTGATTCTGATTTCTTCATTTTCCCCACCCATTTAACTCCTCTAGACAGTTTTACCAGACACTGCTTTATTCTTTTCCAAAACCAGAAAAAGAGTAGATGCTTTCTTCTTTCATTGTAGCCTTTCCAACTGAAAATATATTGCTCTTCTAGAACTGTCTTGATTTTTCCCTTCATTTTAAGTGCACTGGCTTAAGTTTTCACCCATGACAGATCATTCTGGAAGTGTGTTGTTATTCTTTTCCTATTTTCAGAAATGATACAACTTGTGTAGTGGTATGGTTGCTTGGTTTTGTCAGCTGCACTGTGCAGTAGACAAAACAGTGTACGGATGACATTCAAGAAAAAATGAAGTACAAAAAATTAATTTAGCTTGTCCTTGAGCTGCAAATTTCTAATGAACATAGAGCAAGTGACATAATTGGTATATAATAGGCTAACTTGTTGGAAACCTGGTAATTTAGTATGATTACAAGTGCCCAGTGACAGGACCCAAGGGAATGGCCTGAAACTGTGTCAGGGGAGGTTTAGGCTGAATATTAGAAGAAACGTTCTTCACCCAGAGGGTGGTTGGGAACTGGAACAGCTCCCCAGGGATGTGGTCACAGCACCAGCCTGACAATAGTTCAAGGAACATTTGGACAACATTCTCAGGCACATGGTGTGATTCTTGGGGATGGTGCTGTGCAGGGCCAGGAGCTGGACTTGATGGTCCTTGTGGGTCCCTTCCAGCTCAGCATATTCAGTGATTTTGGAAAACAAGTTGAAATATTTGGAAGAATCCTTCATTTTTCATTTGAGATAATTGCATGAAAACCGCAAGTTCCTTTACCTGTGCTGGCAGCAGAGACTAAGGCAGCTTTCTACCCCTGGTAAATATCTGTGCCTAAAAGGAAGAAAAATTACAGATGCTCAGAAGTTTCTCAGGAATTACCATGGACATCTAAGAACTGTTTTGGTCCGGTGACATTTGGAAGGATGAGATAGTCCAGGTGATGAAAGAGTTAGGCAGACCTCCGAACAGTCTAAACAGACTTAACCATACAACCCTGAGAAGAGATATTTGTGGGGTGCTTGGCAAGAAGGAGCTTGATGACAAAAATTGTCAATTTTTCTGATTCTCTGTATGTTCAAGAAAGCAGAATTCTGAGCTTCCTTTTTGGTACAAAGAACAGCACTGAAGACTAAGATCCTTCTTGAGTTTTCCTTTTAAAATCAAATAATCTGCATCAAATCCCACGCTTACATATCGCACAAACCTTTTGCCTGGGTGGGGATGAAATTGATGCCTGCATGCAGTTTAGTCACACAACTTGTGCAGGTAGCACATCACTACAGAAAAAGCAGTATTTGCATTAGATCATAACTGCAGTTTTACAGACTAATTAGCATTTGCTTTATGCCATACAATACAGCTGGCTTTTGCATTTTGCTGAATTTAGCAAATACATCCCTCTGGAGATGCTAAACTAGGATAAAGTCTACAAATTATGAAGGTTTTACTAGTCCTTTTCTCTAGATGATCAGGGAACTAGGAATCTTCATCTATGTCGTGGTTTAACTCTACCCAGCAGCTAAGCCCCACTTAGCTGCTTGCTCACTTTCCCCTGGTGGGATGGGGGAGAGAATTGGAAGTGTAAAAGTGAGAAAATGCGTGGGTTGGGATGAACACAGCGTATTAGGGAAAGCAAAAGCCATGCACACAAGCAAAGTAATACAAAGCATTAATTCACTGCTTCCCATCATCAAGCAGGTGTTCAGCCATCTCCAGGAAACTGGGCTCCATCATACATCACAGTGACTTGGGATGACAAGCACCATCACTCCAAACAACCTCCTCTTCTTCTTCCTCCAGCTCATGCTAAGCATGACTCCATATGATATGGGATATCCCTGTGGTCAGTTAGGATCAGCTGTCCTGGTGTCCCCTCCCAGCTCCTTTTGCACCCTCATACTCCTCACTCGTGGGGTAGGGTGAGAGGCAGAAAAGGCCTGTGTAAGCACTGCTCAGAGATAATGAAAACATCCCTGAGTAATCAGCACTGTTTCCTGTACACATCCAAAACACAGCCCCAAACTGGCTGCTCTGAAGCAAATTCAGGCTCTGTCCCAGCTAAACTCAGCACAATCCAGCTGATCTATGAGATACATAAAGTATATAAAGGATATCGTTCGGGGGAGCAGCAGGGGAGGAGTGTTTATCCAGTTACTTAAACATTTTCGCATGAGGGTTATGAGACTAGAGTTATGAGACCAGAATTTGCCCACCATGACCTCTTACAGCATTCCCAAAAAAGACACAATCAAGAGAGAGGATTTGAGAAATGATAATCATGTTTTTTAGCACATCAAGAGTCAAGAGATAAACCCCAGGTAGCTCTGTGGCTAGAGAGCATTATATTTTCATCTCTACCCAATCACCTCTATGCTCAGAGGATGTTCCATTGCATAAAACAAGTCTCACTGAGGAAAAAACTATTGGGAGCCAAGCTGGCCTCAGCAAGAGGTCAGCTTAATCTGGAGAATGCAATGGCCTTGTGCAAACCACAGAAGAAAACAAGGCCCTGAAAAGTCCTGTAGATAATACCAGTAATGAAAATTGAATTGAATAGTGTGAAATTAATGAGAGAAACTGACAAATATTCTGGTAAAATAGAGAACTTTTAATATCCTTAAAATTACTATTAGCAGGTGGCCCAGTTTGAGCAAATTATACATCAAAAATCACTGTCGTCAACTTTCAGAATTTTAGTGACAGAAATCTGGCAGTGCTGTCTCAGTGCTGTTGGAAACAGAAGCAGAATTGATGCAGGGAGAACCACGCAGTTTAAGAACTACTAGAGTTTATTTCTACACCAGGAAAATAAAAAGCAAACATACAGTATTGAAAACCTATTTTAAAAATAGTAAAGGTGAAGGTTCTTGTTATAGCTTGCTACAGCATGTGTTCCTTGCAGTCTTTAGAGATGACATATAGTGCCTAGGTAACAATTTTAATGCAAAATAACAATGATGTTAAACTCTTGGGCATGTTTGGACTGGCTGTGAGTCTAATAAAAATGGTGAATGATTAAGTCGGATGTTGCTGTGTGAATACACTGTTGGTTCATGGAGTTCTACTTACAGATACATAAGATGCCTTGAAACTCTCCAGAGTGTGCTGCAAAAAGACACTTGAGGAAAATCTAACAATTACTGGCAAATGTACGTGCACCATTGGCTGCCAAACGTAGTCATAACACTGGCATGTCAGTGGAAACTCACTGAAATGGAGAGGAGCAATAGACACTTCTTCAGTAGCTCACCAGTAAAAGAAAAAAATACTCAATGTTTCAGCATAAAAGACAGAAACACTCAGTGTTTCAGCATCTGAAGAGCTGCTTCAGTTTCATAACAGCAGCTGTGAAAATGAAAATATGTAAAAACATGAGAGAACTACTGATAAAGCTGGGAGAAAAACAGCAAGAGCAAAACTGCTTAGCAGGAAGCAGCAGAAGAAAGAAGACTGAAGCAAGCTTCATGAAAGCAAAACAAGTGAAGAGACAAGCAGTTTCTAAAAAATGTCCTGAGCTCTGTACAGAGCCGCTAAGCAGGCCACCAGGAGTGGCTGGAAGGTCCATAGTGTGCTTACCCCTTTCTACTGTCTGACACAGAAGAGTTCTGCAGGTGCAGGGATGTACAGGTTGGTTTCATGCATGTCTTACCAGCTTGGGTACCAGACAGGAATGTAGCTACACTGCTCTGGGAATCAGAGTCCAGAGACAATGCAGACACTTTTCCATGACTCTGACCTCAAGTGAATGACAGGAACCCATCAGGTTCAAATAGGTTTCTACACATACCTCACCCAGATGTGTCTAGACCACACTCCAGCTGCACTGAGGAGCACAGTGCTGTAAGGAGCCCAGAAATACAACACTGAAGTGCTTCTTTGTAGAGATGACATGCACAATTCCGTGATGCCCTTCCACTTACGGACTGTCTCCATACTGTCTAAAGTAGTGAGCTCTGTGTGGCAGTTTGAGTGCTAGTAGGCCTTGCTAGCTTGGGCACAGGCTGTACTCACAGAGCGTGGCACCTGCCAGTGCTAACTTTTCCAGAATTAGAAGTGTGATGCACCTCACCCTAACTGCAGTATTGTTTCCACACTGCTAGCCATGAAGAGGGTGACTGTAGTAAGAAGTAATGGACTTCTTTGGATTATCTTAATTATTATGAATGCCCTGATCTGTCAAAAATATTACTCAATGCAAAAAAAAAATTTGTTCTTCAAGAAAAGAAATCAAAATATATGCTAGATGCATTCCAGAACACCTGAATGCATAGTATTACAGGAACAGCAAGAAAAAAGTAGTCACTTATCTAGATAGGCAATGAGAAATTACTGTCTAAGCAACAAATCACCTTCATAAATTAAGAATGTCTCTCTCAGAAATAGATGCTTTCAGTGCAGACTTCATACTTTTTTGGTGAGGGGACACGGAACGGAAAACCACTAGGGTGTCTATTATAAAGAAAGACTGATTTATTCCAAAGTAAATGATCCGAGGAAATCCTCAGAGAATACTCTTCTTACAATATCAAGAATTCTAACTAGGACAAGCCCACATCAGCATCAAGCACAGCAAGACAATTGAAAGACAGATTTAGGACATCATCAATATGACTTCCACAACAAGTGATAATATGGATGCCATCTGGAAAACACAGAAAGGAGTTAGATATGGATGAGCTTCTGTCAAAGTTATTCTCTATTTTTTTTCCTGCTATTTTTTGTGCAAGTTCCTAGCTGTGATTATTTTTTATATAATAAAAATCCTCATAATCTTAGCATGCTTATGGGTGGAGAAGTTCTGAGAATTAAGGGCTTTGGGGGAGCAAATGTTTAGTTCTGCAAGGTTTCAGAGAAAGGTTTTAATCTGTCTGGAGCTGCCATCATTTGTCGTGATATATCCTAACAATTTTGAAACATATTTTTCACTGCCACAAACAGTAGAAAAGCTGTAAAAAGGTTGTGGGTTCCAGAGTATATTGTAGGTTGTTCTTATAATTATGTATACTTTAGTAATTTGTATTCCTATAGGTCCCACAAGTACTTAACTTGTCTGAAGACAAGTCATTCCTGCCCTGCCTGGTTGTATATACATGAATTTTCTTCTGAGGCTGGCACACCTGGGTAATTTAATTAGACTTAGTTCTTCTTTATAACACTAAAATGGAACTCTAATCCTTTTAAGGAAGAGCACCTCATTTTATCACTTTCAAATTCACAAGCCCCTTCAAACTTGTCATCTTCCTGTTAGCAAAAAAGGGACCGTGCAAGCTGTAGTGGTAACAATCCCCAACATATAGTAATTACTCACTGTCTAAAGCTAGTCACAAGCTGTGTTTCTTGTTCTCATTGAAACCATCGTAAAATAAGTAGCTGTTAAGGCCTGCAATATAGAAAATTTATGTGCTTAGATTCTCATAAATTCAGGTCCTGGTTAGCCTCTTTGTCAGAAGAGGTACAAGGTAATTGCACAAGATAATTGACCCATCTATTGGTAAGTTGATACTAACAGAGGGCAGGCCAGGTGGCCAGCCTGGACTCTCCAAAGCACAGTGGCAGATCACAAGCTAATGCTATCCGAGACAGCGTTTCACAAATTGGGCAGCCATAAATTACGACTGTGTTTAGAACTGAAGTGTCATGACCGTGGGATACAGGATGTCTCCAGAAGTGTGTTTATATTCAGCTGAATCACCAGCGTGCCAAAAAAATTCATTGGAAAAGCTTTGCTGTAAACAGCAGGTTGTAGCTCAGGGGATAGTGCCAGAGCACACAGCTTGTCAAAGTAATCAGCTCCTGCCTCCAGCCAGCTGCAGACATGTCCTGGCAGCTCCTGGTTGAACAAAACAAAAAGAGGACCTTGGGAATCTCCTTAAACACAGATAGCCAATAAAGTTTGGGGTTGCTTTGTTTATTTTTGTTTGTTTTCTGTATCTACTTTCTAGTTTCTTAATTTATTTTGCTTTTCATCTGGTCATCTGGCAGCTGTCACCTGGCTTGGTAAATACTTTCAGCAGAAGCTGGCAATAGTTCAGGTGGCCTGACTTCAAAGGAGAGCAATATAACAAATATCCACTAAATTGCACCTAGGCATTAAGCCACACATGCTTAAATTAGACTCTCCTGCTACCTTCTGGAAGGAAGTTGTGCAAGGAGAAGCTATAAAAGAAGAGATGCCTTCTAAGCAAGTCAAACTAGGAGAGAAGCCAGCTTAATACTGGCTAGATAAAACATGAAATGTCAATGCAAAAAAAAAAAAAAAAAGGAGGAAGAGATGAAAATTGAAAAACTGTAACAAAGAGCAAGAAAATCAGTCAGCAGTGCAATGAAGTTGTTGACCAAAAAGCAGATGGCAATAAATTGGGGCAGCTTCTAAGAATCCTAGAACTAAGATAAGGAAGCTCAACACCATGAAATATGATGATCTGATACCTGAAGGCAGGCAGATATTCAGGTACTTGAAAGAAGTTCTTATCAAAAAAGTTCAAGTTGGTCATTTAAACAAATGCTGAAATTTAATTATGGCATACAAAACACAAGGAAATTGATACTACAACTACAGAAGAGAGTGGAAAAAGCATGGAGAGTGCTTTGCTTTGCTGAAGGTGGGTCTCCGGCATAAACCAGCAGAAGCCCAGCTCACGCTGCACAGGCCGAGACATGCACCTCATATTCAATCTGCTCTGCGTGCGGCAGGAGTCAGAGAGAGCCTGCCTGGGGGCAGGAAGAGGATCTTGCCTCCTCCAGTCTAAGGGTATGAACCCAGTAGGACACTTTTAGTTAAAAATACTGGAAACTTCCTCACATAAACAGGAAATATGCTCTCTCTTTGGCAAAGACAGAGCAGATTCTTAGAGAAGGCTGCAATTACTTGGGTTAAGTGCACAAGCTACATCTGGGATGGGGATATTGCTCAGTGTATTTGGCAAATTAAGTTATTTCAAGGTAATACAAATAGAAACAGATTGCTCTTTTTTAAAGGGTGGTGAAGAAGGAAGAAGCACTGGACTCTGTCTTTCATGAGTCAGAAAAAAATGACTTGGCTGAAAGAGGCAAGTAAATTACTGAAGGTACACCTGAGCGTAAGTAGGGATGGACATACCAAAAGTGTGATAGTATCCCATTTCCACTCTGCCCACCAAGAGATTTCTTGGACTATATTTGTCCTCTCTGACATGTATGGACATGCCTTTTTGATTTCTTTAAGGACTCCTCGTAAGAAAGCACTAGATCTGAAGATGCATGGCCAAAGTCTGCCATCATCACTTAGCTGGAATTTCAAAACATTTATAAAATGTGAACTAGTTCAGACAGGGCAATGCAGATTCAACCCAGTCTTCATGGGTGAAATGTTCTAGTTCAGCAGTAAGCTGAACACAAAGGGTTCATAGAGCTGTGTCAGGAGAGTTTAAAAGGTAAATACAAAGATGAGAGAGGACAAATCTGCTGCAATTTGACATTCCCAGTGCAGATGTCTGCTTTGGTATAGGGCTCTCTCTGCAGTCAAAACTTGGTACTTGTGCAAACAAACTGCACCTTGAGATTGCCACTTTCTCTCCAGTGACTGAGGAGGGTAGACAGGGTAATCAGCTCAGCTGCAAATGCTTCCTACATAGATGCACAAAAACAAGTTAGAAGATTAAGTGGTGTTGGACCAGAAGATTTACAGAGTTTCCTTCCAGCCTCAACCATTCTGTGAAGCTCAGGCCAAGTGCCAACATGTAAAATTGGAGCAGCCAAAGGCAACTGCCCCTCAGATCACTCAAATTAGCTGTAAGTCCAGTCTTGCCCAGCATTTGAAGTGAAAACAGGATGGGCATGAGGGGTCAGACATATTATCCCTTAATTTACTCATCTGGGTGAAAAGATGCAAACTTTGACAAGAGAGTATGTGCAGAGGCTCATAAAGTGATTATCATAAAAGCAAAAGAAGACTCACTGAAGTGTCTGTCTTGTTACTGACAGCCTTAATTTTCTTAAGATATTGATCTGTGTGCCATTAGCCATTTTTAAGAAGAGATCAACTGAAACTGTGACTCTTGGGAACAGAATAAACAACTTTTTATATTCTGAAACTTAATCAATTACTAAATAATATATTTTTTATCCTTTGTAACCAGAGAAACGGATGCTGAACTGATGTCCAAGCTCCTGAGGAATATAAAGTGCCTTGGACTGGAGGAAATAAATGTGCAACTGCCATAGGAAAAGGGAACAACAAAAATGGCATGTTTCTGAGGAGACCATGATGGCCAAAGAAGGAACTAACTTGGAAAAGATCACCTTATTTTCCTGAAAGCCTCATTCTGCCACTAGTTTCTGGAAATAGATCAACTCAGAGGAGTAAGTATAATCATCTCCAAGCCATTTATGAGTCTGAGATTAAAGTGAGTTGGTGGGGTGTGAAGAAATATGGAGATGTGAGGAAAAGAAAATGCTCCTCTGCGACTGCTGTCAAATACAGCATCCAACTGCCCATAGGCTGATTGCATTACAGAGGAAATGTAATACATTTTGTAATCATCCTAGGATTTGGATTTCAGTATTCTTTAGGTGTGTGTTTTAATGAAATTGTCTAGGTCCTCCAGGAGCATCTTGACTTGTGATGGCCATAATTCCCACCCCAAAAAATCCCTTAAAATTCCTCCATTCTTTTAATGAATTTGGGAAAGAAAAACCAAACCAAACAAAAACAAACAAATAAAAAAAAATCAAACAAAAAAAATCCAACCAGAAATAACCTTTCTCACTTGTCCAAAACACTGCTAAGTAATAGCAAGTAACTTGGACAATTGGACTTCCATGGCAGCTGTATTGGACTAATGGCTGTTCAGAAGAAAAGGTTTATATTACTTTATGTGCCCTTTCTCTTTTCAGCACTTTCAGCCTTGAGGATTTTATGAGTAAATCCAAGAAAAATACTTGGGTGTACAGTGACAATATCAAAAATGTACATTTACTAGACAAATGAATTTTGTTAAGAAAGCCAGGATCATGACAAAGAGAAAATTAAGGAGAGAAGGAGAAGAAGAAAAAACAAAATGTCAGAATTCTTGGTGACTATTGAAACTACTCCTTGTCTGACTCCAAAACAGATAGAGAAGAAGGAATGCATTAGGTTGTCATTGGCAATTTTATATTCAACCTCTTTATTCCTTTCCTGATATGGTCAGTTCACGAGGGATCTGATTCCTCACTTTGCTATCCAGTTTGAAATCAGGTAATCATGAAAGGTAACACCTGTATCTTTTACTGTGCTAAATGAAGCAAACTGTCTTATGTGGCAAGGAAGCAGATGATCTAACAGGTGTATTTAATATTTGAGTATAGTCCTGCTTAGTTTTTAAGTTCCTCACAGAAGTATTTCCTCATGTTCCTACCCAAAGGAACGTGCCACACTCACAACTGCCAACAATCGCTGTCCTGAAGGAGCAGACAGGCTTTGCTGCTGGTCAGCACCTCCAAGTCCCATGTATGAGATGAGTTAAGGAACAGCGGCAGATGTCACAGCATGATCGATACAAACTAGGAGTAAATCTCATAAACATGGACTCCTGCACACTACATCAGCAAGGACATGGTGTGGACACCAATCACTTTGAAATCACTTTGTCCCAGATCTTGCAATGCCTCCTGTCTGACTCTACCTTGAACAAGTGCAGCATCTCCAGGCCTGGCCAGTGAATTTTCTGGTATTTGATGCACTCAACTCTAAAGTCACTCACACAAACACGCAGGGGAAAAAAATCAAGTAATGCTTTTCTGGTAAAAGCATTGCAGGAGGAGCCCACAGCCCTCCAGAAACTAGAAAAGCAGAATTTTTTAAATTTATAGATACTTCTTTTCAGCACACTTTAATAGTCTCCATTATTTAGCTGGTTTTCAATCTCATCCCAAAGCATATTTAAATGTTTGGTTGTTTCTTTCCCTCTCAGATTTTTTGTGATGTTGTCAGCAGTTACAAATGCTAGGCAAAAAAAGCATTACAAATGCTAGACCATATTTATGTATTCTCATATCCTAGCCCTCTGCAGCTTCTGAAATTGGGGCCTGTGCCCTTCTCATCAGGGATTTCTGTGGACTCTCTCCTGGGATGGCAGAACCACCACTTCCATCTTCAGTGGCCTAGTTCAGATTTACTACTCCATCCCCTCACCTCCAAACATTACTCCCTCTTTTAATTTTCATTCTCTGCTTTCTCTGCTGACTGCAGTTGCTTTAAGCAAATGAAAAATGAAAAAAACAAGGGTTGTAGGTGCTGCTTTAAATGGAGTGCCCCCAGATCTGCCCTTCAAGTGAATCCTGCAAAGGTTAACCTGCATGACTGTTGTAAGTGCAGCTGCTGTCACAGGAGCCTGGAAAGACCAGCCCCATGACCCATTTTAAACACACAATTTTCTCCATTCATGGCAGAAATCTCATTATGGACATTCATTTTTTTTAAGAAGTGCTGAGTAGTGGGTAACAACATATCTTCAAATTAAATCCAGTTCAATAAATAGCACAAAATTAAATCATTCAAGGTCTGGTCTGCCTTGAGCTGTACTTAAGCCCTGTGCATGATTAACAGATTAGAATGCAAAAAAAAAAAAAAAAAAAAGCAGCTTAATCTGTCCACTGCAGAGATACTTTTATTCCCTTGTGCTACAAATTGTTTTATCTCTGGATACTACACCAGTCTGCTCTGCCTGTAGGCCTGAGCAGATGGTGTGGCTAGAGGAGCACTGAATTTCCAATTTACCCTGAAACCTGGATATTTGTGTTTTGTCCTTTGAATGATAATACTGTTTTCAATTTTTGCAAAGAACTATGTATTTCATTCATTACAGTGGTATTCCCACTCAAGATCAACACAAACAAATGCTGAGAGGATCAGATTGGTCCCAAGCCATGCAGTAATTCAGTATAAAAGAAAAGGCAGTGGCATCCAGATAGCCCAAATCCTACCTTCATGCCTTATCTGTAACAACACACTATCTGCTATGTGGCTGTCACTTAAACATCCTTTAAATTAGCACTTTATATTTGGACATTTCAATCCTAAATATTCCTCACAATGAACTTCAATTAATTAACAAAGACAGCATTCCAAGTTTTTATTCTCTTAAATGGAGCCTACTTTTACTTTTTTTAATAAGGCTGCATAGCTGTATAAGTACACCACTGCACTTAAAATATAAGTAACTAAAGTAGAATAATATAAAGTTTAGTCCAACAGAATATAATCTAAATTCTTCTGGCACAGCAGGACCATGTTTCACTTTCAGCAGAAACTGAGAGGTGAGAGGGTTCAGCCTTGTGCAGGATGAAGCCATTTGCAATATTACATACGCTGTGCATAGCACTGACAACAAAGAGAATCAGGCACACATTGAGACCACGCACAGGTCTCAATTAGAAATATCACTGCAAGGCCTTTGGCACTTAAGTAACCAGAAAATTGTTGTCATCATTTGCATTTCATAGCTGAAACTCAAATATAGGGACATATCAGAATAGCAATGAGACACACTGGCACATTCATGTATTTTTAAATATGAAAAAGACCACCCTGCTGTAGCAGGTGACATTTTACAGTCTGCTCTGATACCCTCCTTCAATCATTCCAGCTACTTCCAGAAGATGTTTTCTGCCAAAGTGCCTGAACAAATTAGAAACCTGCTGGCACAGGGGATTTTACAAATTGAGCAGTGGGATTTTAATTTAGTGATTCTCTTAAATATAACACCCTTAAACCCCTCTGTGGGCTTACAAGCTACATGGCCAAGTCAAACTTGCCTCAGGTGCAAAATCCCAATGACAATCAGCCTGCACCAGCTGTAAAAGCAGTGGGCTAGTGAGTACCATTGTAGGGTGGTGGTATGTTGCCTGCAGCTGCTGAGGTACAGGCTCATGTGAGAAGACAAAACCTGTCCTAGGAATAGGTTTATCTGTGATATGGTTCCCTTCTGGTAAGGTTTTATGCAGTTTTCCTCTATTGAGATTTCAGAAGTGAGACAGGTGATACATGACCCAGTTTTGAACAGGAAGGTAACCCCAACTTGCTATGCTGCTGCAAGCATGTGTAGTCTTTTGATTTTAAGTACAACTAAAGAAAAGCAGAGTTGACTGAATAAATCATTAGTTCTTTGTTACACATTTTAAATGAATTGATGTTTGGACAGCAAGTTTTGTTGTGTTAGAGGTTTTTTCCTAACAGTAATTTCTGTAGTGACTTCTACTAAAACAAAGGCAATGTGGTTTTAAGACCATTCAGTGTGATAAGGCTGTGCTGAGAAATTAAAAAGCTGCTCGTATGTGTCATACTAATTTTCTGAAGAAATATATAATAATAGCAGTCTATAATGTTGAAAATTGTGAGAGCTTTTTCAGTTGCTTGCATAAAAATAACTGCATTTTTAGTGCCCAGCTTCAAACTTAAGTGGCCATGATTCTCATACCTGACTGATCTGTCAATCTTGGAGTTTGGATTGTGCAAAATCCCTAAAAAATACTCAGTTGAGCCTGAGACATCTGATATTTGAGGACAGACTGACTTTCCAGACTCCTCAAAACGGAAAATCACATGAAAACATCTCATTGTCAACAGCTAAGCCTCCCAGATTCTCTCCAGTTCACCTTGAAGCGGTGAGAAAACAACATTTTATGTGATGAGCTCATTGCCTGCAGTGCCAGACTCTGCCCTTCCAGAATCCCAGGTGCTGGGGAAAGTCAGTGAACCCCAGCTTTTCCCACCTTTTATTTTCAGTCATTTATTATCATTGCCAAAGGGACATCCATAGCCATGTTCTTACTCCTTTTTTTTTTTTACAGCAAGGGCTCTGAAAGTTTTGCATATGCCAGGTGTAGGATGCCTGTGTCTATACACAGCCCAGACAACATCAGCAACCAAAGAGACACAGCCAAAAAGATTTGCCCCAAAATCTCAGCATCTTTCAGACATGTCAAATTTGCTGTGAACATGCTGATCAGCTGGGCTCCTGCAATTGGTCTGAGTATGTCCAACCAACCATTTTAAGTTTGTCCAGCATGGCTGGAAAGGCAACAGGGTTGGCCACCAGAAGTTCAAAGACTGCAGAAACTGAGAGTATATCAGCAGCACTCCAGCCAGAGCTGCAGAAAGGTCCCCAGCTGCATTGAATGATTTTTAGAGTTGAATGCTGTATGGCTGGGGGAGGAAAAAAAAAAAACCAAACTGTCAGTAAGGCAGGAGAGTGTAGGTGAGAAATTTTTCCCCAGATTTAACATGATCCTAAACATTTTCTTAAATAGAATCTGTGAATGATTCTTTGCATCTAAAATAACCTGGAGATTTGAGACTTTTGTGTGCTTTTGTTTAATTAATGTTTGTTACAAGACCTACTGAAACTACTTTTCTCATGTTTATATTATAAAGGCTCTGTGATAGTAATGTGAGACCAACAGGAATAATCCCATCTGCATAACAGAAACTAAAGGGAGATCTATAACTGATTTAATTTTATCATGTTTCAACCACTAAATACATCTTTTTACATCAGAAATAGGCAATAAGTTGCATTTCTGTCAATAGGTAACAGATGAGTATGCCACTCTATCAAAATGAAACTATAGCCTGTTATTACGCTTACGACTCTTGCAGCCACATCCAGACTTTGGATCCAGCAGCACACCCTTCCAAGGATGTTGCTTCAGGACTGATGCAGGCTGACAAAGAAAGGGAAAAGAGCAGACAGAGTTAATACAAGCACGAAAACTGCAAGGTGCAGACAGGAAATACCCTTTCTGGTTTTAAGTAATTTGGTTTAGTTTGTTATAAAACTTATATTGTTCAAAGAAACACGGAGAAAATGAATCCTTTTGGATTCCTGAACTTCAAAATTACACATCTTAAAATGATAATAGAAAGACAGCAGTTCAATTTGATTGGCAAATCAATTGGGATTGAAACATTAGCCATATGTTCTTTCATTTGTTTTGGGTTTTTTTTTTCCAAACATAAATAGAGAAACGTATTTTTAATTTTACAATCCTTTTCTGCTTTCCATTTTCTATAAATACTGTTCAAAGCTTTTTGGATTACAGCGAAAACCTATGTATTTTTGTAGCTGAGAAGATACTTAATTACCTACTGACTGCTGAGGGTACTGATGACTGACACATATCCATCATTTGAAAAATTGAGATTTGTCACTATAATCACTAAACGTATCAAGTTATTTTAAACTTCTTTATAGTCTTCCCATTCAGTGGCAGCAGAAATTGAGACAGCATTCAGCGAAGCCACAACTTTGGTATTGATACTCATCAGAAGATATTTGGAGGCATCACTAATTAAATCAGAAAAGATATTAAATGCTTTTTACTAGAGTATGTTGTTGGACAGAAGGAATTGTGGTTGAAGCAGTAGAACTCCATCCTGCAACATGCCAGGCTGGAACTCGGATCACAGGAAGCTCTTATTTGGGCCATGTAGGGAAGGAAAACAGGTCTCTCAACACAAACAGCAATAATTACTTTAATTGTTTTTGCAGGACCCCTTTAAAGAGAAACTCAATTTTTTAGGACTCCCACAGTATAAAGGTAAGTTAATGAAGTAAATAGACACAGAGCATCTTAGATCCCAGACAAAACATTTAAGCAAACTGATCTATTTGACTTCCTTGCAGAATAACTGTCAGTATTCCCCAGAGGAAGAAGGATGGCACTGAGAAATCCCTAGGCTTCATCTGAACCCTTGAAGTCAGTAAAGCCAAACTACTGTGAAAAGTGGTGATTTAGATTTTTCTACAAAACCCTTTTGATGGTACTATAAGGTGCAGTACATCAAAGCCCAAGATACTCTTGAATAAAGGTAGTTCATACTGAAAAGGGGAAAAAAACCCCCCAGTTTTATAAGAGCAAGAAACAAGAAGCATCAAGAATGAAGGAACTAACATTAAAGAGTTTTTCAAAGTACCAGGCATGGCTCAATTGACTGATAACCTTGATAACTATCAGTAAGTACAATGTCAGGGTCCAGGAGAGCTGGATGAGTGCCATGTACTCCTGACCAAGTCTGTGCTTTTAGGAGGTATCCCTCAGGACATGACTTAAATCAGAGCCTCAAGGAAGGTCCTCAGTGTTCCACAGATGAAAGTCTGCTATGGCTGAGTTACTCAAGAGGCAAGGTCATAACACTGCTAAGAAATGCCTTTATTTCAAGTCCTTCTATAGACCATGAACTTGGGTGAACCTCTTTGGAAGCTTATCACCATCACCAAGTAGACAAACTTCCAAAAAACTAAAATGTAAAGCAACCGTTTAGCTCCCTAGTTCGGCTAAGTTTGGAAGCAGGCATGACTCTTCATGGTGAAGTTATTTGACTCAGTCCTCACCCCCTTTGCAAAACAGATGTGTATGGATCAAGAAGAGAAGACAGATCCTTGCCATGTTTGTGTTACATTTTCAAGGGGATATACAGACAATAACCTGCTAGTATGTGTCTACTTTTTTAGCAACTCTGGATGAGTACAAGTGGGAAAGCCTGGCCCCTTTCAGCAGCAACTCAGCTCAGATGTAGGTGGGTGTCAGCAAAATGACTCTTGGCAGAAATGAAAACCAAAGGTGCAGAAAATTGTCAGTTACAAAATGTTGAGCCCCTGAAGGCACCCACTGTCCCTGTCAAATCCCATGGGGCTCCCCTACCCTCCCATGGTCAAGGATCCCATTTCAGCCCAGCCTGTACCCATCAGTCAGGTAAGGTCCCCATTAGAGTTAGCTTGCTTGAGGAAACTTACCTTCCTCAGAACTCAGATGGAGGCAGCTGTGGCAACAATTTCAAATACTTAAAATATTAGAAAATTTAGTAAAACTTTCTTCCTGCTTTGCCAGTAGCCTTGCAGTGTTTTCAGGGGGTATTTCCCAATGGTAGGTTGGAGGAGAAATCACAAATAAAAATCTCCACCCGGTAAAACCACAAAGTATGACTATTTCTCAAAACAAGATGCAAAGTAGGGGCATTTCACCACAGTACCAAAACAAACATGAACAGTCCTCTGTAGATCCTGCCTAGGCAGCTGCTTCAGCTTCAAATGGATCAATACTTTTCCTTGGAGGCTGGGTGACAGGACCATCCAACAAGAGGATAAACAAAAAAAAGCCCATAGGTAAGAGGACTAAAGACAGTGAAGGAAGGATAAAGGAAAAATCAACCACCACTGACAAGTACGACAGCAAAAGAAACTAGGATAAAGTTTCCTGTAGGCAGAGCAGAGGTATAGGGAGTTCAAATACATGCTCCAGCCATGGCCATTCCTCATGGCCAGCAAGCTGGAGCAGCATAATTTGATGACCAGCAATGCCTGCATGCTCTTCTCCATACAGCAAAGTCCAGCAGCTAATAAATGATGTGTGAAATCTGCTTGGACAGAGGATCAGGTTTTCCCAGAACATTTCCATAGTCAGCCCAGTTCTTCTGAGAGAACCTGAGGAGTATTGTAGAAACTGTGCTGAAATCAGCTTGAAGTTTTCAGGATGTATTTGAATATTTTCTGTCCAAGATGCATAGTTGAAATAAATTTTTGCAGCAGCTCTGCAATTGCATGTAACTTTTTTTATTTTTGTTCAGCTAGAAAAACAGTTATCTCTCCTTAGTAAATCAGCCTCTATATCCTGTAATGACCTTTTGCTGTGTGCTTTTTTTCTGTTCACCTGCTTGTTTCATGAGCTAGGCTTGTGTGTTTTCTCTTCATTTTTCTAATGGCAATAATGAGAGTGAAGCTACTGAAGTGCAGATGATTTCTGTGCTAAAGCTTTAGTAAATTTTGTGAGGCAATTTTCACAGTCATATAAAACCTGAAACAGCATTGAATTGTCTATGTAGCTAAAGTAACAAAGAGCCTGACAATTAACATTTGCATACCAAAAACTGCCCAGAGAAAACTTAAGCAGCATACAAGTTCTTTGTTGACAGAGGTTTACAGTCAAACCAAAATGTTTTTCATTCAGTGTTTAAAGCATACAGGCATAGGGATGCCTCACTAAATAAATGGTGTGCTGCAGGTGCATAATTGTGCTGTGACTGTGCTTTGGAGAAGTTTTGTAAAGCTTGTAGTGAAGGCCCAAAGCAAGAGATTAACATCAATTTTCAGATCTGCTGCACTCATTAGACAGCTGAAAAAAGAAATTGTGGACTGCTGACTACCATTCCAGTCAGAAACCCCTAATTAACTGCATAACAAGCCCAGAGAGGACTTCTTCATTAATAACCAGTAATGACAGGCAGAGAGTTAAACTGGTTGCCAGAAGTTCCAGGAACACAGGAATTTCCCATAATTAATACCTTTTTGCCTGCTAACATTTTCCTCGTGAAAGTTAAATAAACCGGCACAAGCATATACAAGAGTAATTTTCAAGTGAATTATACATTCTGGCATTTGTCTTTCTTCCATACAGGCACAGTAATGTCTCCTGGGAATAATTTGAAGAAATTATTCAGAAATTCTGAATTTGGAAAATTATCTTTAGAAAACTTGATGGGACATATTTATAAAGTAGGTGCAATGATTGAGCACTCAGCATTTTCGTTTGCATATGCCAGTACATATTTGCACATATGACTGAAGTGAATAAAAAGACAGATAGATACTCAGTCTAAAAATTATATTCTGTACATGAAAGTGTTGCCTTAGGAAGCTGCAGGAGAATTGCAAGTATTTTGTTACAATAGCTATCAGTGTGGTTACTTCGGGGAAAAAAAAAACCCTGTTAAAAATAGGTCTTAAATTTTCTAGTTCATTTCTTCGCTTGAGTGAACTGTGAAAGAATTAGTTCCCTAATTATGCCAACACAATGGCTTAACTTGTTGAGTTGCAAAAGCTCACTGTTAATCAGCATCTCTAATAAGTAATAGTAAGCCTGTGACAATGAGAGAAAACAGAAAAAGATTCACAGTCCCTGCCATTAAAAACTAATATTTCCCACACATTTTAGTATAGAGGCAGTTCTTGTACTCAAAACTGTGAGACCCCAAACGCATTACCATAGGAACAATTTTACTTTGGTAGCTACTGTTAATTGCCAGGCAGTGTGATGGAGGTGCTGGCTATTGGTGTAGTTAAGTGTTTCTGGGCTGTGAAAGAACTGTCTTTCTGCTAATGGGACAACAGAGCCCACTCTGCAGGGGAGAGGTTTAAAGTCTCCAGATTAGAGTCATCCTTGGCAGCATTTAGGAAGACTCGAGTTATATTAGCACCAAGTTGGATCACGGAATAGATGCTTCTTTCTTTCATTGCTGCTGATTTATCTGAATTTACACTGTTGTAAATAACAGACTTCCTTCTGAGCTTCCTCTTGAACCTCAACAAATTCATAAGCTTGCTTTGCTCTGCCTTCCACCTCCTGCACTTTCTTATTACATTTTCTAGTAGCATTTTCTATCATCTTCAATGATGGCATTAGCTTCCTTTCTTAGAGGAAGTTAGAGGAGCTCACAAGATCACTTGTTTTAAGACATGTTTTAAATTTTAAAAAACCCCAAACCTTCCTGCCTTTTTTTTTTTTTTTTTTTTTTTTTTTTTTTTTTTTTTTTTGCCATTTCAATACTCAGGTCTCACATTCTTGGGAAGACACAAACAATCCCTACTCTGACAATTACAGTGTAGTATATTAGTTATCTCTTAATTTTTAAATAAATCAAAAGCAGAAATAAAACATCTCTGCTTCTCTTGGGTGCAGAAGAGCTCCCCTAGCTAGGTACCCATCAGGCTGCAGCTGGTTCAGCAATACTGAACTGGGCTATCAAGCATCCCTTAGCCCAAACACAGGCTGCAGTGCTGAATTTGGCTTAATCTGAACACCTTCTCAGCTCACTCTCTGTGTCCAGCTCTTATGTCAGGAAGCAGAGAGCAGCAGCATGCCTAACTTTCCATCTTTAGCAGTTCTTAGGAATAACTGGAGAAATTTGGGAGAGAAGGGAGCAATGCATCCCCTCCCTTCCAACTCCACATATGCTGTTGTTGCCCAAACTCGACTTCCAGCTCCCCTCAGTCTGAGGGGTACAGAGGAATCTCAGCCTTTCTGCTGCCCCTGCTCTTTTGCAGAGACATTGGGTGGTATGAGCTGCATGGTGAGTATGTGATTGTATTAACCAAAACCTGACACTGTACAGAATCACAGAATATGCTGAGCTGGAAGGGACCCTCAAGGATCATTGAGTCCAGCTCCTGGCCCTGCACAGCACCATCCCCAAGAGTCCCACCATGTGCCGGAGAGTGTTGTCCAAATGGTTCTTGAACTCTGTCAGGCTGGTGCTGTGACAACTTCCCTGGGGAGCTGTTCCAGTGCCCAACCACTCTCTGGGTGAAAAACCTTTTTCTAATATCTAAACTAAACCTCCCCTGGCACAACTTCAGGCTGTTCCCTCAGGCTGTGTCACTGTTTACCACAGAGAAGAGATCAGTGCCTGCTCCTCCTCTTCACCTCATGAGGAAGTTGTAGACTGCCATGAGGCGTCCCCTCAGTCTCCTCTCCTCCAAGCTGAACAGACCAAGTGCTCTTACCCACTCCTCATGTGGCATCCCCTCAAGGCCCTTCACCATCTTTGTTGCCCTCCTTTGGATGCTCTCTAATATTTTAATATCTTTCTTACATTGCAGCACTCAAAACTACACACAATATTCAAGGTGAGGCCACCCCAGTGCAGAGCAGAGCGGGATAGTCCCCTCCCTTGCCTGGTTGGTGATGCTGTGCCTGATGCTCCCCAGGACATAGTTGGCCCTCCTGGCTGCCAGGGCACACTGATGGCTCATGTTCAACTTGATCAGGACCTCCAGGTCCCTTTGCATGGTGCTGCTTTCCAGCATCTCATTCCTCAGTCTGTCCATACATTCTGCCCCATCCCAGGTGCAGAATCTGGCACTTTCCCTTGTTGAACTTCATACTGTAGGTGATTGCTCAGCCCTCTGATTTGTTGAAGTCTCTCTGCAGGGCCTCCCTGTCTTTGAGGGAGGCAACAGCCGCTCCCAGTTTTGTATTGTCTGTGAACCTGCTCAGCATCCCTTCCAGTCCTGCATCCAAGCCCTTTATGAAGATGTTGAAGAGCACAGGACCTAAGGTAGAGCCCTGCAGAACCCCACTAGTGACAGGTCACCAGTCTCATGTCACCCCATTCACTGTAACCCTTTCTGCCTGACCCGTGAGCCAGTTGCTCACCCATCCCATGGTGTGTTTATCCGGCTGTGTGCTGGACATTCTGTCCAGAAGGATACTGTGAGAGACAGTAGCAAAAGTTCTACTGAAATCCAAAAAGATTACATCAGCTGGCTTCCCTTGATCAACTGGGTGGGTTACCTTGTCATAAAAGGAAATCAGCTTTGATAAGCAGGACTTTCCTCTCATGAAGCCGTGCTGGCTGTGACCAATAACTGTACACCTGGCTTCTCTCAAATCAGCCCACAGAGAAACTCAGAGGTTTGGACTTGTGCCAGTGTAATGATCAGGAGTACATAGACAAGGTAGTTAAGAACCCCACAGTTTTCCTGCATCATTTTTTTTGTTTTCCTTGCAGGTGCTCAAGAGTGACATGAGGTGTACATGCAGAAAGCTGAATTGCTACCTTCTGAATATGGCTTTGCATCTGAAGCCGCTTCAACCCTACTGCTTGCCAGCCCTGGATTAGAAGTCTACTCTGCTTTTGTCTTACTTTACACTTTCTTCAGATCCTCTAAATTTCCACTGAGTCTCTCAGAATTTCTGTGACATTTTTGACCTTTTACAGGTCCTCAATCTCTGTTCCACTTTGGGGGAAAACTACACTGCAAAAAGTCCCTTCTGCATCAGCCATCTCGCCTGGACCAGCTTCTCCCTCCCTTTATTCTCAGTGTTTCCTTTCTGAAATGTGAGCTACTAAGTCTGGTCCCATATGCGGAACATGTTGTGTTGCACATGTTGGAACATCTGATGACAAAGTAACTTCAAAAATAAGGACATTTGTCCCAGCTTCTTGGCTTCTGGAAGGTTTTTAAGCTGCTACTAACCACAGACTTCCTCTTGGCTGAAGCCTGTGAGTGACAACATGTGCAAGCAGAGAGCTCATTAACAGTCAGGATGTTTGAGGGCGGTGCTTCTTGTGCAAAGCATATTTAATTTTATCAGCAAATCAAGCTATTTTTAGTCACAAAGTACTCTGTGAAAATGACAAGAGCATGCAAGAGCTGAAAGATTGTGAGATATAGAGGCAACTCTTTCTATTTTGAAGCCTCTGCTGAGAAGATAAAAATTATTGAGGCTGAAATGCTGCATTCCAGCATTTACTGTCTCTCTTGACAGTAGAAGCACCGTGGGAGACAGAAGAAAAAAAAATAAGTTAGAGAGATAATACACAGGAAGCCAATGTTATGTTATATTAAAAACAGCCAGTACTTACAGTGGCAAGCTTGGAAACTAGAAAGGAAACACTGCAATACTAAACTATGCAGAACATGTTATACCTATATTCTTTCCCCCTCTCTTTACAAAATAATATTAGGCATAGAATTATCACCAAAAAAATGGCAGGAGCTGGATGCCAAATGGCCAGACTACTTCACAGATCAATGAAGAAGAAGCTGGCTGTCTCCCTTGGGCACAGAACTGTCCTGATCTCAGAAGGAGATGCAGATCATTTGTATAAGTAAGTGGTGTATCTTTATGGTTTATAGAAAACACCTAAATCAGGGAAAATCATCCCCCTTATCTGTGCTGAAGAGAGAACACAGTACAGAACTGAAAATCGAGAAAAGAGAAAGCTGATCTCTTCCCACTCTATTCAGACCAGCAGTCCTCTCCCCAATGCTCAAATTAGGTACTTCTTGTGAAGTAGGTACTTCCTTCAGGAAGGTTGGACCTCAACGATTACAAGTCTAGCTCAGGCACCTGCTGGGTGCAAAATGAATACCGGCTTTGCTGAAATCTCCTTGTGCCAAAAAAGCCCTAACCCAAAACAACTAAAGTAAACAGCCTAATCCTCTTGCAGTAGGGGAACCGTTACGAAGGTACAGAACAAAACATTTACAGTCATTCTTTTTTGATTTGATAATCTTTTAACAATTATGGTTTTACCTTTACTAAAATATGTAGCCTGTGGTAAAGTTACTTGCATCTTTCATTTTTTCTAGAACAGTTGCCACAGAAGTTTGTAGATCCATTGTCGGAAAAAAAAATCAGCGTAAGATGTACATAGTTTTATTTCTATGGGTTCACATTTGTCTGACAGTCTGTCTTACTCTGTGAGATGTTTCATTCTTTGCAAGACAGCTTTACTTCAGTTAGGCAAGTTTAAGACCTTGATTTTAGTACTCAGACCTAAGTATATGTCATAGAAACCAGTACAAAATTAGTTTAAAGTAACATGTCTTGCGGCATGGCTCCCTGTCCATCAGTGGTGCTGATGCTACTGCCAACTCCTTACAGAGGGAAAATCCTGGCATCTCAGAGTTATCCATTCTCATCAGCACTTCTCAGGATCCCACCTTGGTAAATCTACCCAAATTACTATTTTGCATGATGCCACATAAGTCAGCTACACTGGAGAGTTTCAAAATACTAAGTATGCATGGTTTTTGGATGGGGAAGGGGGTTTTTTGGCAAGACTGTAACCTGATTTTGTGTGTTTTTATTCTGCCATCCTCCTTTTAAGGATCTGGATGAAATCCTGGTATTACTGGGTCAGAGGTGAAACTTACATCAGTGAGTGTGAGATACTGATGTATCTTGGCGTTTAAAAATACAAGCAGTGAAATGTATGTTGAGGCAGAATTTCCTTTCCAATGCTATAATTTCGACATTCTTCTGCTCAGGAGCTCACAAATCTTGTTTGGCACCATTTACTCACTCAGCACGCTATAAAGGGCAGGAAGCCCAGTCTTTAACACTTATTAACACGGGGCAAGTAAAGCATTAGCAAGCAGACTACTGGCTCACCACCTGGACAGAAGAGAAGCATGCTTTTTCTCTCTCACATTGATTTCTGCTCCTTGTACTTTGCCTGACAAATTCAAAATTAGATTATTATTTAATAACTAGACATCATATGTGCAGCATCTTCAAAGTGTGTATCTATATATCTGTACTACAGATGGAGCACTTTTAGAACCCATGTAATAGTGGGTTGTTTCTGCTCTCTGTTGCATGTGGTGTCATTGACAAAGGCTGTGTCATGTGTCTAACATGTATATAACAGGTGCATATATACCACACAGACTCCTCTGGGAGTCAAAGTGTCACACGCCAAGGGCAAGAATTGTGTTATCCTCTCTGAATTTCACCCTGCACACCATACTCAAATATTAGTAGTGTTTTACAGAGGATGCCACCTATTGCCTAGAGGTCAGGACAGTCAGCAGCTCCCACTACACCATCAGCTCTCTTTCCTGACAGCTGGATGCCTTAACCAGGAACATGGGATCATGGTCCATCTCCTTATGTGAGCATCTTCCAATGTCAGGCAGGGGCTGGGCTGGAGATTTTGAGACGGTACATTTTACTTTAAACACCCGAAGTCAACATCTTGTTGACTTTCCACCCCCAAGGAGATTTCAACTAATCTTAGACATCTAAAAAACTAGAAGTCTAAGTTTGAACTGGTAACTTTATGCTCCTACTGTAGTTAATAAAGAGAGCTATCAGGAAGACATCCATGATACAGATGTCCCTCAGTGGGTGCCCATTTCTTCCTACCAGCTGCAAAGGGTGACCCGCTCAGACAGATATGGAACTCAGAGGTGTAAGAACTGGAACAATGAGTCACGATCGAGATGTCCGCATCGCAGCAGCACACACACGTAGACAAAAATGTGGCTGAGAAACCCCGCAGCTCTCTACAGCGCCGAACTGCAGCATTTCTGAAACTCACTGCAGATTTTAATAGCTGCCAGTTACCCTAAAAATACATTTGCACCTCTTCTCTTTACTGTAGCGTCTTGCGTGTTCTTTCTCCGGAGCTCTGGTGAAGAGCAGGACCAACCACTCCTCCTCGGGACACCCTCAGCTGCTCGGTACCTGTCCCGACTAACACACCTCCTCTTCGCTGCGCCCCTTCCCGGGCGGGGGTGAGTGCCGCCGTACCGAACCCGCCCCTCCGGCCCTGCTCGGGGGGAGGGAGGAAGGGAGGGAGGGAGGCCGGGCGAGGGGCGGCCCGGAGCCCGGCGCAGCGGCACCGGGAGCAGCAGCAGTCCGCGCCCCGCCGCCGGCGGCTGCTCAAGCGGCGGCGGAGGCAGGTGCGGGCGCTTCCGCGTCGCGCTGCGAGGAGGAGCAGGAGGAGAAGGAGGAGGCGGCGGCGAGAGCGGGCGGGCGGCTCGGCCAGCGGCTCGGAGCCGGGCCGGCGTGCCCGTGGGCGTGCTCCCCGGCGGGGAGGACCGCCCGCCGCCCACATCCCCGCCGCCGTCGCCGCTAACTTTGCTTGTCCGCAAAGAGCCACCCTCCGGCAGACAGAGGGTCGGCGGAGCCGGGGTCCGAGCCGGCCCCCGCGATGAAGGGCCGGCGACGGTGGCGAGGCGAACATCGCCGCTTCGCAGCGGTGCTGGTGCTGTACACGCTGCTGCTGCTCCTGCTGGTGCCCTACGCGCTGGACTATGGGGCCAGGCGCGGGCGAGCAGACGAGGAGCCGCTGCTGCGGCGCTGCCCAAGCCTGGAGGAGGCGCTGAGTGAGTGGGGCTGGGAGCAGCGGCCGCCGCTGGACGAGGAAGAGGAGGAGGATGAGGCGGGCACGGCCGGGGCGGCGGGTAACGGCAGCGCGGGGACGACGGGGAAGCGGCACATCTACCTGCACGCTACCTGGCGAACGGGCTCCTCTTTCCTCGGGGAGCTCTTCAATCAGCACCCCGACGTCTTCTACCTGTATGAGCCCATGTGGCACCTTTGGCAGGCGCTCTACCCGGGGGACGCGCTGAGCCTACAGGGAGCCCTCCGCGACATGCTGCGCGCCCTCTTCCGATGCGACTTCTCCGTCCTCCGCCTCTACGCCGCCCCGTCCGGCCCCCGCGACCCGCTGGCCCCCGCCCCGCCCGCCGCCGCCAACCTCACCACGGCCAGCATCTTCGGCTGGCGGACCAACAAGGTGATCTGCTCGCCGCCGCTCTGCCCCGCCGCCCCGCGGCCCCGCGGGGAGATCGGGCTCGTCGACGGCGCCGCCTGCGAGGAGACGTGTCCGCCGCGGGCGCTGCGGGAGCTGGAGGCCGAGTGCCGCAAGTACCCGGTGGTGGTCATCAAGGACGTGCGGCTGCTGGAGCTGGGCGCGCTGCTGCCGCTGCTGCGGGAGCCCGGCCTCAACCTGCGGGTGGTGCAGCTCTTCCGCGACCCCCGCGCCGTCCACAACTCCCGGCTGAAGGCGCGGCAGGCGCTGCTGCGGGAGAGCGTCCAGGTGCTGCGCAGCCGCCACCGCGCCGAGCCGCGGGGCCCGGCCCGCCACCAGCAGCAGCATCTCCTGCTGCCGCCCGGGCTGCTGGGCGGCGGGCGGGCGCCGCAGCCGCAGCACCGCGCCGAGTTCTTCCTCGGCGGCGCGCTGGAGGTGATCTGCCAGGCTTGGCTCCGCGATCTCCTCCTGGCCCGGCGTGCCCCGGGCTGGCTCCGCCGCCGCTACACGCAGCTGCGCTACGAGGACCTGGTGCGAGAGCCCCGCGCCGAGCTGCGCCGCCTGCTGCGGTTCGCCGGGCTGACGGTGCCGCCCGCCCTGGAGAACTTCGTGCTCAACATGACCCGCGGCGCCGCCTACTCCTCCGACCGGCCCTTCCTCATCTCCGCCCGCGACGCGCGGGAGGCCGTCCACGCCTGGCGGGAGCGCCTGAGCCGCCAGCAGGTGCGGCAGGTTGAGGCGGCGTGCGGAGAGGCCATGAGCATTCTCGCCTACCCCCTCAGCGCCGGCGACGCCCGGTAGAGCCCGAGCCCCGCGTCCCGGACGGGCCCGAGGGCAGACGGACGGACGGACGGGCAGGCGGGCGAGCGCCGTCGGGCAGAGCTGAGCGCGGGGGTCACCGCTGGCATGGTAGGCGCCCACTTGGTGGGCCGGGCGCTCCCTCGGGGGCAGCCCCGGCTGAGGGACACCCGCCTCGCCTCGGGTACAGGCAGCGCGGCAGGGTCCAGGCCCCCCGGCCCGCTGCGGCTTCAGTGTGGCTGTGTTCCTTCTGGGCTGCGTGGAGAGGGCAGGCGGGATGTTTTATTTACGAGAAGGGTTTGGTGAGAGGTGTCCTCCGAGTACGGCATCACTCTTGGAGCCCTTTCAGCGTGAAACCATGATTTGTGTACAAAGCACAGGTATGCTACAAACAAACTGCATGAAAATTTTAAAATCCCCCAGGTGAAGCCTCTCAGCAAGGAACTAGAGGGCCTGGAAGGTGCTCCTGGGAGAGCATTGCCCTTCTGGAGGTCTGAGGCATGCTGGCCTCTGTCCTACTGCTACTGAAACATAAGAGGCTTCTGTGAAGTCTCTGCAGAGGTCAGTGACCAGCCAGGACGGTGCCTGCTGCAGGGCAGGACTCAGCTCTCCTGCTCCAAACCTGCTCTGCAGGGTCTCTGCCCGTGTTGGTTGCTGGTGCTGTAGGTAGGGGGCTGAGGGAAGGGGAACCGTGCCCATCGTTCAGAGCAGCAGGGTAAGCAGTCGTGCAGAGAGGGTAAGCATTCGCCTGCTTATGTGTTTTGAAGATGTTTGTGGCAGAAATCTGCTTTTCTAAAGAAATCTGTAATTGTTTTGAAAGTAGGATTTTTTTTAATGTACATGTATTGATACACTTTGGTGATACTCATGTAAGATACAGGTGACTAATATATTTCTTTGGAACACATGTAGGGATGAATGAAACTGGAAGGCAAATGCTTGATATTTCTGTTTTGTTTTCTCTGTCAAATGAGAGAATCACTTTTCTTCCCTCGCTTCCGGGCTTGACACATTGTGCCGTGCACAGGGTCCTCCTGATCACATCCCTTCCAAACAATAACATCCTCTCAGCTGGCAACTCCTGGAAAAAAGCAAATGTTTCCTAAGAGGCTAAGACAAATTAATAATGAAGTTCCCAAATAAAACCTTTTCTTAAAAAACAAACAAACAAATGAAACAAACAAAAAAAACCCCTGAAGTTTTATTTTGGATTTTAAAATTACATGTTCCTGCAGATATCCTGCAACTTATGTGAGAAGAGGGTGTGTATGTATCTGCGAGTACCTTTGTTTCTTAATTTCTTGATGTAGGGATAGAAGGTTCAGTTGTAATTTAGGGATGCAGTTTCATAACTTCATGGAGACTGCTTTTGAATCCGTTACAGTCTGGTGGTCTTTAAATGGCCCCACAAGAGTGTACAGGATTATAGGGATGTTTACATGCAGTCCTCAAATACAAACCCAGAATATGAGTTTCAAATTGAGGATAATCCAGGATCAGGAAGAAAGCGGTATTTATATAAAGTGCTGAAAATAAAGGCAGTTCAAAGATGTTATCATGGAGGAGGTGTTTGAATTGCACTGTACATTTTTGTGCTCTGAGTGTTATGCTGTACAGCATGTCAGTAAGTTAGGATGAACCTTCATTTATTTTAGCTCTTTTTTTTCCCTTTATCTTCCCATGTGAGAGTATGTTGGCACAAGAAGCAGGTTTCTTTCATTATCTGACAGGAAAATATAGTCATAAAAATGTTTTGGAACAAATCTGTTCATTTCCCAGTAGCACGCTTCATACAGTTTTGCATCCTTGGGCTTCTGCTTGAAGTAAGAATTACAGGGTCTCATTTTGTGCTGGAACAACCTTGTGTATTATCTAAGGATACTTCTGCATTCTCTCACAGTGCCTGTGACACCAGAATTTGTCTCTGGGTGTTCCAGTGGCATTTAATAATGGTATTTGTAGAGATAGACAATACCTGTACTAATGCCTTGATAACCTATGTCAGGTAACCTATATTGGAAGGCTTTTCTGGGACTACACCCAGCCTGGCTTGTACCGACAGGTTTGGAAAGAAAATAAGATTTTTGTGCATACCAAAAGATGATACGGTACTTATTTTCTTAAATCAGATGGGAGATTAAAATCCAGTATATCCTGTTTATTTGTTCTTAGCAAGTTGCAGTCACAGAATTGTCTGATGCAACTGTTAAGCATTCTCCTCACCTTGACAGGGAATCTCATCATGCTGTTTCAGGTGGTAAATATCTTTCATATGTTTTTCAAAATCCACACGTAGTTTCACTTAAATGGTTCATCATGATGAGGAAAGAAGTGTTGATATCTAGCTTAACTTGATTCTTATAGCTGGGAGGAAATCCACTTATCGGAAATTATTTAGTCTTTTCTGAAGCTGTTTCCATATTTGAGCTGCAAAGTGCTGAAAGGCCTAGAGGGGAGGCCGTGTGAGGAGCATCTGAGGGCACTTGGTTTGTTCAGTCTGGAGGAGACTGAGGGGAGACCTCATTGCAGTCTACAGCTTCCTGATGAGCTGAAGTGGAGGGACAGGCAGTGATCTCTTCTCTGTGGTGACCAGTGACAGGACCCAAGGGATTGGCCTGAAGTCCAGGGAGGTTCAGGTTGGATATTAGGAAAAGGTTCTTCACTCAGAGGGTGGTTGTGCACGGGAACAGCTCCTCAGGGAAGTGGTCACAGCACCAGCCTGATAGAGCTCAAGAAGTTTTTGGACAATGCTCTGGGCACATTGTGTGATTCTTGGAGCTGTCCTGTGCAGGGCCAGGAGTTGGACTTTGATGATCCTTGTGGGTCTCTTCCAACTCAGGATATTCTACGATAGATGCATTTTCTGTATCAATAATTATTTCTGTCAACAAAAGTTGTTCACTAGCCTGATTGCTCCCCATAAGTGATTATTTTAATTGTTTAATTTTTGTATAATGTGAAAAGGGCTCCACTGGGCAAAGTGTACAAAATATAGCAAGTGCAATTTGTGGTTTGTATTCAGTGCACCTGAGTTCATTAGAAAACTCTTCTTAAAAAAGCATAGGGAATATCTAAAGCTGAGAAAGGAGCAAGTAGCCCAGAGTGACATCTTAGAACAGGATGTGCAAGAGCATATAAGGCTGGATGGCCATTGCTTAATTACTGATGGTGTGACATGTGCACTTCAGTCACTAGAAGGTTTTCCAAAATTCTCCTGCCCAAGGGGGACAACTAAGGCTCACCAACAAATGCATCCCATTTTTCTCTTCAGGGTGTTTTGGTGGCATTGGACAGCATCATTCAGGGTGCTTACAGCATGTATTTGGTCTTGAAACTCAGGCCTTAAAGAAAAAGCAAATGTACTGTCAAATGTTGCTGTTGGTATTTACCTGAAAAGACAGAAACAGGCCTGATTAGGATAACCAGCATGGAGTTTCAGTGGTAGAGATCTTTGGAAGCAACCAGAACTTGCTGTAAGCCGGCCACCCATAGTTAGACTGCATTTTGAGAGCAGCTGGACATTTATGGCTTGGGCATTTTGAAGTGAAGTCACTTTTCTACTGGCTGATGTAGAAAATTGAACTGTAACTGCTGTTTTAGAGCAGGGCATGGCATGATAAGCAAGGGAAACAGTAAACACATTCTTAGAGCCAACCTGAACTTGGAAGGCTTAGAATCAGAGTGCAGGGCTGATCCGTAGAGTTTTAGTATTTCAGACTGAGATTGGTGAAAATTACCTACTTGTGCTACATTACATACAATAAATTAACAAGTTTAATTTATTAAAAAGTCGTAGTGGGAAATGGGTACAAAACTGACAGATGCTCACAGGACATTTCTGTTGTCACACGTCCGACTTAAGGGAGGTAGAAGCTTGAGTACTGTAGTTATTCATAAAAGGCTGGGATATTTCCATGCCGTAATTGTTAATTGGTCTTTTACAGCATAATATCTGTATTTAAATGGTTTCTTTCAGGGAGGCAAACTGTAGTGGCATACTTGTGGGAAATGATCAAAATCCAGGGCCAAGAAATACTTAGCCCCTGCCTTATTTTTACTCCGTAGGATATTACTGATGGAGTCCTTGTAGATATCCACGGTACGTACTTGCATACTGCAGGTACAATAGAAATAGCTTAGTATCAGTAACAGAAGTGTTAGAATGGTTGTAGAGTTACTTATTTCACAACTTCAGTATTGCATGAGTCATTTTAGCCCCCTCCCCCCCATCAGTCTGGGCATCAAGAAAAGTCCTGAGTTTCTGCATTAAGTTCTCAGTATCACCACTTTCAGTAAAGCTCAATGATAAAAAAAACTGCAGAGTTTCTGGGTTTGTTATGGTAACAGAATTAAACAACTGAAACCCTGAGAGCCAACAAGCCCGACAGCATGTTCTGTTCCTTTCTTGAACACAGAAAGCTGTCACTGAGACTCTCTGATAGTGCATGTCATTTCTCAGAGTCACCATGCAATCCATGCAGCACTGGCACTACCTTAGATGTTGTTTTGTCTTTCCTATTTAACTTGACATGACTCCTACGACCATGGAGAATGACATGGGAGAAATATGATTTGTCAAACCTTGCACTAGCAGTTTTCAGCACCCCACTGGCAGTGTGTGTGTGTGAGTGATGGGCCAGGTCCAGTCTGTCCTTCTCTTGGCTGTGGTTTAAAGAGATGAATGCGAGATCCAGACACATTGAGGTGGTGGGTTTCAGTGATGAAGGGGCCTGTTGTTTGTTGGTGAGACACATATCTGGCAGTCTCAGCTCTGAACAACAGGCTGGAAGCTGATTAACATTTTAGAACTTGCAGTCTAGATATTGAGTACTGTGAAATTCTTGCTTCCAGCACTGAGATGTTAAATTCTGCTGCTAACTTAGGGCATCTGCAGTGCCATTTCTTGTTGCTGTTAAGTGGGAATCCAGTCTTTCCCTGGATTTAAAAAAAAAAAAAAGTTTTTCCAAACTTTTTGCCCGTTTCTAAATGTCCAGTTTTGCCAAACTTCAACTGTACATAGGCTGAAGCTTTTCATCATGGGCGTAAGGTTTACATCTCTTGAGGGAATTTCAGTCAAAACAGTGCATATTCTTTTGATCTTAGAATGTGGTGGTCTTTTGCCTGTGTTCAAATATTCTCAAAGATATTTCTTTGAAATCATTTGTCACTTCAGTGTTTTGGGATAGGAACTCCAGTTTGGGTAGGGGAAATGACCTCTGTGTAGAGGATGTTCCCTGTGGGTTTTTTTTTACCTCTGCTTTCTATTCTGATTTGGCCAAATATATTAATGTTTGTATAAAATGGATAGCACGTGTTCAGTAAAAGTGGTTTTGGTATGTGTGTGTATCTTTATTTTACACCAAATAAAAGCTGCATTGGTTTTATCTCCAGTGAGACTGTGCAAACCTCTTTCTTTCCCATAGAAAACTCAGTGTGGTACAAGACATACAGTGGGAATCAAAACCATGTAACTATGGCAGGGGCTGCATCACTGGGCTGAGCAGGGAGGAGTTTGCCATTCCTGGTTCTCACTGATGCCTTCTTCCCTATCCCCTCTTTCCCTGTTGCAGTTGTTCCTGAGGAAGACCCCCAAATCCAGTGTTCAGCTTTCCAATGCTTAATAATGGAAAGGACTATAGGTGACAGGGAGAAGACATTGATGACAGATGGGGTAAAGATGAGGGAATGGGGAAAGGAATTCACTTTTAGTTGAGGATAGTGGGATTTGTTGGGCAAAGGACTTGGGTGTGAGAGGAATGAGGGGCTGGGATTTGATGAGGAGAGGCAGGAAGTTGTGACTGCTTTAACTGGAAAAGTTGGCTAGGAGTATGTGTGAAGGAAGGAAGGAAGATGGAGAGAGCAAGCTAGGAGAAGCAGGGGTCAAGAACTGGGAATTGCCCCAAGTCTATTGTTTGAAGGAGATAGAGAAGGAAAGCTTGGGGTGGAGGGGAAGGGGAGGATATGGAGAACAGGGTGAGTCTGAGTCTGAATTGCAGGGGGAAACTGGGAATGGTTCAACATCAGCCATGGCTCTGTTAAAGTGGCTGTGCGGACAACTGGCAGTGGACCAGCCCCTGGGTGGAGAGCTGGTCCACAGGGTAATGGTGACTTGCCTTCCCCTATACTTTTCTCAGACCATATAAACACATTTCTCCTGCAAACCAGACTCCTCTCACTCCCTCTGCATAAGGAATTTATTAACTGCCCCCCTACTCTCCTAGCAGCATTGGGGTGGGATGCATGGGAAGAAGTGCTCTCCTGCAAAACTGAAGTTTTAAAGCTCAAATTTGTAAAAATAAAGTCTTTGCCCACCTTCTGCTACTGTCTGGCTCAGTTTGTGAGTACAAGGGAGGATGTGAGAGCTGTGTCACCCAGCTGCCTTTGCCTGAGCTCCATTTGGGAGTGCCTTTGCAGTCACTTCTGCAGTGGGCATTACCACGAGCCATCAGAACAGAGGAGTCTGGAGGAGGTCCTTGTCCGTGTCCTTGGTTCGAGTGACAGATATTTGTGCACTGGATTTAAAAGTCCCAGTTCTAGCAGTGACTCACGTGCATATCACTGACATCTATTGTTTTCAGTATAAGCTTTTCCAAAAATGCCAGGAAACCTCTTGTCTATGCACACTGTTACAGAGGCGTTCAGTGTCTGTGCTGCAAAGTCAAGCACTGAAGGAGTCAGACTCAGTGTCTGCTGCCTCCCCTTTCATGCTTCTTATCAGTCATGTATCACAAGTGGTTGTTTTTTCTCCACTGCAGCACTTGATCAACACTCAAGGTTGGACACACCTGGGGCAGGAATGGATCATGCAACACATCTGGCACCATGAGCACCTCCTGGTCTGTGCCAGAGGTTAGAAAGTGTGCAGGAATCTGGTAGCTGACTGAAGGAGATGAAAAGGATGGAGGCAGCATCTCATGGCTGACGTGTTTAAACGCTCTCAGAGGAGCTGGACTCAGTCCCTGGTGCCACAGTGTCTGTGAGATGTTAGACAAATAAGTTAGATTTTCTGAAGAGGCCAAGTCCGTATCAAGCAGAAGCTGAGTGACACCTTTGGTATGCTGGAGCTGGCTTTGCAGAACTGCTGTAGCAGTCTGTGTTCATGTGTGCCTGGTCAGGGGACATTGGTGGCTCAAGGGGTGACTCCGAACCCCTGAGTGAGCTAGTTGTGAAAAGGGCAAATGTATGGTGGCATTAACATGTTCTTTGTCATAGGCACCCGAGCCCCAAGGGGATGAATTAATATTTTTAATACATGATACAGAGAAATGTCAAGTGAAATAACTTCTTGGAGAGGACCAAGCTGTGTGGTTTATTTAGTCTCAAAGTCAAGGTTGAAAGAGGACTGTGGTGCACAGCAGCATGAACAGAAGTGTGGGAGAGAGGTAATCAGGCTATGAACAATACTGGCATGAGAACAGACTTTTGTATATCAGCAATGAATCATTTCAGCCTGGAAGCTGGAAGAAGGTGGGGGTTTTTTGACCATGAGAACAGCATGGCGGGAAGGGATGGAAAAGAAGAGACAACTCATTTTAAAAGACAACTCCTATAATTTAGAAATAGAAAGGAAGTGTTATGGTAGACTGCCATGTTATGACAAGATATGAAGCTGGTGGTCCAGAATCCCTGTGATCCATAGGAAGTACTGCACAGAGTGCTGAAGTGTCCTAAAAAGTCAGCTTTAATGTACAAAAAGACCAGAGCCCTAGTTTAAAGATGCTTTGTACATTCTGCTTGTGCTCTGTGAAAAGGAGGCAATGCTGACTTTCATGGAAATGTTTTTAAATAATTTGTTCTGGAGTACTCTGCAATAAGTTAGTGTCTCATAACATTTCCTATGAGGAAATCTGTAATTGCACCTCTGCCAGTATTTGAATAAAATATATTGGAGCTGTACAATAAATCAAGAGGAGCACAAACCACATACCATTAACCCAGTAGTTTTTGCCCTATTTTTCTTGAGAGGAGCTGAAGGGAAAGGAAAGGTGGAGTGTGTTTGTGTAAGCAAAGACTGTGTGGTTGCTCACTTGCCATGGGTAGAAATCCCAGCTGTGCCAGCAAGTGCAGGATGTGGGACCACCCAGCCCTAGCACTGCCCTCACTGTAGCTGAGCTGTCTTTAGTGCTGTGCCATACAGCTGTGAAATGATTAGGCCCTTGTTTATTTATGCACAGGCATGAAACTAGTTTCAGGTGTGCTCTGGCTAGCATCTGAAGTGCAGCACTTGTTAAAATAATGGGAAAGGGCTGTGGGAGATCAATCCAAGTACAGCAGAGTCCTCTCTGATAGAAGATTTGAAAACCTTTCCTTGGCTTTTCACAGCCATTTCAGCTGCTGCTTGAGCAGGGGTCATTTGAGTGAATTGTTATGAGTATTCACTCCCCTCTCTTATTTTTTTTCCCTTTTTTTATAAAACCAGTTTAAGAACAATTAGTGATACTTAACTCTTTCTCAAATGGATTTAGAGATGAGAGGATGGGACATTTGTCACCTGTTCCAAGCTGGTTTTAAAATCATTAAGGATGACGACTTCATCCAGCAGCCATTTACTGTATTATGTCTGTATGCCCACTGTTAAAAACTGCACTCAATCATCTGTTTGAATCATTTTTGATTCAGTTTAAGCCTGTTACTTCTCTTACTGGATGCAGAAAACAGCCTGCTACCATTGCTCTGTACTAACTTGTTCTTTTCACAAGCACGTAACTATAGGATTATTTTTTTATACACAACAACAACAACCCTCCCCCTTCCCCCAATACTCAGCTTTCAAGCTTGTTTATTTCTAATTCATTTCTCCATTCTACAATTTTTGTTTCAATAAAGCACTTTGGTTTGTTTATTCTTGCATATTGATTAACTTCCAAGTCCCAGTTCTGCCTTGATGCCCCCAAATCAGATAACCAGATAAATATTTCAGTCATTTATATAACATCAATTTCTTGCATGAAAAGAGGTGCTTTTGCTTACCTGAAAATTGGTTTTGGCTGTTCACAAGGTTTTTAATGTCTAAGTTGTGGAAACTGCTAGAAATCAGGACCCAGCCTCAAGTTATTACAGCAAATGAGGAGTTGCTTTAGCATGAATTTCATTTTGCATCCTTAAATTGTAAATTGGAAACAATATCTTCCTATTGGTTCTCTGTAAATTCTTATTAAAATATTTGCTAGTTGACTCTTCTAAGAACTTACGATTAAAGCAGTTACATTCAGATTGGATTATAACAATAATAACAACACCACCTAGCTAGGATTTCTAAAACTTAGTTCCTTAATGGGAAAGGAGTAAAATCTTGACAAGTAATATAGGTTATGTGTAGCTGCCTTGATAGTTCTGCCCTAGAAAATGACTCTCCTGCTGCTTTTAGCTCTCTACTGTAGGTTCACATGTTGCTTGTAAACTGGCAGTGCTTCCCTGAAGGAGGCAGCCAGTCAGCAATTTCGAGACTGCATAAACTTGGCTTATTTCTAAACTGAATTTCATGTTGCTTGGAGCTGTCAAAGTGTGTCTGGTCATGCCTGTACCCAAAGCTTCACAGATTCCTGCCAGGAAGGATTCCAGTTCTGAGACACGGAGCTCCTGAGGGTTGACCTTGGAGCACTCCTCAGTATGCAGAGAGTAAAACTCCTTTACTGGCTACTGATGCCCCAGTCCTCACGGCAAAAACCCTGTCCTTCAGAAGAGTTAGGCTGTGCCTTTAATAAACATTATATTAAAAAGCTTTACTAATGCATGAAAGAAAAGGTCCAGGGATAAGTGGGAGAGAAGTCTCTTGTGATCTGTTACAGAATAGCTAGAATAATTTTGAGCTAGACATTTAACTAATAAAACTTTTTCATCTTCTAACGATGCTTTGATCTGGGGAATGCACAAGTAGTCTAGGGCCCTACAGAATAATTCCTGGGACTTATTTCTAAATGCCTGCAGGGCTTCATCACTGCTCTACTCATGAAAAGTTCATTCCAATATTGAGTAGTTTTAAACTAGTGAAGGTAAAAAGCATCTAGGAAAAGTGATAGTTACTCCTTAATCTAAAGCAGCTGTAGTATTAGAAGTATCTAACTGTAAGCAGTAATTGGAATACCTGTAGTATCATAAGTACAATTAATACAGAGTGAAGTTTGCATCCTTTGAAATCCTTTACATCCTGACTTGACAGTCAAGCTTTGGAATAATTGCCAAAAGGTAAAATCAGGTTGATTTTTGTAACCAAGTGCTTTCATACAAGCATAGTATTATCCTCCAAATAAAGTGTGAAATTCTACAAGAAAAAAATGCACATCCATCTTTTCAGATTTTGTTAGTAAAGGCCCAGTATGGACCACCTTCCTTTTCAGAAGCTTTCTGGATTTTTTTTTTTTTTTTTTTTTTTTTTTTTTTTTTTTTTTTTACTTACTGCTGTCTCTGCCCCATGCAGATATAGCATCTGTACTGAAGGATGCAGCTAAGGATAGCTTATAGTAACCTGAGGGTAGTTCTTTTTACATTTGACCATAGTGTTGTAACAGTTAATTCCTTCCTAGTGAAGGGAGATCTGTGGAAATTTGCTGGAATTCCCTTCTCCTCCCTTTCTAAATACCAGTGTCCAGGGTAAATCACATCTTGCCCCGTTTATTTTTCCAGTAGGGTTTTACTAATGAGGGTGTTTCTTGTGCTTGAAGAGACTTTCTCCCACAATCCATTTGATGAAAGTGCACTATGCACCTTGGGGTCCCCTGTCTTTCACTGCCTGAAGCTGCTCAACACCGCTGTTTCTCTGCAGTCTTCCTGCTGTTGGCTGAAAAGCCGACTGAGCTGGTTTTGGCTGGGGTAGTAAATTTTGTTCAGAGCAGCTAGTGTGGGGCTGTGTTTTGGATTTGTGCTGCTGTTGATAACACAGGGATATTTTCTTTATTGCTGAGCAGTGCTTGCACAGAGTCAAGGACTTTTCTGCTCCTCACCCACTAGTGAGGAGACTGGGGGTGAACAAGGAGTTGGGAACGGACACAGTGAGGACAGCTGACCCCAGCTGGCCACAGGGATATCCCAGACGATGTGGCCTCATGCTTGGCATATAAACCTGGGGGCAGAAAAAGGAAGTGGGAGACGTTTGGAGTGATGGTGTTTGTCTTCCCAAGTCACTGTTATGTATGATGGGGCCGTGCTCTCCTGGAGATGGCTGAACACCTGTCTACCCATGGGAAATAGTGAATGACTTCCTTGTTCTGCTTTGCTTGTGTGCACAGCTTTTGCTTTCTCGGTTAAACTGTCTTTATCTCAACCCACAAGTTATCTCCCTTTTGTCCTTGCGGTTCCCTCCCCCATCCCACTGGTGATGCGTGAGCAGGTGGCTGCGTGGCCTTAGTTGCTGGCTGGGGTTAAACCACGTCACTGACCATGCATAAACACAGTTCAAATCCCACTCTTCAGTTAACTCAGCTGGCACTTGGTCTATCAAGGTCTGCGTACCGAGGAACCTGGGTGGGAGCAGGTGGCTGGAGCTCCACAGCCGCATCCAACCCCACAGCATCCGTCTGGTCCAATGTCTGGGAGCTGGCTACCTCCCGTGCAGTGGAGGGCACCAGGAAAGCTCTGCTTCCTACTGACTGCAACTTCTGTTTGCTGTTTTAAAACCTACCACACAAGACAAGCTCACTGCTGCAATAGCACAGAAACAATTTTCTGCACAGGATGACCAATGTACAGAGAGAAGTGGGGCACAGCAAACCATGGAGAAGTGCTTTCTCCTCACTGTAGTGTAAAAACTAAAAGCACTGCTGGGCAGATGAGGCTGGGAGCTCTAGCAAAAGACAGGTGTGTTTCAGTACTGCAGTTGTTACAGAAAATTTCATGCCATAAACCAAGTTTCTCTCTATAGCTGTGGCATGTGTTTAATTTCTCATCCTTTCCCAAATAAAAGATGCTTTCAAGATAGCTGTACATTTACCTCAGGTTATAATTCCCTTTTTCAGATTTTACGTAATCATTTAGTATTTAAATTCTATTTCTTGTCCCATAACAAGAGAGCAGACGTGGTTTTAAGATTTTTCATAGGGATGGATTTGATTATTTTATTTCATTGATCGCATGTCGCAGGACACAGTGTATATAGAAATAATCACATTTTCAAGTGTTACCCTACACAAAATCTGAATGTAAGCTGTCACTTTTTATTCTTCTTAAAATTCTTCTTAAAAGAAAAAGAAAACAGCTCCTAACTTCAAAAACACACATGGCTTATTTTACTTTAAGTGCTTCTCAGAAATCACTTTGTCTTGGACTGTGGATTAGTTTAGCAGGAATAGTTTTTACTTTGTGAACTCACTCTTGGTTAGGAAAAATAATAGATACCTGGATGAACAAAATTCAATTGTTTTGAGAATATTGAACTCAGTCGTAGCAGAGGTGCCCTAGTCTTGGAACAGAAGCAATGTTAGATTGACAAATATCCTTTATTAAGTATGTTTAAGAAAATAAAGAATGGCTGGGGAAAGAAAGTCAGTGTGCAGAACGTCTGTAGCTCTTCAAGCAGAGTTAAATTCTCATCACCATCTCTTTTCATTATTTCCACTCCTCCCTTGTGTGATCCAGTTCAAATATTCAGCTGATGTTAGCATACTGAAAAATTACTGGCTATAGATGATAGGATAATGCAAAATGAAGGTGACTCTCCTGTGGTATCTCACACAGGAGCTGACACTCTGCCAAGGCTCCACCTCCCATCCTCTCAGACAACCAGCAAAGCCACCCACACATCACTGCTCTGGACAGCACCAGCGAGCAGCTCCTGCACTGGATTTATAGTGCAACAGATGGTTTGTGAGTTTGGCTTCAGTTCTCAGCATTGACTTTTGAATCACTCCTGCTGTCTTCTGAACACCAACCAGGATGGTTCCAAGCTCTTTCTTACAGACAAGCAGCTGTTTTATAGGCCATTGCACTTGTAGATGCACGTGCCCTGGAGATGCTTTTCACTAAGCACAATGCCCCATTTTACAATCAACCTTGGGTTCCAAAATTAACTGAATATCGCCCACATTTTTCACTTTGCTGTGACTCCCTTCTCTAGACCCAGCCCTAGAAATCTCTGGATGACAGTGCTAGTAACTTCTCTCCATGGTGAAAAGTTAAGAAAGTTAAGAAGAACAGAGAATAAATGGTCAGTTATTAATCCTCAGAGATTCATCTTCTGACAGTGATTAAGACAGCAATGAACCAAGGCTTCTTGAGAAAGAACTTTCCAAATATCTTATAAAATGAAGTATATTATCCAGACCTCCTTTGTCTGCATGATCATTCACTCTTTCTAAGAACAGATTTAGAAGTTATAACACCTCTCTGTCCCAGCCATGTTGATGTAAATCTGTATTTTATTTCTCCACATAATAATGCTTACTTTTTATTGTACCTTGCCACCCTTCCTAAAAGAAAAGGGTATCAAAGCAACTGTTGGATGCTCCAAGGTGGGAACCATTAATTTGATTTTAAGGAAGGGAACTCCAAATCAGTTCTGTACTGTGAGAAGAGGGCCAAATTGCTCAAGGTTTTGCTTTAAGACCTGACAGTATCAGCCTTTTTCACTTCTGAAATAAAATACAAAGTTTATATGTATCACAAATGTGTCAAGCTACAGTGAGTTTTGCATTACTATCAGGCATATGAGAAGACATACTGCTGACTTGACTACAAATGACAACTATGATTATTTGTTCTAGTGCAGCCAGTGGTGTAACTCAGTGTGAAACAATGGACTCCACCAAAGCTACCACCACCTTGTACCTGCTACTTCCCAGTGACTCCAAGGTCTATTTGAAGTAAGGAAGTAATAAGAAATGGAAAGATGATGCTGACCTAGAACAGCAACACCATCTTCATATCTAACCTGAAACTTGTTGACAGAGCAGGAGTTCCAAGCAGCACTAAAATTTCTTCTCTTGAGAAAAGAATGCTTGGATGAAGCCTCAATCAAGAGGCTCAAAGCTGAAGTTACTGTAGTATCTTGTCCACATGAATGAATGTTTAACCGAGCTTGTACACGAGCCAGCCAGTGGCAGAAAGCCCAGCAGGTGTTTATTCCCCATCCTCCACTACTACTATGGAGAGCATCCTCCCACAACATGGAGAGCTTTCACAATATTTTGCTTTCTCTCTCCTCCCCACCCACTGTTGTATTTAAATGATAACCCCTTGCCATTTAACCTCTTTAGGATACTGAGCTTCCAAACTAGGACTCAGAGACCTGCACACCATTGGTGTGCTGAAGACCAAGAAACCAAGTCCTGGTACTGCAGAGAGTTGCTGATCTCCTTACATCCTCACTGCTTCAAGTGCACACATTGAAAGGACAGTTGTCGTGCAGCTGTCAACACGACAAAGAGGATGTGTCAGGGGATACAGTACTACATTCCAGTTCTACTAACCTCTGCTTACAGAAATTTCTTCACCATTGTTAAAAGACATTTGGTGCAGTAGTACCCAGTTTCTTGCACACAAGAAGCTGTGTTTATGTCCTGGAAGGATAGGACTGAAGATGTATTATAGCCCTCCGTGAGAGCAGTTGGACCGCCCCCAGCTTGAACCTATCATACCATGCAGGCTTTGGGTGCCTCAAGGGAACTGAAGCGCCAAAAGTTTTGGACAGATCATCTACCACAGCAGTCTTAGTCAGGACAGCATGATATGCTTAGGATACCTAGTGCATTTTTATGTTTGAAATAACTCTTAGACACCTCCCGAAACCCTAGTGATATAAATATATCTTAAGGACAAGAGGGTAAGAGCTACAAGAATGGTAAACTGAAAATTCAGGTTAAATGCTCCTTGTGATTTTGAGCATTATGAACAGACCAAAACTAATTATCAGGAAACCAGAGAAGCATCCAGCCTGTAACTGCAAAGGCAAAGCACAGCAGCCTGTCTCCCTTAAAAGGAAGGAAGCAAATTTGGGACATCCTTAGATGGCTTACATTCTCCTTGCTCCACCAGAACCAGCTATGAGTCATGTGATTCTACCGCTCTTTCTTTACTTCTTATATCCCAAACTCAAATCAGACAAACTTACCTCAAGTGACCCCGTGTGCTGGAAGCTGTTATTTCACAACAGCTATTACTAATCGGCTGATGCGATCCAACAGAATGTCTTCTGGTATTCTGCTTTCTGGTATTAATCTGTGTCAACATCAAGACATTCAAGCCAAGCAATTTAGGATTGAAATTCAAAATCAGGCAGTGGAGGATAACCTCCCTGATTAAACTAAAATCTCGAAACAAAAGTCATAAATATGGAACTGCATGACCTACTTCTCCCTGCCTCAGAAATAACAACTTCAGAGATTTAACTAGTTAAAAAATAAATCCAATTTATTTCTCATAGCCTAAAGTTAAGTATTTTAACATTGCAGCAAAACCCTTTTAAGTTGGGCATTCACTTTCTCCAAGGGAATGCAAATCTGGAAGGTTTTTTCAATTAGAAGCAGGAAAGCAACCTTTAATTGCAGCATTTCAATTTATTGCCATTTAATTAATCAAATTTGCATAAGTTAGCAATGTGGCATAGCTTTGAAATTGTACTCAGGCACTAAAGTGAAGTCTGACTATTCTGCCTCCCTCCCTCCTTTTTTAAAATCTATATCCAATGTGTTTATATGTGACATTTTCAAGCTCCAAAAGGTTAAAAAACTGCTGGAAATGGGGATTCAGAAAATTAAATTTTAAAGTATTATGTTAATAAAAGCTAGAACTAACCCAAATATTTTTAATTTTCCTAGGACAAAGATTGCTGTTCCCTTGCATGCACCAATAGAAATCCTTTCTGGCTCTGTACTACTGCAGAAGAACCTGAGAGTAGAACTGGCTTTATCCATGGGAGCTTAGGCAGGTGTTCAATAAGCCAGGGCTTCTCTCCCTCCCTGCAGATACCTTTCTCCACCAGCAAGTTCCCTGACAGAGACAGTGCAGGCGACAAATAAAGTCTTATATTCCAATAGGAATTATAATGAGCTGTCTCTCTCAGTTAACATTCAGTCCCTAGATAAAGCTTCAAACCCACTGGCATTTTGGATGTCAGCAAGTCCACGTGGGGCAGTGCAAAATAAATTATTATCAAGAAAGTACCAGAGGAAGAGTGAATACAGCAGCCAAACCAGATAAATCATTTTATTACCTGAAAATCTGAACTGATTCTAATATTCAGTTGCTTGGTTTCAACTGTTTAATTTTCATAACAAAAACTTATACAAGTTGCAAGTATGAAATGAAGATATGAAATGTCATTTGAGTCTGCAACACAGATTCAAATATTAGACAAGCATTTGCATCCTGTTTGTATGTGTGCATGTTTCATAAGGCACATCCATGTTTATCACACTAATGTTACCATAGAACTGCTCTCAAAATTACTAAAGGCATTTTAAAATCAAGAAAACATAGTAATGATGCAAGGTTACTTTAAAAAAATTGTTCCAAGTTACTTTCCTTGCTCTGGAGTAGAAGCAAGTCAGTGCTGCCCTGTAAAAGCTTTTGATTTTGTGATCAGTTAAGATGGGGTGGTTCTGTTACTTTTGCATTATCCCACTGCCCTTGTTTTAGATAAGTTATGCAGAAGCCAACATAACTTCTCAGCATTTAGGACTGCAAGATTAAGAATAGCAATTGTTTACAGTGCTGTTCCCACAGTAGAGCTGCCTGTTTAAACCATTTCCTGGCTTTGTAATTCACTGTTTCCTCCACACTTTCCTCCTCTTTCACTTTGCAGGCTTATTTCTCCTGGAAGTTATTTTTTAGAATGGCACTCCCCAAAATTCCAGACCAAGAAGTATCTGTGGTTTTTCACTGCACCATGTTAAGATTTCCCCCTGAACCTTGGGAAGCAAGACTCTGCTTCTGCATTGAAAATAAGGTTAGCATGGGCTTCTTCTTACAAAAAGCATTTTCCAATACAGGGATATTTGAATTTGTTAATCTACATGATTTCGACTGAGTAATGTGTTCAACCTATTCAGCAGCTTTGTCCTACTTTCTGCAAGTCCAATTATGACCAAGATTGTTCATAGCCAGTTCATAGCCAGGGTAGTTACTGGCTGCTTTTCTCCTGGATGGTCTGCATCTCCTGGTCATGGGTTGTCTTCCCTTTCTTCTAAAGTTTCAGTGGGTTATGAGTTCAGTAATTTTGGAGAGGAATACTCCCTGCTGATGCATCTGTAACTTCTCTGGTTTCTCCCCCCAAAAGGTCCTCCCCCAAATGTTAAAGAAAAGCATATGAAGTTGAGGCTTGAGAGTATCCAAATTCCATTCCCACACTTGTGCAGAAGCAGACACCATGTCTGCCAAGGCTGAGGTCAAGCATGTTATTCCAGGGAGCTGCTTCGGAGTTAAAAGAAACACTGAACCTTTCTTTGAAAGGCATGTGAAGCATATTAGTTCCTAGGGGTTTACTGTCCAGGATAAGACTAAAAGACACTCTTCTGACCAGTACTGTCTAAACAAAGACTGCAATTAGAGTTAAGTTGATATTATACAAGAAGGACCATGCCAATCTGGTTAACAAAGACAAAAAGCACAGAATCTGGCCTCCTAAGTAGCATGAGCAGCTCACAATATCTGTTAAGGTTGCTAGAATGCCTACTGTGAGATCTTTCCCTGCCCCCCAGGAGTAAAACATAGTAGCCATAATTTCATTAATAATAGATGTAATTTTAACCTTTGCTATTTGCTTGCTTCAGATCAGCTCTTCGGAAGTTCAGCCAAAAAAGAATTTTTTTCTCTCCTCCAGTTAAAATTCCTGCAGTCCTTTCCCCAAAGGCAATTCCTTCATTGTAAAAGTAAATACAATTTTTTTTTTGTCTTTTCATAGGCCAGAAAACATGCATCCTTGGAGTAGGGGTAGACTTGTTCAAGTACCAAGTATGTGATACTTCACCCTTGCTCAGGCTTATCAGAAAAGCCAGCTTACAGTGCATAGTAGACATGTAACACACAGTGTAAACACACTTGTCATAGTGTTCCTCCTTCCCGATAACTGGAGACAGAGCAGCAGAGCTACTCCTGGAGCCAGCGTCAGCAGTGCTTGGAACACCTCTCACGGAAAGCACCCTGAAAATTCCAGAGTCGTGCCCCTGTTTGTAGCAGTGCTCTTGGCAGTCACAGGATCTGCACATGGCCCCTCAGCTTTAACTGATAAACTGCCTGTGCTCCCAGGGAAATGAAGAGAATTGGCATTTTTGTGCAAAACACGTGCAGCCTGAAAAGGAGTTGTTCTGCTCAGCAATCCTCATCAGGGTTTGTTACTCTGCATTATTTACCAAAAAAGCTCCCTCGTCGAAGTCTGTGACTTCGTCATGAGGGGAACAGGAGGAGCACTGATCTCTTCTCTGTAGTGACCACTGAGAGGGCCCAGGGAATGGCTTGAAATTGTGTGAGGGGAAGTTTAGGTTGGATATTAGAAAAAGGTTCTTCCCCCAGAGGATGGTTGGGCACTGGAACAGGCTCCCCAGGGCAGTGATCACAGCATCAGCCTGACAGAGTTCAAGAAGTGTTTGGACAATGCTCTTGGGCACGTGGTGTGACACTTGGGGATGGTGCTGTGCAGGGCCAGGAGTTGGACTTTGATGATCCTTGTGGGTCTCTTCCAACTGTGAATATTCTGCGATTCTATATTGGTCTTACAATTTTTCCACAAAAAGACTCCTCATTTCCTCGAGTGTCATTTCTTAATAATGTGAGACAGTCATTACAGATCAATACCCTTTATAAATTTACCTTGGAGGGACAGACAGGGAGGTAGAGCACTCATTAGAGAACACATTTGAAAGAAAGCAGACACAACTGCAAAGTTTCTCTGCAGCAGGAAGTTCTTGTACTGAGGTTAGCCCAATAAGTTTAATAGTTAAGGAAAAACAGAGTGGGTATTTACTCACACATAATTTTATGAGAGGAACAACTGAATTGGCAGCAAGAAAAACACACTTTTTGGACAAACTGATATTACATCACATTAGTGGGCCACAGAAGTCTTTACAAAAATAAATCTTTTGAGACATGAGAATGAAATCACATTTTAGCATGCTTTAAATAGCTGAAAGGCTCTTCAAAGCATACATTTTCAGCTATTGGCAAAGACAATGATTATCTTCTCATCTGGAAATTAAAAAGCATTTAGCAATAAGTTAAAGCTAGCCTACGTGTAAGTGGGCTAAAAACTAGTCAGAGATTTTTCCCTTTTCACATTTAGGATGATACTACAGTTCATCACTTCTGTAGCTTATGTGCTGTTGTGCAATGCCCCACTGAAGTTTCACATCTACTCTGCGAAAGAGAACAAGGGTAAACAGCTTTCTTTTAGGATGGTCACAAATGGTAAAAACAGTAGTATTTGTTTGTTGAATTAGATGTTTGCTGTTTATCACACGCAAGAACTGTAAGCAGAGTCCATGGATTCTTCTGAGTAATATGAAACCTCTTGGTTCCATGCAAGTTCAATACTGCCTCTGTCTCTCTCTTTTTTTCTCCCCTTCTCCTATCTGCTGTTTTCCCCAGCCCAAGTTTCCAAATATCTTCATATGCAAGAAAGTTTTACTTCGTCACTGCTATCCGAGAGAGCCTGGCTCCAGGCTCATGTCGGCTTCAGGTACATCTTAGACCACAGGAAGCTGGATGTTTTTCTTTTGAGGCACTAGAAGTTAGGCTAAGAGTAATAGTCAAGTTGCCCAAAGCTCAAGGGACAAGTAGCTCTCATTGCCTTCCTATTTAAACAGCTGGCCAGTGAAGAAATCTTCTTTTCCCTTTTTTTTCCCTGAAATAGATTAAGTACAGTTTGCAGTAACAGATTCCCCAGTTTTTCATTCATGCATCTGCAGTCCCAATGTTTACTATCCCATTTCACTTGAGTTTCCTCAGCCTCACAAGAGAAGTTAACAATGGATCTCTCCACATTCAGATACACACACAATCGTCTTTGTCTCTTAATTATTATCAAGTTTATAGTTGTCCTTTCACATTCTCAAGCTAAGCCAAGACAAGCTCAGTTCTATGACAATGTTTTCATGTACCTCTCTTCAGAGAGAGAGCTGCTGCAGCTGAACAAGACAATTGCAGCATGCTAGTTATACTTGGATTTGATAAGCAGTTGGAAAGAGGAGAATAACCAGTTTTCTCATTTGTCTATTTTCAGACATATAGAAAACCCCACTGTCAGCATCTTGAGTAAAAAATAGGTGACATCTTCAGACCCTAGTAAAACCACTTATGCATGTTAACTTGTTTAAATAAACACCCCCACCTCAAGTGACACAGTGGCCTGCAGTCTTCCTTGATCCATTCACAGAGCAAGAGTTATTTTTACTGAGTCAGTAATCATGCATTGTATTCCAGAGGAAATACTAGCCGGGTACCCCTGCTTGTAACTTCATGATCTGCTGCTCCCAAATCACGTTCCAGTGCTTCCTCTGAACTACTTTTTGTTCTCCTGCTGTCAAGGTTAGTGGTAGCTGTATGGGGCCCAGAAGAACCATTTGCAGTTATTGTTGTATCACCATATGTCACGGTAAGGTCACCATCATTCAGAATAAAATCAGAATCCTCTTCTCTAAGCTGTTCCTGATTCTGAAAAAAAGAAAAAAAGAAAAATCTTCATACAGCACCTTTATTTGCCCAGAACGTAACTGAAGGATTTACCTATATGTCAATACAGAAGAGATAAAGTTCCACCTTAAGAAATGTTAAAAATAACCTTGAACCCAGTGTTTGCAAATCAGCTTACTGTTCCCTGTATAACTACTGCTGATGGGGAGAGATGAGAGGGAGCTGAAGCCAAGAACTAGGTTATGGAACGGGTAACCCGGGATTTAGTAGCACTGTAAGTACACCAAAAGTACAAGAGATGAGTGGTACATATTGGGTTTTGCATGACAATTTAGAAGGCAGTACAGGACAAAGATTGGAGATCAAGAATAGTTGAGTCACTCCAGATAGAGTTGCATCTGCTGCTAATTAGTCAAAGTCATTAGTAAACTTTTCATGCAAACTGATTAGAACTCATAAGGCCCAAAATCTCTATATTCAAGGATTCCTCAACATTCTTTTGTTGTACATCAAGAACTAACAATATTCTTTCAAACTCTCCCCTTACTTTTACCTGTTACTAAATAAAGAATTACCTGACCTAGTTCTTGGGAATACTCCTGAGCCATAAAGGATGGATACAAGAAAGTGCTTGCTTCATAGTTTTGTAACTAGTTCCGATGTGTTTTCTTTTCAAAATCATTTAAGAAAGTGGCTCACAAAACCCTGTGATTTTTTTTGGCAGAGATGGAACAAAATATATAGTCAGAGAATAGAAATTGCTGAAGTGTAATGAAACACTTAATTTCTCTATCACAGCATAATACAACAACAAGCAATTGTACTGTGTTCCACTGCTGTTTAACATGGTAAAACGAAAAATATTTGAGTTGGTCAGAAAATGGGCTTTCTTCATATTGGAAGGAAATTCGAATCAGTACTATAAACTTGCTTTCTTGCAACTGAAAGCAATTATTTCCCCACGTGAATGGCTTAGCAGGAGCTGAAATGTGTGTGTATTGCTGTTCCTTCAGTAGGCTGGACACCAATCAGGCTAAGTTCTCAAAATACGTTATTTTCTTCCACTCCGGCAAAGGAAGGGGGGCATGGGCCATGTGAGATGGGATGTCTGTGATCAGTGTGAGCAGAAAGCCCTGCCTCTACTGCAGAACAGGAGTTCAGGGCACTGGAGATTGAAAATGCTGATTAACCTGCCCATGATGAAAAATGCAGCTCCTGGCTAAATAAAACTTCCTGGGAAAGCTTCCTGTCATTATGTCAGAAGATAATCAGACAACATAAAGCAGCAGAAGCCTCTAGATGATACAGAATATTTAACTAACAAGGAGTAGAAGAGGTGTCAGGAGTTTGCCAAAATCAACGAAATAAAGGGTGCAGTTCAGTGTAGGGTGCAAGACAAGCCCTACATCGAAGGAATGCTAATTCCTCAGAACCTTCATGGCATCCAAATTTATCATTGCTTTTTTGTGACAGGGTTAGTCTGATAGAGAGCACTGTTCTCAAAGAGCAATACAGCTTAGGACACTTGCTTTCTTTGCAAAGAAAACACTGAACTACTGGCACCATCTTAAATAGAAAAAAAAGGGCAGAAATTAAAGGTTTCAGCTATAATTGGCAGAAACAGCCCTTGCAATCTTTTAGTTGCAAAAAAAAGTAAAAGCCTGAGGTACAAGACCAAAATTATTTAAAGGGTCACAAAATAATCAGTTTAAGAAAATCTGGTATCTGGATATATATTGCTTTGAAGAAGAGACATTCAAATAGGGACGAAAATCAGAAAAATGAGCAAGAAGCAAGCAGTTTGTGACTGTTGACTGATTATGTTTTTAGAAGTCGAAGAAGCTGCAAAGGTCTATCACAGGTTCCCTTTCATGGTGTTTGCCCTTGGAGAAGCACCAAGGAGGGGAAGGCAGGGCTAACAGAGCACCAGAAGGTACTGCTGTACCAGGGCCACATGTGAAGTGGCTGCAGCAAGCTCCCAAAGCACCTCCTGTCTCCACAATGCTATAGAACAGCGAATCCTTGCAGCCACCTATCAGATAAGAAACTGGTAAGAACATACTACACTTGAGCTTCCCCAAAAGGCTGAGAAGCTCTTGGAAGCACGATACTGAGAGAGAGGGTCAGAGGCTTTATACTACATGGCAAGTCCTACCTCAGTCTTCGCTGGGTTGTCCCAGGCTACATTTACATATACATAAACATGATCAGTTCGAGAGAAACACTGAGCTTTCTCTCAAGGTAGTGAACAAACATTGCCTTGTACAAGCCAAGTTCCACTTAATTTTTTCCATTCTGAATAGTATTGCAAGGAGCATGCATTTTATTTCATATATTTCCCCAGAGAACACCCACAAAAAATCTTATGTACTATACAGATTTACTATGTTTGCAAACAAAGAGGATGGTGAGTAAACCTATCGTGCTTCATGCAGTGTGAGCAAGTCTTTCAAGAAAGACAGGAAATGTATCCAAATAGATCCACAGAGACTTGAAGTACTCCCAAGAATAACCCTAAACAGGCCTCTGCAATCCCCTACGGTTCTGTAGGAAAAGCTTCAATTCACTCAGAATAACACAGGTCTGAACTTCACTGCTTAAACTGACACACTGGAATGGCTAAAGACCTGAATCCAAAACTCTGCAAAAGCCTGAATTCTGCTTTGATGTGCTGATCATAACCTTGAGGGACCTCCCTGCAGTCTATCCTGTTTGTGGTAAAAGCTGTTCATGCTCCTAAGAATGCATGCTGGAGATGTTTTTTTATTATTAAAGCTTATTTAAAATGAGTTACTGCTTACAAAGCCAGTCTTTATTGCCTCCTAAGACAATGTAAAAAGAAACAAAAGCAAAGTACAATGCATGTGTGAAGTGCTGGCAGTCGTCACAAATGCTGGTGCTGAACACAACACAGGCACCACAGATAACAAAACTTGCATCAGAAGTTACTTATTTCATGGTTCCAAAATGAAAGCATCAAGTACCATGCATGTAAAATATATTCCAACTTAAATCTGATGCTCTATTTAGTTTTTCTCAGGTAAATTTAAATTCACCAAGGAAACTAAGCAATGTTTGCTATGAAGCTAGAACCATTAAGGAGGGGGAAGAGGGAAGCCTGGCTGAACAGTTTTCTTATCCATTTTGAGAGTTATCTCCTCCAAAGATTGCAAATTAAGTTTCTTCACTGGGCTTGCAGATTTATAAATTACTTCAATTCCTTCTAGTTTCATCCCAAGTTGTCATACCATGTATGTGCAAGATACATACCTTTTTTAAGTGTGGAAGACAAAACACACCTCAAAACTAACAACAACAAAAAAGCATCCCCAGAAGTGCTTCTTTCAGTTGGGATAAGTGACTGATAGAACAGAGAATTACTAAAAGTTTCAAAGGACATTTTAAAAGGAAAGGCAAAATAACTGACCTACATCAGTTTGGGATAAGCTGGAAAGCCCTGCCAACTGGTCATGCACTGAAGATAACACCAGAAGAGAAACTGGTGTTTAAAATGATAATTTTCAAAATTCAACTGCTAACTGCAGCAACTTTTCATGCTTTCAATTCTAACTTGTCTGTCTGGGTTGGAAACAGACTATGGCACAGCCTTAAAAGCAGTGGGAGAACATCAGCGATGAACAGTAACATCATCTCTGGAAAAAATCCACTGCACCTCACCCCTGTGGGCTGACTCAGAGCCTTACACATACTCCATGCAAACTGAAGCTTAGAGGACACGATCTCATGCTAAAGAGTAAGGGGTGGGTGGGCTCCATTGCAGGATTATTTGACTTTCAGACTTTCGAACTGCCCTTTGGCATTTAATTAACAAGACCTACTCCCACTTGTGGAAGTGAGAGTGAATTCTAAGTAAGGTTTTGATAAAGTCAGAGGAGAAAAACAAAACAACAAAAGCTAAAAACAATATACAAATATACAGTTAGCATAGCCACATACTTATTGCTTTCTTCTCTATATAGATAGCATAGCTCAGACATGCACCTAGAATGAGATCCAGGATTTAATACTTGTTTGGGAAATATATTTTGCAGCTATGTTATACTTTATTATTTACACACTTTTTTGTTTTTTCTTGTTTAACTGAAAATCTTCAGTCTTTAATTCTCACAGGTGTACCATTTAATTTTCCTGGAAATACCACACAAAAGCACTATTCTAATCAGTTTCTGTCCCCACAAAGACATGGCTGCCTCTGTTGCTTCACCTGCATTTAATAGAAAGGCAAAAATATTCCACAGCTTTTTAACTGGTAATGAAATGTGATAACCAAGTGTTGTAGCAAAGCCAGCCATGTAAAGAAACAAAAAGACACAAAGCAACTGCAGGGTTCAGAAATCCTGAAAAGAAGCTACAAATTAAACTTCAAAATTATATTCTTTCCTAAGACAAATGCAGCACTGCACTGAAATAGGAACAGAAAAGAGAACAATATGAAAGCTCCACATTATACACCTTAACAAAGTATACAACCTTACAAGCATTTTTAATGAAGTTAATGTCGTGTGCGTATCCCTGAGCCAATCCATTAAATAATAAGTTTCCACATCTGGTAGTAGCCAAAAATGATGAGTCATGGGGGGGGGGGGGGGGGGGGGGGGTGGGATGTGCAAAGAAAACAAAGATGAGCTCAACTATTAGAGAAAATGAATGTCAAAGCTTGCATGTTCATTCTGGTTAGATCCTCAGTTACTGGACAATTGCTCTCCTAAGATCATACACAGACAAACATATGGGTAATGCACAAGTAGGATAATTGGTCTAGGATGCCTTCTAATCTAGACATGTTTCAAGACCTCCAGTGCCATTGCAAAGACGGGAACAAGGCCAATTTCTTGCATTACTAATAGCTCCAAATGGGCAACAGGTATCTCAAAGTTCTTTGGAATTTTTCTATCAGGTACAAGTAAGATGCTAATGATACCCACAAAGAAATGTAGGGAAAGATTTCAAAACTGCAATTAGAATTCACAACTCTCTAGGAGAGGATTAATAGACAACTGGTCCAAGACAACTTGAGCATAGAGATATTAATATCCCAGAGAACCTGCAAATTTGAGATATCCCACATAGTACTATGGTTTTATTTACAAGCAGCTCATGAAAAGTTGTAGATTTCAGAAGCACTGTACAGATAGGAATGCCAAGTATCAGGATCCTGCAAGAGTAATAGGAGAATAGAGCATTAATTATTGCAAGACATGGCTGTAAAGACACTGTAGTGACCTGCTAGACTGAGGTAAGTGACTGATTAACAGTTTCTGAAATCTGATCTTAAATTTCACAGTGGAAACAATGAAGGGAAGTGCTACCAGGTTTTTTTCCAGCTGGGTAAATGTGTCAATGACATCTCTAAGGAGACCTCGAAGTTTAGCAGTAACAGGCAAAGAATCTTGTCCAAATTCTTGAGAAGGGATTGAATATTTTGAAGAGATTCACTGAACTGGGTTATTGACTAGGCCTGTAATTTCCCCATATTCTTAAATGTTATTTTTCTAAAGTAATTTTTGAACAATAAGTTAATTCCTGATCTCAAACAACAGAAGCTTTTGCCTAAGGGGAGAGCATCTTAAATCTTTTCTGCCTAGGAAAACCAGCGCTTTCTTGCAGTGTGTCTATCAGACCAGCTGAAACCAGGATATTACCTAAAAAGAAAAAACACTCATTTGCTGAAGTTTAAGAAATAAAAAACAAAACAAAGCAGTATTGAATTGTTCTACTTACATCATAAACCTGGGGACTTGTCAGACAGCGGGCTATCAGGCCACACCAGCTGGGTAGCGTTGTGGTCAACGGAGGGCCACTGTGAGTGAGAATTGGCTTTAAATAACTTAAGTAGTTAAGAAAAACACACCAGTGCTCAAAAACCGCTATTGAAAATAAAGAGACAATTGTACATAAATGGGATTCTGCCTTTGAACTGTGATATACAATAATTGTATGCATAAAGCACCCTCCTAACATTTTCCCCTTGATTGTTTCAAGAGCAGTTTCTTTACTCACTCATTTTCTGCAAGGACAACTATCTAACTTTCTTCTTACGAGTTTCAAACAGTTGCAATGTTTCCAGCTTCTGTGCTGCCGAGTAAAAAGGAGTAAGCAAAGGTGGTTTAGTATTGAAAGGTCGAAGGGTATTTCTGCTCTGAAGAATGGAGCATGGTGTCAAGGTTGCAAGCTAGAGGTAGCAAGGTGACATTCCTATGTGGTTCAACATAGGGAAATAAAAAATTCTGTTCATTCAACATCCTCAAAGCAGTATAGCCACTTGATCTGCTGGTTACTGAGCCACAGAGGTGTGACCAGAGATACTACTCTGGTAATGCTCACAGACATTTCTGCAGTGCACATACATGTACCACATAGAGTCTCAGAAGGGCAAAGGGAAAACTGTGTGCAAGAACCATGTACCACAGTGTGGAAGGAAAGCAGTGCTACCTAGATTACACTGAGGGGACATGCGGGTGAGAAAGGAAAGTGTCTTTACACCCCTTTTACAGGTCTGCTCTCAGGTAAATCCATACTTTTCATGAGTACTCCACACTGATGATATGCCTGGAAAAAATACCCACTGGCAGGGTGTCTGTTAAAGAGCAGCATGTTGATCTTCACTAGCACATGAATCAATCTGATTATTTTAAATACAAATATGTAAGTTGCAGGCATTCTAGTTACTGTCTTAGGCCTCTAAGCACACAGAGAATCAAGTCCATTTGCAAATAGAACAGTTTCCCTCCCAACCCCTTTAAGATGCTTAGGGCAAAGAGGGGGTTAAAAAGGGGGCTGTTTTAGCAGAGAGCTATCCCTTCCCTGTAGCAGAGCCTGGTATAGCTGTTTACTCGAGCAGAGTTATGCTTCCTCCTTTCCTCCTTCACTAAGGGTGAGGTTAGACCCATTCCTGGAAAGAAACGAGCTCTTCGCCCTTGCACTAACCCAGGCTCCACGCTATCCTGTGCCAGACAGGCAACAACTCAGCCATGAAAAAGCAAACCCAGTTAAAGATATCTGCTACTTCATCACAGCTGCAGTTTTCTCCATGTTTAACAGTTGTGGGTGAACCCAGGGAACAGCCCACAACATTAAATGAACTCTGCATTCCACAGGAATGAAGTTCCCACTTATCCGTGTGTACAGAGCTCTGCAGGCAATAGTGAGCTTTGGAACACACTTGTCCATCACTTACTCACATCTTCTTCAAGTTAAGCTCTCTTGCAAAGAGTGAATTTTGAGACAGTCTGCCTTTCTACCCAGAAACCAAGTGGATGCATTGGCAAAAAATATTTTGACATTTAGCCATGGATATAGAGGTTTCAATTCTAAAGATCATCCAACCTGTACAATTTAAGCCCACCTAACCAGTGCTTATCTGAATGCCTTCTTCTAGGAGAAGGAGCAGGCTTTTATCTCTAACATACAGTAAGACAGTTCTGCCTCTTAATTTCCTTGGCACAAACTTCACAGAAACTTTTCCTAAATATTGCTAGTTACCACTGAAAAAAAAAAAAAAGGAATGCACTATCAGGATCCTTTAAGTTTCTGTGAAACAGGTAGGTAGGCTGTAATTTTCTCCAAGCACTCCCCCTGCCCTTGCTGCAGCTGCTGGAGAGGGACTGTTCTCAGTAAGCATCAGCTGAGGGAAGTCAGCATTGCCAACTACTCCTTTCATCAGGCACATCCCTTTTGTAAAGGCAAGGGGAAGAGGACAGCTCTGCTTCCTTCTTAAAAGGACAAAAAAGAAGCAGTCAGACACAGTCAGATGCCTTCACACTTTTAACACCAAAGTCTCTTTTTTTTTTTTTAATAATAAAAATTGACCTTGAGGCACTTCGAGCCCAGTCACTAGAACTCAAAGAGTTAACTTGGAATTACGAACATCTATGAATATTTCAAGCAGCACATACACTCCCTTCTGGGCTTTGGGTCAGTACTACTGCATCTGAAAGCATTGGTGACAAATAGATTTTATCCCAAAAAGGCAAGGGCTATTAGGATCCAGATGTTTTCAACATGCTACCTGGGTGGGAAAGCCTCATGCACAAGGCATGGAAAGAAACTACTGTGCTCCAACCAGCCCAGCAGTCTTTCATCAATCAAAGGCCAAGACCCCAGTGAAAAGACTCATATGCAAGCTGCAAGAACATTAGGCACCTATCACAGGTCACTGCGTATATTTAGCTGCCCCAGAATTTACTAGGAATTCAGTATTGAAATTTCTTTGAGTTTCTAGGTATAAGTGACTTGCTGTGGCCACAAGATTTTCTTTGCCATTTTCTGCTAAGTGACTGTACGCTGTTGAGGAGGAGCAGCATACTGATTAAGTAGATTTAAAAAAAAACCCAAACCCAAACCCACAAGCAGGAAATACAGGACAGCTACACAAAAATTGCTCAGAATCTTAAACAAGGTGGTCTAAATACGATAATAGTATCTTCAGCAAGGTTGTACAGTACTATATACACTCAGAGACACTCTGCTTTAACACCCATAGTAATTTCTGGATGTACTTAAGGAGATGAGCTGGATCTCATGTAGTTTTTTTAGTTCCAGAACTTCCTCTTTAGAAATCAACCATAGATTTTGGGACTTCATCACAAAAGCAGATGGCTCTGCAGAGCAATGAGTCGAGGCTTAGACATATACAATGAACTGGAAAACTAGTTTGTGCTATGAGCACCAGTGAAAATGAGAACAAATAAATAGAACAAATCAGAGGACCTGAAATAGTTAATTGTCTGTCTTATTGTTTAGGAAGGTACTTCATCTCCTGGAACTGACTGATTTCTGTCCTCCAGCAAGTGTCACACACCATGCATTAGGGAAAGGGAAGGTCTGACTGCTGAGCCAGTGAGTTCAAGCTTTGGTTCTGTGCCTTGAGCCTGTCAAATACTTGAGAGAGTCAAACAGCAGAAAGATCAAGTGCTTAAGGCTACACATGGGTACATAGAAAGGAAAAAAGTGAACACTTCATGCCTTGAAACTAAGCTGTGTTTTCAAAAGGATACTTGTGGTCAAAGCTATACCACAGCCTGAAAAGCCAAGCACTTTCCTGCTTCGTCCTGTTCCTTCGCGCAGAATCTTGGCCATCCTAAAAGTAAGATAAAAACATATTCAGTTACTTCAGGCAGAAAAACCAAAAATTATACACTCCAATAATTCATATTATAATTTCCTGTCAAAAAAAAAGACAAATTACTTCAATACTGTACTGGGAATGCAGAAGAAAGCTGTTTGGAGATTTGCTTTATGCCGAGTTTACTTTCCTTAGAAAGACCAGAAACAACTGCAGCGAACCGGGCTGTCTTCATTGCACTCAAGTTACCTCAAGTTACCAAGTCCTCTACCACCAAAACCTAAAACCTTATCTCACTGTTAGTATAGGAATGGAAATAGAAATAACTTCCAAACTGACAAATAAGCCTCATTGATATTCCAAGACTAATTCCTATTCATTGCTTGGTTTGCTTCCTTACTCTAACTCTAGGTTTGATGGTTTTTTCTTACGCCTGATGCTTCCTTGGAAGAACAAGGGAAATTACCATACCTGATAAATTCTCAGAAACTTGGTGAAATATGTCACATTTAAAAGAAACGAGCTTAACAGAGAATCCATATAAAGATCATGATTGAGGGAGGTCATGCAAATCTCAGAAATGCTGGATCAGCCTTGAAAGGGCTAATAGTGCTAAACACAATCTCTTAACTAGCTGTGCTGCAAATCATCACACCAGCTGGTCTGCAGCTGCATTTGTTTTTACTTTTGTTACTGTTTAGGGTTTGAATGTTTTGCTTTATGTTTTTGTTTTGTTGTTTGTTGTTCAGGTGGGGGGGTGTTTGTGGCCAGAGGCCAGAGTTAAACACAGGAAAGCAGAAGAATGCCTTGTGTGAATCATCTTCCAAACTACTAGAAAAGAACAAGAAGAATTACACTGTGTACTTCTGACCTGCAAAAAATCCGTAATCCACCAAGAGTTAAAGCTTAGTACATTTTCACTCCCTCCCCATCCCAAATGATGTATTTTCTTTAACTGTGACATACTGCTGATCTTGGCTTGGTGAAAGAAAGACGAATCCAGAGGGAACTGACTAATGGACTACATTAGCAATGCAATGCACAGCTAAAGAGGGAAACAAATGGGTAAGTTCTTTATGTTTACATGGGAAAAAAGCAAACAAGGTATTTCCACAGCAGATACTGAATGAGAACAGAATACCCATGCTCTGTTTCCCGTTAAAGCAATTCCTCAGTTACTGACAAGCTCAGTCTGAACTGGCCAAAGCCATCTTACCACAATACTACTTCCTAACCTTGGTTTTATGCAATAATTGTGGCCTTCACTGTAAAAGGTGTTTTGAGGCCTGGACTTCTGGTTGCTTCCAGACAGTTCCAAAACAAAATTCACCCTTACTGGTAGCCAGCTCCACCATTTCAGCATCTATTTTTTGTGCTGGACACAGGCTTTTACAAAGAACACAGAGATGCCAAAGTGCAGTTTCTTCAATGAAAGAGATGCTTCCTGAGCAAATAACTCTTACCTCTACAACATGTAACAGGAAAAGAAAAAGAAAGGATAAAAAAAACAAAAAGCAGGAGAAACCACTAAGAAAGCTAATCCCAAATACATGAATCTATCTCCAATCAGCCTGAACACCATTATCATCATACAGCACTTGCTCCCTAAGCATCCCCTAGATCCAAAGTTACCTGTCATTCAACTGCGACTAGTAGGTTCCTACATAAGCAACCAGCTCTGCTGCTGAGCAATCAGTGTCAAGCAGAACTCTAGAAGAGTGCAAACCAAGGTCTGGACAGAGGAAACTCCAATTTAAGCCTGAGGAATTTTTGAGCTGTTTTGTTTTTTTCCAGATCATTCACTCCTCCTGTGAACCAACTCAGTTTATAGATGAGCAAAACTGAAAATTCTGCTATGAACAACATTTTTCCAATGATCTTGTTTCCCAATAGCATATTTTAGGGGAAAAAAGTCAACTCTTGGGTTGTTACTGATGCACGGAAAGCTTTGCTAAAGATTCACAGCAACAGTTTGCTGAATACAAATGGCAATTTTCCAGTGCTTCTTCTGCTTCACTCATGTGATAGGTAGTCAAGGCAGGATCCAGCTGGCTTGTGGTTTGGTATGCAAGAGTTGAGATCAGATTAGCAAACTTAATCTTGGATTCTAAGCAAGTCCAAGGGCCAAAATTTGGTATCAGTTAAGGAAGAGGAGCCAAGAGTATTACCTCTGAACTGAGAAGAACTATCTACGCAGTAGCACGCTAAAAGCAAGCATGTTGGGCAGGTGGGGGAAGAGGAGAGCACACTGTTATATAGAGTGTATTAGTAGATTTGGGAAGGTTTGTGATGCCTTAAGTATACACAAAAACGTGAACATGGCAGCATTACATCCAACATCACTGAATGTTTTTCAGTGGGCATTACTTCAATATTATAAAGCAAAATCCCCTATTGACTTGCCAGCTAGGAGAGAAAAGTTTTATCCATGCATACATTCTGCAGTTCTCTATTGTCTTAGTTATAAAATAAGATCAGCCTAATAGAGAAGTTATATAATTACTTACTCCTTGTAAGACTTGGAAGCTGTCATTAGTAGGTGGAGGATCCTGATCTGGGTCAACCCCAACCCTACAGAAACATTAGGAAAACAAAGCAAGTGGTGTTACTGAGGGTTGCAAATGCTGCAAGTTTGGCAGAACGCATTTTAAAAGCACTTTAAGCACCCGGCAAAGCTGCATCAGAGAGGTTATAAGAATAGATTGAGGAAGAGCTGTCCATTACTCCCCTGTAGTTACACAGCTGTAAACAAGATACTTTTTCATTCAAGAAACTGCTTTAACTCCATCTCACTACCAACTTTAACTGCTTACCTTTGCTGCCAATTTTTTTAGAACACTGGAAAATACTATTTTTGCCTTTAAAGTGGATGACATCCTCTTCAGTTGAGGGTATCCCTCATGTCCCGCAGGAAGAAACCAGAAACTAAGGATAAAGTCCAGCCTAAATATCTCCCACAGCAAATAACTTCCAGATAAACCTGAGAATGGCTGAAATACATTATTTTGGAAAGATACGGACACTCCAATTTTAATGCACTATGTGAAGCACAGAAAATATTTCATAAAGAATCACAACATTAATTTTCTGCAAGTTTCATTCACCTAACACAGCACAGCCACAGCAGACTAACAAGTGGCCTGTAGTCCAGCCTTCCATCTGAGTGAGGCAGGGTTTGTGCAATGAGATGATGGATGTTGACAGAGTAATATGTTAAGAAGAAACTGTCTACTCACTTTTGCTTAGTTAGAAAGCATCTTATTACTGAACCATCCTTGCACATAGGGCTCCTATCCAAGATTGGCATTTAATCCTTGTAATTATGTTCAGGTTTTTCTGGTCTGTTTTGGGGGTAGCTATTTGTTAAGACTGGACTTGTCTATTTTATATCCTATTCATGTCTTGATCTCTGTCATCTCTTGTAGAACTTAAACCTCCAACCTCAAAAGTTGGATAAGATTCTCAGTCTCAAATGCGTTGTTTCAGTTCCACCATGTTACATCGTAAGTGTGGGAAAACACCTGCAACAGCCATTTCAGACAGTAAGATTTTGTTAATGTCATCACTTCTCCTCTCTTAGAAGGGACTGAGCTGGTTTAATGCAATTTCCTTGTTACTTAGATTTTTTGCCAGCTAATTATAGCCGTGGTGTTTATGCAACAGCCCTAAGGATCACCAGAGACCAAGGGAACCTTGCTGGCCAGACCATATTACTTGAGTTTCCCAGGGACACCATGCTTGGATCAAATAAAAAGACAACACTTTCAAATAGCTTCCAGGGCAGCATTTTTTGGTACAATAGAAGAAGAGAAGTTTCATCCTTGTGAACTCACGGCCAGCTCAAGGCCTCACATTAGTTAATGTAGTTCAGGGAAAATCCAGAAGGCTGCTCTGCAGCCTCATATAAAACTAGTGCTGACCCACTCCTTTGCTTGGATTTTTTTTCTTTTTTTCTGAGCTTCTTGTTCTTTCCTCATCACTTCCTTTTCCTATATACAGTCATCTTGAACTTTAGTCGCATTTAGCCTGGAAATTCATTGGCGCTGACCAGCCTCAGAAATCTTCACCAGTTTAAGGGAACACTGGTTAGATGGATTGAGTACTGGATTGTAACACACGCTAAAATAAAACACCACACACAAGAGCTCTGAGAGGTTACAAGGGCTGAGATGTTACTGCTTTGGCTATCACTACATGAGAAGGGGTATTGGGTAGGGAAACTGGTTATCTAATGCAGAAAGCTGACAAGCAACACCAGAAAACCGACCCAGTATGGCTATATATATATATACACATATATATAAGATTTCACATTCCTTTATAAGTACACATGAAAATAACAGAAAAATATTTGTGGCTTTCCAAACTCCAGCTGCACATGGAGGAAGGTTCAATGTGCTATGCATAGCAGCCAGGCTCATATTGGCTGTGTAGCTGACCATGTGAATGGGGAGATCAAGAAGCTCATTCCAAATGATGAACGTAGCTTGCATTCCTCAAATAGTTTTTACTCCCTGGGTTACCTATTCACTTCACACTACATAACAACACCAAAAAATTCAGCATCTTGACTTACAAGGCTGTGCATTTGTTTTGAGGATTTTAACCGCCCTTAGCCAGGGGAATGGGGCTTAATGGAGGACCAAAGCAGGATAATCACACTGTTTAGTGAAAAGTCACAGTGTATCACTGGCCAGGTATTTGGGTTCGCTGTTGTGCTGAAGAGGAAAAGAGAACTTTTCTATATTAAAATAGCTCAAGTTTTAGGAAAAACCTCTTACTACAGGTGTTCTTTTCAATATTGAAATAGTATGTCCACAGAGTTGTCCATTTAAATTTTTTTCAACGTTATTATTCAGATGAATTTATGTTTTGAATATTTATAATTCACTCTTTTCCATAAATCACTTTTTAAAAATTTTACTCTTAAAGCCTGTTCCTCAGTTCAGAGATTAACACCAAATACATTTCTATTTTGAATTCTCACAACTACTTTTTGTATCTTTGAAACAATATGCTCTTATCCTCTACTCTGGCATCAATTGTATAGGAAGCTTTATTTTTTGGCAGCAAGACTGCCTGTTTAAGTTTCAAGGTTTATATACCCTGATGTCATGACATGCATCACAGTTTTTTGCAGGCCCAGCCTCCAGAATTCTAAGGAAGTCTCACCTATATCACCTGAAAAAAAACCAGCACCAAAACCCAGGCAAGTCTCTCCCAACCTCCTTTACAGTGAAGAGAAGCACCCAAAACACTTAAGTTACTTCATCCTTGCTTAACTACTTCAATAATTAAAAGTATTAATAAAGCTGATGCATGTATGTCTTCAACATTGATATTCTTCTTGTGGTGAAGAGAAAAAAATCCATTTCACATGCTCAATATATTTTAAAAGCTTCCTGTAATTTAAATGTGCAGTACAGGTCAGTATCAGCTCTCATTTATTTAACCTGTTTTATAAATTTAACTGTTACTGGATGGATTTACACAGATCCCCTCCCAGAGGTCAGTGGCACAGAGAGGGCAGCCTTGCTAAAGGCTGGGCTGTTTTGCTCAAACCCCATAGCAGAAAGGCAGGTGAGCAAGTGCTGGGTGAAAACAGTGTTTTACTGAAGAGGCACAACCTCTGTGATGAGGACTGAGGGGCACAGCAGCTGTGGCACAGCCAAGGCCAAGGTAGTGCAGATGCCAGCAAGTATCTTTGTTTTCCCTTCCACCCTTTCTGAGAGCCCTTTGCAGCAGCTGTGTGGGGATTCCCCAAAGGTGTCCAAATAAGTACAGTAATAAAAAGAAGATTTCAGATGAAGAATATGAGCAGTGTTTTCAGAGTAACAGTGCATATATGTTTCAAAATTGGTGAAAAATCCATTTATTTCCCCCATTTGAATCACTTCAGTATCTGATAGACACCTTATTCCTTCAGTACAGACAATTACTAGTATGTAAAATTCAGACTCCTTTATTTCAGCCTTGGAAAGGTCATGGGAATCTGTAGATGAGAGTATGCTATAGTAAAAATTAATCCAATTTAAGTGTATTTCTTCACTCCTCCCTAATGAAAAAATATTTTTAAGGCAAAAAAAGGCTTTTCATGCTTTAATATCTCTGTAATAGCAAAGGGACTAGTCTTGAGCTCCTAATGCCCAACACCAAAGCACAGCATTTCTTAGCTGCCTCCTGGCCTTCTTGGTCCTTCTCCCACAGCTACAACTCCAGCATCACATGTAGGAGAGCAACTACTTAGATTTGATCTCTCAAACATTAGGCTTATGTATAATTCAGTAATTTAAACAGTGTGGGAGAAAGTGGCTGACACACAAAACTGAACTAAGTGGATGGAAATGAATGGTAAAAAGGCATATTGAACTACATCAAGTTCTCTACTACATCATTTTAAAATGTGTGGCATCATTTCTTCTGATACTTCAGAAACTTTTCCAAGGCCCTACAACACATAGATGACAAGTTACCAAAATACCAGGGATTATTACATTTAGCATATGTAATTACTATGGCAACAGCCAAGAACGAGTATAATAGATAATAGTTTTCAGATTGTCTGTACAAACTAACACATTATATCTCTGGAAAATCTAGTAGTTTGCTGGAAACCTTCAAATGTGACAAGGTACATGAAAAACTTTTCATTGCCCCATCCCAAAGAGCTTTCTTTACATGAATATTCTGTATGTTTTTATATATGTACACACACACATATATAGATACACACATCCCCCTATAGATGTCAGTTAGAGATTTATCTTACTTTAAATTCTCTCTATAACCATGTTATCTGTTCTAAAAAAAAAAAAACAGAATCCTGATGTTTTCTTGTTGATATCTCTCTGTTTTTAAAAACACATCCCCAAAGAGGCCGGGCTAAATCATCTGTGAAATTCCTTCCAACCTGAAGAGTTATAGGAAATAACCTCAAGCAATGCTTAATAATACCTTTGTGATTAAAGGTCATAAAATCAAATCCATGATTTTCAGCTCTCAACTCTTCCAAGGCCAGAGGTTCTAGTTTTGCTTTATTAAATATCTACAGAGTTAAAGAATGTGGTGGTTTATAGTTTCGGTTTTTTTAGACTAAGGATGTGATGTCCACAGCTCAGAATAAGTGAATAGACTCAGAGTTGAGGAACATGTACAGCACTCTCAGCAAAGAAGCAGCAGCAGCATGCCACAGTATAGAAAAAGAGCACACACTCAGTGTTACAAAGATGAAAAAAAGCCAAGCACCAGGTTAACATGGTATCAAGGAAAGCACAGTGTCACCTGAAATACAGCCAGTGGCTTTCACTCATCTCTTCCACCGATGGAACATGGTCACCAACTCTGGTACAGTACAAGAATGCAATGTGAGTAACAAAATGCTCATGGGATAGGGGCTCTACAGAGCTCTTCAGCAAAACAAAGCAAACCAACAAAAAAAACCTCCCACCCAATCAAAAAAAGACAAAAGATACATGAACAACAATGGCAGAGCAATGACAAAGTGACCAAAAAAACAAAATTAGCAACAGCAGCAATTTATGATTGGCATAATCATATCCAGCAATATTCTTCATTCATTCAGATCCCAACTGGCAAAGCATCTGTATTAATGGCAGACTACATCCCCCAGAAAACCCCATTCAGTAGCTCTCTGGTGCTGCACACAGACAGAGCCAATCTAAGACAACTCCTACCACTTCAGACCTGCACATGGTCTGAAAGAGAAAGAGTCATCAGAGGAAGTAGCCATGGGAAGGATACAGGTATGAGAGGGGTCACCAGTACTGCCGGGTTTCAGAGCACTCCAAACCAGCTGGTAACAAGAACTAAATCACTCCACTGGTTTAACTCATAATTGACTATCAATATTTGATTTAATCTCCAGTCACAGCAGTTTTTATTCCTTGCTTTTCCTTTTTCAGTTGTGTTTGTGGAGGGGTTTTAGGTACAAATGAAAGCATTTTGGCTTCCAGTATTTTTCACATACATTCCTTAGCAGCCAGTGGGGTTTTTTCCCCAATATTTTTCCACAAAGACATGTGTCAAGAACTATATATTGCTTATGTGAAATAAAAGCCCAGATGATCAGAAATCCACAGAGGCCTCACTTTAGAAAAAGCAGGTGTACACACCCTGGTTGAAAGCTGGCATCTTGACTAACCAAATATTTAAGGCCATATCTTGTGATATGAAGAGCATGTACTCATCTAATCCTTGAATGTCAAGGCAAATAGCAGACTTTAGATAGCTTTGTTTTGGATTCCAGGTTCAATAGTTCTTTTCCCATGCCAACATACACTCCAGGTCAGAGTACTCTGGTCCCCAAGGCCATCACTGAGATGGTTCTGCATGTACAGCAAAATCTAAAACTAAGAACTACCCAATAACTTCCCTTCTATGACTCCTTTCTCTTTGCTGTATCTTTGCCAAGTTAGTATACTAAAGTTTTCCCAGATGTCTGTAATGAGTGCAGCATTTTTGGAAAATTTTAGCTATTTTGGAAGAGTTCAGTTTTTTCTCAGAAGATGACTGAGAAAGAAGAGAACTCCCACCACTGTGTTTTTAAAAAATAAAAACCCAATCACTAAAAACCCTTGGAATCAGAAAAAGTTGTGTCAGGTTGTTTTTAGGATGTCTTTGGGTATTTGTTTACTTCACCTAACCAAGACAATGACTTCTGAAACTGCTGGCTGAGGCTTGCCAGAGCTTGGCAGTTCAACTCATATCATCCATGTGCTCTAGATGTGTCTCAACCCAACTCCTTACAGTGCCTTCCCCACACTTTTTCTCTCTAGTGTGAATTGCTGTGTTTCAGAGAACAAGAACAGAGAACAGGAAATATCTCCCATGCTTATTTCCAGACTTCCAGATGAAGAGGTAATCTCTTTCCTACTAAGGGAAAGGCCCAGAGGGGTGAGGCTGGGCCTCGGAGGCTGCACTGCCCCACTCTTAAGGGAGATTCAAGACTGATGATGAAAAACTAGAGACTGGGAAAGGAGGAAGAATAGAAAAACTACATAGGGAAAGACAACTGAAAGAAGCAGTACGGAAAGAGATGGGCAAGGAAAAAGCTCAGAACAGAGGGCAAGGGACAGCCCCTGTGTCTGTCCATCTGCCTTCAAGGGCAGCAGAGAGTGGCTAAAGGCAGTGAAGGATCTAAGTAATACAATAATGGAAACAGGCTGCAAAACAGGAGAATATAACCTCCTATCAGACATCCCCCACACCAGTATGGAACACAGCATGAGGCTGGATCCCAGCGTCAACGCTCGCCTCCTGCCAACCCAGCACACCAAGGCGTGCTATGTAAGAAATGCACATTTTATCACTGGACCACCCTGGGTAAGAGAATGGAGTATAACCTGAGCCTGCCACCACACCAACAGTTTTACCACGATCCCAGATAGGTAGTTCACACAGCAACTGGCTAAGAGTTAATGTCTCCAGATTTCTTTTACGATTTCTGTTTTACTGAAAAAAAAATCACTAAATAGAAAGATCTTTGAAAGATTGTGTATGCAAATCAGACATAAGGCACTAAATATCTAAGCTGACATTGTCTGTGCAACCTTTAGCTTTTATGGTAAAAAGAAACCTAAAGTATTTTAAAGTGTAAGGTATAATGCTTTGAGATTTATAAAAAGGTTGCCAAGTATAACTAAAATTACTTCCTTAAAATAAGCAATAACTTCTGCATTTGCTGCAGGTTATGGAGGAGAGGAAGGCATTAATCTATGTGTTGCTTCTTTCAACATGAAAAGAACCAGGTCACTAACCTCTAATGAAAAATGGAAAACACATTGTTTTGCAATACAAATGCTAGGAGTTCCTTTTTTTCCTGTGACAGATAAATGAAACAAGAAGTCAGCTATTTTTTTTGAAAAGAGGAATTTTGCCAGTGGTTTTGATTTACATGGCTCTCAAGTTTGCTGAGACTGTTAAAGTTTCAGCCAGGAAATTGTTTCTTTGTTTAGGTCTTAAAGGATGAGACTTTATTTTTAATATCCAAGTCATGCTTTAGTTTCTAAGGAAAAAAAATCT